>NC_064921.1:417814478-418442256 GCF_023897955.1 Schistocerca gregaria | reverse complement strand
TGTAGAGTAGGGTAGACGGGTGCAAGTTATCGTGGAATCCCTGCTAATGCAGACAGCTCAAATGTCGCAACTCAAGCCGCGCTCTATAGTGACTTTTAGTTTTAATTCTACACTAAATTGAAAAAATATTTATTGATGAATCGTAAGTGCCAATGTCGACAGGTAAACATCAGGTGTATAATGAGGAATTCCCCGCGGTCGTGACACTTGTCAGAAAAAATAAAGACTATTTTGCATATTTACATGTACATGCACATGATTTCTCCGCAATTCACAATTAACTGCCTGGCAGAAGGTTCATCGAACTACCTTCAATTTGATGCTTCACGAAGAGCACGCAGAGAAAACGATTACACAGATCTTCCCGTGCGAGCTTAATTTCTCTTATTTTATTAAGATGATGATTTCTCCCTATGCAGGTGGACGCCAACAAAATATTTTCGCAATCGGAGAACAGGAATGGACACCGAAATTTCTTAAGGAGATCATGCCGCAACGGAAAATACCTTTTTTCACGTATCATGCCCATGGCAATCTCCTCTCTATTTCGTGATAATACAAAACGAGTGCCCGTTTCCGAACTTTTTCGATGTCCTCCGTCAGTCGTATCTGATGCGGATCCTACAACATGCCGTAATACACCAGAACATGACGGACAAGCTTAGCTGACCTGTTGCATATTCTCAGCATTCTTCCAATAAATAGCAGTCCTTTAAATTATTCGCAGTTGTAATCCCTAGGTACTTAGTTGAATTCACAGTCTTTAGATTTGTGTGATTCATAGCGTAAAGGAAATGAAATGAATTTATTTTAGTAATCGTATGGATGACTTGATTATTTTCATTATTCAGAGCCGCTTTTAGCTTGTCTAAACCATTTTGCAATTGGTTTTGATCATTCGATGACTTTAGAGTGAATTGCCACTTTTCGCACCAAACTGATACCTTGCCTAAATCATTCTGCAATTGGTTTTGATCATCTGATGACTTTATGGAGTGGTATGTGACAGCATCATCTGCATACAATCTAAGATGACTATTCAGATTCTCTCCTAAGTCAAATATAAAGATCAGGAACAGCAGAGGGTCTATAACATTTGATTGGGAAACACCAGATATTACTTCAATTTTACTCAATGACTTTCCGTCAGTTACCACTAATGCGACCTTTCTGACAGCAAAACGCCAGTTCAGTCGATTGTGAGGAACTGTCTTAGAAGCGTTCTGGAAACCTGATTTTTTTGTTTAGTCATCTGCCGTGTGACTGGTTTCATGTAGGTTGAAATGGCTCTGAGCACTATGGGACTCAACTGCTGTGGTCATTAGTCCCCTAGAACTTAGAACTACTTAAACATAACTAACCTAAGGACATCACACACACCCATGCCCGAGGCAGGATTTGAACCTGCGTCCGTAGCAGTCGCACGGTTCCGGACTGCGCGCCTAGAACCGCGAGACCACCGCGGCCGGCAGGTTTCATGTAGGGTGCCACGAAATCCTGTCTTATCTGAACCTTTCCCCTCTAGTACAATACATGTCACTGGCTTATGTCTTAACAGATGTCCTATCACACGGTTCCTTCTTCTCGTCAGTGCCCTCAATATGTTCCTTTACCTGCCGATTCTCCGAAGTATCTCCTCATTCCTTACCTTAGCAGTCCACCTAATTTTCAGCATCTTCTGCATCGATTCCCGTTTTTCTACAGCTCTTATTTCACTACCGTACAACACTTTGCTCCAATCGTCCATTCTCAGAAATCGGAGCACTGTCAGTTTGATTACACCGAGGTGACAATAATTAAGGGCTAACGATATGCACGTATACGGATGGCGGTAGTATAGTGTACGCAAGCTGCAAGAGGGCAGTGCATTGTTGGTGGTGTCAATTGCACTCAGGTTATTCATGTGAAATGGTGTCCGACGCGATTATGGCTGCAAGATGGGAATTAACAGGCCTTACAGCCAAATGCATCGGACATTCCATTTCGCAAATCGTTAGGGAATTCAGTATTCCGAGACCCACAGTGTCAAGTGTGTGCCGAAAGTAAAATATTTCGGGCATTATCTCTCACCATGGACGATGCAGCGGCCAACGGCCTTCACTTAACGACCGAGAACAGCGGAGTTTGCGTAGAATTGTCAGTGCTAGTAGGCAAGTAACACTGTATGAAACAACAGCCAAAATCAGTGTAGGATGCACGACGAAGGTATCCGTTATGACAGTGCTGCGAAATATGGCGATACTAGGCCGTGGCAGCATACGACTGACGCGAGTGCCTTTGCTAACAGCATTGCTTATCCTGGGTCCTTGACCACATTGGTTGGAGCCCAGACGCCCGGAAAACCGTGCCCTGGTCAGATGAGTCCCAATTTTAGATGGTACTAGCAGATAGCAGCGTTCGGGTGTGGCGCAGACCATGCGAACCCATGAAGCCATGTTGTCAACAAGCCACTGTGCAAACTGGAGATCCCTCCATAATGGTGCGGGCTCTGTTTAGGTGGAACGAGCTGAAAGAGTTATCTTCGGCTAGTTGCAGACCATTAGTAGCCAAACGGGGACATTGATCTCAAGATGGAATTTTATGGATGACAATGCTCCACCTTATAGGCCCACAATTGTTCGCCGTTAGTTTTAAGAACATTCTGGACGGTTCTAGTGAATGGTCACTCAGGTCTTCCGACATGAACTCCATTGAACGGTTATGCGACACAACCAAGACGTCAGTTGGTGTATAAAATTCTGCACCGACAACACTTTCCCACAGCTATGTAGGCAGAATGGGTTAAATGTTCCTGCAGGAGACTGTCAACGACTTGCTGAGTCCATACTACGTAGAGTTGCTGCACTACACTGGGAAAAAGGTGGTCTGACACGATTATAAGAGATACCCCCTGACTTCCATCACCTCAGTTTCCGGTGGTAAGTTACCATGGCACCAGACTGCTGAGGTTATCGGTCCTTGGGCTTTTTTTTGTCATCAGTCTTGTGACTGGTTTTAAGCATCCCCCACCTTTCCCCCGCGAATTCCGCTACTGCTAACCTCTTCATCTCAAATTAGCACTTGCAACCAACGTCCTCAGTTATTTGCTGTATGTATTCCAATCTCTGTCTTCAACATCTGCATCTACATGGATACTCTGCAAATCACATTTAAGTGCCTGGCAGAGGGTTCATCGAACCATCTTCACAATTCTCTATTATTCCAATCTCGTGTAACACGCAGAAAGAATGAACAGCTATATCTTTCCGTACGAGCTCTGATTTCCCTTTTTTTTAACGTGGTGATCATTCCGCCCTATGTAGGTCGGTGTCAACAAAATATTTCCTCATTTGGAGGAGAAAGTTGGTGATTGGAATTTCGTGAGAAGATTCCGTCGGAACGAGAAACGCCTTTCCTTTAACGATTTCCAGCCCAAATCCTGTATCATTTCTGTGACACTCTCAACCATATTTCGCGATAATAAAAAACTTGCTGTCTTTCTTTGAACTTTTTCAATGTACTCCGTCTGTCCTACCTGGTAAGGATCCCACACCGCGCAGCAGTATTCTAAAAGAGAACGGACAAGCGTAGTGTAGGCAGTCTTCCTCTACTGATTTTGCCCCTACAGCTCCCTCTACTTCCATGGTAGTCATATCTTCATGTCTTAACAGATGTCCTATCATTTTCTTAATCGACTTCTGTCTCTTCTACTATCACATCAGACAAATCTTCCCTCTCATGTACATTCTTTCAATGTATTCTTTCCACCCATCCGATCTCTCCTCTGTATTTAACAGTGGAATTCCCGTTACACTCTTAATGTTATCATCCTTGCTCTTAGTGCCACAGAAGGTTGTTTTGACTATCCTGTATGCTGAGTCTGTTCTTCCAACAATCATTTCTTTTTCGATGTCTTCGCGTTTTTCCTGCAGCTTCCTATTAATTTCATTCCTCAGCGACTTGTATTTCTGTATTCCTGAGTTTTCCAGAACGTGTTTGTACTTCCCGCTTTCATCGAGCAATTGAAGTATTTCGTCTGTTACCCAGGATTTCTTCTCAGTTCTTTCTACCTATATTTTCCTTCCCAACTTCTGTTATGGCCCTTTTTAGAAATATCCATTCCTCTTCAACTGTACTGCCTACTGAGCTATTCCTTATTGCTTTATCTATAGACTTAGAGAACTTCAACCGTGTCTCGCCATTCCTTAGTACTACCGTATCCCACCTATTTGCGTATTGATTCTTCCTGACTACTGTCTTAAACTTCAGCCTACTCTTCATGACTACTATATTGTGATCTGAGTATATTTCGTCTGCTGGGTACGCCTTACAATCCAGTATCTGATTTCGGAATCTCTGCCTGACCCTGATGTAATCTAATTGAAATATTCTGGTATCATCCAGCCTTTTCCAAGTATACCTACTCCTCTTGTGATTCCTGAAGAGAGTATTCGCTAATAGTAGGTGATACTTGTTACAGAACTCAATTAGTATTTCATCTCTATTTCCTTGCCCCAAGCCCATATTGTCCTGCGACCTTTTCTTCTACTCCTTCCCCAACAACTGCATTCCAGTCTCCCATGACTGTTACACTTTAATCCCCCTTAACATCCTATATTACCATTTAAATATCCTCATACAATTTCTCTATCTCTATAGCTTCAGCTTGCGACGTCGGCATGTATACCTGAACTATCGTTGCCGGTGTTGGTTAGCTGTTGATACCGACACGAGCAACCCTATCACTGAACTGTTCATATTAACACACTGTCTGCGGTACCGTCCTATTCATAATGAATCTTCTCTATTCCCGTTATATCATTTTCTGCTGCTGTTGATATCACTGACACCTCCTATATCTAGATTGAGCCTTTGCGTTTCTCTTTTCAGATCTACTAGTTTCCCTACCTCGTTCAAGCTTCTGACATTCCACCCCCCGACTCCTAGAAAGTTATCCTTCCGTTGATTATTCAATCTTTTTTATGGTAACCTCCCGCATGGCAGTCCCCTCCCGGGAATCCGAATGTGATACTATTCCGGAATGTTTTGCCAATGGAGAGACCATCACGACACTTCTTTCAATTACAGGCCACATGTTCTATGGATACACGTTAAGTGCCTTTAATGCAGTGGTTTCCATTGCCTTCTGCATCCTCATGCCGGTGATCATTGCTGATTCTTCTGCCTTTAGGGGCAGTTTCTCACCCCTAGGACAAGAGAGTGTCCCGAACCTGCGACCGATCTTCCGCCCTCTTTGACAAGACAGAATGAGGGATGACATCTTCTGCCGGAAGCCGTCGGCCGCCAATGCTGATCATTAATCAAAATTTAAACAACGGCGGGATTCGAACCCGGGACCGAAGACATTTTGATTATGAATGAAAGACACTACCCCTCGATCAAACTAACCTATGCTAGGGAATAATCACACCCAAGCCAGAGGGAGGACTCGAATCTCCGACCGGCGGAGCCGAGTGAACCGTGGCAAAATGCCCAAGTCCACGGGGCTATCATCTCATTGTATATTTTGGCGGTATGTATTTAGTTTTCCAGGAAGTGTAACTTTCGATCCTATGTCAGTCTATCATGGTAGGACAAAATAGGGAGGTGTTTTAATATAGCAATATAGTGAGAAAGTATCTTTCTTTTTTTTGTGCTGATGATGATCGTTCGAACCGGTAGCGAAAACCTCTAGGTTTTCGAGAACAGAATGGGTCGTATATTTGACCCTACGCAAAGACCAACTAACAGTATGTACAGAATGCTCCAGTGTACTGTGCACTAGTCACTTCCACGTAGCATCACTTAACGAATAACTTACGGAACAGCTTGCTTGTAATGTTTAACAGTGTTTCGCAATTTATCTGCTGGATTAACTAGCCCCTAAACACGGTTGATGTTCTATGTATACAAAATGAAAAATTGGAAGTGGAGGGTATCGAAGGTAGATGTAGCGAAGGTAGACGCGACAAACTGATAATACAGACTGCAAATGGAAAAAGAAGATACTATTGCAAATGTGCGAGTAAGGTTTACGTATTGCTTTATACACAGGATTTGGAAGAGCGTGTCTGCATCTGGATCATGTAGTATATTAGCATTTGCTATGAGAAACAGATGTAAGTAGCTTACGTTGGAGTACTTGTCGAAGATATCAGAATTGAG
Organism: Schistocerca gregaria; assembly: GCF_023897955.1. Classification (NCBI taxonomy): domain Eukaryota; kingdom Metazoa; phylum Arthropoda; class Insecta; order Orthoptera; family Acrididae; genus Schistocerca; species Schistocerca gregaria. Next base: position 418,436,112 of record NC_064921.1, on the reverse strand, counting down.
GCTATTTAATGCATTAAGTAGCACATGAAACATCCTTTTGTAAAGCTACATTCACTCCTAGATCTCCTTAAAAAGGATGGTTATACTGCATCTGAATGTGGCTGACTAGATGTTGTACACCTAGCAATGTAACAACCGTTTTAGAGTTTAAAACCGATGAAATAACAAGTTTAGACGGTTATTTGTTTGCGGCAATTCTTAACTTAACGTTCTAAACGGCAGTTACGACTTTGGAAGTGGAAGTGGTCCGTGGCAGTCTACTGCCGTTTTCGAATGGTGGCCCCTATGTGTACGTAACATGCCAGATATGTGAATTTATTTACACACATCTGCAAAATTTGCTGTTTTCGTAACTTCCATGCTCTGAGATGGATGGCCTGAGCACACATGATGTGTTTAGCAAAAAGGGTCTGGCCATATGAACACAAGCCGACCTCTGTGCAGTGCTGTGTACGCTGCAGGAATGGACCTGCAATCTCTCAATAGCGCGTAGGCCGAGGCTTATTGCGAATTCCCGAAATTACGCATATGCACGCCGGTGACATGCTGGCTGCTTCTGCACCTCGAAATACGATCGCGCAGTCATACATTTTGCAGGACCCAGCTAGTGACTAGTGCACACAGTGAAATTTCTGGGCCGGCTGTTGTGGCCGAGTGGTACTAGGCGCTTCAGTCCGTAACGAAGCTGCTGCTACGGTCGCAGGTTCGAATCCTGCCTCGGACATGGATGTGCGTGATGTCCTTAGGTCAGTTAGGTTTACGTAGTTCTAAGTCTTCGGGATTGATGACCTCAGATATCAAGTCCCATAGTGCTCAGAGCAATTTCAATAATTTTTTGCTATTTCTGGAACTCCGACTATGCCACGAAGCGTTGTTTAGTGCTCAGAAGAAGGCGTCCATCTGTGTACTCTTCAGCAATATTGTACCATATTTGATAACGCTTGAGAAAAAAAATATTCTGTAAAAATATAGTGAGGCTTTAAATTAACCATACTAACAAATGGAAAAGAGAGCAGGTCACTCCTATCCATAAAATAGATAAAAGATATCATGCGCAGAATTATATACCGCTATATTAACTTCCCCCCGTTACCGAAACGAATAGTTTAAGGGCGAATATTGTTAAATTCCTGAAAGAAATTAATTTCTCGCAAAGAAGCAATGTGAATTCGTGCAAAAGCGGTACAGTTCATATACGACATCTCACAATCAGTTGACGGGGATGAAGAGCTATATTCCGACTTCCTAAGATTCAACTCACAACAAAAATACGATGTTGCGACACTCACAGATACGGAAGTGGATCCATTTTTAACTAAGAGAACCCAGTACTTAATATTAAAAGACGAATGTAGAACAGAAACGAAAGCAACGTCTAGTCATCTGCAAAGAAACGTAGCTGAGCTGCTGATGTTCTCAACACACGTAAACGAATTAGCAGATAAAATCACCAGCGCCATGAGATTGTTTTTTGACTATGTTGTTGTTTACAGAAAAGTATCATTGTTGGACAATCCTAAAATGAAAGGTCATATTTGACTCAGTGTATTAAATGACAACACTATTTAGACGTGGAAAAACATAAGTAATATTATACAAGGGGAAATAACCCTAGTGGTATCCGATTACAATTTAGTGCTAAACTTCCGAACACCGTAACCAAATTTAAATATTCTGGGACATCAGTTCGACACGAATGAGACGAACAAGTAAAATCAGTTTTACGGATGACAAGTAGAAGACAGATTTGTGGGTCCCGGATCGTTGCAATCCTTCTGTAAAGCAAGCTGAATACAAGTCGCCAGTGCTATGGTGAATTATTTGAAACGATTACCAAATAGTCATGGGTACAGGCAACCAATTAATTCAGAGGTGTACTGCAAGATACGAAAGTGTAATAGCGACTTTTAGGTAACATAACTGACAATCCTTGAAGGTAGAGTGCCGTTGTTCTCGCGAATTCAGTCGGCTAAATTAAGAAAAATGTGTATTCCAGAAACACTACGTAAAAGTTATCCTGTAATCAACTTAAGTCTAGTGTGCAGATCATGAGTAGAAGAAAAATATGAATGGCATATGTATAGAGATAAATATTTCTCTCACTCAGTATGCGAATGAAATAGCGCTGAAAATACCGGTGTGCCGAACCCTCCACCTTACGATATATAACGGTTTGCTGAGTAACCATGTCGTTAGTCACTAAGCCAGGTGGTTAGTGTGGTGTCACCGCCAGACTCCACACTTGCTAGGTGGTAGCGGCCGCGGTAGTATACATCGGACACGCGTGTCGCCACTATCAGTGATTGCAGACCGAGCGCCGCCACACGGCAGGTCTAGAGAGACTTCCTAGCACTCGCCCCAGTTGTACAGCCGACTTTGCTAGCGACGGTTCACTGACTTCTACGCTCTCATTTGCCGAGACGATAGTTAGCATAGCCTTCAGCTACGTTATTTGCTACGACCTAGCAAGGCGTCAGTATTCCAACTATTGATATTATGAATTATGTACCATAAAGAGCGACGTTCTCCATTAATGGATTAAAGTTAAGTATTCCACCAGCCACGTCCGTTTTTCTCAACTCTAATTCCCTTGACATGTTCCACACCTCACGCCAGCCTGCGTGAGCTGAAACGCGTGCATTTCGGCCTCCTTTAGAAAAACACGGTTGGCTCTCCTGCCAACCACAACAGTTAGTCATTAAGTTAGTTTGTACCATGCCCCACAGATCATTTGAACGACTCTTTCATCAAGATGATGTGGGGAAGTCAGTTTAGAGGATATGTATACATGAAAAAATGAACATTTTTTTTAGTCCTGCTCACTTAGTAGCACTTGAAAGGTAGTTTAGACATTTTTGACGTGAAGATTATTTTAAAAAGTAGAAAATGGGATAATGGTTGCTTCATTGTGTGTCATCAGAAGCAAGTCCTAAAATAAATTTCACACTATTCACTTACCAGGCATTGTCCATCCTGGTTCTGATTACGAAGCGACCACATTATTGTCATAGTGATGAAGACAGCCAAAGATTTCCTCTTCGTATATTCATAATTGAAACGGACGACTTGGGACGTCAGCTAATATAACATATGATCAAACATGACGAAATTCGTCCAGCTGTATTAAGTTGTTGGTTTTATCGGCAACTAGTTAGATGTTGTTACAACATCATCTTTAGGCCCATACTTGTTGGCAGCAACCGTATGTGTCTAACACTAGTAGTCCGTGATGAGATAAGTGTGTTCCATGCGGACGGCATGTAGTAACACATATGCGAATGTTACTACCTGCCTTCCGCTTGGAACACTCCTATCTCACCACTGACTAGTTCTGTTAGACACATAAGTTTGCTGTCAACAAGTATTGGCCTGAAGATGACGTTGTAACAACATCGAAACTAGTTGCCAATAAAACCAACACCTTAATACAGCTGGAGGAATTTCGTTATTTTTTAACATACAACGAACTTGTGCTACAAAAGTTGCTTCTAACCTAAAAAACCCGACAAAATGTAGTATATCAACAGATTATATCTAGCAGATAATACGCTTATTGTATATATAAAAAGAAACATGTATTTCAGGCCACTGATGATGCTTCCCAAATAAATGAAGCGAAACGCGTATGACAACAAATAAAACTGCCTTCATTTAGTTGCATAGACGGCACATACCTCCACGAATTTAAAGCAACTAAAGGACAAGACGGAAAACAGTTAAAAATGACGATAATACTGCCATGTCAGGCATTTCCCGTCGAATTATACAACAGTTTCAAGAATATCCATCTCAGACTCCACAAGACAATCCAACACATTAAATGCAATCAAACCTGTACAATAAATAATGTAATTCCGAGCTATATTAATGTAAAGGTCAGAAACAACTCTTTTGTAGCACAAAAAACGAAATCATTTGCAGAAAAGACTTGGTTAGAAAATGAAATCAAATCGCTTTACACTAAGAAACTCATGCTCAATAGGATGTTATATGATTTACATCTTGAGTTATCAGCTTTTATTAACAACCCAACAGTGATGCTCAACATAATACAAAAAATTGAACACATCACAGCAAGAACACTGCAATACACACACAACATACATGAACGAAAAATCAAAACACTCACTAATAAAAATAGCCATAGAGGAAAGTATGACAAAGTGCAACACACCCATCAGCACAAATTTCACCCAAAGTTAATAAATCTCACAGACACAGAATTAACTGAGAAAGAAACACAGCTATTAGAGAAAGGACTCAAACACAACATCAGCACAAAAATATATAAACACTACATAGAAAATTTGATTGTAGAAACAGAAAGCATCCTGGCAGAGGAAGAGAAAAATAAATATAACACTATAAATATTGGACTAACACGAGAACTAGTGAAGAAAGAAATAAATAACATAATCACCATGTCAAAGAAAGAGCAAAACAGTAAACTTCAAACAGAAAAAAACACCACTAAGAAATTAAAAGAAAAACTGCAAGCTAACAACATCATAGTCACAAGAGGTGACAAAGGGAACAGCACAGTACTGATCAATAATGAACAATATATAGAAAAAACTATGGATTTCATCTCTTGTAACAATATCACAAAACTAAAATCTGACCCAACAGCTCGCTTCCAGGCATACATAAAAAACAACCTCAGAGAGATCAGACACATACTTACAGATAAACAAAAACAACATATCACACAGAAGAACCCAAAAGCACCAACACTCAGAAGCCAACCCAAGGTCCACAAACCCCACATTCCATTGAGGCCTGTTATTAATTTCATGAATGCACCATCATACCATGTGGCAAAACACATGAACAAAATCATAATGCAACACTATGAAATCAAAAACAGCAGAACAGTGAAAAACACAAACGAACGCATAACACATATAAAAGACTTACATATCCCACAAGCAGCATCACTCATCTCTTTTGACATAGAGAACATGTACACCTCAATACCCACTGCAGACACAATGAAACTAATTGAAGAAAACTTACTGACACACAACAAACTACCTGTAGACAATATTAATGAAATAACAAAAACCCTCAAAGTAATCACATCCCAAAATTACTTCCAATTTGAAAAGGAATTTTACTTACAAGAAGATGGACTCCCAATGGGATCCCCAATTTCAGGAACACTAGCAAACATTCATCAACTACATAGAAAACACAATCTTCGATACAGTCATCACAAAGAAAGGATACAAAATTGTTTACTGGTACAGATACGTAGATGACATAATCTGTATGGTAGATGAACCAACAGAGAAAATTGATAAACTTCATACAGATATAAACAACATACATAAAAATATTCAATTTACCATAGAAAAAGAAACACAAAAGCAAATACATTTCTTGGATATAACAATAAAGAGAGAGAACAATAAACACACATTTGACATTTTCAGAAAGCCTACAGGCACAGACATAATCATACATGCTTCATCCAACCACCCACAAAATCAAAAATTAGCGGCCCTACGACACATGTTACACCGGCTAAATAACATCCCACTCAGCAAAGAAAATTATGAAAAGGAGTTACAAACAATACAACTTGTAGCCACTAACAATGGTTACAGCACCCATATAGTACAAAAACTCAATGAAAAAATTAAAACACAACTCAAGAAAAATCAAATCAAGCAGAGATTACAGAACCCCACAAACACTACAGCACACACAGAAACACAAAAAAATAACACTCATGACATGAATAACAGAAAAAAAAATGGTATACTCTCACATACAAACACAAAACAACACACAAGATAGCAAATATATTAAAGAAACAGGGATTACAAATAGCCTACAGAACAAGAAACACACTCCAATCACATTTACAAACAACAGAAAAACCAGACAAATACCAAGGAGCAGGTATATACCAGCTAGAGTGCCAAGAATGTAAAGCAGTATATCTGGGGATGACAAGCAGGAACTTTAAAACTAGGTATAAAGAACATATAAGAAGTTGGAAATATGAGAACAGTCATTCTACCTTTGCCAAACACCTGATAAAACATGGACATGAACCATCCAATATGGAATGTGACATGACAGTTATTAGAGTGAATAATCACAACAAAAACCTCCTGACATTGCAAGAAAACTTCCACATACAAAGAGCCATGGCAATGGAAAAGATGGTACTCAATGACCAAATCCATATAAACAATAACTCGCTGATCATGCTAGCCACCAAAACAATAACAAAGTGAAGTGCAACCAGGATGAATAATTAATGAATATCCTTCCCCTCTTCTCTCTCTCTCTCCCTCCTCCCCCCCCCCCCCCATACACACACACATACTCACAGACAAACACATGAACCCACAGATTAAAGGAAAAGTAATGCACTCAGCAAATTACACACACACACAAAAACTCCTACAAAAAAAAAAAAGTGAGGATTGCACACACACACAGACACACAACAAATGAAAACCACAAAACACAACAGAAACAAAAGACATACACATTACAACAGTTGGCAACACTACACACTGCAAACACACATATGTTGATCGCCAAATGGCAGTGAAAGTGAAATGTGATGTGACAAATGGCTAAACAACACCTGATTCGGTTAACTGGAGCATGAACACCAGCAAATACATCACCAGAAACACATATATGTGTTAGCAGCGCTGGAAATCGTAAGTAAAACGAAAGATACATCATTTTATGGAACTTGTGCTACAAAAGTTGCTTCTAACCTAAAAAACCCGACAAAATGTAGTATATCAACAGATTATATCTAGCAGATAATACGCTTATTGTATATATAAAAAGAAACATGTATTTCAGGCCACTGATGATGCTTCCCAAATAAATGAAGCGAAACGCGTATGGCAACAAACAAACTGCCTTCATTTAGTTGCATAGACGGCACATACCTCCACGAATTTAAAGCAACTAAAGGACAAGACGGAAAACAGTTAAAAATGACGATAATACTGCCATGTCAGGCATTTCCCGTCGAATTATACAACAGTTTCAAGAATATCCATCTCAGACTCCACAAGACAATCCAACACATTAAATGCAATCAAACCTGTAAAATAAATAATGTAATTCCGAGCTATATTAATGTAAAGGTCAGAAACAACTCTTTTGTAGCACAAAAAACGAAATCATTTGCAGAAAAGACTTGGTTAGAAAATGAAATCAAATCGCTTTACACTAAGAAACTCATGCTCAATAGGATGTTATATGATTTACATCTTGGGTTATCAGCTTTTATTAACAACCCAACAGTGATGCTCAACATAATACAAAAAATTGAACACATCACAGCAAGAACACTGCAATACACACACAACATACATGAACGAAAAATCAAAACTCTCACTAATAAAAATAGCCAAAGAGGAAAGTATGACAAAGTGCAACACACCCATCAGCACAAATTTCACCCAAAATTAATAAATCTCACAGACACAGAATTAACTGAGAAAGAAACACAGCTATTAGAGAAAGGACTCAAACACAACATCAGCACAAAAATATATAACCACTACATAGAAAATTTGATTGTAGAAACAGAAAGCATCCTGGCAGAGGAAGAGAAAAATAAATATAACACTATAAATATTGGACTAACACGAGAACTAGTGAAGAAAGAAATAAATAACATAATCACCATGTCAAAGAAAGAGCAAAACAGAAAACTTCAAACAGAAAGAAACACCACTAAGAAATTAAAAGAAAAACTGCAAGCTAACAACATCATAGTCACAAGAGGTGACAAATGGAACAGCACAGTACTGATCAATAATGAACAATATATAGAAAAATCTATGGATTTCATCTCTTGTAACAATATCACAAAAATAAAATCTGATCCAACAGCACGCTTCCAGACATACATAAAAAACAACCTCAGAGAGGTCAGACACATACTTACAGATAAACAAAAACAACATATCACACAGAAGAACCCAAAAGCACCAACACTCAGAAGCCAACCCAAGGTCCACAAACCCCACATTCCATTGAGGCCTGTTATTAATTTCATGAATGCACCATCATACCATGTGGCAAAACACATGAACAAAATCATAATGCAACACTATGAAATCAAAAACAGCAGAACAGTGAAAAACACAAATGAACGCATAACACATATAAAAGACTTACATATCCCACAAGCAGCATCACTCATCTCTTTTGACATAGAGAACATGTACACCTCAATACCCACTGCAGACACAATAAAAATAATTGAAGAAAACTTACTAACACACAACAAACTTTCTGTAGACAATATTAATGAAATAACAAAAACCCTCAAAGTAATCACATCCCAAAATTACTTCCAATTTGAAAAGGAATTTTACTTACAAGAAGATGGACTCCCAATGGGATCCCCAATTTCAGGAACACTAGCAAACATTCATCAACTACATAGAAAACACAATCTTCGATACAGTCATCACAAAGAAAGGATACAAAATTGTTTACTGGTACAGATACGTAGATGACATAATCTGTATGGTAGATGAACCAACAGAGAAAATTGATAAACTTCATACAGATATAAACAACATACATAAAAATATTCAATTTACCATAGAAAAAGAAACACAAAAGCAAATACATTTCTTGGATATAACAATAAAGAGAGAGAACAATAAACACACATTTGACATTTTCAGAAAGCCTACAGCCAGACATAATCATACATGCTTCATCCAACCACCCACAAAAACAAAAATTAGCGGCCCTACGACACATGTTACACAGGCTAAATAACATCCCACTCAGCAAAGAAAATTATGAAAAGGAGTTACAAACAATACAACTTGTAGCCACTAACAATGGTTACAGCACCCATATAGTACAAAAACTCAATGAAAAAATTAAAACACAACTCAAGAAAAATCAAATCAAGCAGAGATTACAGAACCCCACAAACACTACAGCACACACAGAAACACAAAACAATAACACTCATGACTTGAATAACAGAAAAAAATGGTATACTCTCACATACAAACACAAAACAACACACAAGATAGCAAATATATTAAAGAAACAGGGATTACAAATAGCCTACAGAACAAGAAACACACTCCAATCACATTTACAAACAACAGAAAAACCAGACAAATACCAAGGAGCAGGTATATACCAGCTAGAGTGCCAAGAATGTAAAGCAGTATATCTGGGGATGACAAGCAGGAACTTTAAAACTAGGTATAAAGAACATATAAGAAGTTGGAAATATGAGAACAGTCATTCTACCTTTGCCAAACACCTGATAAAACATGGACATGAACCATCCAATATGGAATGTGACATGACAGTTATTAGAGTGAATAATCACAACAAAAACCTCCTGACATTGCAAGAAAACTTCCACATACAAAGAGCCATGGCAATGGAAAAGATGGTACTCAATGACTAAATCCATATAAACAATAACTCGCTGATCATGCTAGCCACCAAAACAATAACAAAGTGAAGTGCAACCAGGATGAATAATTAATGAATATCCTTCCCCTCTTCTCTCTCTCTCTCCCTCCTCCCCCCCCCCCCTCCCATACACACACACATACTCACAGACAAACACATGAACCCACAGATTAAAGGAAAAGTAATGCACTCAGCAAATTACACACACACACAAAAACTCCTACAAAAAAAAAAGTGAGGATTGCACACACACACAGACACACAACAAATGAAAACCACAAAACACAACAGAAACAAAAGACATACACATTACAACAGTTGGCAACACTACACACTGCAAACACACATATGTTGATCGCCAAATGGCAGTGAAAGTGAAATGTGATGTGACAAATGGCTAAACAACACCTGATTCGGTTAACTGGAGCATGAACACCAGCAAATACATCACCAGAAACACATATATGTGTTAGCAGCGCTGGAAATCGTAAGTAAAACGAAAGATACATCATTTTATGGAACTTGTGCTACAAAAGTTGCTTCTAACCTAAAAAACCCGACGAAATGTAGTATATCAACAGATTATATCTAGCAGATAATACGCTTATTGTATATATAAAAAGAAACATGTATTTCAGGCCACTGATGATGCTTCCCAAATAAATGAAGCGAAACGCGTATGGCAACAAACAAACTGCCTTCATTTAGTTGCATAGACGGCACATACCTCCACGAATTTAAAGCAACTAAAGGACAAGACGGAAAACAGTTAAAAATGACGATAATACTGCCATGTCAGGCATTTCCCGTCGAATTATACAACAGTTTCAAGAATATCCATCTCAGACTCCACAAGACAATCCAACACATTAAATGCAATCAAACCTGTAAAATAAATAATGTAATTCCGAGCTATATTAATGTAAAGGTCAGAAACAACTCTTTTGTAGCACAAAAAACGAAATCATTTGCAGAAAAGACTTGGTTAGAAAATGAAATCAAATCGCTTTACACTAAGAAACTCATGCTCAATAGGATGTTATATGATTTACATCTTGGGTTATCAGCTTTTATTAACAACCCAACAGTGATGCTCAACATAATACAAAAAATTGAACACATCACAGCAAGAACACTGCAATACACACGCAACATACATGAACGAAAAATCAAAACTCTCACTAATAAAAATAGCCAAAGAGGAAAGTATGACAAATTGCAACACACCCATCAGCACAAATTTCACCCAAAATTAATAAATCTCACAGACACAGAATTAACTGAGAAAGAAACACAGCTAATAGAGAAAGGACTCAAACACAACATCAGCACAAAAATATATAACCACTACATAGAAAATTTGATTGTAGAAACAGAAAGCATCCTGGCAGAGGAAGAGAAAAATAAATATAACACTATAAATATTGGGCTAACACGAGAACTAGTGAAGAAAGAAATAAATAACATAATCACCATGTCAAAGAAAGAGCAAAACAGAAAACTTCAAACAGAAAGAAACACCACTAAGAAATTAAAAGAAAAACTGCAAGCTAACAACATCATAGTCACAAGAGGTGACAAAGGGAACAGCACAGTACTGATCAATAATGAACAATATATAGAAAAATCTATGGATTTCATCTCTTGTAACAATATCACAAAAATAAAATCTGATCCAACAGCACGCTTCCAGACATACATAAAAAACAACCTCAGAGAGATCAGACACATACTTACAGATAAACAAAAACAACATATCACACAGAAGAACCCAAAAGCACCAACACTCAGAAGCCAACCCAAGGTCCACAAACCCCACATTCCATTGAGGCCTGTTATTAATTTCATGAATGCACCATCATACCATGTGGCAAAACACATGAACAAAATCATAATGCAACACTATGAAATCAAAAACAGCAGAACAGTGAAAAACACAAATGAACGCATAACACATATAAAAGACTTACACATCCCACAAGCAGCATCACTCATCTCTTTTGACATAGAGAACATGTACACCTCAATACCCACTGCAGACACAATAAAACTAATTGAAGAAAACTTACTAACACACAACAAACTTCCTGTAGACAATATTAATGAAATAACAAAAACCCTCAAAGTAATCACATCCCAAAATTACTTCCAATTTGAAAAGGAATTTTACTTACAAGAAGATGGACTCCCAATGGGATCCCCAATTTCAGGAACACTAGCAAACATTCATCAACTACATAGAAAACACAATCTTCGATACAGTCATCACAAAGAAAGGATACAAAATTGTTTACTGGTACAGATACGTAGATGACATAATCTGTATGGTAGATGAACCAACAGAGAAAATTGATAAACTTCATACAGATATAAACAACATACATAAAAATATTCAATTTACCATAGAAAAAGAAACACAAAAGCAAATACATTTCTTGGATATAACAATAAAGAGAGAGAACAATAAACACACATTTGACATTTTCAGAAAGCCTACAGCCAGACATAATCATACATGCTTCATCCAACCACCCACAAAAACAAAAATTAGCGGCCCTACGACACATGTTATACAGGCTAAATAACATCCCACTCAGCAAAGAAAATTATGAAAAGGAGTTACAAACAATACAACTTGTAGCCACTAACAATGGTTACAGCACCCATATAGTACAAAAACTCAATGAAAAAATTAAAACACAACTCAAGAAAAATCAAATCAAGCAGAGATTACAGAACCCCACAAACACTACAGCACACACAGAAACACAAAACAATAACACTCATGACATGAATAACAGAAAAAAATGGTATACTCTCACATACAAACACAAAACAACACACAAGATAGCAAATATATTAAAGAAACAGGGATTACAAATAGCCTACAGAACAAGAAACTCACTCCAATCACATTTACAAACAACAGAAAAACCAGACAAATACCAAGGAGCAGGTATATACCAGCTAGAGTGCCAAGAATGTAAAGCAGTATATCTGGGGATTACAAGCAGGAACTTTAAAACTAGGTATAAAGAACATATAAGAAGTTGGAAATATGAGAACAGTCATTCTACCTTTGCCAAACACCTGATAAAACATGGACATGAACCATCCAATATGGAATGTGACATGACAGTTATTAGAGTGAATAATCACAACAAAAACCTCCTGACATTGCAAGAAAACTTCCACAAACAAAGCGCCATGGCAATGGAAAAGAAGGTACTCAATGACCAAATCCATATAAACAATAACTCGCTGATCATGCTAGCCACCAAAACAATAACAAAGTGAAGTGCAACCAGGATGAATAATTAATGAATATCCTTCCCCTCTTCTCTCTCTCTCTCCCTCCTACCCCCCCCCCCATACACACACACATACTCACAGACAAACACATGAACCCACAGATTAAAGGAAAAGTAATGCACTCAGCAAATTACACACACACACAAAAACTCCTACAAAAAAAAGTGAGGATTGCACACACACACAGAGACACAACAAATGAAAACCACAAAACACAACAGAAACAAAAGACATACACGTTACAACAGTTGGCAACACTACACACTGCAAACACACATATGTTGATCGCCAAATGGCAGCGAAAGTGAAATGTGATGTGACAAATGGCTAAACAACACCTGATTCGGCTAACTGGAGCATGAACACCAGCAAATACATCACCAGAAACACATATATGTGTTAGCAGCGCTGGAAATCGTAAGTAAAACGAAAGATACATCATTTTATGGAACTTGTGCTACAAAAGTTGCTTCTAACCTAAAAAACCCGACAAAATGTAGTATATCAACAGATTATATCTAGCAGATAATACGCTTATTGTATATATAAAAAGAAACATGTATTTCAGGCCACTGATGATGCTTCCCAAATAAATGAAGCGAAACGCGTATGGCAACAAACAAACTGCCTTCATTTAGTTGCATAGACGGCACATACCTCCACGAATACAACGAAAGATTTTGTTCGGTTCGGGATCTAGGGTGGTGTAGCTCATCTAAAGGAAAAAGCACCAAAGTAGAGTATCCTCCCTTTCCATCGCCGACGTCTGCTTGTCCTACAGAGATCTGTATCATATTAATGAGAGTAGAAATTCGAGGAACTAAACGAAAAAGTGTCCCACTTGACATGGGTAATGAGTAGGGTGTCTCAGTGGCTAAAGTTTTCGATTAATCGTAGGAAGAAGCGTTGGTGACATCTTCGTGCAAGCATTTTGTTTCGGTTTTCGAATTCCCTGAATCACGTCATGCTGCCCCTGGGTATTTCCTTCAATAAGCCAGCTATGATTTCCTCTTCCAATATCACGCAACGGAATCTTTTAGCCTTCTGTAATGATTACTATGGCGACCTTAACCTCAAACAGTTCATGCTTCTTGACTTGTTTTATGGAGGAGTTGTTTTGTGGAGGAGTTACGAGACGGCTATAATTGTTCGGTAACCTATATGCAAGACCCTGCAAGAGCTATTTCCAAAGTTCTGATCATCTGAAAGGGACTTAAAAAAAATATTATTGGCTCACATATTCTAACCGTACAAGAGGTTTTCGGCAGATGCAGTCTGGAATTAAAAAGAGAAAAAAAAAACCACCAGGTACTCTAAAATACACACCACACTGATGTCTATTTACTTAGTTGATATCGCAGCTTTTCTAGTTTTCTTACAGACAGTAAAATAAATATTAGCAGATTCAGGTGTTGACAGGTAGGGCAAAAATTCCGTGAAAAACAAAGCATGTTGTTGACAATATCAGAAGTTAAATCAAAAGCACGCAGTACAGCAGAGAAGGAAACAACCAGTTGCCGAGTGCAAACAGAACGACTGTATCAAGAGAATGAAAAGGAAAAAACGCAATGCATGTGACCCTTGGAATTTTTCCAGTAGGCTGTCGCAAAACAAAAGTTGCGATATTTGCATCGCTCCGTCCCCTCCCGTCACTTTCCGCCTTTCAGCCGTTTAATTTCCGCAGAGTAAACGAACCTTGACCGTCGCTCGCGGCCCTTTATTTCCTCTGGTGAGGTCTCTGAAATAATTTCCGATCCATCGACGGCAGTTTGGGTTCACAAAATTGTTTTGCTACACAGAGCCAAACAATGTGTGGAAATTTTAAGGTTAAAAACGTTTGACAATAATTGCGTGTTGAGATGAATTTCTTTGGTAAATAACTGTAGAGTCTGCCCACTGGCAGTGAAATGGTGTATCGAAAGCTACATGCAAGTACCTTGTAGTAAGTTTGACTGTACGTGGGATTTTCGTTTTTGGGTTAAAGAGCTTTTGTGGTTTTTTCTATTATACAGCGTGTTTCAAAAGGAGTGTACTGGTTTTAATTCTTTGTAGCACTTACACCATTCAACTTTAACATAAATGATACATTAAGTGTAAAAGGTACTTAGTCTTTCTTACAAGCCGGTCGTTGTGGACCAGCGGTTCTAGGCGCTTCGGTCTGGAACCGCGTGACCGCTACGGTCACAGGTTCGAATCCCGCCTGGGGCATGGATGTGTGATGTGTCATTAGGTTAGTTAGGTGTAAGTAGTTCTAAATTCTAGGGTAGTGATGACCACAGATGTCAAGTCCCATAGTGCTCAGAGCTATTTGAACCATTTTTCTTTCTTACAAGTGTTCAATCTAAGCACCATCCGGCACACATCTAGTCAACAAGCGAGTTCTCGCCAAATTTTGATCGATGTACCTGGAGTTATTGTTGCAACAACAATGTTTGTTAAGTCGGATAGATCAGCTGTAGCGGGAGTACATACATATGGCGTCAGATCGTGTGTGAATGTGGAGGTCGTGGAAGACAATCTCTGTCATCCGGCCTCTTCGGCCAATTCAGCGGTCCTGTACAACGTCGTTTAACCAATCGCATACTGAGCTTTGCCAGTGAGGCGGCGCACCATCTTGCTGGATAATAAAGTTACGTTTTTCAGCTTCTTCCAATCGAGAAAAGAGCCCTAATTCTAGCGCATCAAGCTAAGAAACACCAGTTACTGATGATTCACTGAAAAAGAAATGTCCTTAAACTTTCGGCCGGGCTATAGTACAAACAAATTCAATTTAAGTGACTCTAGTTGCACCTCTTATCATATCGTGGGGATTTGTTGACCATCACATGCACACATCGTGTGTGTTCACATTCCCACTTAGATGAATTGTCGTGTCATCACTGAAGACGAAACGATCCAGATAGTCTGCATCGTATGAAGCAACATTTCGTTAGCAAAGGTGGCACATTAACCATAGCCTGTAGGCTTTAAAACCTGCAACAATGGCAAACCATAACTACGTCGTTTGAGCGTTTTCTTAAAATTCTCGTCACAGACTTCACTGAAATTATTAATTCACGTGAAAGATGCTCACTCGTTCTACACGTTCTTCATTCGCTCTTGTTCTTTGCATACACTTTCCTTTGCATTAAACGGAACGAATTCAGTTGCTCTTGCATTTGATGTCATCATTATTGTCTTGGGCCTTTGTCCCAATTCAATGCAGGGTTGTCCCTGTGGGACGGAAGTAGTGTACCCCAGCTGTCTGCGTCTAGTGTAAGCCATGAAATATTGCGAACATTTTCAAATGTCGGCAAGTCGTGTAAATGCGGCAGGACATGGGAACCAGCCCGGTATTCACCTAGCAGGATTTGGAAAACCGCCTAAAAACCACATCCAGGCTGGCTGGCATACCGGCCCTCGTCGTTAATGCGCAGGGCGGATTCGATCCAGGGCAGGCGCTCCTACCCCAGTCCAGGAAGCACCGCATTAGCGTTCTCGGCTAACCTGGAGGGGCTACTCTTGAATTTGATGTATTACGTAAATTTTTAAGCTGAATGTAATAAATGCAACAAAGCCTTGAAACCCGTATATTTCTTCGTATTACTGGTGTAATAAACTGTTATCAGTGTTCCGTTTACGCAACAACGGGAATCAACTAGCAGGGTGGAGCACTGGGCATCGCTTAGAGCAGAAGTGAGTGCCGGAGTCCTTTATGTAAAAAATCGAACGTGAACTCAAAAGCAGATCACTTCCTCGCGTAAACAACATAGTCTGTAAAATAACATTCTAAGTAATAAATCTGAAAGAAAGACGAAGTTTAGCATAAATACCGGCAATGGGAACAAACATAAAGAAGGGTGTTATAATAAGTGGACGCGGTTTCACAAATTTGTGCAGTGACTAAGAAATCGTTTTGGAATGAGTGAACTTCAGATTTAAATATTCCTTTCTTTCTCAAAAGGACTTCACAGGCAACCCGAAATACTTTCTGTGAGTAGTACGTGAGCCCTTTCCATCTCATCCCTGTAAAGTTCAGACACCACTTCGTCTGTAGTGATTTAATGTTGACGGGATCCTAAGCTTCGCCATTTTCACCTGAGCCGACATAAAGCGCTTGATAGAAGTAAGTATTTGCGGCGCATAGAAAAGAAAAGATATTGTAGAAAGAGCTATGATGTTAACAGACCGCATATTTTGATTAAAAAGTGATTTTCTTTTACAAAAATCATCGTTTTTACTGATACTGCAAGTTCATATGGAAAATAAACGAGAGCATAATCCAATGTTTTTCATGTGATGGCTTCCTTAAATGCGCAGAATCTGTATGATTCACATTTCTGCCTGTCTCTGCACTTCTGTGTACAAACTCTGCACAGACTGAACAGATACGTATAGTGTAATCAAAAACAACCAGGTAATGAAAAAGTAACAGAGAACTGAAAAACAAATTAAGCAAAAATTTCTGCGCATAGTGATGTCATTTATCCAACACCTTGAGGCACCAGATCACTTGCGCTTTTCATTGAAAGTTAATGATTTAGTTTAACAACTATTGGAAAAGGGAACATAGCTGCTACCTTCCACGAGATCAATCGTCAGTATCCATTACAACAGAAAGCGCTGATACATGTTCGGAATCTAACACAGTATGATTAGTGACAGGCAATAATGCTATTTACCTCAGACTGAGCTTCTGCGCCACCTCTCGACAACGTTCAGGAAAACACAGAATGAATGTAATAATAATTATTATAACCTAACGCATAGCAATATGTCGAAAATAATTACAAATAATGTAAAAGAAAACTCGAAATTTCGGTTCTGAGCAAGCGCAGTGGATTGGGAACAGAAGAGCGCTGTGTTTCATAAATGATAAGTTTCGTGTCATAAGTGAAAATCAGAAATCCCGTAAGATGGCAAACTGCGCACTAGAATTTAACAGTTCTCTTTTTGTCATCACAGTGCACAACTGTCATTCTCGTGTGGTGGTTCATGCTTCTGATCATGTGACGTCGAATTGATTACAGCTCTGATGTCCGTGTGAAAAAGAGGTGTCCTGGAACACGTATAAAGTACGTAAGAAGGAAAATTTTGTACCTCATTTTACATTCTCTGTCATTATTATCGATATTTGTAGTTGTTTGTGATCGCAACATTGATAATGGGTTGAGCTGTATATATCGCAGCTAGTGTTTTCACTGTAAAAGAATCTACATTCTCAGTTTATTTCTGTGCTGACACATCGTTCCACTGGTAAAATCTTCCTAATTAATGATGTTTCACTTTTTCTAGAACTTTTTTGAAAATAGAGAAACTTAAAAAAATGGAGTGTACTAACAGAATGGTCCATAAAGAGAAAAAAAAGTTCATCCGTCGCACTATTGAAGCCAGCACACTGACCTTAATTTGAAGAAATTACTAGCTACATCAAAGAAACCTGCCTTAGGCTTTCAAAAATCTGAACAGCCCCTTGCCGTAAATGAGATTGTCTTTAAAGTGGTACTTTTTGTTCACTGGAGTATGTCAAAACATGACAAAATACCTTAAGATGTTATCATTAATTCGTAAGTCGCAGTACTACCCGGCAACAGGGAAAAAAAACTTTAGTCCTATTGCGTTTCCGTTTGTCAGCAGATAATAATGCTCACATCACTGCTGAAAACCATAAATTTCTACTAGATACAGACGAACTACAAAGAGAACTTAATGTCATCAAATCTTTATCTTCAATTAATGGGAACAGGCCGATAATGACAGAGAAAATGTCACAAAAAGAAACAGAACTAAGATGTTTAATGAGAAGAGAATTTGTGACCTAAATGAAGATCTTTTTATTCCAGTTTCAAGTCAAGTATGTGTACCGATGAAAAGAGCATTACGATACTAGTCAGTCTGATGGCGTCGAATGTGGATCGTTGTAGTTAAACAGCTGGTAACTAGTCTATAGTGAAAACAAAAACCACAGAGAACAGCAAAAAGCTATACGAAAATCAAATTTATAAAGTCATAGTGCTGAGCAACAGATCACAAACAGTACAGAGGAAATCGAGTGATGTGTTAAAACGTCAGCCTCCAGGGTGAATATTCAGCAGGAAATTCCTCATATATTTCACCGAAACGGACTGATGCCAATACTCCATGTCAAGGTAGGCGCCAGAGAAAAACACCAGTCACAAAAAAGGATTTCACAGAGAAACGTGCACATTGTCAGTCCGACAATATTTACTTTGAACAAACACACATCAGTTGTGTCTAGCATCACAATATAGTAGAATAATTTTGAAGAATACTACCCATTTAAGGCTAAAGTCGTCACTTTTTACGCCTGTGAATAGAACTTCAATATGCTTTCTTGATTCCGTGTACCACTTAACACCAACATTCCTGCAAGACTCAAATCGGACGTGTCATTTAGTCATGGAAAGGGTGTATGCACATTTCTATAAATATTGTTTCAGACAATTCCGGATTTTACGTTCAGTATATTTAGTTTTTGTGGAGCTCATGTTATCTGAGGCTGAGTTCAGAGCTACAAGCATCTTATGGAGCTAGAATGTCGTAGTTAGATGCGTTTCGTAGATAAGCCGCAAGAGTTGTTGTTTAAATGGTCTTATAAACATGATCCTATCTGTTTACGTTTAATTAAGGCCACTGAGCTTTCTTAAGCACTTCAGACGTCGGTCTCAAAGCCGCTAAATGTTCTCTGCTTAATTCCGTCTTATCTGTGATCCTCACAGAACATTTAATTTCTCGCTAGCCGCTTTCTCAGAGGAGTTGCTTGTATCCAGTGAAGCGCTAAAATTGCCGCTAAACAAATCCCTCTCAAAGTAAAGAGTGTTCCATGGAAGCTACAGTCCTGGAAATTGAAATAAGAACACCGTGAATTCATTGTCCCAGGAAGGGGAAACTTTATTGACACATTCCTGGGGTCAGATACATCACATGATCACACTGACAGAACCACAGGCACATAGACACTGGCAACAGAGAATGCACAATGTCGGCACTAGTACAGTGTATATCCACCTTTCGCAGCAATGCAGGCTGTTATTCTCCCATGGAGACGATCGTAGAGATGCTGGATGTAGTCCTGTGGAACGGCTTGCCATGCCATTTCCACCTGGCGCCTCAGTTGGACCAGCGTTCGTGCTGGACGTGCAGACCGCATGAGACGACGCTTCATCCAGTCCCAAACATGCTCAATGGGGTACAGATCCGGAGATCTTGCTGGCCAGGCTAGTTGACTTACACCTTCTAGAGCACGTTGGGTGGCACGGGATACATGCGGACGTGCATTGTCCTGTTGGAACAGCAAGTTCCCTTGCCGGTCTAGGAATGGTAGAACGATGGGTTCGATGACGGTTTGGATGTACCGTGCACTATTCAGTGTCCCCTCGACGATCACCAGAGGTGTACGGCCAGTGTAGGAGATCGCTCCCCAAACCATGATGCCGGGTGTTGGCCCTGTGTGCCTCGGTCGTATGCAGTCCTGATTGTGGCGCTCACCTGCACGGCGCCAAACACGCACACGGCCATCACTGGCACCAAGGCAGAAGCGACTCTCATCGCTGAAGACGACACGTCTCCATTCGTCCCTCCATTCACGCCTGTCGCGACACCACTGGAGGCGGGCTGCACGATGTTGGGGGGTGAGCGGAAGACGGCCTAACGGTGTGCGGGACCGTAGCCCAGCTTCATGGAGACGGTTGCGAATGGTCCTCGCCGATACCCCAGGAGCAACAGTGTCCCTAATTTGCTGGGAAGTGGCGGTGCGGTCCGCTACGGCATTGCGTAGGATCCTACGGTCTTGGCGTGCATCCGTGCGTCGCTGCGGTCCGGTCCCAGGTCGACGGGCACGTGCACCTTCCGCCGACCACTGGCGACAACATCGATGTACTGTGGAGACCTCACGCCCCACGTGTTGAGCAATTCGGCGGTAGGTCCACCCGGCCTCCCGCATGCCCACTATACGCCCTCGCTCAAAGTCCGTCAACTGCACATACGGTTCACGTCCACGCTGTCGCGGCATGCTACCAGTGTTAAAGACTGCGATGGAGTTCCGTATGCCACGGCAAACCGGCTGACACTGACGGCGGCGGTGCACAAATGCTGCGCAGCTAGCGCCATTCGACGCCCAACACCGCGGTTCCTGGTGTGTCCGCTGTGCCGTGTGTGTGATCATTGCTTGTACAGGCCTCTCGCAGTGTCCGGAGCAAGTATGGTGGGTCTGACACACCGGTGTCAATGTGTTCTTTTATCCATTTCCAGGAGTGTATGTTGGTATGGTGTTATTACCTATTGTTTCGCCAAGATTGTGAGTTCGGCGTTTTAAGAGATCAAAGATTTTTATAAACTTTAAACCAAATCTAATGCAGTACATTTAGGCTACATAAGATTACTCAGCTGTCATTTTTGCAAATACTGATTTTTGCAAATAGCGACTACCGATAACTTGGCTTTGGATTATATGTCTGCCGTATTGTGCGAATATAGCGTTCGTGTTACGTACATCACGAACCACAGTACCCGGCTCAGGCAACGAAAATGAAGGTGAAGTACCATTGAGTGTGAGACGCTGATACCCATCACTACGACCTCGCCAACATTCGCATTGGAACGGCACTTAATCGACGGGAAAGAAGAACTGTGATGTGTGATATTTTCAGCGTAACATACTATTTGCTGAATAAGACTTTCGTGACATAAATAGATAATATCATGAACGCTTATGTCAATTTTATCGACCTACGGATATTCAACAAACGAAAACCTGAATACGATGACATTAATATACGCGGTCATGCTGATAAATAATGCTTCTCCGAATTTTTATATGAAATTTCTTAAACATTTTGAAAGAAATCAATCGTTATTAACATTCAACATGTGCTGTTTGAGACTTTCCCAAATTATTAAATGGTTCAGTGGTTCACGGGCATTTCGTCGGATAATGTGAGAACTGCACAATATTTCAACAAGACACCTGCTGCCGTCTTCACGTCTTTACACAGTACCCTTTCCTTCAGCATGACAAGGCCAGACCACACACGAGTGCTGCGACCTCTGCAACAAACCGAGGCCTTGAGTCCGCTGGCACATCCGATTTTCACCTGTATCGAAAACATAGAGAACAGCTTCGAGGACTTCACTTTGATAGTGACGAAGCGGTGCAAGCAGAGAGGGTGTGACTTCGTCAACAAAGTCAAACGTTCAACAACGACGGTATCAACAAACTCGTGTCTCATTCGGAGAAATGTGTACGTCACCAGGATGATTATCTTGAGAAACAAATATGTAGGCGTGAAGAATAAAGATACAGAATCTTAATAACGCCAAAAGCTTTAAGAGTTTTCACAAAAGAAATTATGGAGGCATCACTTTTCAGCACGCCCTCGTGTATTTCAGAAGGCTTAATTACCTGGAGAAGAAATATTGAAAAGTACTTGACGCCGTCCAACTTAATTGGAACAGATTGAAAACAAGATTTTAAAAATGGCTGAAACAGCAACTGTTGAAATCCTCCATGATAAAGAATGACAGGATAAAAATTTATTAAAATTCTTGACCAAGGTTTCGGTACATATATTTATACCTTCATCAGAAGTAAAAAATCCTGAACAGGAAGACACTTTCATTACCAAAACCTTAGCATCGGAAATTATTTTTTGTTCTTTATTGTTATTTTAATCACCTTATACAAAGGTGGGTTGTCAGCAGCATATTACGCAGCTCTTCAGCCGCGAGTGGTACAATAAATATGACATATTGGTGGTACAGGGAATACTATAAAAACGGCGGGCAAAAACTGTAGACACGAAAAACAATAAACATGAAGCCGTTCACCCTGGACGAAAAAAACACTAACACCTGTTGACACGGCGCACAAAACACGGACGACTGCGACCGCACAGGTGAACAGTTGTGACGTGACGGCGAAAGAACACAAAACGAAGGCACACACACGACACACTGATGGCGATGACTCCGTCGCGCGCATGTCCACTGAGCGTGTACAAGTTCGGGGACCGGCGAAGAGAGGAGGAGTGGAGGAGAGGGAGAGGGAGAGGGGAGAGCAGAGATGCCATGGGCAGGGGAGATAGGGGGAAGGGAGGAAGAGGGGAGGGGAAGCCCAGGGGAAGAGAGTGGAGGAAGGAGGATGGGGGGAAAAGGAGAGAGAGGGGTGGGAGGGTGCCAACAGGAAAAGACACAGGAAGTGGGAGAGGAGGATCAAAGTTGATAGGAGGCGTAGCTGGAGGGGAGGAGGACATCATCAGGGAGGGGGAGCTGGCGGAAGCCACCTTGGGAGAGGGTAAGGAGGGTGGAGAGATGGAGACCAGGTGGGATGTGGGAATACAGGTGTGGCAGAGGGCGGGGGTGGGAGAGGATGGGTGAGACAAGCAGTTGAGAAGGATCGGGTTTATGGGAGGTGTACAGGATCTCTATCTTTTCAAGGAAAAGGAGGAGGTGGGGGAACGGAATGAGGTCATACAGGATCCCCGCGGGGGGGGGGGGGAGACATCCGATAGGCAAGGTGGAGTTCATGGCATTCAAGGATCTGAAGGGATTTATAAAAGGTAGGGGGGTGGAGATCCAGGCCGGATGGGGGTAGCAAAAGATAGGGTGGATGGGGGATTTATAGGTGTGGAGTATTGTGGAGAGGTCCAGATCCCATGTATGGCCGGAAAGGAGTTTGAGGAGATGGAGTTGTGAGCATGCCTTTGCTTGGATTGTCTACAGATGGGGGGTCCAGGATAGGTGACGGTCGAAGGTGACGCCAAGGTACTTAAGGGTGGGGGTGAGGGCGATAGGATGGCCATAGATGGTTAGATAGAAATCGAGGAGTCGGAAGGAAGGGGTGGCCTTGCCTAAAATGATCACCTGGGTTTAGGAGGGATTGACCTTGAGCAACCACTGGTTCCACCAAGCGGTGAACCGGTCAAGATGGGATTGGAGAAGGTGTTGGGAGCGCTGCAGGGTGGGGGCAAGGGCAAGGAAAGCGGTGTCATCGGCAAGCTGGAGAAGGTGGACGGGGGTGACGGCGGCGGCGGCATGTCCACCGTATACAAAGGGTACAGAAGGGGGGAGAGGACGGCGATTTGGGGCACACCGGCGGAGGGAAAAGAGGTGTAGGAATCCGTGTTATGGATGGTGATGTAGGAATGACGGTGGGAGAGAAAAGAGCCGATCAGATGGACGTAGTTAATGGGAAGGGTGAAGGTTTGGAGCTTGAAGAGGAGACCGGAATACCATATGCAGTCATAGGCACATTCGAGGTCCAGGGAGAGGAAGATTGTGGATCGATGGGAATTAAGCTGTTTGGGAAGGAGATGTGAAGGAGAAGGTCATCGGAAGAGAAGGATGGCCGAAAGCCACACTGGGTAATGGGAAGGAGGTGGTGCTGGTGGAGATGCTGGTGGATGCGTCGGGTGAGGATGGATTCCGGGACCTTGCTGAGGACCGAGGTAAGGCTGATGGGGGGGGGGGGGGGGTAGGAGGAGATGGCGAAAGGCGGTTTACCGGGTTTAAGGAACATCAGGAGTTGGGAGGTTTTCCACAGGTCGGGGTAGTCGCCAGTAGCAGGACTACATTGTAGAGCCTGGCCAGGGTGGAGAGGAAAGACACAGGAGCTTCACGAAGGTGGTGGTAGGTGACACGATCGTGACCAGGTGTGGTGTTGCGTTTTGTGTGGTCTGTAGCAATGAGATCCTGTGTAGTGATAGTGGCATTGCGTTCCGTGTGTGCAATGTTGTCCAAGTACTGGAAACCAGGGGGGAGGGGAGAGACAGAGGTATCAGTTCGATCGCGGACATCCGGGAAGAGGGAGTAATCGAACTGGGGATCATCGGGGGTGGAAAAGACATCAGAGAGGTAGGAGGCAAAGTGATTGGCCTTACTAAGAGCGTCAGAGAAGGGGTGATCATCATGGAGAAGAGGATAGTAGGGGGAGGGTTTAGTTCCAGTAAGGCAACGTTAGGCTGACCAGAACTTGGACGAGATTATAGGTAGGGTTCGGAAATGAGAAACACTAAAGCTTAAGTAACAGTGAAACTACCAGTGTAATACTGGCACAAAATCGTTTAGATAATTACAAAAATTACATCATGCAATGGAGATTAATAAAACAATTGTGCCAAAGGCGTCGTCAATAATTAAGACATCTTCTGCATTTCTATAACATGATTATGGGCACAAGGTCAATGCGAACAGTTTAGCACCAGTAATTCGCCTATGAACTATCGGGACGAGAGTGTGAAAGCACTAGGGCAGATGGTTTCGCCGAGAGAGGGTACTAGAAGTATGTGCCAGACGCTCGTGTATATTAAAATCTATGGATAACTACATAAGCGTATCACAACTATTAAAAGTTGTGCTAATTCAAACCATCTGTCTTAATAAATAAAACATGTCAGACCATTTAAAAATACTTATGTTAAAAAAAATATATGGAACCAATTTACCTGTGTCCTAGTGTCAAACAGATGAAGCTTGTGTTATGGAACACATCTAACGAAAGAAGGCACTAGTGTAACGCGCGAGAATCTCGCGTAACGTAGGCGGTGAAGTACATACTAGCGAGAACAACCAAAATGTTAAGTAAAAAGAAACCGTCTGTCATTGTGAATAAAAACATATTAGTCAATTAGCCACATATACACATCGAAAATCACAAACATCAAACATCAAAAATACGTAAAATCCCAACAAGACAGGAAAAGCGCATTTCAGCGGCATCATCAAGCAAGAAAACTAACTTCTAGTCAGTCAGACTATATGATATTAAGGCAAGGGGGGCAGAATGAGATTTTCACTCTGCAGCGGAGTGTGCGCTGTAATGAAACTTCCTGGCAGATTAAAAGTGTAGCGAGTTCGAGTCTCGGTCAAGCACTCAGTTTCAATCTGGCAGGAAGTTTCAAGGCAAGGAAGGGTTTGAAACTGCCTAAAAAAATTTTGTTTGTAAGCTTCATAGAGCAATTCTACGTCATCCAGTTTACGTGGCATACGCTGTTATAGCCATAGATGTTCGGCAAACGTGGAATAAGGGTTGCAAACTGGACTTGCTCGAAGAATTAGAGATTTTCAAGCATCTGACTCTAAAAGGTGGTTTTATTCTTAATGAACATGTGCAGCTTAGAAACAAAATTTTTTAGACAGTTTAAAATCCCTCCTTGCCTTAATGTCATATAGTCTGACTGACTAGAATTTAGTTTTCTTGCTTGTTGATGCCGATGAAATGAGCTTTTCCTGTCTTGTTGGGGTTTTACGTATTTTTTCTGTTTGCTGTTTGTGATTTTCGATGTGTATGTGTGGTTAATTTACTAGTATATTTTTATTCGCAACGACAGATAATTTCGTTTTACTTAACATTTTGGTTGTTCTCGCTAGTATGTATTTCACCGCCTACGTTACGCGAGATTCTTGTGCATTACACTGTGCCCTCTCTCGTTAGATGTGTTCCATAGCGCAAGCTTCATCTGTTTGACACTAGGACACCGGTAATTTGGTTCCATATTTTCTATTTTACATAAGTATTTTTAAATGGTCTGATACGTTTTACTTATTAAGATAGATGGTTTGAATTAGCACAACTTTTAATAGTTTTGATGCTCTTATGTAGGTATCCACAGATTTTAATATGCGCAAGTGTCTGGCACATACTACAAGTGCCCTCTCTCGGCGAAACCATCTGCCCTAGTGCTTTCACACTCTCGTCTCGATAGTTCATAGATGAAGTACTGGTGCTAAACTGTTCACATTGACCTTGTGACCATAACGATGTTGTACAAATGGAGAAGATGTCTTAATTATTGACGACGCCTTTGGCACAATTGTTTTATTAATCTCCATTGCATGATGTAATTTTAGTAAGTAACTAAAAGATTTTGTGCCTGTACTACTCTGGTAATTTCAATGTTACTTAAGCTTTAGTGTTTATCAATTCCGATCCTCCAAGACCCAGGCGATCATCATAGGCTGCACCATCCACTCCTTCCGGCCCCATGATTTCTACTTCACCATTTATGGCCGTCCTATCCATCTCACTCCTACCCTCAAATACCTTGGCCTCACATTCAACCGCCACCTGACATGGACTCCCAATGTCCTTACCATCCAAAACAAGGCTCACAACCGCCTCCGCCTCCTGAAACTCCTGTCTGGCCAGACGTGGGGTCTGCATTCTTCCACCATCCTTCACACCTACAAATCCTTGATCTGCCCTATCCTCAGTTATGCCAGCGTAACTTGGATTTCCGCCCCTCCCCGGTTCTATAACGCCCTCCAAATCCTCGAAGGCCATGCGCTCCACCTCGTCTTCCACATCCACCTTCCATCCCCCACGCGCATCCTCTACGACCTCATCCCCTTCCCCCACCTTCTCCTTTTCCTTGAACACTTCCGCACACTATATATTGTCCACCGCCTTGATCCCCCTCACCCTCTGGTGACTGCCTTCCTCTCCACCCCCAACCAGCTGCCGCGCCTTTCCCGTTGTGTCCCACCCTCTCTCCATCTCCACATCCTTCACCTCCTTTCCCAACGCAACTTCCACCGTCTACCCATCCCGGGTGATGAGCTTCGCCCTGACATCTACCCTTCCTACCAACTCTAACTCCATCTTCGTGCCTCCTCCTCAGGGCTCCCTCTCCTCCCCCTTCCTCCTCCTTAGCGGCTTCACCCTCCTACTCCCCTTCCCTCTCTTGTACCTCCTTTCGGTGTCTCTGCACTGCCTCCTGCCCTGTCTTCCCTCTTCATTCCCATCCCACGTGTCTCCTGCCTCTTCGTGTACCCAGTGCTGCCCCTCCTCTCTTGATCCCGCTGCTTCCCCTGCCGCCCCTTGCTCACCCCTCCTTTAACATCCTCTCTGCCCTTTTCCTCGGCAGAACCCGCCTAGCAGTTTTCTTCTTCGTCGTGTGTGCTCCAAGTGGGTTTTAAGTATGTTGTTCCGGAGTGTTTTTACTACAGTGGCCGACCTTTAACGTGTGCATGTCCATTCATTGTCTTCTGGGAGTTTTGAAGAATCGCCAACTGTGTTTTTTTATCTTTCTGGTGACTTTTTTTAACTGTCCTCCATGAACGTCTCCGTGTTAGTCTATATTTTTTACCTCCATTTTCTCCCATTATTCTGTTTTAAGTTCCTCTTTATCGCCTTATGTATGTACCATTTTATTCTTATTTTAAGTTCATATCACTCGGCTGAAGAGCGGCGGATTTTGCCACTGACAGCCCATATGGGGCAGGGGAATGAAATCACAATAAAAAAAAAAATAAAAAAAAAATCATTTCTGATGCTAAGGTTTTGCTAATAAAAGTGTGTTCCTGTTCAGGAGTTTTTACTTCTGATGGAGGTATATTTATACACTCCTGGAAATGGATAAAAGAACACATTGACACCGGTGTATCAGACCCACCATACTTGCTCCGGACACTGCGAGAGGGCTCTACAAGCAATGATCACACGCACGGCACAGCGGACACACCAGGAACCGCGGTGTTGGCCGTCGAATGGCGCTAGCTGCGCAGCATCTGTGCACCGCCGCCGTCAGTGTCAGCCAGTTTGCCGTGGCATACGGAGCTCCATCGCAGTCTTTAACACTGGTAGCATGCCGCGACAGCGTGGACATGAACTGTATGTGTAGTTGACGGACCTTGAACGAGGGTGTATAGTGGGCATGCGGGAGGCCGGGTGGACGTACCGCCAAATTGCTCAACACGTGGGGCGTGAGGTCTCCACAGTACATCGATGTTGTCGCCAGTGGTCGGTGTCGACCTGGGGCCGGACCGCAGCGACGCACGGATGCACGCCAAGACCGTAGGATCCTACGCAGTGCTGTAGGGGACCGCACCACCACTTCCCAGCAAATTAGGGACACTGTTGCTCCTGGGGTATCGGCGAGGACCATTCGCAACCGTCTCCATGAAGCTGGGCTACGGTCCCGCACACCGTTAGGCCGTCTTCCGCTCACCCCCCAACATCGTGCAGCCCGCCTCCAGTGGTGTCGCGACAGGCGTGAATGGAGGGACAAATGGAGACGTGTCGTCTTCAGCGATGAGAGTCGCTTCTGCCTTGGTGCCAATGATGGTCGTATGCGTGTTTGGCGCCGTGCAGGTGAGCGCCACAATCAGGACTGCATACGACCGAGGCACACAGGGCCAACACCCGGCATCATGGTGTGGGGAGCGATCTCCTACACTGGCCGTACACCTCTGGTGATCGTCGAGGGGACACTGAATAGTGCACGGTACATCCAAACCGTCATCGAACCCATCGTTCTACCATTCCTAGACCGGCAAGGGAACTTGCTGTTCCAACAGGACAATGCACGTCCGCATGTATCCCGTGCCACCCAACGTGCTCTAGAAGGTGTAAGTCAACTAGCCTGGCCAGCAAGATCTCCGGATCTGTACCCCATTGAGCATGTTTGGGACTGGATGAAGCGTCTACTCACGCGGTCTGCACGTCCAGCACGAACGCTGGTCCAACTGAGGCGCCATGTGGAAATGGCATGGCAAGCCGTTCCACAGGACTACATCCAGCATCTCTACAATCGTCTCCATGGGAGAATAGCAGCCTGCATTGCTGCGAAAGGTGGATAAACACTGTACTAGTGCCGAAATTGTGCATTCTCTGTTGCCTGTGTCTATGTGCCTGTGGTTCTGTCAGTGTTATCATGTGATGTATCTGACCCCAGGAATGTGTCAATAAAGTTTCCCCTTCCTGGGACAATGAATTCACGGTGTTCTTATTTCAATTTCCAGGAGTGTATATACGGAAACCTTGGTCAAGAATTTAAATAAATATTTATCCTGCAACTGTTTTGGCTGTCATCCCTTATCGTGAAGATAGAAAACACCATTTTTCCTACGTATCATATTTTTTCCTTATAACGTGCTGAAATAAACAGTGCTGACCTTGAGAAAGGAAAGGCTGTTACTATTGGAGAGAGACCACAGTACAAACAAAGTAAAATCATATATCATTCACCCCTTCTTATAAAAAGAATCACTATGCATCTCGATCTGCGAGTAGAAATGGTATATATATATATATATATATATATATATATATATATATATATATATATATATATATATATATATCACAACACGTATTTTGCAGCTGGGCATTATTTACTAAACCAAACAAAGTACTTATAGCTTGCTGACTGGTGACTTTATTATTACAATTCTATTCACTACAACCTTCCAGATCTAAACTATCAGCATTGTCTTTTTCAGCAATGTTGAAAGAAAGATTAAGCTGCCATGTAAATACAGCAAAAAGATTCCAAATTATATTTAATGCTCATTGGAGCTGTTCCTTTATTTTTTTACCTTTTGTCTAACAAACAAAATTATTTAGTGTGTGGCAGTAGTAACACGTGCCTACTTGAGGTAGAGTACCTTTCTAGTCAGCAAGGGAAACTATTATGTGAATTTTTGGAAGAATTTCCTTGCGTACTTGGGTTCTCAACCGGTGCAGCAGTTTTATCCCGTTTATTGGATAAAATTTTAGGTGATTTGAAGTTTAATTGTGTCTTCAGTTATTTGGACGATGTGGTCATATTTAGTGCCTCGTTTGAAGAGCATTTAGAGCACATCCGGAAGGTACTATCAAAGCTCAGGGTTGCAAGGATGACTTTAAAACCCTCAACCTTGGCTAAGCTTCAAGTGCTATTTTTGGGTCACATGGTGTCCAGGGATGGAATTAGCATTGGTCAGGAACGCACTAAAGCGTTCAGGAATTTTCCGCAGTCATGAAATGAGAGGGAGGTCGCCCGATTTGTAGGAATGGCTAATTATTTCCGCAGATATGTCTCAAATTTTGCCTAACTAGCAGCTCCATTAAATTTGTTATGCAGAAATAATGCGAAATCTGCTTGAGCTGAAAGTCAGCAGGCAGCCTTAGAATGAATTAAAACTGCGATTACCAACCCCTTCCAGTCTTTACAGTACCTGACCTTAAGAAAAGATTTGTGGTCCAGACTGATGCTTTCAGTACAGGTGTGGCGGCCCTTCTTTTACAGGAAGGTCAATATATCAGGCACCTGTTAGCATTTGATTTCCAACGTCTGGAGGGGCATGAGCTCAATTACTCGGTATATGAGTGCGAAGCATAAGCTATGTTATTTACGCTGGAAAAATTACGGTTCTATCTAGAACATCGTGAATTTGACCTAGAGACAGATAATCGGGCCCTTAGTTGGGTCCTAGCTCGTCCTAGGAACACAGGCGTATCCCGAGACGCGCTGTCCGCTTTTCGTCTTTCCATTTTAAGGTTCGTCAAGTTAAGGGATCTGATAATCAGGTTGCTGGCGCCCTTAGGAGGATGTTCCAATGTAGTGGGACGTGGAATTGAAGCGTCACCCATCCACCAGTGTCAGCCCAGTTTGCTGGTGAATGTAAGTTTAATTTAGTGTTTTGTTTAGGTATTTAGTAATATTTATATTTTTTGTATTTATTTTTATGTTTCATGTACGGAGAGGGCAGCGAAACGAACGGAGACAGCATCGTCGCTGCCGGGACCAGAGAGAAAATTGCTCGCCACTATAAGTCGCGGGTCGACAGCCAAAGAGCAACAGAAGATCCTGAAACCGAGTTGTTGCGTCGTGCTTCTAAAAACTGAAAAAATAAGAATTTGTAATGTTTCTACAACAATGACGTCATAGAAAGTTTAATCATGTTGTAAATGTTCAGTCCTATCTTGTCGAGGTTCAGGTTCACGTCTGTATGTAGTTTATAGGAAGATAAACTAGTGTATACTACAAATGTTTAAATTCGTGTTCCGAGAATTTATTTGTAAGGAATTATTGATTTATTTGACAAGATTATTAATTCTGACAACGTTCATCGCGAGTTTGAGTCTTAAAAGTTTATTCAATGTGGTTTTAACATTTATTAAAGCAGATTCTTGCGTTAATATAATGTCTGAGTAAAAACAAGGGTGCGCAAACCAATTGGACTGAGTGACGTAATTCTGCGCATACGACTCAAATGATAATGTTTTAATTAGAGTTTCGTTCATGAGCCATTCAGCGACCACTTATAAAAAGAGTTTAAATAATTCTGAAGTGTTTTGTAACTGACGTTGGTGACGAAGTCTGCACATGGTCATATGTCAAAAGAAAATCCTTTATACAAAACTTACGTTGTTACACTACACCGTGGCGATCTTATATACAGGACCTGTGTGCAACTAAGACACACAGGCAGGAAACAAAACATCAACAATCCTTGGGAAGTCAACGCGAGTCTTCGTGGAGCCTTCACCAGTCAGCGGCGACTACGCGGATATGGGCATCTGACGGAGCGCAGCCAAGCAGTACGGTCACGCAGTTATTCCACGAGAAGGCGCATCTGTTGGGTAGCAGCTGAACGCTGCAAACCCCAACAACTTTTTTCTCCCTGAACTAACAGGTCTAGTACGTCATCTGAGGGGCGTTCCTCCGGCTGGTATTAGAAGTGTTGCTGAGGGCTTCGTCTGTCTACGGTGCGGCCGGGTGTGGTTTCAGCCAATGACGTCTCCGGTGTTCGACTCAGCGTCCTGCCGGTTGCGGAAGCGGGGTCGCAGCACCTCAGCGGCTGCATCGACAGCTGTTATTTCTGCAGCCCATAGCAGCACACTGATCACCGAGAACTACAAACTGCAGTATCAGTGTCCGGTGAGTCTGTTTTAAGTTGGAAGTGGAGTGTTGTACATAGGGAGTATGCTTTTAATAGGATTGTTGA
This sequence comes from Schistocerca gregaria, assembly GCF_023897955.1. Taxonomy (NCBI): domain Eukaryota; kingdom Metazoa; phylum Arthropoda; class Insecta; order Orthoptera; family Acrididae; genus Schistocerca; species Schistocerca gregaria. The sequence continues at coordinate 418,403,646 of NC_064921.1, read as the reverse complement.
TTACAAGTCTGCGTGTGTAACTAGTTAATATTTTACAATAATGTCGGGAAGTGAAATATCAGACGAAGAGCAATCTGTGTCCGATAGGAGCATGAGATCCCTTTTTAGGGCGATCGCTAAATTAAAACAATGTAGCGGAGATTTCTTAGCTGAATTAAAACAATCTAACGAAGAATCTACTGCTAGGTTAAAAGAGGAACTAAAACAGGAATTAAAACAGTCTAAAGAAGACTCTACTGCTAGATTAAAAGAGGAATTAAAACAATCTAACGAACAATCTAGGGCTATATTAAAAGAGGAACTTAAAGGGGAGCTAACAAAATCTACAGACAGGTTACAGAAACATCTTAATGAAACCAGTCGAGAATTAAGTGATAAAATAGAGGCTTCTAAAGTTGAAATGCAAGAAAAACTAGTAGGACTTAGGAATAAGATTGCTGATAATTGTAAAAGGTTAGAAGAACATATCCAGGAATTGCGTGAGGAAAAAGCTCGCATGCGAAATGATATTACTTACTTAACCAAGAGACTAGATAATGTCAATGTCTTTGTTGTAAATTAAATAGAGGAAAATAACGATAAGTTAAGAGATGAATTTTCTATGCAAACAGAACTGTTCGTAGAGAGTTATTGGAATCTATTAAAGAGGTTTCTACGAAACTCATAGAGATTTCTACAATAGATAATGTAGAATTAGAGACATTAATTCATCGAGTAGAAAAAGATCATACTGAAATAGAAAACATGAAATTTTTGTTTACCGAAATATGCAGTAACCCTGAGACTTCCAAAGATAATAACATTGACGAAGGTACAGAGCGTACACATCGTGAACACAGCGAAGAATCGGTATTAGCTACCCGCGTATCCAATACAGAAATGCGAATACAGGAAATTACTAAACGGTTATCGGAATTAGATAATAATGAAAACATTTCAAGTAGTAGAAGTAATAACGTAATCAGAGACAACAGTCGCATCGTGTTTCCTAGCTCGGACGACAACAATACAAATAAAGAAATCACGGCAAGCAAATCCGACGCAACTCCGTCTCTGAAATGTAAGCGAAATCCAACTATGTCTCTCGCAGAATGTTAGGATGATATAACGACAAATTCAAATGTAGCAAGTCGGTTTCCTGTATTCAAACCAGGAGGCGAACTTCACCCTAAAATCTTTATAAAAGCTTTTGAAACTTCATTATCTCCTAAATGGAGTAATGAAAAACGAATTCAATTTGTAGTAGGATATTTAGAAGCAGAAGCTGCCGAATGGGCAGTACTGCATAGAACTGAATTTAGGGACTGGGATGATTTTGTTAAACAGTTTAAACTAAATTATAGGTGAAGAGGAAAACAACAACACTTAACTTTAGAGTTATTAGACCCTCCTCCTTATTCTAAACGATGGGGAGGTTATAGGAATTATTACGAAAGGTATTTAAATCATGCTAAATTAATTGAAGAACCAATTATTGAAAGTCATCTAATACGAGTCCTAATTAATAGTTTAACGTATTATGTAAAGGAAAGAAAAATGTTATTCTACGAATTGTCTATCCGAACGAGAAAAGGAAGACCTTGTATTAGTACGATCTCATCCTAAAAGTTCGAAGATCAATAAGGAATGTAGAAAATTCTTCCTAATCTTTCAAGGTCCATATGATGTTCATAAGATTGTACATTCTTATGGAACCTTCATCAGGTGTAATTAAAGGATTATATAGTGTCGATCAAATTAAACCCTTCATTCCTAAATAAGTTAATATTTAGTATATGTTACATACGGACGAGCGTTCATAGTTTATTCATGTGCAATTTTCGTGATAGTTACGTGTTCTACAATAATCTACCGGTACTTCAAAAAGGGAAAGATAACTAAAAAGGGATTTATATGGAAGAAATTTTTGTCATTAGGTCAGAAGGAATTTTGTTTATTTTATATTTACTCGGATAGTAGGAACCAAAGGGGATGGTTAATAATTTTAGGGACCATGGGCGTCCAGAGCTATATGGCTCACGAGAACATAGCAGAGTGCCTTTAATAGAGATCTGTAATAGTGTTAATATAGAACACACCAAACGGGGCTCTCTCACTTGTTTCTCCTAAATAAATTGCCATTACCCAACAAAGTGTCCGACGGTAAAGAAAGCTGTGACGAGATTCTAAAGAAAGTTTTGCTTGGTTTCTTCTTGACCTCAGGCATAAATAAAGCATTAGGGAGAAGAGCGACGCAAAGTAAATAGTACTATTAGTTATTAAGAGAAACTTATTAGTAATATACATTTTGGAAAGAATAACTCTAGTAAATGAACAAAACTGAAACTAACCTATCACAATTTGAACGCTATGTCCTAATGTAACAACGTTAAAGAACGTACTAAATTATTATTTACTAGCAACTATTAAATGAAAAGGATTTATCTCCATATATTCGGTCATGAGTTACCATAATAGCACAATTAAAAGTAAATGACAAATAGTCACAACAATATCGTCATAAAAGGATTGAATCTATCTAAGTGCAAGGACTTCAGATTACGGAAAATGTGAGAAAAATGTATAATATTAACGGTTAAATATTGTATATAGAAGAAGTTTTATTTTCGGTTAAAACCTGACAAACTGAGCTTGGGTGGGGTATGTAGTGGGACGTGAAATTGAAGCGTCACCCATCCACCAGTGTCAGCCATGTTTGCAGGTGAATGTAAGTTTAATTTAGTGTTTTGTTTAGGTATTTTATAATATTTATATTTGTTGTGAATTATATAAAGTTTTGTATTTATTTTTATGTTTCATGTACGGAGAGGGCAGCGAAACGAACGGAGACAGCATCTTCGCTGCCGGGACCAGAGAGAAAATTGCTGGCCACTATAAGTCGCGGGTCGACAGCCAAAGAGCATCCTGAAACCGAGTTGTTGCGTCGTGCTTCTAAAAACTGAAAAAATAAGAATTTGTAATGTTTCTACAACAATGACGTCATAGAAAGTTTAATCATGTTGTAAATGTTCAGTCCTATCTTGTCGAGGTTCAGGTTCACGTCTATAGGTAGTTTATAGGAAGATAAACTAGTGTATACTACAAATGTTTAAATTCGTGTTCCGAGAATTTATTTGTAAGGAATTATTGATTTATTTGACAAGATTATTAATTTTGACAAGGTTCATCGCGAGTTTAAGTGTTAAAAGTTTATTCAATGTGGTTTTAATATTTATTAAAGCAGATTCTTGCATTAATATAATGTCTGAGAAAAAACAAATGATATCTAAATTGAAAAAAGTTTGCGCAAACCAATTGGACTGAGTGACGTAATTCTGCGCATAAGACTCAAATGATGATGTTTTAATTACAGTTTCGTTCAAGAACCATTCAGCGACCACTTATAAAAAGAGTTTAAATAATTCTGAAGTGTTTTGTAACTGACGTTGGTGACGAAGTCTGCACATGGTCACATGTCAAAAGAAAATCATTTATACAAAACTTACGTCGTTACACTACACTAACAGCACGAGCTTGATAAGGAAACACTGGCGAGAAACCTAGTATGTACGATCCTTACTGAGGTACCCCTACTGTTTAATAATTTGAAAACTAGACAAGAACAAGACCCATTATGGGGATGGGGGGGGGGGCCTCAGGAAACAAATACTAGACGGACTATATCCACTGAGTATTTTCTGAAGAAAGGCATTCTCTGTAATCTCAGCGGTAGATCTTAGGAATCTAGAATTTCTCTTCCATGAACCTGGCATTTAGGTCTTTATAAAAACTTAGAGGAGGTCAAGGAACAGCTGACCTGGCCAACGTTTTATAAAGATATTAGAGGTTTAGTCAAAGAATGCCGAGAGTGTAAGAACAGAAAACCTAGTAACTCCCCGGCGAGGCGATTGCTGCAGTCGGAGCAGGAAGAGAATCCGTTGTTCAAACTGTTTGTTGATTATGTGGGCCCGCTTCCCCGTACAAAAAAAGGAAATTCGTGTTTTCTCGTAGTGGTTGACGCCTTCTCCAGGTTCGTTTGGTTGACGCGTAGTCAGGATGTGACCACCCTTATTACCATCTCTCATCCTACTAATATGTTTAGGTATTAGGTGGTTTGGGCATCCGTGTGCATTGGTCACCGATAATGCTCCTGGGTTTCTGGAAAGATTGTTTAGACAATTCTGTTTCGGTAATGGGATAAAACATGATACCTCCATGCCATATTATCCTCAGGGTTCCTTTGCTGAAAGGATTAACCTCAACTTGAAGTCAGCATTGATTATTTACCACCATAAATCCCCCAAGAAGCGACTGAAGCATCCCAAGCAACCCCAGCTAGCCTTTGCCGCTTATCCCATGAATTCCCCACACTCCAATTTATGGGTTATAAATAATTTTTAACCTCCATCTATTTCTCCAGACGTTCTTAGGGAAAAATGGGGGTGACCTCGGGCAAATATTAGGAAAGCTCCCGCTCGTCAGGTCTGTCACTATAGTAGAAACAAACAACCCTTTCAAGGGAAAATAGGAGATCTTGTCTCCATCAGGAATGTTCCTGGGCAGACTTCCCGGGAAATTTGCCTCACGTTTCCTAGGTCTATATTCCATTATCAAAATTTTAAGCCCGGTCAATCTTTTGGTCAGGGACCCAAAAAAGGGGCTCATCTCAGGCAGAATAAACATTCCAGCAGAGTGAGGGGCTTTTAGCCCAGGAGAGGCTTGTTAAGGTTTGAGAGTGGGAGGTTGAGCCATGGCGCCATTAAGTTACTAGTCCTGTCTGGCGCCACTAGTATAGTATTGACTATCCCTCTTGCAGCCCCATTGCCAATATGTATGAGGAAGAGTTGGTATCTGTGGGTTGTGTCCTCAGAAGCTCTCTGCTTGCCGATATATAGTACAGAGGTTTGCTGACCCAAGAGCGGACAATTTTGTCCATCTGGTCGCTTCCTTCCTTTCACGCCATCCATCCTAAGTCACACTCCACAACAGCAAATCCCGTATCTTTTATCCGACTACAGGCATCCCCAGCACTCCGTCCTTTCCTCTCTCCTCTATCTCCTGTACACCGCTGATACGTTGAAGCCGCACCCACCTGTCCACCTTCTCCAATATGCTGACGACACCACCTTCCTGGCTCTCTATTCTACCCTTCAATGGTCCCAACACACCCTCCAAACCCACCTAGACCAGGTCAACACTTGGTGTAACCAGTGGTTCTTTCGTCTCAACTCTGCAAAAACCCAGGCAATCATCATAGGCTACACCACCCATTCCTTCCATCTCCATGATTTCTACCTAACCATTTATAGTCATCCCATCTACCTCACCCCCACCCTGAGATACCATGGTCTCAACTTCGACCATCATCTTACCTGGATCTCTCACCTTCTGACCATCCAGCAGCAAGCCCATTACCGCCTCCACCTCCTGGACTCCTGTCTGGTGGGACATAGGGATTGCACCCTTTCACCATCCTCCACACCTACAGATCCCTCATCCATCCTATCCTCTGTTATGGAAGTGTTGCCTGGATCTCCACACCCACCTGCTTTTACAAGGCACTCTAAGTAAGTGAACGCCACACACTCAACACGTGAACGCCATGCACTCAACCTTGCCATATGTATCTCCCTTCCTTCCCACACAGCTCATCTCCTTCCTCCACCTCCTCCTTTTCCTCCAATATCTCCATATATTTTACACTACCGACTGTTACCGCACCTCTATCACTGTATCCCTCACTCTCTCCACCTTCACACCCTCGATCTCCTTCATCAGGGCAATTTTCAGCATGCCCCCCCCCCCCTTTTTGGACTTGAACTTCAATGTGACATCTGATCTCCCTTTCAACTGTAACCTGGCCTTGTTCGCTACCCCCCTCTGCAGGACCCCCTTTTTCCTCTCCCCTGCTTCTCCTGGAGCGGATTTTTCTCCTTCCCTCCCTGAGTCCCTGCACCCCTTCCTCGACTGCTTCCCTCCCAAGTACTTCCCCCCAGCCTTCTTTGCCGCCCCCCTGCCCATCTCTTCCCCTCCCTCCCTTCTTCCCTTCTCCCCCCTCTACACCTCTCCCTCCCTTCTTCCCACCTGCCCCCTCTCCTTGCCACCTTCCTCCCTCCCCCTCGTCTGTATGCACCTGGCAGATCCTCTCTGTTTGCTCATTGTCATCAGTGTACTGTGTCAGTGTTGTGTTTGGTGCTGTTCTCCTGTTCGTCAAGAGTTGCAGTTTTAATTGTATGCTGGACTTGTACATAGTGTTATTGTAAGCGATTGTTCTGCGCTACGCCATCTGTTGATACTTTTATGATCCAGTGTGTGGTTTTGTTTAGTGTGCGCTAATTCTTTACAGTTTTTATCTCCATTTTAGAGTCACCTCCCATTTTTGTTCTCTCCCATGATGATTCCCATTTTTATATCGATGTACACCATATTCTCTTCTTTATGTTATTTTAAATGTCTTCTGTTGTATGATTAACGACTTTAGGCTTAAGAGCACAGCATATGCTGCAGCCAGCCCGACCCAGATGGGGCACTGAAATAAAATAAAGAAAAAAAAGGCGAGAGAGGAGGCACCAAATTTGGGGATTGGCGATAGCGTCGCGACAAGAGGCGGTCACGAGGTCCGAGCGGCTAAAGGCACGAGATACGCAAGGAGGGCCTGCTCAGAGTAAAGACACCAGAGCACTTCACCGGGGCCCTCGTCGACTACAAGCAGCAGGCCGACATCCTGTCGGTTGGTTGGCAACATTCGTGGCCTGTCTGCTCCCTTCTACCTACTGACTAACCGCAGCGACGAGCCGTGGATCCATGGAGCGGCTTGCTGATAAAGGGGAGTAACTTTCTGTAATCCTCGTGGTGATTGGTGTCATTGTCTGCCCGACCTCCTAATTACTTTCTGGTTTGTGTTCGACCCTCAGTGTTTTTCTCGGTCGGCTCTTTGGTCGTAAATATAGGCGGCAGTATTTTACTAGACACTAGTTGACGTTTGAAAATTTGTTGTGATGTTATATTGCCGTTCCTTTCTAGTTGACACCCGACCATTAATGTTTTAATGAATCAGCTCCTGGTCGGAAATACAGTCGGAACAATTGTAGCAAGGCACAGGTTGCCGTTAAACAAACAAGGGTCTTGTGGTTGGATTTAGATGTTAACCGGTTCAATTCTTTGGCTGTAACTGCATTTGAGATAATGTGAACTATCTGTTGTGCTATACTGTGCGTTCCTGTCTTTGAAAGACCGGATAATTATTGGTGTATTTTTAACTGGATCTTGTGGCTCCGCTGAGTGAGTTCTCTTGTGGTAAGTGCTCATACGCAATCTTTTAAAACGTGCCTTCAGAGCGGCACTCGCAACTGAGAAGCAATTTAACTTTTGATATATTAACAGCCAACTGTCACCAGGGCTTTAGTCAGAATAAGATCACCAAAAGGGATGGGTTGCGATCCAGTCGCGCCTTGATTGCTGCTTGAAATGAAACTGTCGCTAGCTTTGAAGCAAGCCTTATCATTGTCGTAATTGTTTCCTAATTTGTTTAACCTCTAAGCATAGGTGGGCATCTTATCCCCAAAGCTTTCGACAAACAGTGACCAAATTAAAAAAAAAAATCACGTCATCTGTTTGAGTACCTGAAGCACTCTTGTCATCAGTATTACTTATATGTTGCCAAACGGCATTGAACAAGAGAAACTGTGTCCAGCCTGGTAGTGAACACCCATGTTTCACCCAGTAACGGGCGGGCTGCGGGTCGGGCCCTTGTAATTGTTGTCATGTTCTTCTGGTTTTGATTTCGCTTACCAAAGCTTATTCATTTCAAAAATTTGTTAATTTGTAAGGAAACAAATTCATGTTTATATATTGTTAAATAAGCAGGTTGTGCGAAAAGAAAGTTTCACGTTTTCCTTAATACCAGTAAATGCCAAGTCTCACCAATACATTTACGATTGTTACATTCGTTTTAAGATACCTTTGCATTTGTGTTTTATAAGCGCCCAATGATTGTGTGTTGTGCACGTTCAGATTAATGAGCGTCGACGGGGTTTGAATGCTGTTTCCCGATGTACCACTGACGCGGGCTTAGTGTACTGTTAAAATTATCTCGTTATCTATTTAGAACTGAGAAATTTAATAAATTGTGTTATTGTTGCGAGTGATCTTCAACTTCTCCATTATTTGGCCATTCCAATCCCCAAGCAACCACTGATTGATTGCCGTATATCAATTTCTAACTATAATTGGAGAGTGCCAGCATTTCTGAGTCCCTCTTCCGTATGAGAAGCAGTGTGAATGATGACTTCAAATAAAACCCGTTTATCATGGTTGGTGGAAATTGGCGTCTGCTCAACACGTGTATGGGGTGTAGGTATGGGGGTTAGAGAACGTCAAGAGAGGTTCGCTGTATCAGGGAAGCTGTTGCTTTGGTCAAGGTAGTGCCGGGAGGATGACAAGGCGTCCACTGGTCCCGGATGGCCGAGGTATGAAACAAGCGCGTCAACCATGATTATTCTTCCTTCGAGACTTGCGCAGAGCCGTCATGGTTGCAGTTTGCGATGCTATGATGTGTCAAAGTTGGTCAGTTATTTTTAAGTTAGTCAAAATAATAGCAATCCATTGACTTTAAGGAGTAGGAGGACAGGAGTGATTGCGGTGATTAGTTTCGAGTATGATTAAGCATGTGACTGTTGACATTATTGTCTGATTCTTTATGTGAGATTCAGGTTCACACGTGAAAGCCTACTAATACAAGGAAAACGTGTTCTTGCTCATTGCTGTCAGTAGTAGATACACTCTCAGTGTTCAGCGTTCCTTTAGTGCTGATCCTGTATCCTCACATGTAGAGATAGTTGGTGCAATCTGACATTTCCATTGGAAAGTTTGACATTTTTTAGCATAAATGTACTCAGAACTTTTTGACTTACGACAATTTTTTTTTCTTTTACAGGGACTTGAAGAAATCAATTTGGCACAAAAATCGAATTAACTCGTAAACATTTTCGTGCGATCATTTTTCAAACTTTCGACGTGGATTATCACGACAAGAGTGCATCGACGAACTTAAATCTTTGTATGGCGACGAAGCACCATCCTATAGCACTGTGAAAAACTGGTACAACGAATTCAATCGTGGCCGACGCTCGCTCAAACACGAATTCCGTGAAGGACGTCCAAAAACAGCCGTTGTGCCAGAAAACATCGATGCCGTACGTGAACTGATAATGCAAGACCGTCATGTGACATACCGTGAGATAGAGGCATGCCTAGGCATTTCTCCCACCAGCATACATTCGATATTGCATGAACACCTGGCCGTAAAAAAGGTTTGTTCTCGTTGGATCCCGCACAATTTGACAATCGCTCAAAAGAAAGCTCGTGTGGATTGGTGTAAAGAAATGCTACAAAAATACGATCGCGGTGCTTCAAAAGACGTTTATAAGATCGTCACAGGTGACGAATCATGGATCTATGCGTATGAGCCCGAAACAAAACAGCAATCGACCGTGTGGGTCTTCCAAGACGAGCCAAATCCAACGAAAGTTGTTCGTGGAAGAAGCACTTCGAAGAAAATGGTCGCCTGTTTCTTCGGCAAAACTGGTCATGTGGCGACTGTTCCGCTTGAGCAACGTAGGACGGTCAATTCTGAGTGGTACACCACCATTTGTTTGCCTGAAGTCTTCGGAGAAATTCGAAAAATGAACAAGAGAAGACGAATCATTTTGCACCATGACAATGCGAGCTGTCACACATCGGCTCAAACCAGCGCCTTTTTGACCGGCCAAAACGTCGAAGTGATGGGTCATCCGCGGTACAGCCCTGACTTGGCACCCAATGACTTCTTTTTATTCCCACACATCAAGAAAAAAAATGCGTGGTCAACGATTTTCGTCGCCAGAAGATGCTGTTGCATCATTCAAAAACCATGTTTTGGAGGTGTCTCAATCGGAGTGGAAAAAGTGCTTCGAAAATTGGTTTGAGCGCATGCAAAAGTGTATAAATCTTGATGGAGAATATTTTGAAAAACAATAAACCATTTTCGTTGATAAATATTCGTATTTTCATTATTAGGCCAGAAATATATATAGCAGCCCCTCAGTAGGTTTGAGAGTATATTTGTCGAACTGCTTAATTGCTATGACTATATTGCAGCTACTTCTGGCTTTGCGGAGGTAGAATTAGTAATAGTTGACCGCTGACAGTGTTCTGAATAAAGTCTGATTGTTGTCGTTGTGTGGGACTACTCTGTTACTTAGCCCGCCTGGCAAGCCGTGCGGTCAACGCGCTGCTTCCTGAGCGGGAAAGCGTGCCGGACCCCGGCGTATTAGTGTCGTGGCCCGGTGTGCCGTCCAGCATGTGGATGGTTTTTTACGCTGTTTTCCATCGGCCTCGGCGAATGCGGGCTGGTTCTCCTTATTCCACCTGAGTTACACTATACCGGCGATAGATGCGCAAACACTGTCTCCACATATGCTTACACCATATTTACCCTAATACGCAAACATTTGGGGTTACACTCGTCTGGTATGAGACGTTTCCATGGAGGGGGGGATGTCCACTGGGGGTCTAACCGAACAATTATCCTGTGTTTGTTGTTGGGCGGCGGTGGGTTGGGTGGACTACTGTGGCCTGTTGTTGGGTTGTGAACCACTGTGGGACAAGTCTCTCCGTCGTTTCTAGGCACTTGGTTTCAACACACAATGCACAATAGACTCTGTTACTTCGTTCGTCATAAGAATAAACCTGATGTAGGCAAACACAAACACGATGACTGGTCAGCAGCCGTAGCTCTTGTACAATGGTGTTGTTCTGCTCTTGGAAGTAGGTCCAACTCATGACTGGATATCTTATTCCTATGTTACTGTAAATCAAACTTTAAGATTTTCTGATGTATTAACTGCCATCAACGTTTTTCTTCATCATACTTTAGCTACTTAACTTTTATTTAAAATATCGTGTACACTCAAAGTCTCTGTAAACGCTACTTGTGCTCTGGTCGTCCCGCTGTTCACGCGAACTGTGTAAATTGTTGACACCGCTCCCTCTATGCAGTGAAACACGCGCGCTGGACACCGTTAATGGCGAGAAGCAAGTTGTTCTTAATGTTTTTCACAAAATACCGAGAAAAATTAGTTTTGCGTTTCTTCGACAAACATTTTGTGACGAAAATAAGAAAGGGTATTTTAGTTACAAGCGTGGCGTAATCGGTAGCATTGTAGAATGAGAATCGTGCATTCCAGCCGACGGTGGTATGTAAGTCATTGTGGTCTACAATTTTTTTGTTCGGTTTGAGTACCTAAATTATTGAAATATGAAATTCTTCAAATATATTTTAATTAACTCATAATTGAACATCATTTTTCAAGAAAAATGGACGTCTTCTAGTTTCTAATTCTAGAACCAAGTTAAGGGATTTGTCGCGAGAAATAACAAGACACTGAAGATGACGAACGTACTAGAACTAAGGCAAGAAGCTTTTTGACACGTCACTGCCGAAAGATGTCGAAATACAGAACAGCACGTCATGAAATAGGACGAGGAAATGTGGATGTTTTCGTGGCTTGGGTTCTTTCCCTGATTGCCTCGTTACCAATGTAGTAGTACTATATTCGTCGGAGTCAGATATGGAAGGAGTTCAGAGATTACCAGACAATTGACTGTAATGCCTTCAGCGGCTTCAATATTTCACTACATGAGAAATCAGCAGTGTGCTTTTACGCTGCATCTACCTCACACAGAAAAATTACCCGAATTAAGGTCAGGAATTTTCATCGCTCTTGTTTTTAATTACAATACTATGTTAGATAAGATCAAGAACATATTTTGCTCTCCATCCGGTCACCTACGAAGGCTAACGCCTGAGTTTTGCCGTTTATTATTTCCTTCTGTTTAAAAATTAAATGACATTCATAGCCATACTGTTGTCTGCTCCCTACGTTGTTCTCTACTCGTCTCTCTTTACGTCTCTGCTGCAGCCGGTCACACCACTACGTGTCAGTTGAATCACTTTCCTGGCGTACTGCTGGCCATGTTGAATTCGCCGGTAAAGCCGTTGCCTCGTATCATCGCTGAGTCGATTTACGCGTAACGCACAGCATAAAAAGTATCGTCATTATCGAACTTGACTATACGGGAGACAGCTTCACCTCGGTCCACGTTAAACGAAATCCAGTGAGGTTCCAGAAAAAGCCGGAGAAAACATAGCGTAATGTTCACGTGTTTATTCTTATTATGAACGCAATGTAACTGTTGGCAGTCTGCAGTCGGCAGACCGAGTGGAGTTATTCGAGCTGCACGGTCTGGTTGAGAATATGAGCGGGCTGACACTGCTCGATTGAAATTGCTACTCCGTTTTTAATATGACTATCCGCATCGCGTTAATTCACTTGAGAGCTTCAATGTGAAATGATCGACGTCGCATAGTGGCATACGTATTCTGAATTAATTATGCATATTTCAAAGTATTTGCTGAAGTCGTGCTTTCGATAGCAAATCGTGCTGACCGTACCGTTTCTGATTTCTTAACGATAACTGTTCTATATAGTTACCGTCATTACCTGCTCCCAGAAATTATCAGTCATTGGATTATATCCATCTCTCAATCAATGGAGTTGAGAGAGGTAGCAGGATCGTCGTAATACAGCATTCACCCAGTGGTCATGTTATACCTTCAGGAGAGTAAACACACTTAACATGGAATTAAAATTGATTAGACTTTTCGTGTGATGCTTTGTGTGAGTTCGGACTCACACGTGGCCCAAGTAAGGACAAAGGAAACATGTAATTGCTCATTCCTAGTAGAAATACACTCAGTACTATCATTCGCTTCAGTAGAGTAAAGTGTGCATAAGGCGGTATTGAAATTGATAATACGAGTATTTTCGAATTATTCTGTGAAATTCAGTTCCACGACGTGTGCCCCAGAAGTACAAAGGAAACACTTCCTTGTTTACTCCTTTCAGTACTACAACCTGGCCGGCCGGAGTGGCCGAGCGGTTCTAGGCCCTACAATCTGGAACCGCGCCACCGCTACGGTCGCAGGTTCGAATCCGGTGTGTGTGAAGTTCTAGGGGCCTGATGACCTCAGAAGTTAAGTCCAATAGTGCTCAGAGCCATTTGCACCATTTACTACACCCTGTATCACTTTTTACTATTCCATTCAGGAGAGTGAATGGGCGTGACACGGAACTGATATTGATCATTTGTGAAGCTGATGCTCGAACATGCGTCCGAAGTACTATAAAGAAATCACACCTTTGCTTTGAACTGTAAATTCGCTATTATTCTTTAGTATTTTCTTCAGTAACTATGCATAGCGCAATATTAAGATCGATAATACTTTTCGAGTAAGGAACTTCAGAGGTTGGTTCTTTGCATCGGTAACATGTATCTTGAACACCGCTAAATATTACAATGAGGCACTACATGCTACGACATATGTTTCCAAAAGATTCTGATTTTTCTAGGCAATAGCAGTAGCTAACGTGAAGCTTTCATCGGTGGTTGGAAATTTTCTACAACAAACTTTATTCCACATTAGTACGAGTGAATGATTCTTGGTTGCTTGTTAGAACCGTTCATCAAGTCTGATGCGATATTCCTAAAATGCGCAAGGCTCATAGAATAACTGCTAGTTGTTGTTGTTGTTGTTGTTGTTGTCTTCAGTCCTGAGACTGGTTTGATGCAGCTCTCCATGCTACTCTATCCTGTGCAAGCTGCTTCACCTCCCAGTACCTACTGCAACCTACATCCTTCTGAATCTGCTTAGTGTACTCATCTCTCGGTCTCTCTCTACGATTTTTACCCTCCACGCTGCCCTCCAATGCTAAATTTGTGATCCCTTGATGCCTCAAAACATGTCCTACCAACCGATCCATTCTTCTAGTCAAGTTGTGCCACAAACTTCTCTTCTCCCCAATCCTATTCAATACCTCCTCATTAGTTACATGATCTATCCACCTTATCTTCAGTATTCTTCTGTAGCACCACATTTCAAAAGCTTCTATTCTCTTCTTGTCCAAACTAGTTATCGTCCATGTTTCACTTCCATACATGGCTACACTCCAAACAAATACTTTCAGAAACGACTTCCTGATACATAAATCTATATTCGATGTTAACAAATTTCTCTTCTTCAGAGACGCTTTCCTTGCCATTGCCAGTCTACATTTTATATCCTCTCTACTTCGACCATCATCAGTTATTTTACTTCCTAAATAGCAAAACTCCTTTACTACTTTAAGTGTCTCATTTCCTAATCTAAATCCCTCAGCATCACCCGATTTAATTTGACTACATTCCATTATCCTCGTTTTGCTTTTGTTGATGTTCATCTTATATCCTCCTTTCAAGGCACTATCCATTCCGTTCAACTGCTCTTCCAAGTCCTCTGCCGTCTCTGACAGAATTACAATGTCATCGGCGAACCTCAAAGGTTTTACTTCGTCTCCATGAATTTTAATACCTACTCCAAATTTTTCTTTTGTTTCCTTTACTGCTTGCTCAATATACAGATTGAATAACATCGGGGAGAGGCTACAACCTTGTCTCACTCCTTTCCCAACCGCTGCTTCCCTTTCCTGTCCCTCGACACTTACAACTGCCATCTGGTTTCTGTACAAATTGTAAATAGCCTTTCGCTCTCTGTATTTTACCCCTGCCACCTTTAGAATTTGGAGGAGAGTATTTCAGTCAACATTGTCAAAAGCTTTCTCTAAGTCTACAAATGGTAGAAACGTAGGTTTGCCTTTTCTTAATCTTTCTTCTAAGATAAGTCGTAAGGTCAGTATTGCCTCTCGTGTTTCAACATTTCGAAGGAATCCAAACTGATCCTCCCCGAGGTCCGCATCTACCAGTTTTTCCATTCGTCTGTAAAGAATTCGCGTTAGTATTTTGCAGCTGTGACTTATTAAACCGATAGTTCGGTAATTTTCACATCTGTCAGCACCTGCTTTCTTTGGGATTGGAATTATTATATTATTCTTGAAGTCTGAGGGTATTTCGCCTGTCTCATACATCTTGCTCAGCAGCTGGTAGAGTTTTTTCATGACTGGCTCTCCCAAGGCCGTCAGTAGTTCTAAAGGAATGTTATCTACTCCGGGGCCTTGTTTCGACTCAGGTCTTTCAGTGCTCTGTCAAACTCTTCACGCAGTATCGTATCTCCCATTTCGTCTTCATCTACATCCTCTTCCATTCCCATAATATTGTCCTCAAGTACATCGCCCTTGTATAAACCTTCTATATACTCCTTCCACCTTTCTGCCTTCCCTTCTTTGCTTAGAATTGCGTTGCCATCTGAGCTCTTGATATTCATACACATGGTTCTCTTCTCTCCAAAGGTCTTTTTAATTTTCCTGTATGCAGTATCTATCTTACCCCTAGTGAGATAAGCTTCTACATCCTTACATTTGTCCTCTAGCCATCCCTGCTTAGCCATTTTGCACTTCCTGTCGATCTCATTTTTGAGACGTTTGTATTCCTTTTTGTCTGCTTCATTTACTGCATTTTTATATTTTCTCCTTTCATCAATTAAATTCAATATTTCTTCTGTTAACCAAGGATTTCTAGCAGCCCTCGTCTTTGTACCTACTTTATCCTCTGCTGCCTTCACTACTACATCCCTCAGAGCTACCCATTCTTCTTCTACTGTATTTCTTTCCCCTATTCCTGTCAATTGTTCCCTTATGCTCTCTCTGAAACTCTGTACAACCTCTGGTTCTTTCAATTTATCCAGGTCCCATCTCCTTAATTTCCCACATTTTTGCAGTTTCTTCAGTTTTAATCTACAGGTCATAACCAATAGATTGTGGTCAGAGTCCACATCTGCCCCTGGAAATGTCTTACAACTTAAAACCTGGTTCCTAAATCTCTGTCTTACCATTATATAATATATCTGATACCTTTTAGTATCTCCAGGGTTCTTCCATGTATACAGCCTTCTTTCATGATTCTTAAACCAAGTGTTAGCTATGATTAAGTTGTGCTCTGTGCAAAATTCTACTAGGCGGCTTCCTCTTTCATTTCTTAGCCCCAATCCATATTCACCTACTATGTTTCCTTCTCTCCCTTTTCCTACACTTGAATTCCAGTCACCCATTACTATTAAATGTTCGTCTCCCTTCACTATCTGAATAATTTCTTTTATTCCATCGTACATTTCTTCAATTTCTTCGTCATCTGCAGAGCTAGTTGGCATATAAACTTGTGCTACTGTAGTAGGTGTGGGCTTCGTATCTATCTTGGCCACAATAATGCGTTCACTATGCTGTTTGTAGTAGCTTACCCGCATTCCTATTTTCCTATTCATTATTAAACGTATTCCTGCATTACCCCTATTTGATTTTGTGTTTATAACCCTGTAGTCACCTGACCAGAAGTCTTGTTCCTCCTGCACCGAACTTCACTAATTCCCACTATATCTAACTTTAACCTATCCATTTCCATTTTTAAATTTTCTAACCTACCTGCCCGATTAAGGGATCTGACATTCCACGCTCTGCTAGTTAGCAATTGTTATTACTATTTCTAGTGCGGATCCAGTTGTTTTATAATGGTGAAGCACTGTGAGTGACAAATAACAAATCATTTAAGATAATACATCTTACATGAAAATTATTAGCAAACTATGGCTACAGATTTTAGTATCCTAAACCAATCCCACAGTGATGTGTGGTACATAGTCTCTCAGTGACAAGAGACGAGAGTTGACTCGAAATGACGTTGCTGACACATGTTATCTCATGGAGTACTTTATAACTGTCCCACGGTAGATGTGACGGTGTATAGGTCGCTATGCATTGACGTCACTGAAATCAATAGTCACTATTTCACGAAACGAACAGCAGGGGTTCCTATTTTAAAGCTGTTGCACACCCCAGATAATTGTTTACCTTGAATTTCCTACCTGCCGTTTGTCTTCAATAATAATTCCACAGGTCTAGGACCTTCCACTTGTCACATCTTGCAAGGCCTGCCACTTGCCTGCACTGCGTAGAATGGGAGTGTACAACTTCAACCACCCACCGATAGCTGTAGAACCAATTTTTGAATTGTGATACGCCAGTATGAACGCCAATATGAACGAATAACGGCATCCGCGACATTCACCATGTCGGGAGCAATGGATCTGACAAGACATCCCGAACGTGGTCGAAGTACTGTTTCGTCTCCGATGAAACTCAGTTTGTGCACCTCCTGAAGTATTAACTCTCTTCACCCATCTCCAAACAGTAGTTCTGTCAGTTGCATCATTAACATTAACTGATCAGCTAGAATATTATGACCACCGACCTGCTATCGATATAAGCCGGATCCGACGGCAGCATCGTCAGACGTACGGTGTATATAGTATCAGTGAGCGCCCTGTCCGTGAGTAGAACGGGAAGGGCGCGCAATCTGCCTGAGTATGACCGACGGCAGGTTGTGATGGCCCCGAGGATCGGCAGGAGCATTTCGGAACTGCTCGTTTCGTCAGGTGTTCGGGGAGTGCTGTGGTGAGTGTCTTCAGCTCGTGGCGATGTCAAGGTGAAAACACGTCCAGACGTCGTCGTGTAGGCCTGCCACTCCTCACTACAGATATCCTACGTCATAGATTGGGCTGACTGATAAAACGCGACTGCAGACGAACTGTGCAGCTAACATCAGTCTTTAATGTTGGGCAGAGTGCAAGTGTGTCTGAACATATAGTGCCCCGAACACTCCTAACGATGAGATTCCGCAGCCGACGACTCGTGCATGTGCCAATGTTAACACGACGACATCGGCAGCTACGACTGAAGTGGGCAAGCGACCATCCGCACTGGACTTTGGGGCAGTAGCAGAGCGTTGGGTGGAATGACGAATCCCGATACCCTCTTCACCATGCCGATGGGAAGGTGCGAATCTGTCGTCTTCCAGGCGAACAGATCCTTGACACCTGTACTGCGGTACAGAGACCTGCTGACGGCGGTTCGACTACGCAGTGGAAAACATGAACGTGGGCGTTCGTGGGTCCAGTGCAGCTTGTACTGGGCAGCATGGCAGCCAAGGAGTGATGTACTCTGTTTGCAGACCACGTACACCCGTTCATATCGATCGTGTTTGCCGACGGTACTGGCATATTTTAACAAGATAATGCTTTATGTCACAAGGCCAGAAGTGTGATGGAGTTGTTCGAGGAACACAGTTTGTTAAAATGGCTCTGAGCACTATGGGACATAACATCTTAGGTCATCAGTCCCCTAGAAGTTAGAACTACTTAAACCTAACTAACCTAAGGACATCACACACATCCATGCCCGAGGCAGGATTCGAACCTGCGACCGTAACAAGGAACACAGCGGTGAGTTCCAATTGATGCCCTGGCCTCCAGACTCACCAGATATGAATCTCATCCAACACACCTGGGATTTGATTGAAAGTGGCGTTGAAGCTCACCGTACTCCTCCCCGGAATTTGCGAGAATTTGGAAGCTTGTGTTTTACAGATGTGGAGGCCACTCCCTCCTGCGACCTACACAAGACCTCATCAATTTTTTTTTTTTTTTTTTTTTTTTGCCACGACGGTTCACAACTGTTATTTGTACCAAAGATACACACACCTGCTATTACTTAGCTGGTGATAATGTTCTGGCTGATCAGTGTATAAGCAGACAAGTGTTCATCAGTATTCACCACGATTTATTTACGCGCAACTACGAATTCCACTGAAACAAAGAGCGTGTTGTGTAGAAGCTAGTTTGCGGTTCACTACGACTGTGTCATCTGGCGGAATTACCGAATGAACATCAAATTCGAAGCATCCGAAAGGACGTTCGTGCATTAGTAGCGGGAGCATGACACTGCGCAATACTCTTTAGTTTGATTCTTGTCGTAGCTGGACTTTATTGCTGTTCGTTCTTTTGAAAAATTTCTTCTCAGCGCTTGGAGACAGCTATAAGTCAAGAAAAACTTTCGTTTACTGTATTTGAATGTTCGCTTATCATTTCTGCTCGTGTCCAGTTTCCTGTCTAGCTGCTGTACCATTCCGTAGCACACCTCTCCGTACCGTAGTGTACGGAGTAGTACTCAGCATTTGGCTTCTTGGAAGTAAGTGAAATTGTAACGTTTTGAATTTAACAAAGATATTGATTCTGATCTCAACCATTTGTGGCAGGGGAACAATAACTTGATCAATAATCTTCATAGCCTTTATACTTTAAGAATCAAACCACGTATTATAAGCAGTTACTTTGTAGGCGCAGCGACATGCTAGTGCGGTTAGGAATGTATAAGTGCGGTCCTTCGTGGAACGAATGCTAAGGAGCAACGATGTGTTCATCTATCTTCCGTAACTGCCATAAGAACGGTATAGAAAGGTGTGGGGAAAAACATATACCATTCAGTACCGCCCAAATTAGACCACTTAATCTCCACATAGTTCCAAACATATTACAGTTGTGCGCAATTTATTAGTGACATATGAAAATTTGGGCCGAACCAGGACTCGAAACCAGACTTCCTGCTTTACACAAGCAGACGCCTTTAACCACTTCGACGATGCGAGAGCGCCTCCTGGACTGACCCAAATCTCCACATATCACTGTGTGGGCAGATTTTGCACTTGCATGTACTTCTGAAGGACACAGCGTAGTACGCCACACAACACAGACGTTGCAAAACAGTATAACATTAAAGTTCGTTAAGTGGATGACTTCCACTGTTTATTACAAGCTCAACATTCTAGTTTTACGTTGTGATGAAACACCACAACCCAAATTCCTTGAAAAGCATTAAATTTTTCTTAAAACAATGACTGAATCCTAAACCATTTACAGAGTGACAGTTATTGAAATATATGAAATAAAGTCACCATAACTTCTTAACGGTTTGCGTTAGGAAGTTCAGACTGCAAAGTTAGCTGCAGGGCATGACGGGAATTAGTATGCGAATGCACGGTTTGGTTCAGCAAAGGAAGAAGTCCGCAGCTCGTGGTCGTGCGGTAGCGTTTTCGCTTCACGCGCCCGCGTTCCCGGATTCGATTCCCGGCGAGGTCAGGGGTTTTCTCTGCCAGGTGATGACTGGGTGTTTTGTGATGTCCTAAGGTTAGTTAGGTTTAAGTAGTTCTGAGTTCTAGGGGACTGATGACCATAGATGTCAAGTCCCATAGTGCTCAGAGCCGTTTGAACCATTTTTTTAGCGAAGGAAGCCCACTTTAATGGTTCAAAAATGGTTCAAATGGCTCGGAGCACTATGGGACTCAACTTCTGAGATCATTAGGCCCCTAGAATTTAGAACTACTTAAACCTAAGTCACCTAAGGACATCAGACACATCCATGCCCGAGGCAGGATTCGAACCTGCGACCGTAGCGGTCGCGCTGTTCCAGACTGTAGCGGTAGCGCCTAGAACCGCTCGGCCACTTGGAACACTCTGGAACCGCGAGACCGCTACGGTCGCAGGTTCGAATCCTGCCTTGGGCATGGATGTGTGTGTTGTCCTTAGGTTAGTTAGGTTTAAGTAGTTCTAAGTTCTAGGGGACTGATGACCTCAGAAGTGTAGTCCCATAATGCTCAGAGCCATTTGAACCACTTGGGCCGGCCCCACTTTAATTTGGAGGGATTTGTCAATAAGCAAAATTAGTGCATTTGGGGGGGGGGGAGGGGAGGGGACTGAGTATCTGCATTTCGCGATCGAGAAGTCTCATCAACTGGTGACTGTGTGGTGTTCAATGCCCAGCCACGGAATAACTAGTGCGATATTCCTTGATGGCACGGTGACTACCGTGAAGGTTTTGGAAGATGATTTCATCTCCTTTAACCAAAGCGACCCTAATTTCGACAACATGTGGTTCATGCAAGACGGAGCTCGACCCCATTGAAGCAGGAGAATGTCTGATGTTATGGTGGTGCCCTTTGGGGTCCACATTCTGGCTCTAGCTACCAAGAGGCCACTGGCATGGGCCTCGATTGGCCGCCATATTCTCCGGATCTGAACACATGTTGTTGTTGTTGTTGTCTTCAGTCCTGAGACTGGTTTGATGCAGCTCTCCATGCTACTCTATCCTGTGCAAGCTGCTTCATCTCCCAGTACCTACTGCAACCTACATCCTTCTGAATCTGCTTAGTGTACTCATCTCTCGGTCTCCCTCTACGATTTTTACCCTCCACGCTGCCCTCCAATGCTAAATTTGTGATCCCTTGATGCCTCAAAACATGTCCTACCAACCGATCCCTTCTTCTAGTCAAGTTGTGCCACAAACTTCTCTTCTCCCCAATCCTATTCAATACCTCCTCATTAGTTACGTGATCTATCCACCTTATCTTCAGTATTCTTCTGTAGCACCACATTTCGAAAGCTTCTATTCTCTTCTTGTCCAAACTAGTTATCGTCCATGTTTCACTTCCATACATGGCTACACTCCAAACAAATACTTTCAGAAACGACTTCCTGACACTTAAATCTATACTGGATGTTAACAAATTTCTCTTCTTCAGAAACGCTTTCCTTGCCATTGCCAGTCTACATTTTATATCCTCTCTACTTCGACCATCATCAGTTATTTTACTTCCTAAATAGCAAAACTCCTTTACTACTTTAAGTGTCTCATTTCCTAATCTAATTCCCTCAGCATCACCCGATTTAATTTGACTACATTCCATTATCCTCGTTTTGCTTTTGTTAATGTTCATCTTATATCCTCCTTTCAAGACACTGTCCATTCCGTTCAACTGCTCTTCCAAGTCCTTTGCCGTCTCTGACAGAATTACAATGTCATCGGCGAACCTCAAAGTTTTTACTTCGTCTCCATGAATTTTAATACCTACTCCAAATTTTTCTTTTGTTTCCTTTACTGCTTGCTCAATATACAGATTGAATAACATCGGGGAGAGGCTACAACCCTGTCTCACTCCTTTCCCAACCACTGCTTCCCTTTCATGCCCCTCGACTCTTATTACTGCCATCTGGTTTCTGTACAAATTATAAATAGCCTTTCGCTCCCTGTACTTTACCCCTGCCACCTTTAGAATTTGAAAAAGAGTATTCCAGTCAACATTGTCAAAAGCTTTCTCTAAGTCTACAAATGCTAGAAACGTAAGTTTGCCTTTTCTTAATCTTTCTTCTAAGATAAGTCGTAAGGTCAGTATTGCCTCACGTGTTCCAACATTTCGACGGAATCCAAACTGATCCTCCCCGAGGTCTGCATCTACCAGTTTTTCCATTCGTCTGTAAAGAATTCGCGTTAGTATTTTGCAGCCGTGGCTTATTAAACTGATAGTTCGGTAATTTTCACATCTGTCAGCACCTGCTTTCTTTGGGATTGGAATTATTATATTCTTCTTGAAGTCTGAGGGTATTTCGCCTGTCTCATACATCTTGCTCACCAGCTGGTAGAGTTTTGTCATGACTGGTTCTCCCAAGGCCGTCAGTAGTTCTAATGGAATGTTGTCTACTCCGGGGGCCTTGTTTCGACTCAGGTCTTTCAGTGCTCTGTCAAACTCTTCACGCAGTATCGTATCTCCCATTTCATCTTCATCTACATCCTCTTCTATTTCCATAATATTGTCCTCAAGTACATCGCCCTTGTATAAGCCTTCTATATACTCCTTCCACCTTTCTGCCTTCCCTTCTTTGCTTAGAACTGGGCTGCCATCTGAGCTCTTGATATTCATACACGTGGTTCTCTTCTCTCCAAAGGTCTCTTTAATTTTCCTGTAGGCAGTATCTATCTTACCCCTAGTGAGATAAGCTTCTACATCCTTACATTTGTCCTCTAGCCATCCCTGTTTAGCCATTTTGCTCTTCCTGTCGATCTCATTTTTGAGACGTTTGTATTCCTTTTTGCCTGCTTCATTTACTGCATTTTTATATTTTCTCCTTTCATCAATTAAATTCAATATTTCTTCTGTTACCCAAGGATTTCTAGCAGCCCTCGTCTTTGTACCTACTTTATCCTCTGCTGCCTTCACTACTACATCCCTCAGAGCTACCCATTCTTCTTCTACTGTATTTCTTTCCCCTATTCCTGTCAATTGTTCCCTTATGCTCTCTCTGAAACTCTGTACAACCTCTGGTTCTTTCAGTTTATCCAGGTCCCATCTCCTTAATTTCTCACATTTTTGCAGTTTCTTCAGTTTTAATCTACAGGTCATAACCAATAGATTGTGGTCAGAGTCCACATCTGCCCCTGGAAATGTCTTACAACTTAAAACCTGGTTCCTAAATCTCTGTCTTACCATTATATAATCTATCTGATACCTTTTAGTATCTCCAGGGTTCTTCCACGTATACAACCTTCTTTCATGATTCTTAAACCAAGTGTTAGCTATGATTAAGTTGTGCTCTGTGCAAAATTCTACTAGGCGGCTTCCTCTTTCATTTCTTAGCCCCAATCCATATTCACCTACGATGTTTCCTTCTCTCCCTTTTCCTACACTCGAATTCCAGTCACCCATTACTATTAAATTTTCGTCTCCCTTCACTATCTGAATAATTTCTTTTATTTCATCGTACATTTCTTCAATTTCATCATCATCTGCAGAGCTAGTTGGCATATAAACTTGTACTACTGTAGTAGGTGTGGGCTTCGTATCTATCTTGGCCACAATAATGCGTTCACTATGCTGTTTGTAGTAGCTTACCCGCATTCCTATTTTCCTATTCTTTATTAAACCTACTCCTGCATTACCCCTATTTGATTTTGTGTTTATAACCCTGTAGTCACCTGACCAGAAGTCTTGTTCCTCCTGCCACCGAACCTCACTAATTCCCACTATATCTAACTTTAACCTATCCATTTCCCTTTTTAAATTTTCTAACCTACCTGCCCGATTAAGGGATCTGACATTCCACGCTCCGATCCGTAGAATGCCAGTTTTCTTTCTCCTGATAACGACATCCTCCTGAGTAGTCCCCGCCCGGAGATCCGAATGGGGGACTATTTTACCTCCGGAATATTTTACCCAAGAGGATGCCATCATCATTTAATCATACAGTAAAGCTGCATGTCCTCGGGAAAAATTACGGCTGTAGTTTCCCCTTGCTTTCAGCCGTTCGCAGTACCAGCACAGCAAGGCCGTTTTGGTTAATGTTGCAAGGCCAGATCAGTCAATCATCCAGACTGTTGCCCCTGCAACTACTGAAAAGGCTGCTGCCCCTCTTCAGGAACCACACGTTTGTCTGGCCTCTCAACAGATACCCCTCCGTTGTGGTTGCACCTACGGTACGGCCATCTGTATCGCTGAGGCACGCAAGCCTCCCCACCAACAGCAAAGTCCATGGTTCATGGGGGGGGGGCTGAACACATGGGACTCCTTTTTGTGGGACCATGTTAAGGGCAAGGGTCACAGCAATAAACCCAGAACCATTACTGAGCTGAAAATGGTCATCGACAGCCTTGATGTTCTGACACTTCTGCGGGTCACGCAGAATTTCGCTATACATCTGTGCCAGATAATCGCCAATAATGGCAGGCAGATCGAACATGTGATACCGAAGTTCGAATATCTATAGTGACGTTTACATGTTGAATAAGGTGTGTGCACGACGCAGTTTGTAACTAATTTATGTTATTTTTTCATGTAGTTCAGTATATTACGACCACGGTATACATTTCGTTCATAGTTTGTAGTTGAAGTACAACTGCAATACCGCCACTGAGAGCATCCACGAAGAAACAAATTTTGTATATTGTGATTCTTGAGTTTCTCCCGGCGTATTTGATAATCAAAATATCCACGGTTGTACTGGCGGTCTATAGTGTCCAACGGGCACAATATTTCGGCGACCAAACATGTCGCCATCATCAGGTGAACTGACGGACTGAGCTCCTGTGAACGCGCCGGCACGGAGATCCGTACGCTATGGCTGCTCAGGGGGAACTGGGTTCGGTCGCGGCGGCGGTCGATTTAAATACCCTCCGCCCGCGGCGCGCTCCCTCCGCCGTCCGCGCCCAGCGCCACGGTAGCGCGGTGGAACAGATTGCGACGGCGTCTGAGATGACGTCGGTGTGTTGGCTCTGTCCGCCGTGGTCGTCACAACTATGCGTTTGCTCGATTTACTCTTGATTAACCCAATCGCTGGTTCCCAAGCCTTGCTAAGATTATAGCCACAATTACGGTTTATGAGGTCGTCATTGGTGCGAATTTTGATGGCCTCTCTAACAACGCTGTCCCAGTATCTCAACGTCTGTACCAGAATCCTCGTGCGGTCATACTCCATAGCGTGATTTTCCGACAAACAATGTTCAGCGACCGCCCACTTGCTCGGATACATCAGTTTACAACACTGTATACCTATGTACAAATGACCTAATTACCTAATAAAGTTTTAATTTGATGTCCCTTTTTGCGTCAGTATGTGGTGCTGTCCAGAGTGGCAAGAAAGTGTTTCTATTGCAATCCACGGGAAATGACAGTTATTTCAGAACAAAATTGAGTTTATAACCATAACATAACAGCATTTGCAGAACAGATCCATAAAAGTGAATAATTGGAGTTTACAACCATAACATAACTGCCTTTGCAGGACAGATGGATAAAAGTGAATAATGGGAATGTTTATCTCATAGGAACGACTCGAGGAGCACACACTGGCCAAAGTAGCAAATACGATACATATTTTGAAATTTATGCTCTCTCTGCCAGTCAGTTTCACAGCAGTCTTTCACGGTGTACGGCGTATCGTGATATAAAATACTTAAATTTCTAAAATAACTTTCCCGTAGTGTTATGTAGACTTCCTCAGAATTACTGTTTAAGACTAGAGGAATGAAAACAACATAGTAAATTTCCCCTTATATTTCAGCGTAGACTTCCTTGTAGCTATTTAATATGAACATCACTGACTCATATTGTTACTTTCACATTTCGAACATCACAAATGGTTACACGACTTTTAAATATGCTTGACCTGAGAAATCGTTATAGAACTAACGGAAAATTATACATCCATCCTAACATTTTGTGCTTGTAAACAAACTCCAGGAAAAATGGGCCACAGTAGTATAAAATGTAAGACATTAAAATATGCTGCGTATCAGCCGTGCGCCTGAATCAAGAAAATAGCAGTTTTACAACGTACGTCGTGGGCAGCAGACTGTGAATTTATTGTGTAAAGTACGAAAAAATACGGCGGAATTCCAAATTTAGTGCGCATAACGAATTTAAAACAGGCTGGTTATTGAAACAGATTTAATTACAGATATCTACGCTGTCAGTTATGCTATATGAAATACGCTCATGCCAGGATAGTTTTATATTGATAACTAGGTTGAACAGATATAACTGAAATTATTTCCCGCAGTGTAATAATCGCAGAGGCTACATTGTAGTTAGTCGCGCAGGAATTTCAATTAATTTGTTCCCGATATTGGTCTTCAGCATGCGCTTATAGTGCACTCGCAGTGCAACGTGCCGTATGAACAGAGGAAAACGTTCGGAAGTCCCGTTGAAATTCCAGGCTTCAGTCGCTTTCAAGTCTGTCTTAAGGCATGCGCGGAGATGACCAAGTGTCTTAACACAACGATGTTTGGACTATATATGTAAATCTTGATAAAGGTAGTTTCTGATCAAATATCAAGTTTGATTTTAAAAATATTCACATTCGTGAGGAGTGGTATTCATACCTTTTTTCTCCATTCAGGTTTAGCTCCATGTTGTTTCAGTTGAGTATATCGTGAGCAGCAATGTTTCCCACTCATACCCATAGTGATTGTGCCATCTCTTCTCCCCCTTAGCAATATTCATATGTCGGAAATAACTGATAAGGACTTTTACCAAAATGAAAGTGATTTAGTTTTAAGGATAGCGACTAAATGAATTTGAGTGATCATGTGTTGTATGTACAGTGACTAGAGACGAAGAAGGAAAAATATCAGTACATTAGAGAGAGAAGCTACTGTCTCTCTATCCTCTAGAGTCCATCGCCTGAATGTATATTTATTGTATCTTTATCTTTCACAAGTCAGGTAGAAACAGAATTTAATTTTTTGTGCATGGAAATGTATGTTAAAAATAAAATACGGCTTATTATTCAGGTTGGGAAACTAGAATAAACCACGCGTTTTTGCCACCAAATGCATTTCTTTTCATTGATATAAAACATCACTAGTGGGGCTGTGCTATGTATGATTTCTGCTTGCACATTTTTTGGGGTATTGTCTTGTTTGGCATTGCTGTTCTTTGCCGTATTCCATAATGCTTTGCAGAGCTACACATTCCTTGATGCGAAAAACGACTCAACGTAGTTTCACTACTGTTTATACAATTCTAGTTAAACGCTTCTCTGCCACAAGTTCTCAAACAAACTGAAAAATTAAAATAATTCTTGTGCCAGTTAATTTCTTTTATCTTCCAAGAGACTTTTTATGATAAGATAGGAGAAAAAAACCTCATCACTTACTTACTTTCTTACACTTCGGAAATTCGTAAGTCACAAGGGGGAAAACCAAAGGACCCTGCAGAACAGTGTGTTGAGTTTATGAGACAGGAGGGATATCATCAGACTTATGGAAAAAGTATCATTCAGACGATCCCTAAAATAATAAGAGCAAATAAATTCGAGAGCTATTGCACAATGATCTTAACGTCTCACACGCCAAAGTTGCTGACAAGAATAACATACAGAGCTGTTAGATGACTATCAGTTTGGCTTTAGAAAACATAAAGACAGCAGATAGTTCTGACACTGCGATGAGTAATGGAACCAACACTAAAGAAAAACGAGAACACGTTCAAAGGATTTGTCGGAAAAGGCTGTCCTAAAAGCGCTCGGAAAAGTCAAATCGTTCAAGGTTTTAGAAATTCTGAGAAAATTAGTAGTAAACTGTATGGAAAGACGGGTAATGTACAGTTCATACAATAAGCAAGACGAAACAATAAAAATGGAAACGCTTGGATTAAAAAGCGATTATGACAGCGATACAGTCTTTTGCCCCTATTAATCAGTCTGTAGATCAAAGAAGCATAGACAGAATGAAGAAGGTTGAAGATTGTGATTGAAATGCAGGGTGGAAGGATATGGTATGGTAAGATTCGTTGACGGCATTGCTATGCTCAGTGAAGGTGAAGAAGAATTAGAAATAGTTGAATGGAATCATAAATCTAATGGGTACAGAATATGGGTTGTGACTGAACCGAAGAGAGACGTAAATAATGTGGAGTGGAAGAAATGGAATAAGCAAAACTTATTAAAAATAGTGACCACAAAAAGGAATTCTGTAGCATTGGGAGCAAAATAACACATTATGGACCAAGCAAGGAGGACAAAAAAGCAGCATGGTGCATTTCTGGTCGAAAAACGTGTACTAGAATCAAACATTGGTCGTAACGTGAAGAAATGATTTCTGATAACGCACGATTGGAACACGGCATTGTATGGTAATAGCTCTGAGCTCTATGGGACTTAACTTCTGAGGTCATCAGTCCCCTTGAACTGGGAACTACTTAAACCTAACTAACCTAAGGACATCACACACATCCATGCCCGAGGCAGGATTCGGACCTGCGACCGTAGCTGTCGCGCGGTTCCAGACTATAGCGCCTAGAAACGCTCCGCCACCCCGGCCGGCGTGTATGGTAATGAACCATGGACTGTGGAAATACCGAAAACGACAAGAATCGGAGCGTCTGGGATGTGGCTGAAATTTAGGTGTATTGAAAATTAGGTGGACTGATAAGGTAAGGAACGCGGAGAAGAATCAAAGAAGAAAGAAACATATGGAAAAGAAAAGGGCACGGGAAGAGTTAAACGATATTTGTTAAGACATTGGGGAATAACTTCCATGGTACTAAAGAGAGCTGTAGAGGGTAAAAACTGTACAGGAATACAGAGATTGGAATATTTTCAGCACATAATTTAGAACGTGGCATGCAAGTACTACTCTGAGATGAAGAGGTTGGCACAAGAGAGGAATTCGTCGCTTACCGCGTAAAACCTCTAAGGAGACTGACAACTTAAAAATGACTGCTTTTGGCTGCAGATGTAGATATAAATGTGGAACTAGATGTAAAGAGACATCCACATAGAACTTGTGCGTGGACCTCTGATATAGCCTTGCGTGTGTGTGTGTGTGTGTGTGTGTGTGTGTGTGTGTTTGTGTGTGTGTGTGTGTGTGTGTGTTTTACACTTGGGAGGGACAGAACAAGGAGAAATTACGGGTAATAGGTAAATTTTTCCGGTAAACCTTTTTCCATAGACAATGAAGGTGTAATAGGACTAAAAATTCCAAAGCCGACAAAAGCAAACCATCTTGAGTATGGTCACTGATTATAGAGGATCGGAAACAGGGGCAGGATTTGTATGATAGGTGTGCCCGACGACATATGATGTGGGTACATTTGGATGATCGATTTGTGATGTTTCAGGACTTTCTTTCCGTGACAAGAACTGCTCAGTCAAGACTGAGACTAGTAATTGGACACGGTGTTTCGACTACGAGCCGAAATACAACGTCAGTTGAGGAGATGTCGGTGAAACATCTCAAAAACCCAAGGAACTGCGACTTAAGAGCTCAAGAATGAAGACTGATCGGATCATGTTTTCTTTCGATGGCACCAGCGTCTTTCACAACAAATCACGTAGAACGATCAGTGAGGAGTACTGTCATGAAATGCTGCATCCGTTGCTTTTAAAATCAACGCCTTCACCCGGATCTATCAACATCATGTGACTTTTTTCCTGATTCACGACAACAGTCCAACTACTCATTGGCAGGAAATCGTCAGTTTCTCACAGTTCAAGTTATCAATAACCAAAACTAGAAGAGATCACAATGATTGTGATCGCTTCTAGTTTTGGTTAGTGATAACTTGATACCAGTGTCTGAGTTTAATTTGTACAGGACTGAAGATGATCACTATGTGATCGAAAATAGATTCTGCTATCAGTAAAAAATCAATATTACGGCCAACGCTGACCTTCCTTTTAATTTTAAAATTTTAAGTTCTTTAAGGAATATATTTGCTTACGTCGGTGTACAGTATCACGTAATCGATGTTCATTTCTTGTGTGATTACATAACTGTCACAGTAAGTGTGCTTATTGCAATGGCACTATGGATAAATTAAGGCCGTATCGGTATGTGTTCGAGAAAAGGATAACTGCAGGCGAGCTGTAAGAGCCGCGTGGAAGGGAACTGAGAGCATAATTATCAGTAGCAAGAGAAGGGGACACATTGAAGAAGTCATAGGGATCGTCCCAGTGTCATCTCCAGTACTAGTTTTCATTTATTTTCTAGATACTTCAAAGATCACACTGAAATGTTCTAGGAGGCTTTCAGTAACAATACCTGTATATTTAAATTATGTTTGACCCTCTTCTTAATTGGTTTGTAATTTCTGTGTCTGCTGGTGCTGGTATGGCTTTGCCTTTATTTGTTACTTGCAATATTCCTAGCTAACTTTATATTACCCACTGTATGGTGAATGTTACACTATACAAATGTTTTTCCTTTGTCTGGGACTATCTCTATCGTCTGTGTTTAACTCTCGCACTGTTTGTACAATGTAACGTTTAAAACATGTGCTGCATTTCAATATATGAACAACTGACTTGTAAAATATTTTAGGGATAAGAAAAGCGAGGTGTACTACAGTTCCCTTAAACGATCAGGTGATACTGTCCGACTCACTTCTGAAACACAAGAGTGCTGTAAACATTGTATTTTAACTTCATTCGTCTAGCTAAAGTGATGTAAACATTGTATTTTTAACTTCATTCCTCTAGCTTAAGTGATTTAATTTTGAATATTAAAGCCGGCCGTGGTGGCCGAGCGGTTCTAGGCGCTACAGTCTGGAACCAAGCGACCACTACGGTCGCAGGTTCGAATCCCGCCTCCGGCATGGGTGTGTGTGATGTCTTTAGTTAGGTTTAAGTTCTAGGGGACTGATGACCTCAGACGTTAAGCCCCTAGTGCTCAAGCCATTTGAACCATTTTTTTAATATTAAATTTACATTATTTCAGATTCTTATGACCTATTTATATCAGCTTAAAAGCCGTTAATAGTAACTCTTCCATTTACAGTCTGTAATTCTTAGAGAACTTCATCATTATATAACATTAGAAACTTGTTAATATGGCTACATATGTGTTACAACATGAGATTGACATGATTGTTTAGTTATTACTGCGTTAGTAAGTGTAGGATGTACGGCAACTCTCATATTTCTGTCGGGAGCCCCCGTCAGTGATTGTCAAATCAGACAACAGTGTAAGCGAATATCACACAATCACGTGGACCTATTCCCAGGGACAGGGGAGTGGCAGGCACGTAAAGAATGCATCCTCTTCTCTCTCGTTCAGGCAGCGGCATGCATGATTTATTAGTCAAATAAATGCCCGCTTCTCCGTATTGACAACCGAGCGTGGCAAGGATCATGAGAGCTCCATCGGAGGAGAGGCCGAAATATGAATCCATGAATACGAGAGCAGAGAGCGTGGGTCATCTCGCATCCAGCTGCGAGGCGAGCACTTTTGCAGAAGAATGGAAATAAAAGCTGAGTAGGTAGGGACAGGAAGAAAGAAACTTTTGTGTACTGATGGTTACGTGTCCCCATGCACAGAGGATGGAGATTTATCCTGGTTTCTTATTTCTTCTCTTTTGGATATGCGTGTGTATTTTAAGCCACAAAAATACCTGTCCGTTGCAAACCAACGCAGAAAAACTCTACGTTTTCCCCGATTTAACAGACAAAAATTACTGATGTTGTATTTCGCTGATTTACTTATTACGTTTTTTTGCAGTAGTGCATTGCGAGCAACATAATCATCCGTCATACTAAATACTTCTTTTTCGTGTTACTTTACTTCTGTGATATTTTATAAATTTATGTGACTTACGGTGAGAGAGAACTGCATGAGTAATGAATAAAAGAATATCGGAACAACTTTTTCTTGGATATTATCCAAATTTTAAGTTTTAGAAACTGTTGTATGCGGTTTCTCGTTTTAGAAGTTGTCAAAGCTATTATACAATGTTCTAAACAATTTGAACAACATGTGCACGAGCTCCAGTAAACATTTATGTACATCTGCTATGAAGGACGAACACTATCAGTAGAATTAATAAAAAGTTAAGCAGTTACCATACCTAAGAAAGGAAATGAGAATGATTCATCAAATAATACAACCTTTTGATTACGAAGCCATGACGCAAAAATATTGCCCAACATGGTCAATTCTTGTGTGATAGTCTGGGTAGATGTCTCCCTACTACACATTACGACTCCCTTCAACTAGGGAGTCGCTGTTGCCGGCCGCGGTGCCGTGCGGTTCGAGGCGCTTCAGTCCGAAACCGCGGGACTGCTACGGTCGCAGGTTCGAATCCTGCCTCGGGCATGGATGTGTGTGAGGTCCTTAGGTTAGTTAGGTTTAAGTAGTTCTACGTTCTAGAGGACTAATGACCTAAGATGTTATGTCCAATAGCGCTCAGAGCCATTTTTTTTTTTTTTTTCAACATACAAGGTCGGCCTGTACGCTTTTGTGCTATAGGGGTCCCTTCACGTCTCCACTTCACTATCGTGTCGGAAACTGTGGACCTAGGGACGTTAAGGAGTGCGGAAATCTCGCGTACAGTCGTATGACGCAAGTGACACCCAATCACCTGACCACGTCCGAAGTCCGTGATTTCCCTCTCACTATTTCTAATGACTACTGAGATCGCTGATATGGAGCACCTGGCAGTAGGTGGCAGCACAATACAATTCCGGATGATTTTGATCACATAGTGTACGCTCGGAAACCCGATCTCGTCAAATGCTATGTACAATTTAGAAAACAATAACCAGATTCTGGGTGTAGGTCGTGGTTTCGTGGTGTCGTTTGTAAGATTAGCTCTAGAATTGAAATTTACAATTAAGACATAAGTCTGCGTTAGATGTAGTCTTAACACCTGAGGCTTCATATTAATTATTAATTCTATCATAACCTTGCATACCCTCACGGTAGATTGTATGAATTATTGTGTATATTACATTACGTACTTTATAATAACATTAGTTCAAAAACTGTTTACTAAGCCACAATGTGCACCTGGACTCTGGTTGTTGTTTTTCCAATTGTGTATGATATTCAGCATTCACCAATGATGATCAGGTCCTGCAGAAAGTGCCACCACTTCTGTATCTAAGCTGGTCGTAGGTTGTGTTCCGAAAATGAACTGCATGGAGACAGAAGTGATGACACTTTCTGCAGGACCTGACCATCATTTTGCAAGACAATGCTCAAGCACGTACAGTGCATGCTGTTACTGATTGGTTTTTCCAGTCGTTCTGCTGTCTTGAGCTTCTGTTGGTACTGTATTGATACTGCTGCGACACTGTCGTTGAGACTGAGTTCTGCTGTGCATTTGCTTTAATTTACGATTGACGAGTGGATCTCCCATTGGAAACTATTTGTCACGTCAGGCGGGTAGTCCTTGCAATGCGGTGCCCGCTCTGGGCACAAGCCTCAACCCAGTGCTGCCTGAGTTGCGGCGCTTTACTGAGCATGGCTGTGTTCCGATGTCCCAGAGGACACAGCAGAAATCACAAACGCCTTTCTGCTTCGCAAGCAGAAGATCCCACCCAATCTAATGAGTGATGATATAATATTTGAGACAGAACCAATGCCACAAGAGAATATTGGTGTAAAAACCCGACAATTCGGTATTAACGAGAACTTCTGAGGAAATAAACCCCAGGAGCCAAGAACTTGCTCCATGAAGATCTGTCTTACCGAGTCTCACTTTCGTTGTGATTGTGTCAGCTGGGATCCGCCCTCATTGAATACAGTCGCCGATATTGGGTCCAAAGCAGATTTCATCCTGTCCCAAGCTACGGGGCTATCATTTGTCACGATGTCAACGATTGTTGAACGTCGGCTGCATGTCTGATGTTAAAATGGCATGGCAGCTACGCACGGCCAGTGGATTCGGGGTTAGTACATCTTCTGAACTGGTATTGCAAAGGTCTCATAAACTGGGAACTCATATTGGCGACAATACCCTGTGAAACATATTTACAACAAGCATTTGCACAGGTGGACAGTTTCACGACCCCGTCCATAGAAATACTATACAGATGCCGTCTCGCAACTTTGTCAGAAGATTTCTGTCGAAATATAGAGTATTTCCTAAGAGGTCTTCTTAACTATGCAAAAACGTTATGCTAATTTAGATAGCCGGGAAATACAACCTGAAAATTTTTCTCTTTAGTTTTCCATATCGTCACACGTTAAAACCATCAAAGCCATGCGAAACAGCTCAGTTGTTACACGATATGCGAAGTTCAGCCGTTGTGTCAGATCCAATTTGCGCTTCATTTGTCAAATCTACTTGTTGTAACTGATTCCCTTCAATTTCTATCGTTTAACACGTCTGTAATACTCTCACGTAAATTTTATCGTACCAATTATTAACTAACTGTGCTCGTGTCACTCGTTCAATACCCGCAGATAATCTAATCTGGTACAGTTCGCTATGCCAGAACGAAATTTTCTCGGACACAGCGAAACGACGCATTTCGAATGAACTGCTAGTAACCCTTACACTGAATAACGGCTTGTATAACTGTCACGAATCATTGCTTTATGTGCGCCATAAGTGCTACCACTCTTTCAGCATCTTCATGGCTGCTTTATTCGTTGTTACATTACAGGATTCTCTCTTTCAGTAAAGTGATGAGAGTTTGTTGTACGAAAACTTTAATTTCTCTTTCTTGATAGCAAAAGTCTAAAAAAGTTCTTGGCCGATTTACTTCAAATTTTAAACGCTACTCTATTAAACATTTGGATGGACGTGGACTACAGTGTTTTGCAACAATGTATACATGTTCTGTTAAAACCGACTTCAAAAAAGAAAATGCTATTACTGTGCCCCGCTGTAAAAATGTGCGTTTTTTCTTCTGACACAGTCAGTTTTAACCACCATAGTGGAACATTTAAACCACTAGACAAATTGTTTCTCCCTAAGTTGTATACACAACAATGTGCAGTTTTGTTCTCTTCCTCACAGATGATACTCACAGAAAACAGGAAAGTTGTATTCCTGGCTTACTGGCTTATGATTAGAATGCTACTACGTAATCTGAATTTACAGTTAAACTAAACAAGGCTCACGGTGAGAGTGGGGGGGGGGGGGGGGGGGAGGGAGGCGAGGGAAGTGGAGATACACGGAAGGATGGCTGAAAAGAGATGGGCAGAGAGAGGGGAAAGAAGGATGAGATGGACAGACACAACGGTGACAAGGGGATTAAACTGTGTAAATGATTCCCAAACATATTAGAAGCGTGTGCTTTCTCTTTCTTGCTTTCCTATTTAACCAGACTGAGCCATAGCAAAATGTGGCCGGATGTATTTAGTTTGTTTATGTTTGCTGTCTAATTCTGCTAGCATATGGACTCATTCGCTGGGTATCTGTCTGTTAACCTGGGGTCTGAATTACCTGATATTCCCCATCTTAGTTCTCTTTCCTTGCTGAGACAGAAATTAACAGTTTTGAAAGCTAGTTTTCCTATTTTTGAATGTTTCCTTCAGTAATACTTGGAATTCTGTATACTGAATGGTAGTATTGGCCAGCCATTGTGTCTTCTACCATTTTAAAGTTACATAAATTTGTTCACAAGTTCTTTGTGGACGTATGCCACTGTATCCTCAGACTGCAGTTTAACATGAATTACTACCTGCTACCATTCACTTGAAACTCTGAAACAGCAACAGTCGTTTCAACTTGGTATGGATACTGGGTACCCAAACCATACAATTATTTGCAAATTCAGGGTGGTCGGAAATTCCCGTTACAAACTTCTAGGACGTGTAGAGGGTAGTGAGTACAGAACATTTTGAATAGGAACCCATGTCCGGAAACGTATCGTTTCAGTTCAACGACAGTTTCATTTCAGATGTGTACCTCGCCAAAGTCTGCTTAGGGCAAGAGAAACGTCTCAGTGTTCCCTGACCTGGTAGGCAACAGGGTAGACACGGTGACGTGTACTACGTCAAACGATCCCCAGATGTCACTTATTTGCTGTGAGACTGAGTCAATACCTGTGCATCAATGATACAGGAAAAGCCTGTTTACGGAGTACACAGACAGGCTCCTTGTGTATGGCGAAGCTGGAGGTAACGGAAGAGCTATTAATCGGCTGTATTACGAACGTTTTCCGCACCGCCACACAAGATCGCCAAACTGTTTGCCCAACTTACACAACGGCTACGAGGAACGGGTACCTTCACCGCGAGGAGGCAGGGCTGTGGTGCTTCACGGCGACGCCGCACTCCTGATTTGAAGGTGTACTGCGTCGCATTGAAGATAGCCCGTCAACCAGGTGGCGAACAAGTGTGCGTGCAATGGCTGTTAGTCACAGTACCGTCTTGGACGTCCTGAATGAGCAACAATTACATCCGCACCACTTACAAAGGTCCACACTACAGGTCCAGCAGACTTTCTACAACGCGTCGCCTTCTCCACATGGTTCTTGGACCGTTGCATCGACGCGCCTCTGTTTCCACGTCGAGTTCTCTTCACAATAAATGTAGGTTCACGAGGAATTGTGTTCTGAATGCTCGAAATAGCCATGTCTGGGTGGACGAAAACCCACATGTCACGCATGTTCAGGGATATCAAGACAGGTTTGGAATTAACGTGTGGGGAGGTATTCTGGACGGCCATGTATTTGGACCATACCTCCTTCCATCCAAGCTCACGGGTCCCGCATACTTAGTCTTCCTACGACACGTAATGGACCCGTTCTTGGAATCTGTGCCATTGAATGTCCGTCAGGAAATGTGAATTCAGCATGGTGGAGCAGAACCTCACTTTTCACTGGCTGTCCGGAGACATCTCAACAGACGGTATGGTGAAAGATGGATAGGCCATGGTGGTCCAATCACGTGGCCGCCACGATCGCCGGATTTAACTCCTATGGACTACTTCTTGTGGGGTGGTATGAAGAATCTAATTTATGAGACATCTGTAAGGACAGAGGAAGATCTGCCGGCACGAGTTCTGTCCGCTGCACAAGGCACTGAAGAGACACCAGGTGGGATGGAGAGTGTACCAGAGCGTGCTTCGGAGGTACAATGTGTGTAACAACGTTGCTGGGCGCCACATCGAGTTACTGTTGTAATGTATCGGTACGTTGCGGCTGGTGCCGTAGATTCTGGGCTCTACTTGTTGTCGACTAATGTAAACCATAAGGTGTAAGTTGTAATGTAAATGCGTGAGTAATAACGGAACGAGTCAGTATTCTTTTCAAATGGATTACAACAATTGTACTGGGTCACGCCTAAGTACATTCCTCACGTGGGTGTGGATGAGATAATCATCTGCATTGAAACTGTCGTAGAATGGAAACGATACTTTTCCGGACATGGGCTCCTATTAAAAATGTTATGTGCTCACTACCCTCTGCATGTTCTAGAAGTTTGTCAAGGGAATTTCCGACCACCTTGTATACCTCATAACGTGTTACCTTCGCAGGTAAGATAGTTATCATATGTCTCTCACAAGGACGTAATGTAACTCTTGCCAAGGTGTTAAAAGACTCAAATGGATATTGTGCAACACATATGACAGGGAATCTGATTATAAAGAAGGTAATGCTGTCACATATATCTCACA
Source organism: Schistocerca gregaria (assembly GCF_023897955.1). Lineage (NCBI taxonomy): Eukaryota > Metazoa > Arthropoda > Insecta > Orthoptera > Acrididae > Schistocerca > Schistocerca gregaria. The sequence continues at coordinate 418,366,131 of NC_064921.1, read as the reverse complement.
TATTTTGTTAGTGTTATTGTAGGTGTTTGTTTCTCTCCATTACTGTCGGTGTCATCTATATGTTATCCTACTTCCTTCCTTTTCTTCACAATAATGAAAATCTTTTTTCAAATATTCAAGAGTAGAATCTCAATAGATAGAGATACTGTTGGTCATTTAACACAAGATAACTCTATACACTTTATTAATCTGAAACTATTACACTACCTTTGTCAAGGAAAATTCTCCGACTTTTCATTTTCCTAATTATGTTTGAATACATATCATTTGTTTAGATACTTAAACAGTTGACAGACTATATGTACCTGTAAAATCATTAGATGAACGTCGGCCGAAGAACCCGAGACAGAAGCCAATAGGAAGTTTGTCAGTATCAGTTATGTAGTGTTAGAATTTCTATACGGATGACATCCAAGTTATCAACACAAAATCTGTGTAACACAAATACATCATTATACAACTGGAGAAGAAAATTTGGTTTGTAATGTGAAAAGTGTAGAAAGAGCAGTGTGACGAAAATTCTTATCGTCTTATCGTCGTTCAGTGTTTGTCATTCCCTTCCTTATGTTTACTGCGTGATCTGCTAGATTCATAGATAGCGATATTAGCGATACTTAATCGGTGGAAACAGCAGCATCGTTGGTGCTGCCGAACAGACCGTGTAACTGGCGACTACTCTACCTCAAAGTATTCTGTTCCGTATATTATGATGGCAGAATAAACAGCGCCGCGGTTAACTCATATCGAACAGGCTATTGATAACCATTTATTATATAGTTATGGAGCCAGTATTACGAAAAATATTACATCAACAGCAGCAACTTCACGAGTCTCTGGTGTTCATACACACTCCTGGAAATGGAAAAAAGAACACATTGACACCGGTGTGTCAGACCCACCATACTTGCTACGGATACTGCGAGAGGGCTGTACAAGCAATGATTACACGCACGGCACAGCGGACACACCAGGAACCGCGGTGTTGGCCGTCGAATGGCGCTAGCTGCGCAGCATTTGTGCACCGCCGCTGTCAGTGTCAGCCAGTTTGCCGTGGCATACGAAGCTCCATCACAGTCTTTAACACTGGTAGCATGCCGCGACAGCGTGGACGTGAACCGTATGTGCAGTTGACGGACTTTGAGCGAGGGCGTATAGTGGGCATGCGGGAGGCCGGGTGGACGTACCGCCGAATTGCTCAACACGTGGGGCGTGAGGTCTCCACAGTACATCGATGTTGTCGCGAGTGGTCGGCGGAAGGTGCACGTGCCCGTCGACCTGGGACCGGACCGCAGCGACGCACGGATGCACGCCAAGACCGTAGGATCCTACGCAGTGACGTAGAGGACCGCACCGCCACTTCCCAGCAAATTAGGGACACTGTTGCTCCTGGGGTATCGGCGAGGACCATTCGCAACCGTCTCCATGAAGCTGGACTACGGTCCCGCACACCGTTAGGCCGTCTTCCGCTCACGCCGCAACATCGTGCAGCCCGCCTCCAGTGGTGTCGCGACAGGCGTGAATGGAGGGACGAATGGAGGCGTGTCGTCTTCAGCGATGAGAGTCGCTTCTGCCTTGGTGGCAATGATGGTCGTGTGCGTTTTTGGCGCCGTGCAGGTGAGCGCCACAATCAGGACTGCATACGACCAAGGCACAAAGGCCAACACCCGGCATCATGGTGCGGGGAGCGATCTCCTACACTGGCCGTACACCTCTGGTGATCGTCGAGGGGACACTGAATAGTGCACGGTACATCCAAACCGTCATCGAACCCATCGTTCTACCATTCCTAGACCGGCAAGGGAACTTGCTGTTCCAACAGGACAATGCACGTCCGCATGTATCCCGTGCCACCCAACGTGCTCTAGAAGGTGTAAGTCAACTACCCTGGCCAGCAAGATCTCCGGATCTGTCCCCCATTGAGCCTGTTTGTGACCGGATGAAGCGTCGTCTCACGCGGTCTGCACGTCCAGCACGAACGCTGGTCCAACTGAGGCGCCAGGTGGAAATGGCATGGCAAGCCTTTCCACAGGACTACATTCAGCGTCTCTACAATCGTCTCCATGGGAGAACAGCAGCCTGCATTGTTGCGAAAGGTGGATATACACTGTACTAGTGCCGACATTGTGCATGCTCTGTTGCCTGTGTCTATGTGCCTGTGGTTCTGTCAGTATGATCATGTGATGTATCTGACCCCAGGAATGTGTCAATAAAGTTTCCCCTTCCTGGGACAATGAATTCACGGTGTTCTTATTTCAATTTCCAGGAGTGTAGTACCTGGCACAGGAGGTTTATGGCCAGGAAGAGAAAATAGTGCGTCATCGGCAGTAATCGTAATAACGCCAATGCCTACGCTGCTGACTTCTGGAGCAAAAACAGCGTTGAATAACGTCGATGCCAAACCAAAAGCATGGGTTCCTTCCCTACGACCGAATAGTGGTACCTATTTCTTAAGTGGCGTCGATAGCATTTCCAGTCATTCCTGGTAACACACCGAAAGTATCAAAAATCTTTATTCTACCTGTAATCTAATCCAGAGCTTACTCTTGCACAAATTAACTCCTTTAGTATCTCTAGTAGACTTGTGACATATTAGGCAACCACTCTTGTAGAACATTTATTTTTGCAGCATCCACCAGTTTACTAGGCACTGCAGTCATATCTTTCGTTGATTATGGATCTTTTCGGCGTTAGCACTATGCGTGTGAGTAAATTCAGTTGTGAAAAGTGTCAAATACCTTATGATTCTGGTACACTACGTTGTTTTACTCAAGGTGGTAAATAGTAAACATAGGCGGGAAGTATAGAAATTAGCCGATCCATTCCAGGCTTTCAAGGTGGCAAAGAGCACAAAGAGCCGTATTAAAAAGTGTTCATATCACAGAGTGAGTCACGTCGTTCCTCTTTGGACCAGCTAGAAAAAGTCAGCCATTCGGATTACATTTTGTACTGCATAACAAAGAAAGAAAGTAAATAAGGAAATGCCACCACATTGTACTAGTGCTCACGGTTCTGCTAACAATCATCAACGTGTTATGGAAAGTGTTTTCAGTGTGTGAACTGAAATTCTGCATACGATTTCTCGAAAGTAGAATGTATTTTGATGCAATAATCTCTGTACACTGTTGTTTTTGAACGTTTTTATAAATTGATATGGGTAGTCGGTACCACAGCCACATGGAGCAATTTACAGACAAGCCAACAATTGGGAGCGCCATTCTTAATGGCCATGGCTCTCAAGGTGACTCGTCATCAGCGATTTCGCTCAAATTTGTGGTATTTACAGGAATTGGCCAGAATTGAAAGTGACGGAAGTAGGAGCCCCAGATGGCCACACCTTATGTTAAAATTAGCATTTTTGGCCCGGCTTTCCGAGTCGTGAGCCATTTATGTTAGCCTAGATTCCAGACAGCGGTTGGTGCAGCAGAAACAGAGAATAACGGTAATCCAACGTCCGAATCCATATGCAGTGACTTTTTCTCATCCTTTTTATTTTCAATATTTGCATTGCTTACAATGCAAACAATGCTCAATATATTTTATTTACTAATACTTTCGTAATAGATATAAAAAGGAAAGGCAAAAGAAAATTTCTGATTTTAAAAATCGAAGAAAAAATTGCACTTAAAGCAAAGGGATCATAATTAAAGCATACAGGACATCGTATTCCACTAGTCTGACCTTCGAGCAGCTCTCGGCAGTTACACGAGAACAATAGGTTCCAGGTGCAGGTAAAATCGGCCCATCGGCCACTCAACGGTATCAACAAAGTGATTGGTTCGATGACTGCCAAGGATCTGAAGAAAATTATTACAAATTCGAAAAATAAGGAGTCTTTTGAAGTGCAATGTGAAACAGAGACGAAAGCAGCTCATCCGACGTCTGTTGGAGATGTGGCCAGAGCATTGGAGGAGTGATCGAGTGATGATGTATGCAGTGCATGTGCAATTGCCTGAACGTTGGACATACCTGCGAACACGACGCATAAAATCCTACGAAACATCCTGCATTGCTATCCATACTAAATCACATTCAGGTATTGCTTCCTGGTACCTACCAGTAAGGCAAACATTTGCTTAGGAATGTCTTGCTCTCATGGAAATAGACAATGAATGGTCATTGAATGTTCTCTGGACAGACGAAGTCCATTTCCTCCGCCAAATACATGTCAATACGCGGAACTGCAGGATATGGACAACGAAAAATCCGAACACACATCAACTGGTGCTACTTCATTCTGGAAAGGTGACTTTGAGGGCATCGTTCATCGCATTTTTTCGAGATGAGTCCTGCGGCTCCTGTTACCTGTACCGTCAGTGGTAAACGCTTTGAGAGTCTCTTGCGCACCAATGTCACTCCAAACCTTCAACGGCTCGGATGTGTGGGTAGGATAATTTTTGTGCAAGACAGTGCTCGTTCGCACATTGCACAGCCAGTGAAGCGGCTGTTCAGAGGCAATTCGGAAATGCTAGAATAATCAGCAGGAATTTCACCAGAAACTTCCTGCCCGGATCACCTCATCCTAATTCGTGTGACTTCTGGCTATGAGGTTATCTCAAAGATGTTGCGTTCAGTACTCCAGTTACGCAGGCACCAATTCCGCAACGCATTCTGAACGTAACCCCGAAACACTCCGAGCTGTTGTGGAATATGCTGTTTCTCGATTCCAGTTTGTGTCAGAAAACGGACAGAATATTGAACATGTCTTATACCAGTCTCATGACGATTAGAAACCGATGTCATTTTGCTTTTTATGCGATTTTGCTTTGTATGCAATTTTGGCCTCAGGACCGTTAAATGGAAATGTCGTGTGACTTGGGTCCCCCGTCAGGTAGACGCACCAACGTCAATCCAATCCTTTAACGGCTCGGATGTGTGGGTAGGATCATTTTTGTGCAAGATTGTGCTCGTTCGCACACTGCACAGCTCGTCGATGGGGATAAATTGATGATGATTAGGACAACATAACACCCAGTCCCTGGGCCGGGAATCGAACGCGGGCCCTTAGGATTGATATTTTGTCGCGTTGACCACTGAGCTACTGGGGGCTGACCTCAGGACCATTAAAAATCGCCTTTTCCCATCCAATGTAGCACGACCTTGGAGTGATGGATGGGCTTACTTAATTAAGAGTGCCACAGCTGTTGACTGCTGAACTTCAGCAGTCATGCACGGTGAACAGTATGGACGATGTAATATGCTACTCAAACCACAGCCGTCGTATTGCGATGCGTCTGTCATTTTTAGCTGACCACATTTACGTTATCACGTTTAGAGTACCAACTATTGATAAAATTTTCGTTAACATTTTTGTGTTCCATGATGTATCCTGTTACGTCAGTAATATGCTGCTCATTCTGAGTCGCGGTTCTCTCCCTAATTATGGACACCATGGACACTGAGCAATAGTTGGGTTTTGCAGTGTAATTAATGCAAAACTGAAACTAAAAAAGTTACGGACTCGACCCCACGATCATCTGATTACATTTCTGTACCAGCCACTGTCTGGAAACTACGCTAACAGAAATGGCTAATACCTCAGCCGATCCGCGCCAGAAATGGTATTTTTAAAGACTTGCCCACTGAAACTCTCACTTCCGCCACGTTCATTCCTCGCCAAGACCTGCCTTGCTTATTGTGAGCTGAGCCATCGACATACCACTCTGGATATCAGAGAGAGCTGTATCGGCTGATCTTACCGATAATCAGCCCACTCCCCATGGAATCTCATGAATTTAATTACAGGTGTCGCACAACGGATAACTTCATCAGTCTAGTGTATTGCACAGAGGTGGTCCTAGCATACATGAAACATGGGTGCCTAAAGTCACAAGATAAAAAAATAGGGAGATTCGTCAAACTATTGAATGAAACAATGATCACTAAAAAACCCTTATAATTTGTTGTGTACTTTAGGTTCAACACTAGTACACAAAGACATGAAATCATTACATGCATTGAGTATTAACAAAATTTTACAAAGGATTTAAAATAACAGTAATTCGACAAAGTTCATGTAATGGAGCTGAGATTACTACATTAAAGTCGATTCAGCAGTTGGGGAGAAAAAACAGTTGAGTACTCGGAAGTCGAACAGTGATCGCCAAATGTTAATCTGCTATGGAAAGAAAGAGCTACAGAATGAATCACGTATGTACCCACCATCTTGAGTGAGCTCTTATTGAATTCGAGATTGCTAATGACTGTACTTGAGTCAGTCTGAAAATTCTGTCTACATCCTGTCACTTGGTTTGCGAACTTTGCAGTGGGTCACCAAACTTAGCGTTAGCGGTGCACCCAAGTGGCGGTTCTGGTGTCTAACAATTCTAAGTCGTCTGGTCTACACTGAAGGGTGCTCTCACTCATGAGTCCAGTGTGGAAGTCCCTCTCTCAGCTGAAGCATGCTCTGCCTAGTCTCGTGTGGACGTAAGTTCCACAGAACTCTCTTGGTAAGCAGCAGAGCTTTTACTTGTGCCTCATCTTGAGCTCCAATGACAGCAACGGTGTGTGACCTGTTTGTCAAAAATGGTCGTAGAACAATATACCATAAATTTGAGTGAAATAGGTGATTCTGAACAGATGCGGTCCCCTCGCCAATAAGCTAAAGATTCCAGTAAGAGAGAAACTTCCAGTTAACCATTGATATAAAAGAGTGGCACGAACAATACATTATAGTAGTCAGTTTACCAGAAATGAAACGTTTTCGTTCTTTTGATTTCTCATTGTAAGGCTCAGTAAATGAAATTTCTATTACATTTACTTACACTGAAATAGATGACATTTATCTAGAGTTTATACCTCGGTTTGATCCCTGGCAAGGACGAAGAACTCGGTTCCGAGTACAAATTACTCTTAGTATGCTCACAAGCACAAAAATTGAGGGACTCCAGTGTATTGGTTCTCTCTAAAGAACTGGACAGACTACAGGAAATTGAAGTTATTGAATATTTATTCCATCTGGCGAAAAGGAAATGCCATAGTACTGTTAACGAAACGAAGTGAATCAGTAAGAGTTTGTGGGTTTTCAAAATTACGATCAGTCGAACAATAATGGATTCATCCCCATTCCATGCCTAGAAGACCTTATACCTTACTTACGGAGTGGAGAATACTTTTCTGACCGCCTCCGTAGCCGAATAGTTAGCGTACTTGCCTTCGAAGCGGAAGGATCTGAATCAGTTCATAGTACCTCCTCAAATTTTCTGAGGTCGAGAAGTCTAGAATGAGGTCAACTCAGCCTCGTGAGGCAAGATAACGAGCAGCTCGGGCGAAGAAGTAGCAGCATCATCAGGGGTCCTCTACTAACAACAGTGGTCGGAGGGACTGACGACATGCTGATCGAATGTCTCACGGTCATATATTGCCACTCTTGCTGATTTTTAGGGAGCTTAAGGCTGAGACTGTCATTGCTATTAACGTTTAACTATTGAAATTCTTTTCTAAAATCGACGTATCGAATGACCATTTACAACTGCCTCAGATTCATCGCGAGAAATTGCAATTATAATTACGCCTTTTAGGCTCTGTCTGTGTAGTAGGTGGAATTTCAGGAGCTCTAGCAATATTCCCAGCATTCTTGTAATATGGATGGCATTATCATAACGAGAGTGAACAAATAAGGACATCTCCGAACCTCAGGAATTTATTTGCTGTGCTTGATGAGGCTGCTTAAAATAGGCAACTAAAATATCTGTCAAGGACGGGTGAAATAATTCGAAATGTTCTCTGTGCAAAATGTGCCTACCTGATACAGATAACGTGTAAGTAATAGAAGCGTGAAGAAGCTTCACCATAAGTTGAAAAAACATCACAGCATGGCAGGCTGTTCTAGGCCTGATAAACTTCTGTGGCTAGTTCATTCCAATACCAAGTAAATCATGCATTCACTAAATGAGATATGCACTATGCACTCTGCACTATGAGGAAAGGATTTAGAACTCTTAAAACTATACTATGTACTGAGCCTCCCCTTTGTGAACATTGCTTGTGTTTGGGACTGTTTTTGGACTTTGATACTTGAGTGCTGGTGCAAGACTATGAAATAGTACTGAGGATAAGGCACGGTCTATTCCACTCTCCCATTTTCTTGTGTAGTCCTGTATGACAAAATAAAAATGGCTCTGGGCACTATGGGACTTAACATCTGAGGTCATCAATCCCCTAGAGCTACTTAAACCTAACTACCCTAAGGACATCACACATATACATGCCCGAGAAAGGATTCGGGCCTGTGACCGTAGCAGTCGCGTGGTTCCGGACTGAAGCACCTAGAACCGCTCGGCCACAGCGGCTGGCCCTGTATGACATTTCTTACACTACCAATAAGACAGAAAACTAAAATTAAGCGAAACAAAACTAAGGCAGGTGGTGTACTAAAAACAACAACTGCAGCACGGATAGCCATGAAACTGTAGTCTCATATATTTTCCAGGGAACTAAGGTAACAAACCAGCAAAAACGCGGGTAACTTCATAGTAGAATATATTGCTCTAAACTAACATCAGATTAAAATATTGTTCTTTGATAAAATATTAGAGTATGCGTAAATGCTGACTCGGTCATGATTTCCTTGTGAGATGTTGTGGGGAAGCAAAACAAGCACGGTAAACTGATTAGATTTCGTGAGTGGTTTTGCCCGAAAACACAAAGAATGCTTCAGAAGGGACTCTCTCCCTCTCACTCAAACCTTCCTCCCTCTCCCTCTCCCTCCCTCCCTCTCTTTCTCTCTCTCTCTCTCTCTCTCTCTCTCTCTCTCTCTCTCTCTCAGCTACACACACACACTCACACAAAACCGGCATGCAATATGAGAACTGAATACGCTGTAAGACAGTTGTCTAAGGAATTAAAGCGAATTTCTGTGCCTTCAGCGTGAAATGAAAGAAGTAAATTGTCGGCAGCGTAATATCCTCAGACCATGTGATTCCTCTGTTGAATTACTGGCCACTATATCTTCATGTGGGTCACCGCAGCAAGAATATACCTTTAGTACACAGTATGAGTACGCTGTATGAGTATTCGCCTCACTTAATGCAGTTAACATTGCATAACAGGTGACACCTTTGCTCTTCCCAAACTGAAACTGCTATGCCAGTTCCTTAGAAAATGCCGCAGCATCAGAGTCAACACACACACACACATGCACACACACATACACACACACACACACACACACACACACACACACACACACACACACACACACACATACACACACAGTCAAGCAGCTCATGTTCCTGTTTTCACCTCACTGCACATTATAACCATCATAGTCTTAAGAGATATCACAATGAAATATTCTCTATTGTAGAGCGGTCGATCAACATGATGAATAATTTGGTGAGGCCTAAACTGCAGGCAAATAATTCCAAAATATTCGTCATTTCAAGCTGCTATAAGCCTTTCAGACATGAGACGTAGGGGGACTGCTTGTACACACGCAGGACGGATTGAATTAGAGAAACCTTTCAGCGTGGAGCACATTCTTTCACTCTTATGAAGACGAAACATCACCGTAATCTCTCTATAAAACGCTTTGAGAGCCGTCCCAATGCATTGCCGCAACATGCGCTATTACAGTTCCAGAGATTGATATAAGCAGGTTCGAAGGCGCGCACCTTTATCTCTTTCTCTTTGTCCCTCTCCCTCCCTCTCCCTCTCTCTCTCCCTCTCTCTCTCTTATTTCAGAACAGAACTAAGGGCATGTTAGGAATGGAACAACAATAAAACACTGGTGTCTCATAATTTGCCATGTCTCAGGATCCATGATCTCAACTATCATAATAAATAAAAAACACTGTCTGCATTTCAGTTGCTTTTAATAATGACTATCGGTTTTGATCGGCCCTACAGATCAACTTCGGGTTTAAGTTGGAATAGGAAGGAGGCACGACAAAATAAAAATTACAAAAGCGTAACATCACAAAATATTCGATCAACGATGCCACAAATAAAATAAAAGAAATCATGTAACCCACATATTCCTGGTCTGGTGCCGCAAGATGCAGTTGGTCAACAGTGGTATGAAGTACAAACATAGGTCCAAGTATTCTGTCTCTCCGCCCCATCGACAGAATGCATTGCCTGCACACCATGGAAGAAATTCTATCCTTGAATGCGGAGAATATTGAGAGACTAGCTCGTCTTCTCTCATTGCCCCCCCCCCCCCCCCCTACATCACCACCGCGGTTGATTTCGGCGTGTGTAATGTCTCACTTCAAAATGTCATAATTAGTCATGTAACAGAAGAACTCATAAAATAGTACTGAGAGTTCACAATGATGACATGAATGTCGAGGGTGTCCTTCGCAACCAAGGCCACACATAAAAATCATCCCAACTTCACTTCATTCAGCTGAGGAGTGTAGTATGATTCAAATGGACCCAAGGGTCATTTCTACACCCTAGCCTTCAGATACACAGTTGCTAAGTGATTAAATGGTTTGCAGCAAGTTGTTTTTATTGAGACATAGAATTTTTGAGGTCAGAGACGACTTATGTCCCTAATCATATTACGACTCCGTGGATTTTGCTCTGTTCTCCGCTCACTCATACACAAGGTTTCATTCATCATTGATATATAAATGGACAATAATACTAATTTAAGAAACCCACTCATTCTCAAAATCTAAACAAATAAATAACACCTGTTATCTGGGTATTGATTTCCTGCGGCAGTGTAATATTGTTTTTTCTACCTTTTAGAACTCTCTAAATCACTTTCCTTAAAATTACTTAACAATCACTTTACAATTTTTTTACTCTTGCTCATCTGTAAAAATTAATTTGACGGGAAGGTATACTGGATTTTGTTTGAAACATGAACCATCCTATCGTTGCTTCCACAAGGGTCCCTGGGGAGACATGTTACTTTTACAAAGACAGACAGATAGAAATTGGCACTAACACAACCAAATGGTTCCTGGACTGGCTGAATGATGGAGGTGCAGCAAGGTCGCGCAACAGTGAGGGTTGTTGTCCACTCAGCGCTTGATGTTGCAGCTGTAGCAAGTGGCTCTGGTCCCCCACCTGGTCCATGGCAGTATCAGTGAGGCAGCTGGGCTGTTGACATCATCTAAAGCTGGCATTGATTAGCAGTCTGGCGTGGTGTCAAGCATGACCAACGCCACATCTGGTGGGAGGGAATGAGACTCCAGTGTGGTAGTAACATTTCGGCCCTTGTCTCAATCCAATAGCTGCAAGAGTGCAGTCTCCCCTTGGATTAGGTGGTGAGATTGCATTGCATTTTGCATGCAACCCACCTACTGGTTAGGATTTCCTCCCTCCCTCTGTGCTAGCAGGTAACCCGGGGCCGGCTGGTTTATGACAGCCAAGGTACGTGACATCGCTCCCATTCCACTCTCACTTGAACTGGGCCGCTAAGGCAGACAGCAGATCCTCGGCTGTGCCGGCGCTCATTCAGCGCTGACGACCGGCTTTCCACTTCGTAAGCATCTGGGCCACACTGCCTCTGACGTTCTCCTTCTGGCCGCCACGAGTTTGTTGTTACTAGCCATCAGAGTGTCGCCTTCCGACTCCCTACAGGAAGATAGTGGATTTGGCGGCTTCCAAAATCCGCACTCTTCTCGTAGTACGTTTCAGTGAAAATGTTTTACAAAGATCTGCATACATAGTTCCTTACGTCCAAGATAACAAACCAGAAATAAGTTTTATGAATGAACACAATCTAAAGCTAGTATTTAATTACTTTTGTGGCATTAATAAGTAAAACAAAAAGAAAAGAAGAAGTATGTATTATCATACATCCTTAACATTTATACGTATGTCCTAAATGTATGGTATGATGTGTCTCTGAGAGTTGCGTTAGTACCATTTCCCGTCCAGAATTACCCTTATGTTAGGCGAACACTACATCCACTCTTCATCCCACACATAAACTTAGTGTTAACTTATTCTCTTTACCCAGCACCAGTCAACTTTACGTCTAAGCCCTCTCTACTCTTAGTTTATGATTATGCTACATATTCTCCTTGTGTTCTTGGTGCTTCTGGCTGCATTGTCACCCAATGCTGAAGTGGTCTGTAACCATGCTCCCATTTGTCTGCAAAGATGCTCTGTCTCTTGACCCCTACTCCTGTATTCACACGTCTGAAACTTATGAAACGTCCCCTTTGAAAAATTATACACGACTGTGCTTAAACTGCCACACAATAGTTTTTAGCGCAACGCAATCTGACTTTCAATAATCCCTACAAGAGAATGGCCCTGACTAACATTAACCTATATGTTTCACAAATCACTTACCTCACAAAAATCTTCGTTACTCGCACTACTGCAACACAACGAGCGCCACTACTGCCAGCTAACTAAAAGATTCAAACTACGGAAGTCACTAACTACTGATAGGCACAGTTAGCAAATGAAAGATTTTAATAGAGAACAAACAATGTATTTACCTTTACAGTCATAATATATATACCAGTTCATGACACCAATTCTTACAAATTTCAAAACTCCGCCATCTCTCTCCCCACGTCCACCACCGCTGGTGGCTCACCTCCAACCATGCAACGCTACGCGCTGTTAGCTTCCAGCTGCCGCTTCCCGACACTACAATGGCAGACAACAATGCAAACTAGCCACAGACTGCGCACAGCACAGTCAGTGATTTTCATACAGAGCGCTACGTGGCGTTACCAATAAAAAAACCTAAACAGCCTACTTACATAGCCCCATGCTCCCCACAAAAAAATTTTACAATTTGTTTTGGGTAGTGGCCAATAATGATTTGATAGAATTTTTCATAATTAACATAACAAAGATATCAAATGCACACACTTATTGATACAATGTTGGTCAGAAGCTAAAATTTTCTCACAGTCCATAAAGACAGTCCTGATCGTTCATCACGGTAAAATTGCAGTGTTTTTTTCAATGTCTGATCAATAAAAGAAATTGCACTTGGAAGTAGTGGATTTCTAAGCAGTCTTGAAGAAGTAGTGTTGTCCTTCCAACGAAAGACAGTGCTGACTCTTGACATGCAGACAGGTAATGGGCCACAGCAGAGTCAGTCGACGTTGAAGACTATCGGTAGGTAGGTCATCACAGAGCAGACCCACTGTAGTCCTGGTAGAGATTACGGTATTGGTGGGCCACCAGAGGTGCAGACCCACTGCAGCCCTTGTAGAAGTAATGGTATTGGCGAGTCATCAAAGGTGTAGACCCGCTTCAGTCCTTGTAGAGATAGCCAGCAGCCATCTGTTGCGACTGTGCAGGTGCACAATCACCATCGAAGAGTCTTGCGGAGAATATAGCAAGTCCATAACCACCACTTGTGCACTCACAAAAATTGTTTTTGAAATGTCCTTACAACCAGCAATGCTGTTATCCAGCACCTTACTGAATTATTAACACACGTGCAAACACTATCAGTCCCTACTTCTCACATATTGTCCATATAGTATGACCAACAGAAACGTGTGCAGTGAAATGTAATTTACAAGTTACTTAATTTGATGAACTGGTGTCAATTACAATTTTATAACATAAGAATACAATAACAAAGGTACAAAATACATCTTTAAACAACATAACAATACAGATAACATTTGCAGTAGTACAGGCTTTACAAAAGAATCGAAATAGCAAATACATCAGTGTTACAAAAATTACGACATAAGTACATACATAAAAGATCAGAATAACTTTTGAAACATCAACTTCACACATGAGCATTAGAACAAAGCAGAATAAATAATGTGTAAACATCTTTACTAAGTAAATAACATGTTATTAATGCAAATTATATTTGAGGATAACAGTAATCCTCATCATAGTGAATGTAGCTTAGTATTAGAAGAGAAAAAATTCTATGAACAGTACACAGAGACAGGAAGAAAACAAATACACAAAGGTACACAAACGCATAATGGGATAACACAAGAGGAAAGGGCAGGGTTTGTTTTCAGTGTAACATTTGGTACTGCAGTCCAACACAAAACACCATTCTGTAGATACTTCGTCATATCTCAACATTTGTTTCCACCAAAAATATCCTATCCAAGCATGCTTTCTGTATTTTGTTCACATCCTATTTCAAAAATAGTTTTTATCCACTGTACACTACTTTTTTTTTTTTGGCCAAACCATTTTCTTATAGCTTCTCAATGCTTTTCTTCCAATTCATCATAGTTCGTGTCTTATATAGTCTACCCCCTCTTTAGCTAACTTAAACCTACTGAGCTCAGATGCTAAACTAAGGGGTGACGCAATGCCACAGCACAAAACAAATTAACAAAAACAGCAATGACCCAAAAAAATGCAGATTTGCAAAGCAAGCAGCAGTAAATGTAATAACTTATATCTAAACATGACAAACCCACAAGCAGAAAAAATAGTATACTAAAACAACAATGCAGATAAGGGAAAGTTATAATCACATCTTAATGTCTATGTAATTAAAGTGGTGCACCACAAAAACAAATGCTACAACAAATTACCAAGTACTTGAAAAGAAAATTATATATACAGTTACTGTTATTAGTCGCTTCTTATTGCTCTTTCTATTCCAAGAGCTCCTTTTTCGAAGAATGTGGATCATAAAATAATTATTTAATAGATCTGTTGACAAAGTGTTCACATTTGCAAATGCTTTTACTTTTATTTTATAAAACCAATGCTGCAACACAGCTGGAAACCAGATATCAAATGAAATAAGCAACTATGAAAGGCAAAGCATAAAAATATCAGTCAATAATCATGTGACATTTCATAAGTTAGTACAAATTCTCTCAATTCTCGTAGAAAGACGCTTGTCATTATCAGGTGTGCAGAAGTAAATAAGTATCTTTTCCAAGTAATGAGCGTGTCGTTTTTGCGATGCTTTCTACAAAGGAATGTCAATAGCGAGGATAATGGCCTCCCCTTTTTTTTCTTGTGCCTCTGAAAGGCACACACTAATGGCTTGTTTCCAGGTGGCTGTCGCCCAGCTGGGTGCCCACGACGCATTACGTGCACGTGGTTACTTAACTTTCTTACCGAAATATTTACAACACCATTTTCCGCTACAGTGGCAGTCGCATATAAAAATATTTTCACAGGTTGAGAATTTGTGTTACAAATGTGTAGAAAATAAAATCCTATAAATATAACAGTGTCCAAAAAATTTTCGTCGGCATTGGAATACATTCACGCATTTACATACATTTCATAACTCTTAAAGTACGATTCTTGGTTTCCAACAACTTTTTTCACAAAACCAGAGTCCCTAACCACTACTCATTATTCCTTACATTATTACACATATACATATTCGTCGACACTTCTTCAATACTTCATCATAACAGATACGTAGCATAACCAAATAACTCATATAGCATCAGCTTAAACATACCTCAGCAGCATAATTCACATCGTCGTCGTAATAATAACATCATAACACCTCAGTCAAATCTCAAAAACGTCATAGCTTTCTGCAATAAATTCAAAACCTAAAAAAAATATTCTCTGCTCATTTCAATAGTGTCATCTACCTCAAACGTAATTTAAAAATCATGATCTCATACCAAATATGTCATTCAAAGCTCTCATAGTATCACAATGGTTCCAAAGAAATATGAACAGTTCACAAAGTACAGACAAAATACAATTTCATAAGTGTGAAGTTATCCACCTGCGTAATTGCGTAAACATGTGTCACTGACGTAGTAAAAAAAAAAGTTTGTTTCTCTGTTAAATGATCAGGTAGCTGTGTAATTCTGTGTTAGATGAATATGGTACCAATGTGTAAAGTTGTATAAGCAAATACCATATTAGCTAGGGCTCCTTGTGCTTGCAACACACATGGTACACAAAGTAAGCGTGTACCCCCCTGAGGATTAATGTAATTATATCCTCAGGTGTTACAGAATACAGCAATGGAATGAAATGTATTACAGAAAACCTTTGTATCATTGTACTTCAAATATCTTTAAAAATAAATGTTTTAAGTACAAAATTAATCACTCAAATACATGTACTGTAGCGCTAAACTGTGCGTCTTGTTGTAAGATAATCTCTAAGGAAGTGTCGTAGTTATTGTCCTCCGAAAGCTAAGTTCTGCAGAAGTCAATGTACTTACCTCATGATAAACAAAAGTGAAATGCTTTGCGTATAGATATCGTAGTTACTACGCTTATTGCTGTGATGAAGTAAGTACTGTACTGTTAGGTATTGTTGTGCTACAGAAAAGACTGTCTCATTGTAGCTATACCACAAAGTTACTACTAAAACATGTTTTCCTTTCCAGAAGAATTCAGAAAACTGTGCAGATATAAAAAAGATACACCGCAAAAGCACAATGTAAATTGTGTCACACATTAGTAGCGTCGTGATATAATCGTGTAGCTATCAAAGAAACCAAATGCTAAGTTATCTTTAATCTCACAGAAAGTACTTCAAATAAAGAATGTCTTTTCAACTAAACCAAAATGTTGCATTAAAATCTCATTCCCAGTACTGGTAAATGTTGTAAGTATATGAGCCTTATAGTCGTTACGTAATCGTGCAACTAACAAGCAAGAATGTATAAACACAATAACACTGTGTCGTCTGTTCACAATAACAATGCATTCATAATTTGTTTAAATAAGTTCTCTTGGTTCTTGCCTGGATATTTAACTTCAAACATTGTTGCATGTTAACAATTTCTCAGTGTGACAAAGCATACTAGAAATGTGAAGTGAAATGTTTTATGGCAAAGACAAAGTTAAAAAGCAGATTATCTTTCAATAAACGGTTTTACATGTGAAATGTAGTACAATCCTTTACTCTTCCTAGTACACTGACTGTCAACTGAAAAGCAATTACCATGATTTATACGTCGGTAAGGAATGCTAAATCTTTTCTCAAGGTTAGTGTGTTATTTTTCTCTGAGCCAGCAGGCGCAGGTGGCTGCCTGCGGTGCGAGTCATTGTCTGTTTCTTTGTTGGCGCGCGTCGTTATTGGGATTAGGAGACCTAACTTCTACAAATTCACCTTGACGAGGAGGCCCTGCCCTGTTTGAAGCTCTCCAGTTCTGATGCAATTCAGGTCTGTCGTTACGATCATATCGTCTGTCGTCATGTCGGTAGATTCCATAGTTCCTTTCTTGTCGGTCTCGTGGTGGAGAATTTCTCCCTGAATCGTAACTGCGCGCTGGACCGTTGCGTCTGAAGCTATTCTGTCTCCCGTGATAATAATAGTTCTGGTTGCCAAATTGTCTGTTTCTATGATTGTCTCTGTCATGTTCATTACTACGGAAATACGATCCTTCTCTGTAACTATTACTCTGCCAGTGGTTGTCATATGGGTGGTGTCTGTTTTGGTCACGATTTGTGTTGTGAGAATAGCCTTGTCGTGTCCAGTTGTTATTTCTTTCATCGCGTAATTGCGACGGATATAAACTGTAATTGTTGTGCTTCTGTTTTTGCGTTCCGCGGTTGTCAGTGTCAATTTCCAGTTATGGTAAGAGTCGCTGAAAAGCTTCAGTGTCGTCTTTGCAACGTCCTACCAAAATAATGTGTCTTAAATGTTCAGGCAATTTGATTAAGCACATGCGGATGAGTTCTGAGGGGCTGTATGGGTTTGAAAGGTACTGATTCTTGTGCAACATGTTTTCAAAATATTTCACAAGACTGGAAAATTCAGATCGAAATGTTTCATCATTATGATGCCATGTTTTACTCGGTCTTGTGTAGCTTGAGACCAATATGCTGAGAGGAAGGCATGATAAACCTCTCCTTCACTGTGGCAATCGTGAATGACCGATCGCATTCTTACAGCTGGTTCATCCTCCAAGTAGCCACACATAAATTCTAATCTGTGTTCTAATGACCAGTTGGGAGGAAAACAATGAGAGAATTGATGAAGCCACGCTTGTGGATGAATGTCGTTGCTAGAATCCTTAAATGTTTTGAATTTACATGTAGTAATGAACAGCTTATAGTCAAAATCATCATGTCGGCGAGTCGCATGTCGGTCATTGTTACATCGTTTCTGCGGTTCCATCTCAAAATTCAGTGTACCTTGCCAATTTCTTTCATGATTTCCGAAATGCCCTGTGTTATTATTTTGTGGTTGTTCTGTATTTCTATGTGCCTCTTCCCATACTGGGGCGCGAGTGTCCTCTGAAATATGTAATTCTTTTATTACTTGAGCCAACTGATCTTGTACTTCCCGCATTTCTCTTTTGTACTGTGTGTTGATTTGATTTTGATTCTGTTTGAATTTTCTAATTTGTTCATACTCTTCAGTGTCAGTGAAGGCTACAGGTTTTGTGTCATTCAGATCATCATCTACCTTCGTAGATAAGTTAGTGAACTGATCTGAAAGTTCAGCTACTTTATCCGATAGTGAAATTATTTCCTCTGTGTGTCTTTCTGAACCAATTTTAAGAGTATCTACTGTGTCCTTTAAGTTCGCTTGAGTTTTTACAAGTTGAGTAACCGAATCGGTAGATGCAACTGAGTAATTTTAGCTTGCAAGGTCTCATGATTTTCATGAACAATAGTTTGCATTTCTTTTATGGCTGCTTCGTGATTCTGTAATGCATTTTCATGCCTCGAAAAAAATAGGTTGGAAATGCTCACAAATTACACAAACTGTGACGTAAAAACACATTTTACGTCATTACAGACTTTTTGACATTTCGATTCGATGTGATGTAACTCATTAGTTAAATCTTCACGTGTTTGTTCAAGTGTGTTGTCTAGCTTTTGAAGCTTTTGTTCCATTGTGTCTAATTTTTGAAGATTTTGTTCCATTGTGTCTAACGTTTGAACCTTTTGCTGTGTTTGTCTCTGATTTTGTTCCATTGTGTCTAACTTTTGAAGACTTTGCTCCATTGTGTCTAACTGTTGCTGTGTTTGTCTCTGATTTTGTTTCATTTGCTGCATTAATTGCAATAATAATGTATTAGTGTCTGGAATCTGTTCCTCTATGGTTTTCGGCAGTGCATTTGCACCGGCAACATTCATATTTTGACAAGCAGAAAATGTGTCTTGACTTATTTGAGAAAACTGTGAGGACGCAAAACCTGAATGTGCAGTAGTTCATAGATTGTGTCCTGTCGTTTCGGATTCCTGGTGTCTGAAACATGTTTCTCAGTGCCATTCGGCAGTGCATTTGAACCGGCAATATTCGCAGTTTGAAAAGCAGAAAATGTGTCTTGATTTATTTGAGAAGACGGTGAGGACGCAAAACCTGAATCTACAGTATTTGCAAGATTGTGTCCTGTCATTTGGAATCCTGAGGCGAGCTGCTGCCGACCGATCGATCGATAATACTTCCCTGTTCACTAATTGTTTCACTGTCTACACCATTATTTGCAGCCCGCTCCATTTCCCTATGCACAATTACCAAATTACTACTTCGAACATTAGTCAATTCATTATATAGTGGCGCTAACATATTGCTTCCGTCTTCACTGTCATTTCTCAGTTTACTTTGGAGCCTAGTATTACGTTTTTCACACGCCATTTTTGTCACAATATTTCGCACGACAACACAGAAAAACACAATTTGAAGAGTAAAAATAAGAGAACACAGCACTGAAAATAATATCTAGTTAATTGCAAACGCAGCTGCGAAATACTTGGTGCAAATCTACATGCATGCCACAACTCTTTTACTGTACAACAATGAAAGACTACAACTACAAAGGAGATTCTCTCTACAATTACGCGCTAGCAATAAACAAAGTCTACACTTATTACACAAACTACAAGAAAAAAAAATCAGAAGATTCCATTGAGGTATCCTCGGCTAAGGGTCGACATATGAAATGTCCCCTTTGAAAACTATACACGACTGTGCTTAAAGTGACACACAATAGTTTTTAGCGCAACGCTATCTGACTTTCAATAATCCCTACAAGAGAATGGCCCTGACTAACATTAACCTATATGTTTCACAAATCACTTACCCCACAAAAATCTTCGTTACTCGAACTACTGCAATACAGCGAGCGCCACTACTGCCAGTTAACTAAAAGATTCAAACTACGGAAGTCACTAACTACTGATAGGTACAGTTAGCAAATGAAAGATTTTAATAGAGAACAAACAATGTATTTACCTTTATAGTCACAATATATATATCAGTTCATGACACCAATTCTTACAAATTTCAAAACTCCGCCGTCTCTCTCCCCACGTCCACCACCGCTGGTGGCTCACCTCCAACTGCCCAACGCTACGCGCGGTTCACATCCATCTGCCCAACGCTACAATGGCGAGTATTACAACAATGCCAACCAGCCACAGACTGCA
This sequence comes from Schistocerca gregaria, assembly GCF_023897955.1. Lineage (NCBI taxonomy): Eukaryota > Metazoa > Arthropoda > Insecta > Orthoptera > Acrididae > Schistocerca > Schistocerca gregaria. The sequence goes on along the minus strand of NC_064921.1, from coordinate 418,345,891 downwards.
CACAGCACAGTCAGTGACCTTCATACAGAGCGCTACGTGGCGTTACCAATAAAAAAACCTAAACAGCCTACTTACACTTACAAATGACATTAGTTCCCGCTTACTTGTTGCTTCACATGTTATAAGAACAACTCCAATTCCCGCTTTTTGAATCGCCGCTGCAATGAAAAATAAGGTATACTTAGTTCTCCGATGTAGTCTAGAAATGTAAGTCGGTTCTCGTCCTCCCCTGATGGCTTCTGCTTTCCTTTTCCTGAAACTCAGATACACCACACGATTATGGCTTGCACTGTACATGCTCATTCTTCCCGGTGTGCTTTGCCTAGGGCGCTCTCTGGGCGTCAGCAAAACACAAAGACCTCGAGAAAGGCTTCATCGCATGATTGGAGATGACCCAGAATCCCAGCAAACTTAACGTCTCCGCGCACCTAGTGTGTGGGCAGCTAATACCTCTCATAACACACCCGAAAATAGAGACAAACATGCGCAGGACATGGCCGCAATATCGCCGTCGTTAAACAGCTGAGAGCAACGTACACCTTCCCCTTTGGCAGTGAATAAGATACCGCAGAAAGAGGGATAGTAACACACTCACTGGCCATAGTGTTCTTATGGAAGACACTATAACGAGAAGTTGAATTTGATGTTCATAATGTAGTCGTTTCTTGACTAACAATCTGATATTTCTTGGAGCGTGATAATGCACAACAACAGTGTAGTCCAAAGACATAACGGTCATTTGTCACAAAGACAAATGCAGATTGGACGCTGGGCTCGATTCAGTAAACGCGCAGAACTTACCATGCCGTACAGAGGTGTCAGTTAATATGAAGACGTGCCGCTTGTGACGTATTTCTATACAATCCCGACTTTGATTTTCAAGCAGGCAGTGAGTGCATTGATACGACGATGTAACAGCCACGCCACTCATTTGGTCACGTTCCTCAGGGAATAATACCACAAGCTCTTAAATGACTATTACAAATATTTCAAATTCAGGAATTATATAAACGAATAATGTAGACTGGGCTACGTAATATCACCGAGAATTTTCTGATCCTCTGAAGATCTATGTACAAACTGATTCTAACCTAAGTACACTACTATAAATGCCTATTCTATAAATGGTTTCGCATGACAGATACGGTGAATACTCAGAGATTTCCTTGATTTTAAGGTTTAGAGTTGTAGTGTGTTAAAGTGAGCGATCCTGTTGATTTCGACTGGTCTACTGTAGACAGTGTAGAATTTGTGGCACAAGTGTGTCTCCTTGTTAGACAGATGGTAACTTTCAACTAAAACCTTTTGACCAATGCGGAAATCTCTTACACGTCCCTTCCTAGGCCAGAACCCTTTGCTCTGCACTCCCACCTCACACAACCTCCTGAGTGCTAGGTCAACAATTTGCACTCGTAATTATGGCGGGGAATCTACGGCTTCACAGATTAGATCTCTACGTTGGCTATTCTTGAAATCAGTCACTGATGCTGTCTTAGTTACTTCATGTGGCAACACGTTCATCACGTCCTGGAAGTCCAGGTGGTGCGTCATTTCACTTAACATACACGGTGAAGGATTCCCAGGCTTTTCATTATTATTTCTGCTGGGGACAAGTGGGGAAGCTGTATGGATTCGTATATCGTTTTAATCCTGTGTTTCCTTAACACAGCTTTCCATTTCTCTGGCAAGAACTGGGGTCCATTGTTGGAGATAACCCTATCTACATGCCCTACCCTGGTGAGGAAATCCTTGCAGAAGGCTTTGCGTAATCTCTGTGCTGTAGTCTTTTTCAAGGGAGTTAAGGTGACGCACTTGGATGTCAGTGTCAGTTCCACTACTACTAGTATGTAACTATATTCTACGTGTGCGCTCAAGTGCGCACATTAAACCGGTTGCAGCAAGATGTTTTAGTTTGATTGGAATTATGGGATGCAGAGATGCATACATTGGCACCATATCAGGCTTTGATTTCTGACAGCCCTTACATACCACCAAAACCTTCTGTATTCGTCCATTTCCTGGCACCAAAATGTGCATAGTTGAGTGTGGAAAGATTTTGTTCATAAGCTCATCTGGAATGCATACACGCCAGGCTGCTCATTCTCCTTGTAGTGACGTAATTCTCAAACCCATTTTTGAAATGTAAAACAGGCTGTAGTGTTGTTCTGGTGGGTTTGTGCCATGTCTTTCCAATCACATTGGTGAAGGTACAGTGCATCCGCGATGGTGTTCTCCTGCCCTGGTATGTGCGTAACACTAAAATCGTACTCCTGTAGCATGAGTGCCCACCTCGTGAGTCTCTTTTTGCCGGGCTTCGCAGTGGGTAGGAACTGCAAGGCTTTGTGAACAGTGAAGACTCTTGTTTTTCTCCCAAACAAGAAGAATCGAAATTTTTCGAAGCCAAACACGACAGCTAATGCTTCCTACTCAGTTACCGAGTAGTTTCTCTCACATTTGTTGAAGACACTGCTTCCCAAAGCAATGGTCTTATACACCATGTTCTTCGACTGATGATATCTTTGGAAGATTACTATGTCACGACGACAGTACGAGCTGTCCATTGCCATGTAAAATTGCTCCTCTAGGTTGGGGTGCAACAAAATCGGCACATTAATCAGCCCTGTTTGGAGGGTCTGGAATTAATCTTCCATCACGTCGTCCCAGTTTCACAGCGCCTTCTTCTTTGTGAGCTGGCATAATAGTGGTGCTGCTATGTTCTTCTGGTGAATGAGTCTCTTGCAGAAATTTGTGATACTGAGAAAGCCAGGGAATTGTATCTTAGTTGTTGACGGTACAAATTTTCCTATCGCCTTAATCTTGTCTGGATTGGCGAGATTCGCTGCACGGTGATGTCATGGCCGAGAAATTTTACTTGTGAGATGCCAACACATGACGTTGTTATCTTGACACCTACGCTGCATTCTTTGAAGGTCTGCAGTATTTCCCTTAAGATCACATTTTGTGTCTCCCATGTCGTTTCCGCAATCAAGAGATTGTCTACGTAAGTGGTGAGTCTTAGTTTCACTGAACACTTTAAAATACCATGAAGTCACCTAATGAAGGCAGCTGAGGAAACATGTAACGTGAATGGTAGCCGTTTTTATTGGTAATATCTACTAAAGGCGGGGATTGCGGTGTATTTCTTGCGGTTCAGGTGGAGTGTAATTTGCCAGAAACTCGGTCGAGGGACGAGAATTCTCTTACGCCAACTTCTCGGGACGTTCTGTTTGTGGTTCTATAACGGTATTAATATGGCGTGAATCCAGCACCAAACGCATTGAGCCACCAGACTTTTCTACTACGGTGAGGATGTTGTTGTACGTGGAGGTTCTTGGTTCAGTGGTGTCATCGTCTAGGATCCTCATGATCTCTAAGAAACCTTCGTGACAGTAGGCCATGAGAATCGTGAAATGTGGTATGAAGAATTTCGTGTTCTCGCACACTCGGCATGCATATCCAAAATTACGAATAGCTTCCGTTTTCGGCAGAAATAAATCCAAGTTTTCATGGAAGATTGCTTCCATGTCCTTCTTGTCGTTCATTGGAATGTTTTTTCGGTTCCTCAACATGTTATCAATCGCATAGCTCACCTCCCTACGAGTTTGTTCACTTTCTTGCGCGGTGCGACAACGCTCATTACTCCACAGTTGATTACTATCTCCCTCCTTTTTTGTGGTGTAACTTTGGTTGAGGAATTCAGCAGGAATTTGTGCCCGTATTGCGTGATCAGCAAATGCAATTTTCCTGGCAGCATCTTTTTGCAATGTGACCTCTCCTAGCCTGACGTCCTGTACAAGGACAGCCTTATGTTGGTTCGGGAAATTCACGTCGAAAATTATTTTAGCGGCCAGCGAGGGGACGACCAGAAGGTTCGCTTCCAAAGTGCCCTCTGGCAGCAGAACATCATCTGGGTTTGTATCCGTATCTGCGAGTGCTTTCCTCTGAGTGCGGCAGTGATTTCATTCTTCTTCAGCGTGAGTACTGGCCATGGATGATTTTGCAATGCATCTCTTGTACGCAGATTCCAAGATCGCTGTAACGTGGATTTCACTGTCCACAGTTCCGGTCAGATTGTTGTTGCCTAAAGTGACGTGAATAATAGGATGTGTGTCCGGTTGTGTCGCAACCTCCTTTCCCTCACCCAAAGGCCCCCTTGCTGTTTCATATTCTAGCATGGTTAAGTTGCTCGTTCCGATTGTTTCTTGTGCCTAGTTTTGAGCTGTATTAGCAGTAGGTGAGCGTCAGTTCCTATTTGAGCTTCTGCTTCGTTTTCCCTGTGACGTGTTGGGTGGCCTAAGCTGGACATTATAATCTTGTTAGTTTTATTGCTGCCATCGTCTGTTTTTCTTCTAGATCTTTCTTTCCTGCTGTGGTTCTCCAGTATACCGCTGGAACTACTTTGGACTCCGTTGATCTCTCCAGTTACATTTTCCCATTCGTTGTAATTATCGTAGTAATGGCCTCGTCTACCTCTGTTGTGGCATGGTGGCTGGTTACTCCCTGTAATTCGAGTTGTTGCTGTTTCCCTGTGATCGACAGTTTCCCCCATTTCGTCTGTTGCTCCTTTCTGACGAGCCATGCCAACTGTGGTCATTGTTTCTGTTTCTGTCTCTTGCATTTTGTATCTCGCTGACATAGTCTGTTTCATGTACCCCGCTCTTGAAGGATTCAGTGGTATCGTTGCACTTTCCGAAGAGGAGTTGTTGGCAGTGTGGGTAATTTGACGTAACAGTACCTCACAGTTTCCTTGCGACTTTATAGCTGATCTTCTTAATTAGGGACTCAAAGAAATTCACCAGACAACGGAATACTGTTGCTTCTAGATCTTTGCCCACTACAATCTCCCTCTTGATGTCTGTTAAGGAACGCGTTCATGAACTCTTCATACGAGCCACAACTCCCAGCAACAGTGCGTATTTGCTTCGCAATCGATTCCTCTAAAAATACGTAAATAAATTCCGCTTTGTATTTCAGTGGCTTTGATTCCGGAAGCACTTTCTCGTACTAGGTTATCCCACATTTTACTGTGATGTACTGTTCTTCTCCTTGAACACTCGGAAATTTTGAATGGATGAGAAACATTTGTGCTCGAATAGTTCATTTCCTGAGAACGAATTTTCCCTCGGTTCTGCAGCACGCATCTCTATAAATCGGTGTCTAATCGACCCTTATCCATTGTTAGGGCCTCTTCTTATGTCGTCACTTTCAGAGAATAATGGTTCCATTCACCGAAGACGTATATAATTGTGTTCTGGTTCGGTTTCTGTCATACTCTGCGTCTCCGACGGCGCGTGCTGAGTCGTGCGCCCAATGGCGGTTGGTGTGTTCTCTTGCAGCATTCGCTTTTCTGCCGGTGAAGTAGCCTCGTACTGCGCATCGAAATGTTTTAATGCATGTTCTTCTCGCCTTCCCAGATCATGTGGGCGTGCTGTCGTACCAGACCGTAATTCTACGTGCCCAAACCGCTGACCTGCTCGCTGGACGACGTTTGATGGCTCGTTTTGCTATGCGGTGGTAAGAGTCTGCTCTTCTTGCTATGCGGTGGTAAGAGTCGGCTCTTCTTTAACATCTGATGTTTTTACCTGTTGATTCTCGATCTATTCAATGCGCTTTGCGTTGTCGATATTTCTTCTTGCGTTTCCTGGACAGCTCTTATTTCGCGTTTTTGGAGCGTTTTGCACATCTCGGTTTTGTTCTGCGTTACTTGTTCTTTCGCCACAAAGCATTCTTGCGTGCACCTCGGGCTTCTAATCTTGCCACTGTGGCATCACGGTTTGCTTCGTTCGCAACCTCTCCCGTCTCTGTCGATGTTTTCTTGACGTTTTCAACCTCTTCTTAAACTCTCGCGACTTCCTTCTCAATCTGCTCTATACTTTCAACAGTATCTCCTTGAACGTTATCTTCTTTCTGTCCTGCCTCTCTTCTTCTCCTCTTCCCGTCTCCTCCGCTTCGCTTCCTGCATGACTCGCAGGTGGGCCTCAAATTGAGACTATCGCTAATACTTCCAGGACTAGACGAACGTGATTCTATCATTCTGTGACGTTTCCTTCGTGAGTCTGCTCAGCTACTCTCACTAGCTGTACGTCTTGCCATGCCTGCAAATGCTACATGGTGCTCTGCTGCGGTGTCACCTTCACGCTCGTTTTCTGACCGACGTACCCTGTCGTAATCAGAAAATTTTGTGGTCGACTTATCTGGGAGCTCAGCTACTACATGAGACTCAGAATTCTCCGCAAATTCCTCCTGATCAATGTTACAGGTCTGACACCGTTCAATTTGTGACGAGACCCAAATATTCTCATTAATTTCGAACAAATGCGCCTTGCTTCTCGTGAGAATGCATTCAGGTTTGTTACTCCCGAAAGCTTTCAACTGCTCCTCGTCGCAATGCTGCATAATTCTACCCTTAAATTTCCTCTGGTGGACCACTAACTCTAAATCCCTATTAAATAAAATCACTCTAATCGACGATTAATGACATATCCACAGAGAAATTACAATACCCTACGTTAACAAACGCCGTTCCCGTCAGGAAAAATCAACAAGTGAAACAGAAGTCATAGCAACGTAGCAACAACATAAAAAATTTACAAGTCATCAAGAGATTTATCGCCAGCAATTCTTATGGTGACGCGAAATTAATTTTCCTCACTGCATCAATTAGATTTCAACATGTGAAAATAGAAGTTTAGTAACAGAAATCGCATCTGACGGTCACAGAAAGTGCCATCAAATCTGGATATTGGCAGCGGTCACCATATTGCAGGACTACACTGAACTTTCGGTATGTTTTAGAAGGCGACAGCCGACTCTGAGTTACCGCCCTTACAGCTATCACTTTAACTAGTAACCTTTTCACTTGGTTACTTGTTCCATGCTTCTATTAAATTGATTTACCTCATTAACTTTGTTGATGGTAGCCAGCATTAGAGCTTCTAAATGATCCTAAAGACTGAAATAGTCTTAATCAAATAGTGGCCCTCTCATTATTTTCATTAATTTCGAATGAGTGATAAGTATATCCATATGTTTCTGGTCTTTTATAAAAGTTATGGCACATGTTTATTCATTAAAAATTGGACAAAAATACTTGATGCACATAATTATAAAACTAGACATGATTTAATGGTAGTACAAATATTCAACGAGCAATTGGCAACCCAGTGTGACAGCTGGACGTCAAAGACTGAGATCTGTCTGATTGTGCTATTTACTCTGGCTCGAAATATCGATAACACTACCTGAAATCACCTAACACTGAATAACCTTGATGGATTTATTCAACAATGGAAGTTATACTACTTCGGTGCAGCTGAGAACAAGAGGCGACATTGTGACCTTGTTTGCCCCAACAAGCCAGAACAGCAACACAATACCCCTTTTCTCGATGTGCGGACCAGTCTCAATAGTCGGTCGAGGTTCAAGCGCCTGCAGAGCAGCAACGTGCAGCGCCTGTAATTCCCCATCGCGGGCAGGAAATATGAAAAGTCGCGGCTAGTGTTCTGTTAGATGCATCAAAGTTACTCTCGAATGGAGCCCTGATGTCTCGGCAGATTCTAGCCTGTGGCTCTCCTGTTTAGCGGTCATACCATGGACCTCTTCGACTCACTGATACAGCAGCGAGCAAATGGAGTGGAGACGTCATAGCCACAGACCTGTGATGAGTAAGACTGCGAGTTCTGATATAACTGAATTCCAGACTGTCAGTACAGCTGAGCCCTCACTACAGGCTCTCCAGTCAAGACCAGTGCCAGCGTGGAGTCACGTTCTGGACAGGTGTCCCAAGTGCACCCCACTCACAACAAAAGTTTAGAAACAGAGCCTGATTCAGAAGGTTCACTCATGAGAGCAATCTGAATCGGAAGACAAAGTGTCACCTCTTCATAGTTTCCTCAAACCTCAAGTCCACAGATCCATTTCCACAACTGCCCCCACGAGGTTTACGTGCCAATCACAAGACCCCACAAACTACATGTCTCCCATCTAACTCGTCTGCCCCACTCGTTCGCCAATCCTAATCAAAGTTAACAATATTCTTCTCTTTTCAGGAGAAGAGGTGTCCCTGAATCGGAAATTCACGCGCAGGCAGGAGGAGACATTGTGCTTCCAACTTACCTCTTCTTTTTTCTCCATGAGTAGTTAAGGTACCTTGTTATTTTGAGTTTCTGTAATGCTCTGAGGGAACAACACATTTATTCTGGAGATCGTTATGTGGTTGGCCTGAACGTTGCGATATGTCCGACCAGGGGCACCAGGTAAGTCAAGAGAAGTGCTTTCGTGTCTCAACATAGATCGTTTCGGAGCCGCCAAAATGATTCGTTCTCTCTAAAATTATTTTGCAGGCCTGAATTTGCCAAACAGCTTTGTAGGCCGACGGTAGACATCACCTGACGGCTCCCTCAACAGCTTCCTGTCCATGTCGATCATGAAAACTCCCAAATTTTTATGGCAACCAACCCTGTTCACAAAGAGCATTTACAACGCCGTCGTATCGCTTTGGCTGGGTTACCTGTATCTCTCTCACTCCCCTGATTTTTGCTGTGGCAAGAAGCACCTAATAAGTAGGTCCAGGTAGTCTGTTCTTCCCGCTCCGTCAACCGGACGCATTGTCTGCATGCCACGGAAGAAATTCTTGGGCCCAGCGTATTGTCCCCAGTAGGTGCTTCAAGGTGTTCCCTTTCCTAATAGCTGCACGTGGCTTTCAACGTGAAATATGGCAACAGATAGATTTACTGTCATTTGACCAAACTTCCTACTTGTTCTCAGCTCCAGAGAAATGCTATTCGACCGAGAGCCACCATAAAGACCACACGTGCATTGACAATACACATGCTTCCATCAGTGCCTGCTCATGCCGATAACTTGCTGTCGTCAAGCGCACGATCTCTTGGCTGTGGCCGGCCAGAGTGGCCGAGCGGTTCTAGACGCTACAGTCTGGAACCGCGTGACCGCTACTGTCGCCGGTTTGAATCCTGCCTCGGATATGGATGTGTGTGGTGTCCTTAGGTTAGTTAGGTTTAAGTAGTTCTAAGTTCTAGGGGACTGATGACCACAGCAGTTAAGTCCAATAGTGCTCAAAGCCATTTGAACCATTTTTTTTTCTTGGCTGCGAAATCAACATTAAATTGTACCCTTGAAATAGGACAATCCTACAAACTTTTTTAGTTGGATTAATAACAGGAACAATTATGGAAAGATATTGAATATCATATATTTTATTTTTAACGTTTCTTGGTGGTATATTAGTTCTATTTATTTATATTACAAGAATTGCACCAAACGAAATATTTCAACCTAAATCAATTACCATAATTATTACCTTAACAATATGAGTATTCATTATATCAACATTAATTATCCTACATATAACAAAATTTATAGGAGAGAGCGACTAGTCATCTCTCTGTCTTAATGAACAGAAGGAGTTTTCATATAACTTATACTTTAATTCTTACGATGTGTTTATCACATCGGCTGGTTATTGGCCTATGGTGGCCGCTGCTGGTTGCAGCCTGTAAGATGCGTAAACACTCTAGTGTATCACTCGTCTTGCAGCATGTTATGACTGGTGACGCACTGTAGCAAAAATTTCATTTATCACCCTGCTATCATGCAATGACTTGTTTCATGATATAATAATACTGTTTGCTAAGATCTGTAGCTATTTTCTATCCAAATTCCTTCTCCTATTTTGTCTTACGATAAGAGTTCTTGATATTAGTATTTTTAATTTTATCTTTATTTATTGGATAAAGACAAGTTGATAAAGTGGTTTTAACAGTGACAGAACTCAATGCAGTTACGAAGCGGTGCTGAAAAGTAATACTGCCGAAATTTTTATGTGAAAACTCTTAAATATTTTTAATTAAAACAAACTTTATTAACATTCTACATATTTATTCTTAATGTCTACATATTTGTAGATCAATCCAGTCACCATGGCGACGGACACATTTCTCTCAATGAGAGATCAGTTTGTTGATACTGTCAGTGTAGAATATTTATTGACGGAGCCACAACCTCACCTCTGTTTGTACCTCTGCATCACTAAGAAAATTAAGTCCTCGAAAGTTTTGGCCACATAGAAAAATCGGATGAAGCCATGTAGGTACTGTATGCAGGATAATAGATGACAGTGAGCCCTAAAGGTCGGATTGATGCAGATGTAGCAGTGCTCGAGTGTGTCCTGGCATGGTAGTATTTAAAGAGAGGGTGCTCCATGTGTGAAACAACTCTCATAATTCACTATCTCGATTACAGCACAATGTTTCCCACTCGCCAACATATTGATGTCACACAGCGCCATGTCGCACGCTATACTTCGGAGCCCGCCTCTGGCAGCGGGTTGCAACTGACGTCAATGAAGCAGCCAAGTCGACAAAGTAGTATGTATGGCATTTGATTACTGAACAGATATTGAGGAGAGAATAAGAAAATTGGAAGGCATTTAGCATGCCTTCATAGATGTCTTTGTTAATTTAACACTGTTGAACGAAATGTATAAACAAGAACGAAAATGTACACTGTACAGTTTACTATATGTGGTTTCGTATGTTTACATTTCATCTGCCAAGAAAAGAGAACACTCTGGAAATTTTTTTAAGCGATAGAAATACAGAACCATAGTACGGGTATCTATGCTCACCCCGCTAGCCGTGCGGTGTAACGCGCTGCTTCCCTAGTGCGAAGGCGTGCCGGTCCACAGCACGAATCCGCCTGGCGGATTTGTGTCGAGGTCTGGTGTGCCGGCCATCCTGCGGATGGTTTTTAAGGCGGATTTCCATATGCCGCGGCGAGTGCGGGCTGGTTCCCCTTATTACGCCACAGTTACACTATGTCGGCGATTGCTGTGCAAACACTGTCTCCACGTGTGCATACACCATAATTACTCTACACGCAAACATTTGGGTGTCAACTGGGGGCCAAACCGCACAATAACCCTGGGTTCGGTGTGGGGTGGCGGTGGGGTGGGTGGACTGCTGTGGCCTGTTGTGGGGTTGTGAACTACTGAGGACTACGGCAGGGCGAAGATTCTCCATCGTTTCTAGGTCCCCAGTTTAAATACACAATACACAACACACAACAGGCATTCAAAAGAAACAGTGACAAGTATTCACAATGGTTATCTATAATACCCCTGTAAGATATTTTTCAGACTTCTTCCATTCTCGACGTTTCGGTTCCATACTATTGTTTGAATATTTCCCTTGTACGTATAATACTTTTACTAGATTACAGCTACTTTTTGGCATTTTATACCCTATAACAGTAATGTTCCATTTATATTTGTATGCCCTTTCGGTTTTTCCTAGGCTGGGCTCATTCTACAGTGATGCATTGTACATTTCGACAAGTATCTTTTCTGTGTACTCAATTTTATTATCACAACCGCACAGCGAGGTTTGACTCTTAACGTGGAAAACTTCCCAAATGCTGGGACACCATCTGCATTATGAAAATGTAGCCATTGTGAACATTTTTCGTTGTTCTTAGGGCTCCGTACGTCAGTTGGTAAAAACGATCCCTAAAAGGATGACTTTTTTATCCGTCGGTCTAACTGTCCGCTGTTAAAAGCCCTTTTTCTCAGGAAAGTGTAAATGTATCAGTTTCATATTTATATTACACATTGAGGTCTGTAGTCACTTGGCCGTGTAAAGCATTGAAGCTTCTAAATCAGTGCAATCAAAAGATACGGCCACTTATGTCACATACTTTAATACTCGAAAACTCGCACTTCGAAACCCATACAGTACTTCCAATTGGCCTAAAATCACGAAATTTATCAAGAAGTAAGGTTTTACAATAACACCAAAGGAAAAAATCCGAAAACTGTAAATTTATCATTACACCACATTACAAAAATTTTTCTTTTTTCGTTTGTTATCCGAGTCAAACTTCGAATTATGGCAGTTATTAGCTCTACATTCGGGCAGACTGAATTGCAAAGCTAAAAGGTGCTCGTGTACCCTTGATGACTGCATTACACGAAGCTTTACCCCTCGCCTGGGCCGTCCACACAGACATTGGACTGTTCATGAATGGAAACATGTTGCCTGGTCTGATGAGGCTCGTTTCAAATTGTATCGAGGGGAAGGACGTGTACGGGTATGGAGACAGCCTCATGATTCCATAGACGCTGCATGTCAACAGGGGACTGATCAAGCTGTTGTAGGCTCTGTAATGGTGTGGGGCGTGTGCAGTTGGAGTGATATGAGACGTTTGATCTATATAGATTCGACTCTGACAAGTGCCACACGCGTAAGCATCCTGTCCACCTGCATCCATTGTGAATTCCGACGGACTTAGGGAATTCCAGCACGACAATGCAATACCCCACACGTCCAGAATTGCTACAGAATGACTCCAGGAACACTCTTCTGAGTTTAAACACTTCCGCTGGTCACCAAATTCTCCAGACATTAAAATTATTGATTATATTTGGGATGCCTTTCAACGAACTGTTCAGAAGTGATCTCCAGTGCCTCGCACTCTTACGGATTTGTGGTGAGCCCCGCAGGATTCATGGTGTCAGTTCCCTCCAGCATTACTTCAAACATTAGTCGAGTCCATGCAACGTCGTGTTACGGCACTTCTGCGTGCTCTCGGGGCATCCCTACATCTCATTAGGCAGGTGTACCAAGTTCTTTGGCTCTTCAGCGTAGATTCCCACAGGAGAAGGAATGTAAATGTGCATCCGCATTGAAGGTTGTTTATTCAATACCCATATGGGCGAATGAAATATGAATACTTGGTGTCTGTTCTTTCATTTTTTAAAACTATATTTTAACTCTTATTGGTGTTTATGATGTCGTACCTCCTGAACTATACGCAGTAGAATGATACAGGGTGGAGCAGAAAAACGTAGTCCATGTATGTACAAAGGAAATGCAATGAAATTACCGCAACGAACAGCTGAACTGGACTTACAATTTATATACAATGAAATAAACTGTGAAAAATACATTTATAGAAGCACAGCTGTGCACGTTTAAGCATACGCAGATACACTCGGCGTAAAGTTCCTATATCGATGGCGGCGACTTCACGGCTGATGTGTTTCAATTCCTGTGTTGTGTGTGGATTTGTTTCATAGACCTTGCTCTCCATGTGTCCCCGCAGGAGAAATCACATGTTGCTAGATCCGGCGATCGTGGTGGCCATTAATGTTTGTTGTCAGTTGGTTCTTGAGTGAAGACATTACAGACTCGTTCCAGAGATTCCTTAGACGTGTAGCATGTTGCTTCATCTTGCTGGAAGATGCAGTATTGTCTTTTATATTCAGTAAATTGAGCACCAAATATATCAAAACTTTCCATATATGCTACCGTGTTGAGGGTAGTGTCAAAAAATATCATTCCAATGTTGCGTGTTCTTGTTACACTCACTACACCAAACGCCGATTTTTTCATCATGGCGTGGTTGTTGACACACAAGTGAGGGTTCTCCGTTGCTCAGAATCTCGTGTTCTGTGAATTCACGTGATCGGGGATTGCTCATGACGTAACCGAAAGGCTGTAAAACTTCCTGGCAGATTAAAATTGTGTGCCGGACCTAGATACGAACTGGGGACCTTTGCCTTTCGCGAGCAAATGCTCTACAATCACGACTCACGACCCGTCCTCACAGTTTCAATTCCGCCAGTACCTCGTCTCGTTCCTTTGTCGGAGACCTTCTATGAAGTTTGGAAGGTAGAAGACGAGGTACTGGCGGAATAAAAGCTGCGAGGACGGGTAGTGAATCGTGCTTGGGTAGACCAGATGGTAGAGCATTTGCCCGCGAAAGTCAACGGTCCCCAGTTCGAGTCTCGGTCCGGCACACAGTTTTAATCTGCTAGCAAGTTTCATATCCACGCACACTCCACTGCAGAGTGAAATTTTCGTTCGGGAAATGATTCTAAATAACCATCGTTGATATTCTTGTTGTATCTGGGATTCACAGTCATAAAAAACTCTTTGAAGGACATCATCTTTACGCCAGTGACTGTTATAAGTTTTTATCAAACACTACTGCAGTTTCGGCCTTAGGGCATTATCAAGTGATATTATGGCTTTAAGCATGTCAGCTTACATTACGTTGACATGACTTAAAGCCGTAATATCACTTGATAATCGCCAATCGCTATAGATACAGCAATAAGGAATAGCGCAGTAGGCAGCACAGTTGAAGATGAATGGACATCTCTAAAAAGGGCCACCACAGAAGTTGGGAAGGAAAACATAGGTACAAAGAAGGTAACTGCGAAGAAACCATGGGTAACAGAAGAAATACTTCAGTTGATTGATGAAAGGAGGAAATACAAACATGTTCCGGGAAAATCAGGAATACAGAAATACAAGTCGCTGAGGAATGAAATAAATAGGAAGTGCAGGGAAGCTAAGACGAAATGGCTGCAGGAAAAATGTGAAGACATCGTAAAAGATATGATTGTCGGAAGGACAGACTCAGCATACAGAAAAGTCAAAACAACCTTTGGTGAGATTAAAAGCAACGGTGGTAACATTAAGAGTGCAATGGGAATTCCACTGTTAAATGCAGAGGAGAGAGCATATAGGTGGAAAGAATACATTGAAAGCCTCTATGAGGGTGAATATTTATCTGATGTGATAGAAGAAGCAACAGGAGTCGATTTAGAAGAGATTGGGGATCCAGTATTAGAATCGGAATTTAAAAGTGCTTTGGAGGACTTACGGTCAAATAAGGCAGAAGGGATAGATAACATTCCATCAGAATTTCTAAAATCATTAGGGGAAGTAGCAACAAAACGACTATTCACGTCGGTGTGTAGAATATATGACTCTGGCGAGATACCATCTGACTTTTAGAAAAGCATCATCCACACAATTCTGAAGAAGGCAAGAGCTGACAAGTGCGAGAATTATCGCACAATTAGCTTAACAGCTCATTCACCGAAGCTGCTTACAAGAACAATATACAGAAGAATGGAAAAGAAAATTGAGAATGCCGTAGGTGACGATCAGTTTGGCTTTAGGAAAAGTAAAGGCACGAGAGAGGCAATTCTGACGTTAAGGCTAATAATGGAAGCAAGGCTAAAGAAAAATCAAGACACGTTCATAGGATTTGTCAACCTGGAAAAAGCGTTCGACTATATAAAATGGTGCAAGCTGTTCGAGATACTGAAAGAAGTACGGGTAAGCTATAGGGAGAGACGGGTCATGTACAATATGTACAACAACCAAGAGGGAATAATAAGAGTGGACGATCAAGAACGAAGTGCTCGTATTAAAAAGGGTGTAAGACAAGGCTGTAGCCTTTCACCCCTACTCTTCAATCTGTACATCGAGGAAGCAATGATGGAAATAAAAGAAAGGTTCAGGAGTGGAATTAAAATACAAGGTGAAAGGATATCAATGATACGATTCGCTGATGACATTGCTATCCTGAGTGAAAGTGAAGAAGAATTAAATGATCTGCTGAACGGAATGAACAGTCTAATGAGTACACAGTATGGTTTGAGAGTAAATCGGAGAAAGACGAAGGTAATGTAGTAGAAATGAGAACAGCGAGAAACTTAACATCAGGATTGATGGTCACGAAGTCAATGAAGTTAAGGAATTCTGCTACCTAGGCAGTAAAATAACCAATGACGGACGGAGCAAGGAAGACATCAAAAGCAGACTCGCTATGGCAAAAAAGGCATTTCTGGCCAAGAGAAGTCTACTAATATCAAATTTGACGAAGAAATTTCTGAGGATGTACGTCTGGAGTACAGCATTGTATGGTAGTGAAACATGGACTGTGGGAAAACCGGAAAAGAAGAGAATCGAAGGATTTGAGATGTGGTGCTATAGACGAATGTTGAAAATTAGGTGGACTGATAACGTAAGGAATGAGGAGGTTCTACGCAGAATCGGAGAGGAAAGGATTATGTGGAAAACACTGATAAGGACAAAGGACAGTATGATAGGACATCTGCCAAGACATGAGGGAATGACTTCCATGGTACTAGAGGGAGCTGTAGAGGGCAAAAACTGTAGAGGAAGACAGAGATTGGAATACGTCAAGCAAATAATTGAGGACGTAGGTTGCAAGTCCTACTCTGAGATGAAGAGGCTGGCACAGGAAAGGAATTCGTGGCGGGCAGCATCAAACCGGTCAGTAGACTGATGACAAAAAAAAAAAAAAAAAAAAAAAAAAAAAAAATCGCAAAGGCCGAAATTGCTAGTGTGTAATAAGATCTTATAACAGTCACTGGAGTAAAGATTATGTCCTTCATCGTTGATATTATTCTAAAGCCACATAGAATAATCTACACGTTTCTCTCATGCTCCCGTAATTTCTGCGCAACTGTCACCCGATATGGCTTCAAGTTAATAACTTTCAAAATCCGCTGGTAGCCCCTCCCACTTACATCGCCTGTCAGGCCAGTTTGCGAGTAGACTTCAATGGGCTCTGAATAATTCTTCGGCGAATGTCTGTAATAACGTGTGGTGTGCGTACTGAAGGAATTCTTTGTCGTTTTACATTCTGCACAGATACGTAGGTGCCTCAGTTTTTACAAAGGACTCTGTTTTGTTCTCTTTGCTGGTAGCCTTCAACCCGAAAACTCAACCCCGAAAATTTCGCTAGTTTCCTTAATCCAACCTCTTATCACATATACTTCCACAGTTTCAGTTATTTCTTCTACAGCAGACCGCAAAGAGAAAAGTCTAACTTTGCTGATTAAACGATTTGAAATGTTGACAGAAGAGTGCTAACAATTGATTACTGCATAAAACTGTCTATTGTTGTATCACCGGCCGTTGTGGTAGAGTTGTTCTAGGCCCTACAGTCTGAAACCGCGCTACCGCTACGGTCGCACGTACAAATTCTGATTGGGACATGGATGTGTGTGATGTCCTTAGGTTAGTTAGGTTTAAGTAGTGTAGGGGGCTGATGACCTCCGATGTTAAGTCCCATAGTGCTCAGAGCCATTTGGACCATTGTTGCATCTGTTTATTTTAGAATCGAAATATTGCATTCGCATTCAAAAGGGAGGTAGGCTACTTTTAACAGCGTCACCATGTATAATTTTGCATTTATATACGGTAACATATGTAGATACTGTCTGTGGAATACACGGTGCAAGACAATCGAAGGATGACTTCTTCGAAAAACCATAATTGTCTCCCATTGCTAAGCAGAAGTTTGAAATTTGGCTCAAAGGTGGCTACAGCCTTGCTGTGTAATAGCGCACAGCCATGGCGCTCTGCGACATCAGTCTTGTACTCGGCGATGCTTCAAACTGCAGGGCATCGACACATGTGGAAAAAAGATCAAGGGTCAGAAGTTTAAGAGACGTGCACAGTGCGTTAATGATGTCACACTGGAACCAAATTTCACTCACCCCTTCTTTTGACGTCTCTGCGATGGAGGTCCGAACCGCGACGTCGAGCATTTCGTAGGTCGTGGAAAATATTTTAGTCACACCAGCTCTCGGAATGGACACAAAATGCATTCAGGGAGTGGCATAAAGGGTGTCAATGAAAACATCCTTTTCCTTGGTCGCTGATTCCCACAATTTTCAGAAACAGGATGACGTTTTTGATAACCTTTTTACACTTCTGACATCCACGAATTTTTGTGGTGAGGTTTAGTACCGAGGTGATATTACTAACCCACCTAAAGCTTCGCATAGGCTTCTGAGGTCTGGCTTGATATTCCTCATGTGTCTACCCGTGCTGTTTAACGCGTCGTCAGACCCAAGGGTGGAATCGCAGGGGGCCACGCTTTTGCACCACTACAGATGAAGGTACTAGGCACCTATGAGTAAAATTCAAGTCTTCCGCGCCGCCATGGGAGACAATTAGGGCGTTTAAAAAAAAGTTGTCCTTTAATTGTATTGAGCAGTGTACGTTGCGAATAGAGCTAGTACTAAAGAAGTAATAAATTAAAACGTTATGTCTGACACGGCAGCTTTACTACATGTACAGCAAATATATAGTAAGGGGTAAACTTTTTTTCGTTTAATCACTTTTATATGAGATGGCAGAGAGAAAAATTTCATAACGATTTGAAATAGTGTAAGGTTCATCGTAAGTCGCTAAGTTCCCATTATAAAATATTGGATGAATGTTGGTTCAAATGGCTCTGAGCACTATGGGACTCAACTGCTGTGGTCATTAGTCCCCTAGAACTTAGAACTACTTAAACCTAACTAACCTAAGGACATCACACACATCCATGCCCGAGGCAGGATTCGAACCTGCGACCGTAGCAGTCGCGGATGAATGTAGTCTCTACATTCGGTCGGTGTGTTACGCTTCTTTTCTATCCCTATTCTCCTTCCAACGGATTAGTGTCGTGGTCCGGTGTGCCGGCCAGCCTGTGGAAGGTTTTTAAGGTAGTTTCCATCTACCTCGGGGAATTCTGGATGATTCCCCTTATTCTGTCTCCGTTACACTACGTCGGCGATTGTTGTGCAAACACTGTCTTCACGCATGCGTACTCCATAATTACTCTACCACGCAAACATCTGGGGTTACACTCGTTTGGTATGAGTCGTCCACGGGGGTTGGCCACTGGGGGCCGAACCGCACACTAATCTAGGTTCGGTGTGGGGCGGCGGTTGGGTGGGTGGACTGCCGTGGCCTGTTACGGGATTTTAAACCACTGAGAGCTACGGCGGGACGAAGCCTCTCCGTCGTATCTAGGTCCTCGGTTCAATACACAATAGCTCAGTCCGGAACCGCGCGAATGCTACGGTCGCAGGTTCGAATCCTGCCTCGGGCATGGATGTGTGTGATGTCCTTAGGTTAGTTAGGTTTAACTAGTTCTAAGTTCTAGGGGACTGATGACCACAGATGTTAAGTCCCATAGTGCTCAGAGCCATTTGAACCAAGCCAATACACAATACTCCCAAATCACCTCTTTCCACGTAGCAAATGATATGCATACCACGTATGGTTGAAATCGTTCCAGTAATTGGAATATAATTAATAAATAGTTTTTGTGCTCCTTGCCTCAGTTAGTAAAAACGTGAGTGTAAAATCAGCGGTGGCGGAGCGCCAACAGTGACGTGACAAGGTTATGGATTTTAAGAGGGTATTAGAGCTGGCCAGATAAAGTAAAATTTATAGGCGGGAAGTCCGTGAGGCAATCGATATATCGAATAAAGATTAAATTTAGAAATGCCGAGTACAGGCTTCCGTTTCAAGACTTCCTGCTGTCGAGGAAGTGAACACCCAGCCACGCCGTGCAAGTAACTTAAACAGCTACTAAGAAACGACTTGCGTCACAACATTTATTTTTATTTTTTTGCTATTTTCTTTTAGCGTGTTATTTGTTTACAAGAACAAACCGAAGGTTGCTTATGAATTGGCATGCATACACCACGTAAAACTTTAACATAGTTTCATATGTGTTGTTATAACTGAGCAACGTGGTGTTTACGGGGAAAAAATCTACCTAACACAAAAAATAATAATTTTTAAAAAAGAACATGTCTACATACTATATTTGGCCATCTGGAGCACAGATAAATGTTCATCCTGAATGTAGAAGCCATAAGCTGCTGGTCTGATACACTATGCTGCGTTTCTGGAAACTGATTTTGTAATTTATACAAGAAGTAAAGAGACTAGAAAACGGCTGTCAGGATATCAGAATATCCTTCCGGTCTTCACCGAGGCTCATTCCCTCACTATTTCCGGAAAGTTATTGCAGGTGGATATTCGCCTTGTGTGTCTCATTGTCATAGTGTATGGCTTCTTTGTTTTCTCTCAGCTATGTAGGCTTTCAGCTCGTACTCTGATGTTTTAGCTGTCAGCGATATCAGCTTATGTCACAATTTCTCATTCCTTATTATGGCATAGACTATTTTATTGGCAAAGATATTCATGTCCTGGTCCGTAACATGTGGTCTAATGGCACAATCCCAGACGATTTTTCCTGGATGCTGATTGCTCCATATACACTTTTGTCTGTAGTTCGTTGTCTTATTTTCAGTATGTAGCTGGGCTACGTACCATGTTCCGACAGGTAGTATATAGCTCCCTTGGTCAGAAGAAAATATCACATCCTTGAACTTTGTTTCATGCCAGGAACGAACTGATAACGCTCCTCCCAGTTTCTTCCCTGTTCCTGATTTCTTGCCATTCTCTGTCAATGGAACCTATATTTTCTTATTCCCTGGTGCTCTTGAGGCCAGTATTTCTTTCACATTAACATATCAGCACTGTATGAGTCAATATTGTGTATCTCTCCTTCTGCCTGCTGTGTGCAGAGGAAGCAAGCTTAGTATCATCAGCAGAGCCTCAATCGGTGTTGTTCTACACGTGGCTCTCAGGCGCAGGAGCACGTTTCATTGTTTTCGCCGTAGAGCCGGTGCTGTCCTTACCTTCCTGGTTCTATGAGCCCGAACGTTCGACCCGTAGCCCACAACAGCAATTAAGAGTGCGTTGTGGTGTGTTCTTACTGAACTTAGTAACAGCCAGTTGTCGCTACTTTGTTACGGATTTTAATGACTCTCTGGCAGATGATTTCTACATGTGCGTGAAAATTAATGCTTATACCAAGCTCCTTTACACATTGGGTTTTTTCACTCGATAACCTTTTCGTAGCATATGAAGCTTCCCCTTTTTTTTGTAAAGAAGGACAGTGATGGAAAACTCTTACGTTCTTTGATTTTCTAACAGCTGAGCAAAACTGAACGTATTCAGACATTTCTCTCTTTACTTATTCTAATCATCAATAAACTGACACACAATATTTTTAGCGCAACGCAATCTGACTTTCAATAATCCCTACAAAAGAATGGTCCTGACGAACAATAATCCGTACGTTTCATGAATCATTTACCTCCCAAAAATCTTCGTTACTCGAACTACTGCAATACAGCGAGCGCCAATACTGCCAGCTAAATAAAGGATTCTAACTACTGAAGGCACTAATTACTGATAGGCATAGTTAACAAATGAAAGATTTTGGTAGAGAACAAACAATGCATTTACCATTTACCTTAATAGTGTTCAAAAGATATATATAACAGTTCATGACATCCAGCCTTACAAATTTCGTTTTTCTGGCAGACCCACGTCCAGATAATCCGCTCTCAAAACTCTGGCATCTCTCTCCCCACATCCACCACTGCTGGCGGCTCACCTCCAACTCCCCAACGCTACGAGCTGTTCACATCCAGCTGCCAAACACTACACAAGCGAATATTCCAACAATGAGTCCAACCATCCACAGACTCCTCACAGCGCAGTCAGCGGTTTTCATACACAGCACTATGTGGCATTACCAACATGAAAACCCGCCTACTTACACTTACTAACTGTTTTATGTGCTGCTATCGTTATTTTGTTTTCTACAGTGCAGTTACTTACTCTTTCAAGAACTAGCCTACTATTTTCCTGTAATTTAGCCCGTTAGTTGGCAGCACTATAATTAGCACATCGTCTGCGTAGGTGATGCAGGGACCAGTGATTGTTATACTCTGAAGCTGGTTTAGTAACGGCTCTAGACCATCATCTGAGAACTGTTAACCACAAACTGAGCTCTGTGGGCAGTCGTTGATGATATTTTTATCACAGTTCCCGAGACATTCTCAATGCACCTTACTGTCCGTGCAATAATCACGTAGGTTTTTATAGAGACACACGGGACAGTCAGCTATATCAGTCTATACGCTTATAACGCACTTGGAGTCTGAGGTATTCACAATGTACATAGCATCCTCGGTGGATTTCCCTTTCCTGAGGTCCTATAGCAAGGGGCTTCTGTTACGACTCTGTGATCCCTCAGCGACGGAAGAGAAACTTTTCCCGAACCTTAGATAGAGAATTTACTAAACAAATCGGCCTGTAATTTTTCGATTCTCTTGGTTCTTTATCTTCCCCTTTATTTTCGTATGACTATATTCGAGACTTTTCGGATTCTGGACACCAGGCCCTGCAAATAAACATTCACTTATGGTACAATTTGGTCCAGTAGCCGAGTAAACACTTCTGCCATCATTATACAAAACCCGGGTGCTTTCCTGTTCTTTAACTTCATAATTGCTAAGCTCACGTAGTCGTGGGTAAACGGAATCACAACACAATCATTCACACACTGCTCTAGTAAGTCAGGGCGAAGCTGGTGATAATAGTAACGTGTGTCCTCCAACGTGGCATCGTCTGACACCCGAGTTCTTAGTAGGTACTGCACTGATGTCTCCACGTCTGACGTCATAGTGCAGTCGCGTGCCTCAGGGTTGATATTACAGTGGGTTATCAAATACAATATATTGCAAATTGGCATGCAAATTCCAAAACATCTGTTACCATTTGGTCCTTATCGTACGTCTCCCATTTTTCTACTTTTGTTTGTGCAGTACTTTTTAATATTGTTGTGTGACTGTTCGATAGAAAACCAGCCTTCTTTACGGTTGTGGTTCCGCTAAGGATCTCTGGCAGCACCCTCTGACCTAACTTGCTCCGTGGCACAACAACATCAATACGAATATTTTGGATTCCTCCTTTCTGTCGGTATTCACTTTCAGTATTTGTCCAACGACAATGGTTCACCTGTAGCAACCTGAAGATTTTTCCTCAATTACATCAGTTATTCCGAAAAGTGCTGGAAAATAGCCTTCTATAAGTGAACGCAATATACTGTCTTTCGACTGTGTTAAATCATGCACGTACACCAGCTGTACGGTTCTAGGCGCTTCAGTCTGAAACCGCGTGTCCGCTGCGGTCGCAGGTTCGAATCCTGCCTGGGGCATGGATGTGTGTGATGTCCTTAAGTAAGTTAGGTTTAAATAGTTGTAAGTTCTAGGGGACTGATGACCACAGATGTTAAGTCCCATAGTACTCAGAGCCATTTTTGAACACCAGTTGTAACCCGAATATCCCTAAGGGAAGGAAGCGTCGAGCATTGGAGAACTTTGAACATCAATACGACGCCGGTAGACGTCTCATGTATTAAAATCAACATGAATATGTCATGCACTGTTTTACTCATCAGCACATCGTAGTGAAGTCTAGCCTTGCTAGCGAACGAGGTTCATGGATAAACTGTCAGTTGGAAATTTTTGAAGCCCGTCTTTACCGAAACTGACGTAGTGAACGGAATAATTCTCGGATTTCAAAGATCGGTGGCTGAACAGGAGTTGTTATCCGAAATGTTTACGAAATTACGGGAGAAACTCACAGAACATGGACTGAAACATATTTCCCTTAATCATGACGACGTTGCTGCACACATCAACAACATAGTTTTCATACAGAGTATTCCTAGATTTATTACAGATCAGATGAGAGCACGTGCGAAATTTTCCTGCTTCAAGTAACGTTTTTCGAGACCTGCTGATGTTACCACTGCATAAAATAACGGAAGTACAAGTGCTTTCAGGACAGAGTTTGGATTATGGGTACAAGCACATCTGCACATGTCATTAAGGTGTATTTTTAGTAAGTGTTCGTGTTGTGGTTTCTTTAGTTTCCACTTCTATTTAGCTTCACGTGGATGTCAGTGGTGTCTAGCCATTATCATCTACAGCTGCATGTACATACTCATGTCACAACACGGTACCTGGAAGAAGACACTTCGTATCGTACCCTCACTGAGATCGGTTGAATTGGCGTATGATGAGAGGTAAAAATTACTGTTCTGCGTTTACCGGCCGCTCCGTAATCTGTCGCTGATGGTGTGTAGATTTAAAGTCATTCGCGGTAGACCACACAATTGTTCTACTGTCTGCAGAACATATCTCGTGTGGAGATTACCGTTCATTAGCCCATCACATCTGACCTTTAGCACGGCTGACTGAAGAAGACTGTGGAAATAAATTTCAATGAGTGGGTATTGCGATTCCTGAATGATGATGACATTCAAATTCATGACATACTAGCCGTGCTAAAGGTCAGATTTGATGGACTAATGAACAGTAATCGCCACACGAGATATGTTCTGCCGGCAGTAGAACAGTTTCGTGGTCTAGCGGGAATGACTGTAAATTTACACACCATCTTCGCCGATGTTCAGTCGATATCTATTTCCCTAAGACATTCGTATAGATTAAAGTCTGCTACGATTCTGATGTCACGTCTCTAAATTCCTTTGATGTTTGCCTTCAGAAGTTGTACCAGTACTCTTACGTACTAAAATCTTGTATTCAGTTTCCGTAACACATACACCTTAGCTATTCTGTCTCCGTGTTGCTGAATTCAAGTATTTGTTCCACTTCAAACAGCCTTAAAGTGTTAACTACAGCCACTTAAGCGAAATGACAGGTCCCTGTAGTTTAAGGCTATTGTTATATTCTAATATTGTACATCTTCTTTATGTAATGTCTACACAAAGTAATTGTATTTGTTTTCAGTTCTTCTTTAATTATGGATCGTCGTTCCTATTACGCACAAGTGTGTAACTTGGAAGAGTATCAGAACGGAAATAGAATAGATACACTCTTATCAAAGGTATTTCTGTATTGGATTCACGGGAATAGAATTCATACATCGAAAGCGACAGAACCAAATCGTTAGGTGACGTTTGATATGTCATTATAGACTGTATCTTAACATTACTGGGCACGTGTGGAATCTAATACCAGGGGATGACCCGGTAGCGGCTTGGGAAAATTTTCGTCATGAGTATCCTGTAACTATGTGTAGTTACCTAGCACTAGGGAAAGTCGTGTTAACAGATATTTCTTTGTAATATTTAGCACCTAACGTTAGCCATGATTGAAGAAGACTGTGGAAATATATTTCGGTGACTGGGAATTGCGATTCGGTTGATACTAACATGAAAATTAATGACACACCAGCCGTGCTAAACGTCAGATTTGATGGGCAGATGAACAGTAAAACTTCCAACCTACTGGTATGAAACGGCTTCCTTGGTCTCTCTCTCTTTCCCGCTAAATATGAGGAGGCGTAGTTGAAAAAACTGACGGTGAAAATCGATTGAAGATGTAAATAAATTGCGTTGAGAAACTGTAAACGATTTATGAAGTTTAAGTCCGACTTCTAAACCACGTTGGGAACTCGGTGATCAAGAATGTTGTTTGAAGTAAATTATAGCTGAAATTAGCCGTCCCTGTGAAACTGTGAACAGCGGAAAATATAGTGTGCGTTCACACAGGCAATAATCACTACCAGACATTCTAGAGTTGTATGGAACCAAAAGTGGGAATATTATACTACGAGCGGATTGTTCTGGTGAACGTTTGGTAGCCTCACTTTAGGAAGTTGATATCAGCAGAGAAATTAATTCAGGCTCTCTGATACGTACCGATGTGGTGGTGGATTTATACGTTACGCAGCTTCAGAAGCTAATTTACGATAATTGCATTGATTAATTATAAGCAAAAAAGTTAAATGTGGAATTCTGAAACAATACAAATTAATGTTCCTGGTACAGCAATGCAATTAATGTACATATTGATTATTCTTATTTCTATTAAACGTCTCTGTTTTCGTACATGGCTCAGCTGATGGTAGTTACTCTTTACAGAATTAATTAATAATTTGCTGTGAAGTGTTTGTGACGGAATATGTTTACTACATATTCTATATTCATATTTACAATTTGCGAAGTATAATTGCAAATGAAGAATGCAGCCTATGAAGGTAGTTGGTCTCTTGCACGAAGGTTACATTAATTTAGACATAAATAAGCAAAACTCTTGACTTTAAAGTGTTTAGACTTAAACACTTTTCATCTTACCATTATACCCCAATTTTAAAAAGTGAACACTAAAATCCTCATTGCATTAATCATTATTCCAGGGTAGCATTTTTCACAGAAATTCCGCACTGTGAAACAAACAGAATTTTGGCAGATGAACTTTTCCTCAGGTATATTTCCCCATTTCATTATCAGTCAAGGCGAAGATGGTATGTAGGTAGTGAGCACGAAGGCTTTCACATGATATGCAAAGATGAATTATTGATGTTGCAGGCATTGCTTGGTAGAATGTGGCGACAGACTGTTATGGGCCAGTAGTTTAACATATATTATTAGCTACGCTTATGATCAAGTTCATGAGTGATCACCCCCCGGCCCCTCCCAACAGCCACTGAAGTACAGACGCTGCTAAATTCTCAGTGAATATGGAATTCTTACTCACTTCGGAGAAAAGTTACACTGAAATGGTTTATGTATTGATAATAAAAAATAAATTTCATTTAACTGCTCTTTACACAATCAAAACACAAGAAACAAAAATAATTTTCATGTAAATTTCGCCTCCTAATCTAGGTTTCAGAATGGAGCTATGTACTGTTGTGGGAATGTATTCAACAAGCTCCACTCCAACATAAAGCAAGAAATTTGGACTCCCTGCCCACTCCAAACAAAGCTCCTGGTACTGGGTGTCCACCGCTCGATTCAGTGCTGTTTGTGGGAAGGGTTATCCAGTACCGTTGCGGGTTCAGAGTTAGAAATTTGTACTTTCATTTATTGACCGATGACCCTATGCACATACGAGTTCTGTTCGGAAAATATGGAGCGAAAGGTCGCGAAATGAAGATCACAGTGAAAATCAAAACTGCTTTATCTGCAATAGTTAGCTACATCTTCCACTTGCTTCACTTAAGTCTCCCTCCAGTCTGTCGTAGGACAGCACCAATTTTCCATACCTTCGTTGTAGAAGGTAGCTTCCTATCGTTCCTGACAATTTTCTACCCTGGACTGCAGTTCGTTGTCGTCTGAACATACACTCCAGGAAATTGAAATAAGAACACCATGAATTCATTGTCCCAGGAAGGGGAAACTTTATTGACACATTCCTGGGGTCAGATACATCACATGATCACACTGACAGAACCACAGGCACATAGACACAGGCAACAGAGCATGCACAATGTCGGCACTAGTACAGTGTATATCCACCTTTCGCAGCAATGCAGGCTGCTATTCTCCCATGGAGACGATCGTTGATATGCTGGATGTAGTCCTGTGGAACAGCTTGCCATGCCATTTCCACCTGGCGCCTCAGTTGGACCAGCGTTCGTGCTGGACGTGCAGACCGCGTAAGACGACGCTTCATCCAGTCCCAAACATGCTCAATGGAGGACAGATCCAGAGATCTTGCTGGCCAGGGTAGTTGACTTACACCTTCTAGAGCACGTTGGGTGGCACGGGATACATGCGGACGTTCATTGTCCTGTTGGAACAGCAAGTTACCTTGCCGGTCTAGGAATGGTAGAACGATGGGTTCGATGACGGTTTGGATGTACCGTGCACTATTCAGTATCCCCTCGACGATCACCAGAGGTGTACGGCCAGTGTAGGAGATCGCTCCCCACACCATGATGCCGGGTGTTGGCCCTGTGTGCCTCTGTCGTATGCAGTCCTGATTGTGGCGCTCACCTGCACGGCGCCAAACACGCATACGACCATCATTGGCACCAAGGCAGGAGCGACTCTCATCGTTGAAGACGACACGTCTCCATTCGTCCCTCCATTCACACCTGTCGCGACACTACTGGAGGCGGGCTGCACGATGTTGGGGCGTGGGCGGAAGACGGCCTAACGGTGTGCGGGACCGTAGCCCAGCTTCATGGAGACTGTTGCGAATGGTCCTCGCCGATACCCCTGGAGCAACAGTGTCCCTAATTTGCTGGGAAGTGGCGGTGCGGTCCCCTACGGCACTGCGTAGGATCCTACGGTCTTGGCGTGCATCCGTGCGTCGCTGCGGTCCGGTCCCAGCTCGACGGGCACTTGCACCTTCCGCCGACCACTGGCGACAACATCGATGTACTGTGGAGACCTCACGCCCCACGTGTTGAGCAATTCGGCGGTACGTCCACCCGGCCTCCCGCATGCCCACTATACGCCCTCGGTCAAAGTCCATCAACTGCACATACGGTTCACGTCCACGCTGTCGCGGCATGCTTCCAGTGTTAAAGACTGCGATGGAGCTCCGTATGCCACGGCAAACTGGCTGACAATGACGGCGGCGGTGCACAAATGCTGCGCAGCTAGCGCCATTCGACGGCCAACACCGCGGTTCCTGGTGTGTCCGCTGTGCCGTGCGTGTGATCATTGCTTGTACAGCCCTCTCGCAGTGTCCGGAGCAAGTATGGTGGGTCTGACACACCGGTGTCAATGTGTTCTTTTTCCCATTTCCAGGAGTGTATTTTCATAGCCAGCGGTTCATTTGAGCAGAGAGAAAATCAAACGGAACCACGTTCTGGTTGTATCGTGAGTGATAAAACGCTTCCCACGGGAAACGCTACGGGAGTGTCCTCATTGACCCTGTAATGTGCAGCCGAGAACTGGCGTGAGGGTGGGAATGCATGACAGTTATGATGTGTGGGGCCGCACGAAAACTCACGGTAAACACCAGTACTGGGCATATTTACGAGCTCAAGTCAACGACCTTGCCGCAGTTGTAACATCTGTTCACGTCCGACCACCGACATTAAGCGCTGTCGCGTTTGAGTAACACTTGGGCGGGTGACCGTACTAGTCCGCCGAGTGCTGTGGGCAAGTGGTGTGCATTCAGCCCTTCTGAAGTCAACTGAGGAGCTACGTGACTGAGGAGTAGCGGCTCCCGTCACGAAAGTTGACAACGGCTGGGAGAGTGGTTGCGGATCATATGCCTCTCTATATCCGCATCCAGTGACGCCTTTCCGTTGATTTTGACACGGTGCTCAGTCACTACCTTTGGTTCTTCTGAGGCCTGTTCCGAGGAGTACGCGCTCACTGTGCGCTCTGAGAAGAGCGACGTGATGCTGTCTATGGGCTGTCCAACACATATGATCGTTCCTTACTTTCTGAACATCCCTCGTATATAGCGGTTGCTGCTGTAGTGTGGCCAGTGTTTCACAAGCAGTGCGCGACGTCTAAATGGTGGGAGGCTGATGCACAGCAACAGCAGCGGTGATGGCACCCTTGCTTACCCAGTGGAAATGGAAATGAGCGTTTGGCGTCGCTGGCCGCGAGGCCCCTCGCGGGGCAGGTCCGGCCGCCTGGGTGCAGGTCTTATTACATTCGACGCCACATTGCGCTGGATGGGGACGAAACTATGATGAAGACTGCACAACACTTATTCCCTGTGCGGAGAAAATCCCCGACCCAGCTGGGAATCGAAACCCGGCCCCTTAGGGCGGCAATCCGTCACGCTGACCACTCAGTTACCGGGGCGGTCTGCTTATCCCGTAGTGTTTTGGAAAATGCACTTAACGGTTGTTATTTCTTACCTATGAAAACATTAGATGACACCTCTGTAGTGGAGGAAGTCCAGCGGCTACCATATTCCGCCTGTCGGGCATGGCGGCCACCAGAAACTTGCAGGCGCTCTGGGTTGAACTTAGGAACCTTGGAGGCTGGCGGTGTGTCGGGCAATGGCGAACACCTAGCGGTCCCACCACAGCAGATCCCGATCGAAGACCAGAACCATCAAGGCTTGCGGCACCACTGTTCGGTGGTGGTGTGTTGGGGCTTATGGGTGCTCAACATCGAGGTCATCAGCGCCCTGACACACATTAAAAAGAAAGAACGTGGACCACTGTTCGGTGAGTACAGGTGAGGACCAACTATACATGACTCGCCAGGAAACTGCGAAAGAGAATTTCAGGATGCCGAATATTTTTGACGGTCGAGCCAGGGGCTTTACTCCTTTCATCTCGGTGTGTTGTCGCAGGAGTAATGTTCGCAACACGTAATCGGGTGCGGAAACGTCTCGGTGTACTGAACGGTGTAGTAATACAGTGCGCCAGTCAACGTGAACTGTCGCTGGTTGTCTGACGGCATCACAGTGTTCTTCCATTAAAAATGACAAAATTGATCTCGTATTTTCCAAAAATTTGCAAGTTTTCTATGAGTCAATTAGTGAAAAAAACACCTTTTATGAAGTTATGTCATAAAGAACATAAAATATATGATAGTAACATAACAGTAATTAATACAGTTTTTGAAACTTTGTTATTCATGTGTTAAGCATAAACATAATTTCCATAAGGATTTATCTTGCATAGCCTTCAACCTACTTTTATGACACATTGATTTCAGTTTTGTGTTTTATGGAGCACCTTGTCTGAACCGTGGCAACAAATAATACAATAATAAATATTTACACTCACAATGTAATTACGTTGCGATGGGCTGCAATCAGACATAAAAAGTAGATTATAGACAGTAGGCACGTCATCACTCATGAGTGTTGCCCCCATTTCTGTTTAAATTTTACATTTTCTTTTACAGCTCTTCATTAAAGATGTCATAAAAGGTTTACTACTGTAATGTTTAGTGAAATGCCGAAAAATGTGGGAAATTTTTCATTCAATTTCAAACTTTTTTTCAGAAAAATGTGAAACATTGTGAATAGAACATTAATTTTATGTTCTAAAATACCGCGTCAATACCACCTCAAACTATACAATATTACCTTCATCTTGATTTTATTTGAGAATTTTACTTTGTATAGTGTCTAAGCTACTAGTGTCAGAACCTCGTGAGTTTAATAAATTGCAGTGACGTTGACCCTTAATATATCCTGAAGTATTTGTTTTTCACAGATACGAATCTGAAAAAGATGTTAATTTAACTTCCAGTGATGCTACGTAGGTTTTCCCAGGTGCTTGAAAGTGTCTCAGGCATTCAGCCGGATTCATTGATCGTTGTTGAACGAATTTTCGATGGTATAACGTGCCATCGTGATCATATTACCCCTGCTGACTGACGTACTGGACCAATGGGTGCGATATATTTACTTGTCGTTTGCTCCCTCCACTGATCCTATGTATGGACCGCGTCATTCACCGGGCGCGGTATTGCAGGTAGCACACACGGGATTCTAGTGGCGGACCTCAGTCTGCGCACGCCTTCGTCGTGCTTGGTGATGTGTTTCCAAAGCGTCTGGAGAACTTTTAGTGCCGGAGCCCATTCCTGAATAAGTTGAAACCCATTGTCTTGGTTGATGAGGTTCTCATGTAGCCTGATTTCGATAGCCTCCTTCTATACACAGCACCAATAATGGGATACGTTGTGCAGAATTTTTGTATCTCCATATTTGATTTTTAGTTTGGTTTCGAAGCAATATTCATCATCTGCATGTACACTGCTGGAGATCGGTGCGCCGTTTGAGTTGCGTCACCTTCCTTCAATTGTACAAATAGTTTATACGGCGTATGCATTCCCGCACTCGCATTGTATGATATATTTGTACAAAACTCTCCTGATTTTGAAATTGAAGTTGTTTAATAACAATAGCCTGTCATCCAGCAGAGCAATGGATCAGCACCCTCAGAACCTTTTGCAACGGACAGAGAAACATACATTGTGACAAATGTCACAACCCCTCCCCCAACCCCCCCCCCCCCCCGCCCCAATATTGTGTGGGACCTTCTTTCGCGCGGCATAGAGCATCATCACGATATGGCAAGGACAAAACAAGTCGTTGGAAGTTCCTTGCCGAAATATTGAGCCATGCTGCCTCGCTAGCAGTCCATAATTGCGAAACTTCTGCCAGTGTGGGATTCCTTGCACGAACTGACCTTCCCATGAAGTCTCGTAAATTTTCGATGAGGCTCTTGTCAGGTGATCTGGGTGGTACAACCGTTCACTCGAATGATCGAGAATATTCCTCAGTCCATTGGCGAGCAACTATGATAAGCAACACTGTTACCCATAAGAACTCCATCCTTGTTTGGGAACATCAAGTCCATAAATGGCAGCAAATGGTCTCCAGGTAACCAAACGTAAACATCTCCAGCCAACGATCGCTTCAGTAGGACCAGAGGACCCAGTCCATTACATGTAAACACAGTCCACACAATTATGGAGCCACCAATAGCTTGCAAAGTGCCCTGTTGGCAACTTAGGACTATCATTCAATAAAAATTTGCTGGCTTTGTGACCGCATTGTCAATGTATAAAGCTACCGACATTTCGGCCCCTGTTGCAAGTGACCTTTTTCAGGGTGTTTTTGTTTACTGCTGAATGAGAACATTTTGTTTCTTAAATATCTGCAGACGTGGCTATTACCCATTTTCGGTAGGCTGTCCAGGGAGAAGGAGAGGGATGTTTTCTAACATCCGTCCTCTTCACTACATTCGAACTCTACCATCAGCTCTTACCGACTGAAAGCTGGACTCCTCCAACCAGGCCACGGTTTGTCAGACGTCTATGGTGCAACAGATCTGGTTACGAGCCGAGAAGAGGCGAGCAGGTGATTTCGTGATGTTAGGAAAGACACTCGCATCGGTCTTGCGTTGCCATAGCCCATTAAGGCCAAATTTCGCCACACTGTTCTAACGAATACGTTCGTCGCGCACCCCACCTGATTTCTACCGTTGTCTCAGGCATTGTTTCTTTTCTGTCAGCACTGACTATTCTATGCAAACGTGCTGCTTTAGGTTGTTAAGTGAAGATCTTGGGCCACTGCGTTGTCTGTGGTGCGTGGTAATGCCTGAATTTGATATTCTCGCCACACTCTTGGCATTATAGCTCTCGGAATACTGAACTTGAAATGGAATGGCCGATTTCCTTCCCAATACTTGACACCATGCGACCACTTGCTCCGTCTCTAAAGACCTCGATGTCGATGGGACGTTAAACCCTTCCTTCTTCATTCCTTCCTTGGGAGAGAGATGGCAGGAGACCAAAGGTACGCTGTGTTCTTGGGGCTGATCGTTGCGCTCTTCTCTAGCACTGTCTCTTCTACGTTTATTGCGTAGGTGAACAAGTATTTTTTTCCACTACAGAAATTCCTAGGAGTGTGTCTCTGTCCATGCAGTAAACCGATATATGGTGATGTCATTGTTTCAGACGTTGCCTCCCCTCCGTGTAAAAACAGCTTGAGTTGTGTCAAGATTGCGCTGTACTCTGTTTCTCTTTGCATGATGAACTACACTTACGGAAAAATAATTCATGAAGGGAATGAAATTTCGGGAATACATTTGTTTAGGTAACATATTTAACTGATTAACATTGCTAGATCACAGGTCAATGTAACCGCGAATTAAGCCATTGTAAACATGAAATGCTGGTACATTAATAACGTGCAAACACAAAAACGTGTATGTATTGTCTTGTACGGCTGTCGAATGTCAGTTTTTTTTTTGGATGGAGTTCATTGCCTATCGCATTGGTCGGTCAGTGCAGGGACGGTAAATGCCGACTGTGGATGAGGCTGGAATTGTCGTCCGATGATGTCCCGTATGTTCTCGATTGGAGAGCAAGCCAAGGCAACATGTTGACACTCTGTAGAACAAGTGGGTTCCAACAGCGGCATGTGGACGAGCGTTATCCTGTAGGAAAACATCTCCAGACTGCTGTTCATGAATGGCAGCACAACAGGCCGAATCACCAGAATGACTTACGAATTTGGAGTCAGTGTGCGTGGAGTAACATCGGGAGTTACTGCTAACATACGAAATCGCACCCCATGCCGTAGTTCCAGATGTAGGTCCAAAGTGCCTAGCATGCAGAAACGTTGCTTGTCGGTCCACAAGCGGCCTCCATCTAACCAACACATGACCACCACTGTCACCGAGGCAGAACCAGCGTTCATCAGATCTCCATCCTGCCTTCCAATGTGCTGCCGCTTGACACCACTGAGGTCGCAAATGGCGCTGGTTTGGAGTTGTTGGAATGCACGCCACAGAGAGTCTGGCTCGGCGCTGTCTTAAAGTAACCGATTTGAATCAATTCGCTGTGTCACAGTGGTGCGAATTGATGCTCAGATTGCTGCTTCAGACGCAGTACGATGCGCCAGAGCCGTACACCGACGGTCTTCGGTCTCGGTACTGCCACGTGGCCGTCCAGAGGGCGGTCTTCTTGAGACCGTACATTCTCGGGACCAGCCCTGTCAGCAATCACGTAAAGTGGCGACATCCCTGGCAAGTCTCCCTGCAACATCGCTGAAGGAACGTCCAGCTTGTGGTAGTTCTATTACACGACGCCATATAAACTCATTGAAGTGTTAATAATGGCTTCTTTGTGGCCTTGAAGGCGTTCTTGACTAACATCGACTCACCACGTCTAATGTCAAAGGGAACTAACGCTCACAACAGTTAAACCTTTAAACCAAAGCTAATTTGCGTCCTCATAGTGGCGGTACTAGTGCCGCTCTTACGCGGCTGGCTTGAAATGTTAACAGAAGTCTTTTTTCAAATGTAGAAACACTTCTGCCAACTTTCGTTCATGTCGCACCACTCCTTATTGGTACTGCGATTCTTCTACGTCAGTGCATACTGATGTCTCTTTTATTTTTCCTATCGGCCATTGCTAGCACATTGTTATAGCCTCGGATGAAGATTGTTGTCTGTCATTTACTATAAAAAGTCTACTACCAAATAATTGCTTGTTAGTCGAGTGCAGGAATCTTAGTTCTATCTATGTGAGCAATTTGATATACCACAATATTGTCCTTCCACGTTTTGTCAAAGGGTTGCCATACATATGACAGGAAGTTCCAGTTGCCCTTGACGGGTTGAAGGTAAGGGGATAGCGTTCACTATTTCCCAACTCTTGCGTGTTCACCCACTGGAAACCAATATGGTTCTGTTCGGTAGTGTTAGTTAATTGGAGTCGCTCTTAGGTTCAGTTTAATACACTTCTCTCAAACAGACTGCCTTACGTAGGTAATAAACTAAATGGTCAGTAGTTGCGCGGTTGCAACAGCTCCTTTTCTTAGTTTGATATCAGGAAGCAGAGAAATCAATTTAATAGCTCATTTGGTTTTCGTAGCTAGTATCTTTGGTGCTTGTTTAACATTTTACCCTGGTCTGGTGAAGAATTATGCTCTTTACCATCGACAGAACCTCCTAATCGACGGGAATGACGGCAGACATGGAATACATCAATCAGCCGTATCGCTAAGGCAGCCAGTAGCAACACTTGCCAGCCGTTCTGTCTTCATCCTCGCAACCAGTGTATCAGCTACCATAATCGTGCTACTATCATCACAGCGAAAGTATTGTTCTCTCGAGGTGCGGTTTCTTCATTTTTCACTGACACATCTGCTGTGTTTATCGCCATTATTGACTTTGCTTGTGTCCGTATTGTATTTCATCTTGCCCCAACGATCAAAGAAAATGTTCGTTTCCACTGTTTCCGTAGTATTCGTGTCCATATTCAGCTCTAACATCTTGAAGATATGTGATTGACTTTTGTCTTTTACAATTAGTTAAACTACAGATGTTCTTCCTGAAACGATGCAATTCTGTTTCAGGGAAGTAAAAATTCCATGCAAAAGGTATATCATGATTGCCTAATAGGAAGCGGGACTTGTGTAACGGAACTAAAACTCATCTTCCTGGTGAACTGCGACATCACTTCACATGGACAGTGCTTATTATGCTAATTATAACACGAAGTACTGAATGTTGACATCACTGCTACTAATAATACCTTGTTGTAGATTTGATTGTGACAATGAGAAGAGTGGAATGTAAAAATGTAAAAACAGGCACTTGTAAATATTTTGCTATCTCACGAAGGTGTGGTTTTTATTTAGACAAAAACATTCACAAGGGCCTTGTGCATTATAGTAAAAGAATGAAACGAAGAAAAGATACTCGGCCCCACAAAAAAATCGGTAGAACCAGGAATCTTCATCAACATCTATACTTCAAAATGTTTCAAATGGCTCTGAGCACTATGGGACTTAACATCTGTGGTCATCAGTCCCCTAGAACTTAGAACTACTTAAACCTAACTAACCTAAGGACGTCACACACATCCATGCCCGAGGCAGGATTCGAACCAGCGACCGCAGCGGTCACGTGGTTCCAAAGTGAAGCGCCTAGAACCGAACGGCCACAACGGCCGGCTATCTATACTTCAAAAGTCGCCTTACGGAGTGTGCCGGGTGCCACTTTGTGAGTAATTAAATTCCCACATACCTATCAGACTCGTAAATGTTGTGTGGGATGGGCGACTGAAGGTAACCTATCTGAACGAGCTCTCTGTTTTCCTATTCACCTCTTGCAATATACCCTGAAGCGCCAAAGATACCGGTACAGGCATGCGTATTCAATTAAAGAGATATGTAAACAGGCAGAATACGGCGCTGCGGTCGGCAAAGCCTGTGTAAGACAATAACCGTCTGGCGCAGTTGTTAGATCGGTTACCGTTGCTACAATCGCAGGTTATCAAGATTTAAGTGAGTTTGAATGTGGTGCAACAGTCGGCGCACGGGCGATGCGCTACAGCATCTCAGAGGTAGCGATAAAGTTGGGATTTTCACGTATGACCATTTCACGGGTGTACTGTTAATATCAGGAATCCGGTAAAACATCAAATCTCCGATATCGCTGCTGATGGAAAAAGATTCTGCAAGAACGAGACCAACGACAACTGAAGAGAACCGTTCAGCGTGACAGAAGTGCGAGCCTTCCATAAATTGCCGCAGATTTCAGCCATCAACAAGCGTCAGCGAGCCAAACATTCAAAGAAACATCATCGATATGGGCTTTCAGAGCCGAGGGCTCACTCGTGTAGCTTTGATGGCTGCACGAGAAGAAGCTTTACGCCTCTACTGAGCCCGTCAGCACGAGACACTGGAGTATTGTTGACTGGAAACATGTTGCCTAGTTGGACGATTCTCGTTTCAAAGTGTGTCGAGCGGAGGGACGTGTACGGGAATGGAGACAATGGCACGAATCCATGGACCCTGCATGTCAGCAAGGGACTGTTCAAGCTGGTGGAGGCTCAGTAATGGTGTGCGGTGTGTGCAGTTGAAGTGAGATGAGACGCCTGATATGTCTAGATACGACTCTGACAGGTGACACGTACATAAGCATACTGTCTGATCACCTGCATCCACTCATGTCCATTGTGCATTCCGACGGGCTTTGGCACTTCCAAGAGGACAATGTGACACTGAACACGTCCGGAATTGTTAGAGAGTGGCTCCAGGAATACTGCTCTGAATTTGAACACTTCCTCTGGCCACCAAACTTCCCAGAAATTTTGGAAATTAGCGGTAAGGTCTTATGAGACCAAACTGCTCAGGTAATCGGTC
This sequence comes from Schistocerca gregaria, assembly GCF_023897955.1. Classification (NCBI taxonomy): domain Eukaryota; kingdom Metazoa; phylum Arthropoda; class Insecta; order Orthoptera; family Acrididae; genus Schistocerca; species Schistocerca gregaria. The sequence goes on along the minus strand of NC_064921.1, from coordinate 418,308,984 downwards.
CCTAAACTTACACACTATTTAATCCAACTTATACTAATTTACGCTAAGGACAGCACACACACACACACACCCAAGCCCGAAGGAAGACTCGAATCTACGACGGGGGAGGCCGTGTGGACCATAACTGCGGCACTTCTACGTGCTCGCTGGGGTCCTACACCCCCGCGTAGGTGTACCAGTTTCTTTGACTCTTCAGTTTATGTGTTAAATTGTTAACTTTACAATTACTGTGTTCGGTACAACATTCAGGGACATTAACACCGATAAGAAGACAAAAGGTGGTATCAATAAACACTAAATTGTTTTCGTAGGAACCGGCTGGATTGGCCGAGCGGTTCTAGGTGCTACAGTCCAGAACCGCGCTGCTGCTAGGGTCGCAGGTTCGAATCCTGCCCCTGGCATGGATGTGTGTGATGTCCTTAGGTTAGTTAGGTTTAAGTAGTTCTTAGTTCTACGGGACTGATGACCTCAGAAGTTAAGTCCCGTAGTGCTTAGAGCCATTAGAATCATTTGTTTTTGTTTTCGTAGGAAGCCCTGCGATGCATTGTCCAGCAACTCAGAATTTCAGACCTGTTGCGAAAGAAAGCACTCGTAGAGGAAGCAAACTGTCTCCAACTCTCAGCCGTAATTTTGTCGCACAGAATCGATAATAATATTTTATTCTCTTCGTGGGTGTTGACAATAACTGCATCATGTTGGCACTGTTAACAGTTGGTGAGTTCTAGAAATTCTTAAAAATTCATGAAAATGGATATGTAGAATGTTCTCACTTTTATTTAAGCACTTACTATTCTGTAGACCTCGGCACTCAAAAGGGAGTGACAGAACTTTCCATTACATGAAAAAAAAGAGAAAATAAAAAAAGAAACTTAGTTAAAACATGGAAACAAATCAAAGACGAAATAGAACATCTGTACATGAGAAGAGTTTTATAGCTCATCCAAGTTGTATCCTACAAAATGATTGGCCGTAAATTAAACTACAAACGAAAATCTACTGGTGCAGAAATACCGGAGGTGATTGTCGCAGCTTACGGGATTAAACTATAGCGGCGCGTCTGCAGTGGACAGTACTGCCAACATAAACAACGCTGAGCGTGTCGCTTAGCAGGCACTGTAGGCGCCCGCGGAAAGCAATACGGCGGCCGGCGCCGAGCGAGCGCGTCAAACGGCTCGCTTAACTGGATTGCAGGCCCCGCATCCAGTTTCCTAATGGAAGCCTGGCGCCACGCCATCGATTTCCCATATTTCCCTCGCACGCAGCGCGACGCGCCGGGGGATTTCCTGATGGCCCCATGACAAGCACATCCGGCCGTGCTACTGTTCCACTCCGCGCCAAGACTCTGATTCTGACAGCTCTCCGCTGTGTGCTCAGCGTCTATAAATGCTTCATAACATGCAAGCATTCCCCCTTATAATAGCAGTTCGGAGCACTGATCCGTTAGCAAGTGCCAAACTAGTTTATTAGAAAAGCAAGGTGGTGTTGCGACAGTGTAAAGAGGAACCATTATTCATGCGTACCTAATATGTTCCAGAACGACGAGAGTAAAAACTGGATGTTCCCTGTTTTCTATTGGTAATAACAAGGTAGAGTCAAGAGTTTTGGATAGCGGGCTAGGGACCATTTGTATACCCGGTAGAAGGAGCGTCTTAGTGTCACTATCCTACAGTACAGGGAAAAGGTATGAATATTACACACTTCTTCCTGCTTGGACAAATGGAGCAAGTCGGTTGTTTATTTTTGCATTTGATGTAGTTACGGTGGGCCTGATGGCACTTATTGAGTCACAACCAGTACGTGGGTGGCTCCTTGGAAAATCCCCAAAAATGGGTTTTTTAGTATATTTTTGTTGTGACCAGCTGTTCAAAATCCAGCCTAGGATTCCAAGACGGCTGTTTTCAGCAAATGGTTGAAATTCTTAAGATATATTCCGAAGATCTCGATCTCGAATAGATTCGAAAATTTTCTGGATATCCTTATCCGTTTCCAAGATGCAGACGTTCAGAATTATCCTGCTTCGACACGAAACTTCCGGTATGACGTGAAATCAAAATAATAACTAACAGAAAAATACTGCTCAATTTTTAATGGTATGTTCTCTAGACATTTATGTAGAAGATCGATCTTCCCGTTTTCAAGAATATTTATCCGTTATCGAGAAACAACCGAAAAATTTGTTTTTCAAGTACCAAATCCAGCCGCAAATTCCGAGACGCCTAAGCACAGCAAATGGCTTAATTTTTACTGCTTATTCCTAAGAGCCCGATTTCAAAAACACTTAAAAAAATTCTTCATTTCTTTGTCCTTTTCGAGATACAGAAAATCGATTTGGCGCTACTTGAACACGTAAAATACGCACGTACAATTCCGGTGTGAGGCAAAAATGCAATTTCTAGAGTGATGTAGCACGGAGAAATATGCTGTCAGTATATCCGCTATAACCTGGGAGCTCCGAGTTGCGGTATTGTATTACTGGGGTGTTTGCAACCTTTTTTTTTTCTTTTTGCACATGAAATCTGGTCTGATGTGTGAAACTAGTTTCGCGTTATTTCGGTTTCACATAAGTAATCTATCTAAATTTTACTGACCAAAAACACTCCGTCTTCACACCACAGGTGGCCCACCGGGACCATCCGACCGCGGTGTCACCCTCAGCTAAGGATGCGGATAGGAGGGGCATGTGGTCAACACACCGCTCTCTCGGTCGTTATGATGGTTTTCTTTGACTGGAGCCGCTACTATTCACTGACCAAAACATTTCTTTTAATATGAGTTAAATGTCCAGGTGCAGGAGGGAAAAGAAAGAAACTAGCGAAAAAATGCTCTTACCGGAGCACGAAAAATGCGAGTATGTTCCTGTACATTTTGAAGACTCTGACTGAAAAGAGTTGTACCAGCTGCTTCTTGTAAAAAGAATTCCAAAAGTTTTGTCATGCCAAAATATTCACGCTTTTTTATGCTGAGACAGATGGAGACAGGGCAGTGGGAAGAAGATGGAAAAATTAAAAAAAAAAAAAATTGGGAAGATGATAGGCAATGGTTGCGTTACAGAAAGGGCGATGGAGACAATGCGTGACTGAAATAGAGGGACACAGCGGCAGTAGGAAATAGTTGACAGCGACAGAAAAAAAGTGAAGGAGATAGAGTCACGGAGTTGGGGGGGGGGGGGGGGGGGGAGTGATAAAGAGAAAGTGGTAGTGGGCGATAACCAGTGATAATAAGTGACAGATTATATGACAACGGCAACGAGGAGAAGAGTGATAATGAAAGTGAGGAGAGACAGCAACGTTGGGAAGGAAGGAATGAGACAGCAGCAGTAAGAAAGAGCAAGAGGAGACAGTGAGAGGACAGAACGAAGGGGACTACGGGTGTTACACAGGAGACAATGACAGAGCGACACAAAGAGGTAATGACAACGAGTTGGGATGAATGAGTGGGTGAGAAACCGCAACTAGAAGTGGATGAGTATGAGTGACGTACAGGGATGGATTAGTGTATTTGAATGAGTTGCATTTAGCAGAGCTAGTGTGTGTGGGGGGGGGGGGGGGGGTGGACGGAGATGAGTTTCCAGTTAAAAATACGTGAATATGTTCGCATTCCTAAATGTTTGGGAAAATGTTCAGAGGTTCTGTGGAATGTCGAATGAGACAGCTGATATCCCATTTTTCAGTGAGTCTCTTTTAAGTAAGCATGAATATATTCGTATATTTCTTCCTTTTTTTTCTCCAGTAGGAGCATTTTTACACTGGTAGGATGTTAGTGTATTTATTAATCCAGCCGTGAGGTGGCATAGAAAATGTTGTGAGGCATGTTAAACAGAAGGCCTATGTTGCAAAGAATAATAGTTGTAATACTGGTCGTTGCATTATTTTGTAGTAATGTATCAACCACAATATATTACTGGCCACATCGATGAAGGCCTTTGGAACATACGGCGAGTCAAAACGACATGCATTTGGTCGAATGTCCTACAGGGCCATCCAGCGTAGGAAATCGTTTTCTTGTTGGTTCAGTTTACGATTATACACTGCACGTAAATATCACAGCTCCAAGAAGGACAGTGCGAGATAAACGAAACTTGGTAGGCAAGTTTCTGTATCTCAGATACAATGACTTTTCAAATTTCAAGCCACTCGCGTAAGAGTAGCACTAAGACTGCGCTATGAGGATGTCAATCAGGTTTGCTTTAAGTGCACGGTATAACGGTATAGAACTTTAGTTTCCTTTGAGATTGGACGTGCTAAGTTGATGTTAATCAAGAATGCTTTTAGGGCGACAAAGATGCCATTATCCACGCTTCGCTTAGTCTGTACGAGGTCGTGTAATGGGGTTACGAGCAGCTGTATGTTCCTTCTCCTATACTGAAGAAAGACTTTGCAGGAATGTAGCCACTGTGCGTGACTATTAGCAGCGGTGATCACGAGAATTTACAGTCGTAAGAACATTGGGCTCCGAACGGTTACGTCGCACTGTCGTGTTCTGCGTAAGGCTTTGGCGCATCGCACTGTACGTGCAGCAGTAATGGAGCAGCAGTTGGCACCACTGTGACACAACGAACTGTTAGGACAGCTTCGACCCAGACACTCAGTAGCGCGCATTCCACTGACCCCAAATCAACTCCATTTGCGACTTCAGTGGTGTCAAGCGAGAGCTTACTGGACGGCAGGTTGGCAGTATGTTGTAGTGTCTGATGAAAGCTGGTTCTGTTTCGGTCCAGTGTGTTGGTAAGAAGGAGACCGGTTAGGGCCTGCACGCTACAGTCTGTAGCCGCGCGATGTGGGGTCCTGCCCACTTGTCTTGTATAGGGTGATTAAAGCAAATCACATTAATAAATTTTATTACAATAAAGAAGATAGACAATACTTAACTTTGTATTTATAAGAATGTGTCGCAAGCGATGGGCGACATGCGAACAGTCAGTGCCTTTATCTACGTACTATGTCCATACAAGCAATGGAAATGGATCAGTAATAGCTGTTTTGCTAATGCCCGTCTGCCACTGTGCGGCCGAGGCTGTCGGGAGCGGCGCTTGTATTCTGTTCGTATAGAGGCCGCTACTGTCGTGGTGCGGTCCTCATCAGCGGGCTACTGTCTGACGTCATCTCACAGCCTTCTCCGCTCTTGTGTTCTACATATTCGTGCCGGCGCTTGTCGATACGCTGGAACAATATGGGACAACATCGGACGACAACTCTAGCGTCATCCACAACCAGCATTGACCATTCTTGTATTGACTACTGAGTGCTACAGGCTTGGAACTACATCCCATAAATTGACTCATAGTACCTGTACAACACAGAGGATGCACGTTTGTATGCTTGCATTCAACTTTCTGAGGACTATACCCGTTATTAATGTACCAGCATTTCACATTTGCAATGGATTATCTCGCCCTTTCATTGACCTGTAACCTTGCAGTATTGATCACTTAAATCTGTTACCTAGACAAGTGTATTCGCGAAATTTCATTACTCTACATTAATTACTTTTGACATTACGATTTTTTTGTCATTGTAATTGGCATCAGTAACTGTGACAACTAATTTCGTCAGATCAAGTTTATGGTGTGTTTGAATTTGTGTGTGTTAATATGTTTCACCAGGATGATTTTTTTATTACTCTTTATTTTATAGAAGGAGTTCCCTGTATAGAGTAATACGAGACAAAGAGATGAGCCAGGACTGGACAGAACCCATGAAGCGGATTAACGACCATCGCGTCTAGTACACCAGCCAGCCAGTGTGGTTGTTAGGTGGTTGTTCACACTCGTTTAGCCATTTGCTTTACTGATCCCCAATCTGCGCCTCAGACAATATTATATACAGGATGTTTCAAAAATGACCGGTATATTTGAAACGGCAATAAAAACTAAACGAGCAGCGATAGAAATACATCGTTTGTTGCAATATGCTTGGAACAACAGTACATTTTCAGGTGGACAAACTTTCGAAATTACAGTAGTTACAATTTTCAACAACAGAGGGCGCTGCAAGTGATGTGAAAGATATAGAAGACAACGCAGTCTGTACGTCGTGTTTCTGCTGTAAGAGTGTGCTGTTCACAACGTGCAAGTGTGATGTGGACAACATAGTTTATTCGTTAGAACAGAGGATTTTTCTAGTATTGCAATTCCACTGCCTAGAACACAGTGTTGTTGCAACAAGACGAAGTTTTCAACGGAGGTTTAATGTAACCAAAGGACCGAAAAGCGATACAATAAAGGATCTGTTTGAAAAATTTCAACGGACTGGGAACGAGACGGATGAGCGTGCTGGAAAGGTAGGGCGACCGCGTACGGCAACCACAGAGGGCAACGCGCAGCTAGTGCAGCAGGTGATCCAACAGCGGCCTCGGGTTTCCGTTCGCCGTGTTGCAGCTGCGGTCCAAATGACGCCAACGTCCACGTATCGTCTCATGCGCCAGAGTTTACACCTCTATCCATACAAAATTCAAACGCGACAACACCTCAGCGCCGCTACCATTGCTGCGCGAGAGACATTCGCTACCGATATAGTGCATAGGATTGATGACGGCGATATGCATGTGGGCAGCATTTCGTTTACTGACGAAGCTTATTTTTACCTGGACGGCTTCGTCAATAAACAGAACTGGCGCATATGGGGAACCGAAAAGCCCCATGTTGCAGTCCCATCGTCCCTGCATCCTCAAAAAGTACTGGTCTGGGCCGCCATTTCTTCCAAAGGAATCATTGGCCCATTTTTCAGATCCGGAACGATTACTGCATCACGCTATCTGGACATTCTTCGTGAATTTGTGGCGCTACAAACTGCCTTAGACGACACTGCGAACACTTCGTGCTTTATGCAAGATGGTGCCCGGTCACATCGCACGGCCGACGTCTTTAATTTCCTGAATGAATATTTCGATGATCGTGTGATTGCTTTGGGCTATCCGAAACATACAGGAGGCGGCGTGGATTGGCCTCCCTATTGGCCAGACATGAACCCCTGTGACTTCTTTCTGAGGGGACACTTGAAAGACCAGGTGTACGGCCAGAATCCAGAAACAATTGGAACAATTGAACAGTTGAAGCAGCACATCTCATCTGCATGTGAAGCCATTCCGCCAGACACGTTGTCAAAGGTTTTGGGTAATTTCATTCAGAGACTACGCCATATTATTGCTACGCATGGTGGATATGTGGAAAATATCGTACTATAGAGTTTCCCAGACCGCAGCGCCATCTGTTGTTGACAATTGTAACTACTGTAATTTCGAAAGTTTGTCTGCCTGAAAATGTACTATTGTCCCAAGCATATTGCAACAAACGGTGTATTTCTATCGCTGCTCGTTTAGTTTGTATTGCCGTTTCAAATATACCGGTCATTTTTGAAACACCCTGTATAAGCATTGAATATACGATAACAAGCAGAGTAAGTTTACACAGTTCGCAGGTAGATCGTGCACACAAGCTCCGTTTGTCACAACTCGCGAGCGTGGCGACAGGAACGGCAACCGGACACACATAATGCCGCAAATAATGAGAAAAGCAGACTCTGTACAATAGGACGAACGCTAAGAAAGATAGTGATAAAAAAGCATAAGGAGAACTGATTCAGTAAAAATATAAGAGAATTATGTTGTTACAGAGGAATAGACAAATATTCCGAAATACAATTTCATTACAAAATCAGTCATCACAGACACATACAAAATCAAATGTAATTAGGGCTACGCTATCGGAATAGGCATTAGACGCTGAAATTACAGTCTGAACTCATATATAATTATGAAATTTATATGCATGATGAATTTTTTCAAGATAACATAGCTCCTCGGTAACCATGCACACGAATTTCGTACAATCGATCGTGCTTTTTGCCACTTTTTACTCTCGATATACAGAAGTCTAAATTACTGGACCTAAGATGATACTGTGATCCTGGACTTCCTCGATGAATCGCCACACTCTTGTGAACAAGTTACGTATCTTCTGAACTTTACGTAAAGTATTTAATGACTGATAACGTGTTACCGAAAATAACTTAGCATGCTTTTGCAATTACAATGGAAAATCTGTCACCTAAAGAGAGAATAGAACGTAAAATAAAGCTTTTCAGCAGCCGGAGAGGCCAGATACCGATAACCTGTTACTATTGGCAAAGGAGTAAGTGACAACAGAGAAATACATAAGGGGATTCACATAGAACAGTCAGAAGAGGAAATATCATATAAGTATCATTACGGATAACACAGTTGTCAGATTGCGTTTCAGTATAATAATCCCTTTGAATTCTTCCACAAAAGACGATAGATATTAGAAATTGTTCTTCAGTCTGTGTCCGTTATAAAAAGCAGTCTTCTGCCCGATGCTTGCAGTACAGTACATGAATTGGCTCGGCTGCAGTGGGTTTGTTCATCTCCAACAGGTGAGAGCTCATTGTCATGCATAAATGTACTGTGCAATTTGTTACTCGAAAAAGGCTTAAAAAACCATGTGCAGTGCTTTAAATTACTTACACACAGTTACAGTTAGCGTAAGCCTAGGTGACGCTGTTAAACTCTTAAGTAACTAGTTCATTTTAGTCCTACACTTAGTGGCGTTTTTATTAAGTGAGTATATACAAAACTTTGACTTTTATAATTTAATCCAATACAAAATCACCAGTCTCCTCAGTAGGTACAAACGGCCTCATTTCACTTCCTGAATATGTTCAGGACATGAAGCAATTTTTAATCAGTTAAAAAATAAATTGCAAGCTTACGCAGGGTGTTTCAAAAAGGACTTTAAATCTTTAAAAACTCATATACATTTACTGAGAGAAGGTATAAATCTGAATTTAGTGTTTTTTTGTAGGGAAACACATCAAGTTTTTTTTGCCTTAAACTAAAGATGTTACGTGACTTCCGTTGGTTATCCTACACACTTCCCATACATTTTCGAAGTTGTAAAGTCCTTTGTGGAACGCCCTGTAGTGTAATAGAGACATTTGTAAAATTCAGTTTTTGCTTAGTTCACCACGTCACAGTATACGAAGCTAACATAAAATGTAAGAAGTATCGTCGTGAGAGTAATTAAAAAAAATAATAAAAGGCTCAGCTTCGTAGTGTAGTATTACCTTAGGTTTCGTATAAAACGCTGTGTTACCTGAAAAGACCGTAGTTGGCGAGTGTTGAGTAACTTGCCCGAAAGCCATCTCGTAAGTTACTTTGAAGATTCAATACGCCGGAAAAGCTCAAGAGGCAGAATAAATTACTGATCGTAATAGGTCTATCGCCATCGCGGTCGTTCCACAACAATGTTCAAGAAATGCAAGAGGGAGGCAGTACAAGGGACGCAATGTGCATTCCGATAAGGTCTTAATTCTAACAGTAATCGTTTGACGACGAGCTGGGATAATATATCTTACTCCGACATACATTAAATGAAATGGTCATGAGGCTCCAATAAGAGTTTGAATTAAACCCTCGTGCTTGTGACAAATAAAACAAGAGGGGTACAAATATGTTTTACACATCACAACCTCCCCCTGTGACACTGCCGGATTTGCGAACGCAGTCTGCAAATTACATGTAATCATCTAGATGAAATATAAATAAAAGACAATATAATAAAGTAATTAGTTTTTGTAATGCTAGGTTTTGCCTTCGTAGCAGGCTCCGTGGATTAAATCGAGGAAATCCGCTTACGGTTGTACTGGAAAGGTCGTTAGGTCACATTTTGTGGGGTCAATGCCCCCTAAAAAGCCGAGGCGTGCCTCGTGCCGCAGTTGAACGGCCTGCAGCAGGTTAAACATTCACCAGGAGACACCGGCCGTCCACTTTGGCCTCACGCACCTTTGTCAGACGACGCGGGTGGTGCGTATCGACGAAATTACGAACGTACTGTAATAGCCGGCGCTACCGTTTGTCGAACTCGTAGCATGCCGGAGGGTGCAGAGCACCAACAAGGAAAACTCGCCTTTACGCAGGACAGATGAGCGGGCTTGATTGAACTAGTCTATTTTATGTCTACTTCCGTTAGTAATAGCGAGGGACTGTTATTGAAAATGTTGTATCAACAATAGTTTTCTTACCGTAGGAAGGTTCACCTATGATTCGTCTCTCAATAAAACTGAGAATTTCAAATTCTTACCCACACTGATGCACCAATTTACAGTCAAGGAGCTCACGAAACAATACAGAAATTGCAGTCATTCGACCTTATCTGTGACCGTATGCCATTTGAATGTTCCACATCCACGATAATCAAAATGGCTCTGAGCACTATGGGACTTAACTTCTAAGGTCATCAGTCCCCTAGAACTTAGAACTACTTAAACCTAACTAACCTAAGGACCAGAATGAGATTTTTACTCTGCAGCGGAGCGTGCGCTGATATGAAACTTCCTGGGAGATTAAAACTATGTGCCCGACCGAGACTCGAACTCGGAACCTTTGCCTTTCGCGGGCAAGTGCTCTACAATATGAGCTACCGAAGCACGACTCACGCCCGGTCTCACAGCTTTACGTCTGCCAGTATCTCGTCTCCTACCTTCCAAACTTGCCCGCGAAAGGGAAAGGTCCCGAGTTTCGAGTCTCGGTCGGGCATACAGTTTAAATCTGCCAAGAAGTTTCATATCAGCACACACTCCTCTGCAGAGTGAAGATCTCATTCTGGAAACATCCCCCAGGCTGTGGCTAAGCCATGTCTCCGCAATATCCTTTCTTTCAGGAGCGCTAGTTGTGCAGGTTCGCAGGAGAGCTTCTGTAAAGTTTGGAAGGTAGGAGACGAGATACTGGCAGAAGTAAAGCTGTGAGACCGGGCGTGAGTCGTGCTTCGGTAGGTCAGATGGTGGTCCGCAGCTCGTGGTCATGCGGTAGCGTTCTCGCTTCCCAATCCCCGTGTTCCCGGGTTCGACTCCCGGCGGTGTCAGGTATTTCGCCGGCACGGTAGCTCAGCGTGTTCGGTCAGCAGGGTTTGCTACCCTTTGTAACAAAAAACTGAATGAATGGATCAAAGTAGAAAATAAACGAGTATCATCGGACGTCCGCCCCGGACAAATTCAACGAACAATCACGAACAAAATGAGATAAAAAAAAGATGGTAGACCCCTTGCCCGCGAAAGGCAAAGGTCCCGAGTTCGAGCCTAGGTCGGGCACACGTCTTTAATCCGCCAGGAAGTTTTTAACCTAAGAACATCACACACATCCATGCCCGAGGCAGGATTCCAACCTGCGACCGTAGCCACGATAATCATATCATTTTTTGGGTCTATGGAGCGAAAATTGAATCTAATATAATATAATCTAATCTTTCACGCAAAATGTGCGACGATCTATCAGCATTGCCAAACCACTGTGAAAAGGAAAAGTCTTCATGTCCTGAGCCTAAATAAAAGTTTCCTATATCTTTGTAATTGTTTTATTTTTTCCTTCGCCTGTTATGGGGGAGGGGGAGACCGGAATTGGGGGGGGGGGGGGGGCGGTACGTGATACCGACATCCAGCTGTTCAGACGAAAGGTTTATACGTGAAATCTAAACAATATAATGATAAGTTGAAACACGTAACATGTTTCTAAAATTAAGGAACGGATGTACTGTGTTGATTGTGTGAAAAAAAAACTCGCATCGTTATTGGATTCTGAAATAATTATGTGAATCTTTATAATCTCTGATGATGCCTCCAACATCAGGAAACGAAATGTTTAGTATGGAACCGTGACCTCTACCAAGAACTAATGTAAATATAACAATACACCGTTGAAACCCCTAAATTCCTTCGTTTTTAATTAAAACCAAAAGGTCAACTTGAAGTTAAAAAAAAGGATGTACGAATATAAAAGAAGTTGCATGCGGGTGATTATGTTCAATGAAAACAGTTTGCATCCGCCAAAAGTTGAAGGATACGCGCTGATGAAGGGTAGTCAGGGTGTGGAGGATAGACAGGCGAACTTCGGGATTTCTAAAGCAGTTCAGATTGTGGTATGAGGAAAACGGTCCCCTGGAGTAGAGGGATAACTGGAGACAGCAGTGAAGAAGAAGGCTGAGATGCGGGGAGGACCACATTGCGAAAAGGTCAGGGGCCATTTAAATGATTTAATGCTGCCTACAGCCACTATTTTATCTTTACACGTTGCTCGACTGCGATAAACGTCATCGAACAGGAAAAGATATGAAGAAGAGTGGGGCGGGGGGGGGGGGGGGGTAACATACATATGGTGGATAAATATACGTGGGATTTCATCGTCCGGCAGAGGGATGTAGATCAGTTACGCACGAATCATAACCATACGGATACAACACTACTGTAGATTAAGTTTACACATACGCTATTCCACATCACGTGTAAAAACAAAATGTCGCAGATAACAGCACCTCTCCATGCCCTCGTTGCATAGTTACGTTCACAGGGTCATTCAGGAATTTACATGCATTTACATTATTTTAAATGTATCTCTTACAAGACGTCTTTATTTATACCCTGAAAAACAACCCCAACTACATTCTTCGCGACATTATGTTATCTTTAACAGTACTAATTCGAGTGAACCGTTTTGGACAAATACATCACTGTACGTTATCTACGAAACATCTTTCTGTTCGAAGCATGGAGTATTTTCGTGCCCGCCTCATGCGTATTCGAACATTGCGATGTACCTCGAAGAAAACGATTTATTAACACCTAGTCAGCACGGATTCAGAAAATATCGTTCTTGCGAAACACAACTAGCTCTTCATACTCATGAAGTACTGAGTGCTATCGACAGGGGATGTCAAGTTGATTCCATATTTTTAGATTTCAAGAAGGCTTTAGACACTGTTCCTTACAAGCATCTTCTAACCAAACTGGTTACCTATGGAATATCGCCTCCATTGTGCGACTGGATTCGTGATTTCCTGTCAGAAAGGTCACAGTTCGTAGTAAAACAGAAGTAATATCCGGTGTTCCACAAGGAAGTGTTACAGGCCCTCTATTGTTCCTGATCTATATTAATGACATAGGAGAAATGTGAGTAGCCCTCTTAGAGTGTTTGCAGATGATGCTGTAATTTACCGTGTTGTAAAGTCATGAGATGACCAAAATGAATTGCAAAACGATTTAGATAAGATATCTGCATGGTGCGAAAAGTAGCAATTGACCCTGAATAAAGAAAAGTGTGAAGTTATTCGCATGAGTACTAAAAGAAATCCAGGAAATTTCGATTACGCGATAAGACACACAAATCTGAAGGATGTAGATTCTGTTAAATACTTAGGGATTACAATTATAAATAACCTAAATTGGAACAATCACATATATAGTGTTGTGGGTAGAGCAAACCAAGGACTGCGATTCACTGGCACAACACTTAGAAGGTAGAACAGGCCTACTAAAGAGACTGCTTACGCCACGCTTGTCCACCCTATTCTGGAGTATCGCTGTGCGATGTGGGATCCGCATCAGGTAGGACTGACGGATGACATCAAAAAAGTACAAAGAAGGGCGGCTCGTTTTCTATTATGGCTTAATAGGGGAGATAATGCCACAGACATAATACGTGAATTGGAGTGGCAATCATTAAAAGAAAGGCGTTTTTCGTTGCAACGGGATCTTCTCATGAAATTTCAATCACTTGTTTCTCCTCCGATTGCGAAACCATTCTGTTGGCACCCATCTACATAGGGAGAAATGATCATCACGATAAGAGAAATCAGGGCTCCCACACAAAAATTTAAGTGCTCGTTCCTACCGCGCGCCGTTCGAGAGTGGAACGGTACAGAGGCAGCTTGAAGGTGGTTCATTGAACCCTCTGCCAGGCACTTTATTGTGAATTGCAGAGTAATCACAAAGATGTAAGTGTAGATACTTGCTCTTAGAGAGAAAGCGTGGCATTGCTTACTTCCAATCATTCTTAACATTGCAACATCGGTCTATAGAAACCATGTTTTCAGCGCATGCAATTAAGCAACTTACGTCACAATGAAACTACCTCCACTGTTGTGTCATATACTGGAATGTAGATCGTTGAACATTATTCTGTGTGATTGTGACTGTTTCTGTGTTTCTGTTGATGCACATCTAGTGAATTTTTTTTCAGTTCATCGTCGTCAGACGTACGCTGGCTATCCAGAGAAAATTTGAAAAATATATGAAAACTATATTTAGATAGTAGCATAGGGACTGTATGACGGTAACTCCCAGTCTAATACGTCATCTATTATGTTGCCTTAGTGGTAGGTGCCCGGAGATTGTTGTGTAAGTGAAAATTACTCTTGTTTAGTTTATAAACCATTTGTTACGAATTTCCGTACGTGGAGCTTACTAGTCGTCAATAAACTACTTTGTGCTGATAGACAGGAAAAGGTGTCTAACAGCAATATGGAAATTCCATGGATAAAAGCGTAGTAGCACTGCAACAACACCAGGATCCATTCTGCTGTATTCCCCAAAGATCTTTTTCTAAGATACATACCCGAAATGTGACTGCTAGCTTGTTCTGAAATGTTAAGATGTTAAGGGATCTTACTGATTAGTCATTACATCTGACAACAAATAAAATATGGGAACCGCGTGATTGCTACGGTCGCAGGTTCGAATCCTGCCTCGGGCATGGCTGTGTGTGATGTCCTTAGGTTAGTTAGGTTTAAGTAGATCTAAGTTCTAGGGGACTGATGACCACAGAAGTTAAGTCCCATAGTGCTCAGTGCCATTTGAACCATTTGAAATAAAATATGTAAATTAGTCCGTGGAGTGGCTTCTTCTTCCTGCTTCTTCTTCTTTCTTTTCTTCATCCTCCATTCATTAATTCAGCACTGTTTACTTCTCCTAGACTTGCAACTTATTTTTTTTCGGTCGCAGTGCACTCTGACACATCCACATTGGCGCCCACATTTGTGTTGAAAAATACTTTCTTGCTAACAATTTCGCTGGCCTCATTTCATGGAGTTGCAAAAGTTTCCCAGTTTCGTGTGGTATGAGTCATCTCGAGAACATGTACCTTTCTACAAGACTAACACGTCTAACAGTCATCTAACGTTCATCATGGTGCCTCGAAAATAAAGTGACGAAGGTGGTGGACACTAGATGACTATTTCACTTCTTGGTTTTGTAAAAAGATACTGGTTCTCAAAATGACTCATAGCAATCGAAACTGGTAGACTCTCAAAATTTCAACAAACCGAGATCTACAGAATAGTGAATACGAAAGTATTCTGCCAAACTGGTAAATATTCTGGGCGAAGACAAATGATCTTGTTAGTCTTAATAACGAGGTTTTACCAATTTTACTTTCATAGTTCCATGCAGTTGTGTACATACTAGCAGCTGCTACGTCCAGGAAGTACCAGTTTCAGAAAATCTTGCTTTCCCTCATTTACTTTGCACTGAGAAGTATGTCTAGTAGCTGACGTATCCTGTCGTTAGCCAAACGTCAACATCCAAGGGAGTGTACGCTTTTCCGTCTTACGGAAGTCACTTTCAGTGATCAGCAACAATGCCTCATTGTTATCTGTAAGGAACACTGTAATTTTTGTCTTTTTTAAAAGGCGTCAGTGTTCTGACTGGTTTTCTAAGGCCTCTCCACAACTCTCTTGCCCCAATCTCTTAATCTCGGAGTAACATTCGGACCCTAAGTTGTCAGTTACTTGTTGGATGCGTGTCTCTGTTTTCCCATACTGTTCTTACCATCTACACTTTCCACTAACGTCATGGAGGTTATTCACTGACGTTTTACCACATGTACTACAACCTGTCCGTTCTTCTTGTCATTGTATTCCATGTTTTTTTTCATCGGCGATTCTGCAGGAACCTCATCATTCCGTATCTTATCAGTCCGCCTGATTTTCTATGTTCTTCTGTTCCACCACACCTCAAACGCTTCGATTCTCTTCTTTTACAATTTTGTCACTGTCCATGATTAATTACCATAAAATACTGTGCCCCAAACGTACTTTTTCGGAAATTTCTTCCTCACTTTAAGGATTATGTTTGACACCAATTGACTTTTATTGGCCACGTACGCCCTCTTTTCCTGTGCTAGTCAGCTTTATATGTCCTACTTGTTTCATCTGTCTCAGGAAGCAAAACTTCGTCTACTTTGTGACTGCCAGTTCTGATGTTAAGTTCCTTGATATTCTCAGTTCTACTACGTCTCGTAACTTTTGTCTTTTTGTGGTGTACGCTCAACAATAGTCAGCATTCACTGAACAGTTCATATCATTCACGTCCTGTAATTTTTCGCTTTTAGTGATTATGGGAGTGCCATCAGTGAATCTTATCATTGATATCCTTTCACCCTTAATTTTACTATGGCTTAATAGTATTTTTCTCAGGATTTAGTACATCAGGCACCATTTTACATTCTCGAACGCTTTTTGTAGGTCGACAAATCCTGTGAATATGCCTTGACTTCTCTCCGGTTTTGCTTCCATTACTCAGTACAACGACAGTCCAACCTCTCTGGTGTCTTTGCCTTTCATAAAGCTAAAGTGATCGTCATCTTATAGATCCTCAGTTTTCAGTTTCATTGTTCTGTGTACTATTCTTGTTAGCAATCTGTGCGCATGAACAGTTAAGCTGACTGTGTGGAAGTTCTGTCAATCATTTGCCCTTGCTATCTTTGCAGCTTCGTGGCTTAAATTTCTCTGAACGTCTGATGGTACGTGCCACTTTGACATTCAAATAAAAAGTCAGTCTCTGTTACACGTATTTATTTTAAAGCTGGCTCGTTTCATACTAGTGGTGAATCTTCAGAATTTCTGTAAATTAACAGTAACTTTTGTGTTACATTAAGTTGCAAGCACGAGCCAATCAAACCCCTTTTAAGTAACTATTGACGTAAGTAACTTATAACAAGAACTTTCCTGAGATAGCATAAACCGCAGAATCTAAAAGTGAACTCTGAATGGAGAGTAACGGCTATCGTCAAATATAAAACCGGAAGCTTGATAAAGTAAATAAATTTTTATAAAAGTTTCTTCTAGAACAGACAATAACTAGAACGGACTTTCTATGCGCACGAAGAACACAAACGGGGGTTATTAGACAGTCACACTCACCAAATCACGGAGAAAATCGGTGTACGGATAAGCTTATGGTGAACAGGTGTACCGCATAATAGTAACTGCACAGTGCTGTGTGTTGGCTGCAAATGAAGCGCTAATTGTAACACCAAGCGATGGCGCTAATTGTGCGTGGTAATTGGGCATAATTTACGTATTGAAGGATAATCAAAAACAGTATCACAAGTTAGTGCCAGAGCTACATAGTTTAAATGAATTAATAGTCATTAAGTAACGCCTTAAAAGTAGTTAAAACACATATGAAGTTGAAAATGAAAACTGTAAACACGAGGCAATAGCGGCGGTTGGAAAATCACAGACCTGTTGGTCTTTACTTAGCCATAGAGAAACCGGCCACTGACATGTTTGTAAAGCTGTCATTATGGTGTGATAAACAACTATGTTATTAATGAGAAGTTGCTCACTGAGACTCAAATCTTCAAAACGCTTAAAATGTTTTGTTATTTCAAGTTCCTCTTGTAGAGTTAACTTTTTACCCTTAGTTGCAACTTGAGATATATGTAAAGAATTTATTGTTGGTTAGGCGTTCCCTATAACCTTCAGATGATACGAAAACCGAGAACTTTTTTCACAGTCCCCCTTCAGTAAACTAACTGCTCACGAAAACGCGCTCTTCTCTCACGTCCCGCCTGCCCAACGAATGTACGAGGTTATTGGGGGCATATCAGTTTGTAAACCCCAGAATTGGTTCAAATGGCTCTGAACACTATGCGACTTAACTTCTTAGGTCATCAGTCGCCTAGAACTTAGAACTAATTAAACCTAACTAACCTAAGGACATCACACACATCCATGCCCTAGGCAGGATTCGAGCCTGCGACCGTAGCGGTCGCTCGGTTCCGGACTGTAGCGCCCAGAACCGCACGGCTACTCCGGCCAGCTATACCCCAGAATTATAAAAGCGATCTATACTAGGTAGTTTGTTATCGATAAGATGACACTGAATCAGATCCCGTGTGGAGCAGGAGATTCAAACATGTTCTGTCTTAAGGAGACCTGAAAGTCTGTATGATATGTTACCCACAAATGGCAATGTGATATAATTAGCACTCAGACATGAGCATTGTGCAGTGTATTGTCTGATTTCGAGCAGTGCATCCTATCTACAAGACTGAGGTTAACCGTCAGAGTAATCGTGACTTGGCAGAGTACTAGTCGCTGGATAAATTAGGGACAAAAATAAACTGTGAATATGAGCCATAGGGTGCCATTAGAATGCATGGATAACAGCATCAATTATTGCGAAAAATGTCACACTTAGTACTCCCTCGACAGAGCGACTAGAACTATATGTAAATTAGGGCCGCATACGAGGCACAACCAGCGCCATCGCTTGCCGGTTACGATCAACTGTTCATTCGCGTTAGACTAGTACTGGGCCCGCTGTCGCAACCAACCCATAGCACTACGCAATTACTGTTGGGCGATATGCCTGTTCGCTGCAAGCCTGTCCACACACAAAGTTTCTCCTTGATTTGGTGAGTCTGGCTCTTCGTGTCCATAGATACTGGAAGTCCGTTCTTGTAACTCTCTTATAAAAAATTTATATAAAAATGTATTTATCTTTTCAAGATTCATATATGACGATAACTATTACGCTTCATTGAATGGCTACCTGTTAACTAGTGTGGTTTACGCTGTCTAACGCAAGAGGAGCGGACAGCGAATCAAGGCACTCTCTTGCCCTTGGGGTGGGAAACTGTCCCTAAAGGTTGAAGATTCGGCAGTAATCAACGGCATGAGGATTCAGAAGGTAATGGAAACCACTGAATTATAGACAAATAACATGTATCCACAGGGCATGTGGCCTTTAACTGATAAAGTGTCAAGATGACCTCTCTATTGGCAAGTCCGCAGCTCGTGGTCGTGCGGTAGCGTTTTCGCTTCCCACGCCCGGGTTCCCGGGCTTCGATTCCCGGCGGGCTCAGGGATTTTCTCTGCCTCGTGGTGACTGGGTGTTGTGTGCTGTCTTTAGGTTAGTTAGGTTTAAGTAGTTCTAAGTTCTAGGGGACTGATGACCATAGCTGTTAAGTCCCATAGTGCTCAGAGCCATTTGGACCATTTGAACCATTGGAACTCCGGAATAGTCCCCCACTGGATCTCCAGCAGGGGACTGCCAAGGGGAAGGCGAACATGAGCGAAAAATATTGAATAACCAAAGAAAAGATAACTTTCTACGAGTCGGGGCGTGGAATGTCAGAAGCTTGAAAGTGGTAAGAAAGGTAGAAAATCTGAAATGGGAAATGCTGTGGTTCAATGTAGATACAATAGGGTCAGTGATGTAACATGGAAAGAAGACAAGGATTACTGGTCAGATGAGTATAGGGTAATACTAACAGCACCATAAAATGGTATAACGAGAGTAGGATTAGTTATGAATAGAAAGGTAGGGTAAAGACTGTGTTACAGTGAACACTTCAGTGATAGGGTTGTTCCTGTCAGAATCGCGTAAACCAACACCGACAACGTTAGTTCAGGTATACATGCCGATGTCGCAAGCTGAAGATGAAGAGATAGAGAGAGTGTATGGGAATACTGAAATGGTAATACAGTACGTAAAAGGAGGTGAAAATCTAATAGTCATGTGGGACTGGAACGAAGTTGTAGGGGAAGGAGTAGAAAAAAATGTTACAGAAGAATATAGGCTTGGGACAAGGAATGTGAGAGGAGAAATACTAATATAGTTCTGTAATAAATTTCAGGTGGTAATAGCGAATACTGTGTACAAGAATCGCAAGAGGAAGAGGCATACTTGGAAAAGGTCGTGTGATAGGGGAAGATTTCAGTTAGAATCCGTCATGGTCAGACAGAGGTTCCTAAATCAGATACCAGATTTATAGGGCGTACGCAGGAGCAGATATACTCAGATCAGAATGTTAGTAATGATGAAGAGTAGGCTGAAGTTTAAGAAAGTAGTCAGGAAGAATCAATACCCAAAGAAGTGGGACACGGAAATGCTAAGGAATGAGGAGATACGCTTCAAGTTCTCTAAGACTATAGATACAGAAATAACGAATATTTTAGCAGTTAGTACAGTTGAAAAGGAATGGGCATTTCTGGAAAGAGCAACCACAGAAGTTGGAAAGAGAAACATAGATGCTAAGAAGGTGACTGCGGAGAAACTATTTGGTAACGGAATCGATGAAAGAAGAAAGCACAAAATTGCTCAGGGAAATTCACGACATAGAAATACAAGTCACTGCGGAATTAAATAAATAGGAAGTGCAAAGCAGCTAAGTCAAAATGGCTGCGTAAAAGAAGTGTAGAAACCGAAAAAGAAATGATTCTCGGAAGCACCGACTCTGCATATACGAAAGTTAAAACATGAGTGATAATATTAAGAGTGGAACGAGATTCGTACTATTAAATACAGAGGGGGAAGAATTGTGTGATGTGATAGAAGAAGAAAAATGAGTCGATTTACAGGAGACGGGGAATCCAGTATTCGAATTAAAATTTAAGAGAGCTTCGGAAGACTTAAGATCAAATAAGACAGAAGGGATGGATAACATTACATCAGAATTTCTAAATTCATTTCAACAAAACAAATATTCACGTTGGTGTGCAGAGTGTGTGAGTGTGGCGCCATGCCATCTGGCGTTAGAAAAATATTATCGACACAGTTCTGAAGACTGCAATACCCGAATAGTTCGAGAATTATCGCACAATCAGCTTTACAGATCACGCATCCACGTTGCTGACCAGAATAATGAAGTAGGGAAAAAAAACTGAGGATGTGTTAGATGACTATCAGTTTGGAGAGAGGTGAAGGCACGGAAGCAAGGCTAAAAGAAAATCAAGACACGTTCATAAGAGTTGTTGGCCTGAAAAAAAAGTGTTTGACAGTACAAAATAGTTCAAGATGTTCGAAATTCTGAAAAAAAATAGGGGTACAGTATAGGGAAAGACAGGTGATATGCAATATGTACGAGATCCAAGGGGGAATAACAAGTGTGGACGACCAAGAACGAAGTGTTCGGTTTAAAAAGGGTGAATGACAGGGATGATGTCTTGCACCCCTACTGTTCAATCTGTACATCGAATAAGAGATGGTAGAAAGAAAAGAACGATTCAGGAGTGGAATTAAAATTCAAGGTGAAAGGATATAAATCATATGATTCGCTAATGACATTGCTATCCTGAGTGAAAGTGAAGAAGAATTACATGATCTGCTAAATGGAATTAACAGTCTAATACAATATGTGTTGAAAGTAAATCGAAGAAAGACGAAAGTAAAAAGAAGTAGCAGAAATGAGAACAGTGGAAACTTAATATCAGAATTTATGGTGACGAAGTAGATGAAGATAAGCAATTGTACTACCTAGGCAGCAAAATAACCAATGATGCATGGAGAAAGGAGAACATCAAAATTGGCCGGTGTGGACGTGCGGTTCTAGGAGCTTCAGTCTGGAACCGCGTGACCGCTACAGTCGCAGGTTCGAATGCTGCCTCGGGCATTGACGTGTGTAATGTCCTTAGTTTAGTTAGGTTTAAGTAATTCTAAGTTCTAGGGGACTGATGACCACAGATGTTAAGTCCCATGGTGCTCAGAGTAGTTTGAACCATTTGACATCAAAAGAAAGCTGGCACAGGTAAAGAGGGCATCCTAATCAAGAGACATCTACTAGGATCAGACATAGGACTTAATTTGAGGAATAAATATCTGAAAACGTACTTTGGAGCACAAACCTGTATGATAGTGAAACATGGGCTGTGGGAGAGAATCGAAGCATTCTAGATGTGTTGCTACAGACAAATGTTGAAAATTCAGTGGACTGATAAGGTAAGGGATGAGGAGGTACTGCACAGAATCAGAGAGGAAAGGAATATGTGGAAAAGAAACAAAAGAATAGAAGAGAGGATGATATCTTCAGTCGGATATCATCCTCTCTCCTCTTCTTTCGTTTCTTTTCCACATATTCCTTTCCTCTCTGATTCTGTGCAGTACCTCCTCACAATCAGAGAGGAAAGAAATATGTGGAAAAGAAACAAAAGAAGAGGAGACAGGATGATATCTGATTGAAGATATCATCCTCTCTCCTCTTCTTTTGTTTCTTTTCCACATATTCCTTTCCTATTGGCCAAAAACTGCAGAGACAGATAGTGGAATACACTAACAAATAATTGAGGAATTTAAGTTGCAGGTGCTACTCTGAGGTGAAGATGTTGACAAGTAAAAGGAAATCGTGGTGGGCAGCATCAAACCAGTCGGATCAAAAAATAAAAAGTCAGTATTTATTTTGGAGCCGTTGGATAGTCTCATGGTTACAACTGTATATGGCGCAATTCACTCATTCCACATATCTGCTCTCTCCTCTGGGTTTAATAGTTGAACTCCCAATGCTTTGTTAACGTTACCTCCCTTGCTTTTAATTTCAGCAAAGGTTGTTTTGACTTTATTGTATGTTCAGTAATCTTCCCGACGAATATTTCTTTGTCAGTATCTTCACATCTTTTCTGCAGCCATTTTTCCTTGGTTTCCCTGTAGTTCTTGTCTTTCCCTAAATGTTTTTTTATTTCCTACTTTCTCCGATGAATTGAAATATTTGTTCTGTCACCCAAGTTTTCTCTGCAATTACCTTTAGACATAGTAGGGAACTCTCACTTCTGATTTGGTATTACGTCACTTGATGCTCTTCGGAAATATGATCTTTATTGCAATTTTGACTTCATACATCATGATGATGGTAGGCAGTAATTAATGCTCTTGCTTGAGTGATCTAGGGAAGAAATAATTGTAAGCTTTACCTGCATTCAAAGGACTAGGGGGAAGTCTTAGATGTAAATGTGCTTTGCTACCGAGCTGAGGAGGAAGCGGACAGAAAGAGAAGGGGTCGCACTTTGTACTGGCGCTTCATTAGTAAAGAACTACCTAAACGGTGAGACTTGTGTCCTTTTCTAGTGTGCCACTTGGAGCCTGTGCCAATCACCTTCTGAACCGCCAGGGGTACTGATTCTAGCGTCACGCACACAGCGAGTGATGCGTGGGTGTACTTATTTGTTTTGGGTCGGCTCTCTAAGCATTCGACATATATCGTCATTCACAGTCATGGCACGTTGTCAAATTGGTTTGGCAGACCAGCAAATGGGTCCACCTGCACACTGGAATCTATCAGGGTTTCAGAGACTTTTAGGGAGGTATCTGTGTACTGAATTAACCGAACGCGAGACTGCGTACTTACAATTTTCGGGCACGCACCATTAATTACAGATTGCGGCCGTCCATGACTTCAGTCGCTGAACGCATCTGGTGTGCCACCCTGACCAGCAGGAGGGTGAAGTATTCACTGCTATGGCGTAGGGCTGCAATATATGTTTCTCAGTACCCTGTTCTTTCGAACCATATTTTTGTTTCTGGGATGGTAGAATAGAGATGCTTGATGGTGGAGTAGTTTTTGTGCCATAACCCGTGTATGAAGTCAGATAAAGCGATTGGTTTTCCAGTTAGCGTCATGTGTCGATCCCCAGCAGATCACTTTGGTCACCATATACTCCATGTTAATGAAAGTGTTTGTCAAATAAAAATGTTTGTTTGATGTTCTTTAGTCATTTTTGTTTTATTGTGATGATAAGGATGAATAAATCTATTGTCATTTGGTTCACAACTTCTCTCTGAGCTCTGATTAATAGTACCTTCCCATTTTATTATTAAAGTCTAGGTTTGTCCAACATCAGTGACTGTGTGCCGGTGTAAGATGTCTCTATCACACCAGACGGCAGAGATGAAGTGCGAAGGTCGATAGTAATCGCTGGATCAAGCGCGCCTATTACAAGGGAGGCCAGAGACGCACTAGCAAGCAACAGACCGCCAACATCCTTTTAGCAGAACACATTTAGGTTTCCTTCACTGAGTGGAGGGCCTCAATGACTCATTCACTCAGTATACAGATTGGTGTCTGTCAGACAGTTGCAGTGCGGACTCAGTTCATATCACAGGTGTAGCAACCATATCAGTGATAAAAGTTTGTAATAGCAAGATTACCGATATTGCCTGCAAGAGGACTATTACTGATGACCTTGTACCAGAGAATATGGACGGTATTCAAGTTACGTATGAGCTTCAGATAAATAAAGAACCATATTAATTCATGTGTGCTTCCTTGGTACAAGATTCTACAATGGCGACGAGGATCCTGCAGATTGATCTTGTATGATATGCCCACATCATTTCAATTGAACTACCTACTGTGGTGTCCTTATCGTAGTATTGACAACCTTCACAAACTTCTAATACATCATTACTCAGTTCTTCGAATTCCCACTTCCTTCCATCCAGGTTCTTCCAAACGATTCTATCATTTTTAAATTGTGATCTGAGTCTGTATCTGCTCCTGGGTACCAATATCTGATTTCGTAACATCTGTCTGACCATGAGGTAATAGAACTGGAACCTTCTTTTCCGAGTGTACCTCCTGCTCTTGTGGTTCTTGAATACAAGATTCGCTATTATCATCTGAAATTTATTGCAGAACTTAATTAATGTTTCTTCTGTGTTTCCCAGTCCGAAGCCCATATTATTCCGTAATCCTTTCGTCTGTTCCTTCCTCTACACCCTCCTTCCAGTCGTTCATCATTATTAGATTCTCATCCCCCTTTTCATGCTGAATTACCCGTTCAATATCCTCATAGACTTTCGCTATATCTTCATCTTCTGCTTGCTACGTTGGCATGTATACTTGAATTATCGTTTGTGGTGGATGGTTTGCTGTCGAATCTTATGAGAACAACACTTATAACTGAGCTGTTCACTGTAGCTCACTCTGCCTTACTTTCCTGCTCATAACAAATCCTCGCGTTATACTAATTTCTACAGATGTTGAAATTGACTTGTATTCGTTTGACCAGAAACCATTCTTTCCATTTCACCTCAGTGAGTCCACATTATAACTAGATTGAGCCTTTATGTTCCCTTTTCAACTTTTCTAGCTTTCCCAAATCTTTAAAATTTTTGACATTTCACACCCCGAGTTTTTCTCACGGTTTCCTCTACCTTGGAGTTTCCTCTTGTAGATCCGAATGGGTTCTCATCTGGAATATTTTGCCAATGGAGAGAGGTCATCATGACACCTTATCAACTATAGGTAACATATCTTGTGGATACATATCACGCTTCATTAATTCAGTGATTTCTGTTGCCTTTTGCATCCTTATCCCGTTTATTATTGCTAGTTCTTCCGTCTTTTAAGGACAGTTTCCTACCCAATGGCTAGTTATTGCCCCAAACTCCTGTCCGTTCCATCTTCTTTGACAATGCCGCTGGCAGAACGAGGGTGACTTCTTACGTCGAAACTCTTAGGCGACCATTGCTGATGACTTTCACTCACAATTTAAGCAATGGTTGGGTTCGAAGCTGGCACATACGAAGTTTTGATTATAAGCCAAGGACAGTACAATAAGACCATTATGCCATCATGTAACACACAGTAACTTTTTCAGCTTCCAGTGTCACATCCTGGTAGCTTTGAGTGACACTCTGTGATAAGGTCTCTTAATGAAATAACTATTACAGGCTCATTAGATTTTGTGCTATGATTTGGAGCATTTAAAAAAGATGAATTGATTCCAGTATATATTTGTACACCAAACTAAGACTGCAGCACCATCATTAGCTTGCTGTTGGGTGTTCGTCACTTGTAAGAGCAATGGAGAGCAACGTCGGATGTAGATAGTATAGTTCGATGAACAATGGTCATGAGATTAGCAATCATGGTTAAATGATGATGGAGTCCTCTTGGGTAAAATATGGCGGAGGTAAAATAGTCCCCCATTCGGATCTCCAGGCGGGGACCACTCAGGAGGATGTTGTTATCAGGAGAAAGAAAACTGACGTTCTACGGATCGGAGCGTGGAATGTCAGATCCCTTAATCAGGCAGGTGGGTTAGAAAATTTAAAAAGGAAAATGAATAGGTTAAAGTTAGATATAGTGGGAATTAGTTAAGTTCGGTGGCAGGAGGAACAAGACTTTTGGTCAGGTGACTACAGGGTTATAAACACAAAATCAAATAGGGGTAATGCAGGAGTAGGTTTAATAATGAATAGGAAAATAGGAATGCGGGTAAACTACAACAAACAGCATAGTGAACGCACTATTGTGGCCAAGATAGATACGAAGCCCACACCTACTACAGTAGTACAAGTTTATATACCAACTAGCTCTGCAGATGACGAAGAAATTGAAGAAATGTATGATCAAATAAAAGAAATTATTCAGATAGTGAAGGGAGACGAAAATTTAATAGTCATGGGTGACTGGAATTCGGTAGTAGGAAAAGGGAGAGAAGGAAACATAGTAGGTGAATATGGATTGGGGCTAAGAAATGAAAGAGGAAGCCGTCTGGTAGAATTTTGCACGGAGCACAACTTAATCATAGCTAACACTTGGTTTCAGAATCATGAAAGGAGGTTGTATACATGGAAGAACCCTGGAGATACTAAAAGGTTTCAGATAGATTATATAATGGTAAGACAGAAATTCAGAAAGCAGGTTTTGAATTGTAAGACACTTCCAGGGGCAGATGTGGACTCTGACCACAGTCTATTAGTTATGAACTGTAGATTAAAACTGAAGAAACTGCAAAAAGGTGGGAACTTGAGGAGATGGGACCTGGATAAACTGAGAGAAACAGAGGTTGTAGGTAACTTCAGGGATAGCATTAGGGAACCATTGACAAGAACGGAGGAAAGAAATACACTAGAAGAATGGGTAGCTTTGAGAGATGAAATAGTGAAGGCAGCAGAGGATCAAGTAGGTAAAAAGTAAAGGGCTAATAGAAATCCTTGGGTAACAGAAGAGATACTGAATTTTATTGATAAAAACACAAAATATAAAAATGCAGATAAATGAAGCAGGCAAAAAGGAATACAAACGTCTCAAAAATGAGATCGACAGGAAGCGCAAAATGGCTAAACAGGGATGGCTAGAGGACAAATGTGAGGATGTAGAGGCGCATGGCACTAGTGGTAAGATCGATACTGCCTACAGGAAAATTAAAGACACATTTGGAGAATAGAGAGCCACTTGCATGAATATCAAATGGTCAGATGGAAACATAGTTCTAAGCAAAGAAGGAAAAGCAGAAAGGTGGAATATATAGAGAGTCTATACAAGGGCGATGTTCTTGAGGATAATATTATGGAAATGGAAGAGAAAGCAGATGAAGATGAAGTCGGAGGTATGATACTGCGTGAAGAGTTTGACAGAGCACTGACAGACCTAAGTCGAAACAAGGCCGCCGGAGTAGACAATATTCCATTAGAACTACTGAAAGCCTTGAGAGAGCCAGGCCTAGTAAAACTCCACCATCTAGTGAGCAAGATGTATGAGACAGGCGAAATACCCTCAGACTTCAAGAAAAATATAATTCCGGTTCCAAAGAAAGCAGCCGTTGACAGATGTGAAAACTACCACACTATCCGACTAATAAGCCACGACTGCAAAATACTAACACGAATTCTGTACAGACGAATGGAAAAACTGACAGAAGCCGACCTCGGGGAAGATCAGTTTGGGTTCCGTAGAAATGTTGGGAAATGTGACGCCATACTGACACTACGAGTTATCTTAGAAGAAAGATTACGGAAAGGCAAACCTACGTTTCTAGCATTTGTAGACTTAGAGAAAGCTTTTGACAATGCTGACTGGAATACTCTCTTTCATATTCTTAAGGTGGCAGTGGTAAAATATAGGGAGCGAAAGGCTATTTACGATTTGTACAGAAACCAGAAGGCAGTTATAAGAGTCGAGGGGCATGAAAGCGAAGCAGTGGTTGGGAAGGGATTGAGACAAGGTTTTAGCCTATCTCTGATGTTATTCAATCTGTATATAGAGGAAGCAGTGAAGGAAGCAAAAGAAAAATGAGGAGTAGGTATTAAAATCCATGGAGAAAAAATAAGAACGTTGACGTTCGCCGATGACATTGTAATTCTTGCAGAGACTGCAAAGAACCTGTAGGAGCAGTTGAACGGAATGGACAGTGTCATGAAAGGAGGGTTTAAGATGATCATCAACAAAAGCAAAGCGAGGGTAATGAAATGTACTCGAATTAAGTCCGGTGATGCTGAGGGAATTAGACTAGGAAATGAGACACTTAAAGTAGTAAAGGAGTTTTGCTATTTGGGGAGCAAAATAACTGATGATGGTCGAAGTAGAGAGGATATAAAATGTAGACCGGTAATGGCAAGGAAAGCGTTTCTGAAGAAGGTAAATTTGTTAACATCGAGTGTAGATTTAAGTGTCATGAAGTCGTTTCTGAAAGTATTTTTATGGAGCGTAGTTATGTATGGAAGTGAAACGTGGACGATAAATAGCTTAGACAAGAAGAGAATAGAAGCTTTCGAAATGTGGTGCTACAGAAGAATGCTGAAGATTGGATGGGTTGATCACTTAACTAATGAGGAGGTATTGAATGGGATTGGGGAGAAGAGAAGTTGTGGCACAACTTGACTAGAAGAAGGGATCGGTTGGAAGAGCATATTATGAGGCATCAATGGATCACGAATTTCGTATTGGAGGGCAGCGTGGAGGGTAAAATTTGTAGAGGGAGACAAAGAGATGAATACATGAAACAGATTCAGTAGGATTTGAGTTGCAGTAGGTACCGGGAAGTGAAGAAGCTTGCACAGGATAAAGTAGCATGGAGAGTAGCATCAAACCAGTTTCTGGACTGAAGACCATAACAAAATCAACAGGAAGAGAGTACATATTTTTGATGCTGTGTTTAGCATTTTGACACAGTAGGTGGATGATCAGGCACATTGCGATCACTGCTACAAATATAGGAACATGTGTACAGTGTTACAGAAGCATCTAATTGGGCGACTATGTGTGTGTGTGTGTGTGTGTGTGTGTGTGTGTGTGTGTGTGTGGAGTGACTAATTTTTGACAAAAAAGGATCATTTTTATTATATACAGTGAATCTAAACAGTTTTCTTGTAAAAATGTGTTCGTGATTTCTGGCACTCAACTCGTTTTTTCATTTGTCAGACATCAGCAAAAACACCATGTGAGTACATTGGCGTCTATAGAAATAATGATTGGGGCTAGGAGTGCACCCTTATTCTATGACAGAGTACGTCAGTGTTTAGCTGTACACAATTTGTTTAATGTCAGAATTATTGTCAAACAAGAACACGAATTTACATAGGTTGTGACATGACACTTACAGGACAGTTGTCAATATAACGCATTACATCCTGTTTTGTGGAAATAACCCTGAACACAAGAATATCCAATTTAAATAGAAGGTTCGCTATGAGATTATTTGTAATACTACACCGTGATGTAGGCCAATATTAACACAAATCATCCGATTCTGGTTCTAAGTTTGGTACTATTTAGGACGACAATCAACCCAATGGAGGATGGTTTGTATTTGTGACCAGATCAGCAAAAGATTACTCAAGATTGCTCGAGTTCACAGTGGATGCAAGCTGGTGAAACAGCAAGTTTACGCCTCTGCTAGTGGCAGTTGCCTTTTAGCTGGAATGTGCTGTAGGCTGCATAGCTACTCTCGCTAATCAATATCTTTACTCATTTTATCAGCTGAAACCGTCCTGTTTCTCGTTAGGCGAGAAAACATGCACTCATCTGTAGTCTGGAAAATATGGCAATATATACGTGCATAGGTGGTGCAGCGTGTATACTTCAATGTCCTCTCTGTTCTCGCAAGAACAATTAACTACGTGGCTGTTTCGTTTCTCCGCTATTTGAGCTCAACGACCCTAGCTGAATGTCAGCCAAAATGAACGCAGTGTTCACACAAAGTTCCTTCTATGGCGCCATATAGAGCGTGATGCACTCTGTTCTACACTTGACGCTGGTTCAGAGGAAAGTCCACGAAGTTTTCGGTCTTGTGTCTTTTTTAGCAAATTGTCCCCCCCCCCACCCCCCCCCCCACCTTTGACCTTTCATGCTTCTCATCACGACTTTTTCAAAGCAATGGAAGCGTTCCCTTCACCTTGTGGAAACTGCCTCTGCCAATCACAAATAGCCTACCTTTAAACTGCATCGAAGTATCGCCTTTTTCTATTCATTCTGAGTTTATTTCAGCCAATAGGACATTTTGTTCCTGCTCGTGACGCCTAAAATTAACACACATTCATCACGAGCGTACCACGAGTATTCCACGTGATCAGTTGCATCACTGGTCTGTTTGTATCCATCTGGAAATTCCTCAACGCAGTTTTCTAAGGATTTTCGCCGTAGCAAGCACTGCTGCTCCGCTACCTCCTCCCCTCGATGTATCGCCTGGCGCGTTCCTTGTTCCTCTCGCCATGAGTCATCATTTCCTTTTTGGAAACGTTTCGTTGTACTCGGTCTGTGACGGAGCAACTCGCGTCTGCCACGAAACTAAAACGTTTCTCCAGGTTTTTTTTTTATTTTACCTTTTCCCTACTGACATGACAGGGGTTCGGTGTGTTAATACCGTCGAATTGAGTGTCATCCATGTGCATTACATACTGTATATTTTGATAGGCAAATCTGCTCATTATCGCCCAAGTACTTCAGGTGACTAAGAAATATAAAATCTCTCATGTAAGGTGTGAAATAGACGTTGATTCAATCTGCCACCTTACAGATTTCAAAGCACAAAGTCCTTACCTTGAAATTAATATGTTGCCATAAATCTATTAATTTAATTTTCTTTGTGATGGAGTTGAAATTGCAATGAGTTTTCTACAGTCCTTATGTTACATTAAGTAGCTGATGAATTTGGAATGAATCTGTGTTTCTTTACATGTAACTTTTTCGTTTTTTTTTTTCACTGTGGCTACAGCCGAGTTTGCTGAAAATTGTAA
Source organism: Schistocerca gregaria (assembly GCF_023897955.1). Taxonomy (NCBI): domain Eukaryota; kingdom Metazoa; phylum Arthropoda; class Insecta; order Orthoptera; family Acrididae; genus Schistocerca; species Schistocerca gregaria. The sequence continues at coordinate 418,278,181 of NC_064921.1, read as the reverse complement.
CTTTTTGAAAGAGAGGAAAACTCTTGTCATTTGCCATTGACAGTATAAAAATACAGGAACACGGGCAGGGTATGTCAGTTCTATGATAAACATTTGGATAAAGTAATAAACGTGAGATTTGTAGCCCGCAGAAAAAATAACCAATGAATTTACTGCGATAAAAACAACAACTACTAGCGCCGACTGCGAAAGATATTTTCTTAAGAAGAATTTATTTGAACTGTGACTACCGTGCAGTATATTTTGAAATGTTCGTTCACCGGAACATATAAACATTGCCGAAAAGCGTATTTTTCCAATACATTTGCCGGAATAAACTGTGTTATGCTTACAAGCAAGGTTCAGTATTACAGTCAGTTTTCTGTTTCACGAAAGCGTAACACACGTTGATAACTGGAAAATGAATAGCTGGTTCTTTTATTTTTCTTTTAAGATACTCAGAAATGACTGTTTATTCACTGCCGTATCATTTTCTGTTCAGTCCAGTGCACTACTGGAAATGGGAACAGTGCAAAATTGCTCAGTAACTACATCGGTGAATAAATATTTTTGAAAACTTATCGATCTCGATTTATGCACTATGTAACACTGTGAAATAATATTTTTGTGTAGTACAAGTAAATTCAACGAGACATAGGGACGACGAAATCACATCTCCACAGTCTCATTTACTGCTTCCACACGCTACTACACTTCTGTAAATTCACATCTAATGTCATCTGCTATATGTAAGTGCATTTAGATTTTGAATCTGTTGTTTCTATTTGCTTAAAAACAATTATTTGGGTTTCAGCTTCGTCAAAAAATGAAACATGCTTGATAACGTGCGCATGTTGCCTGAATCACCACTATCATGCATTAAATTAACTATCAATGCTACGTATTGTTAATAAGTGATATGATGGAACTCAAACGGTGAGTCCAAATAAAATCATTTTCATTTATGTTGCTCTTAAAACAACTTCTTCCTCGATAAATTATGGAGTTTCATATGACCGCATCTTCTTCGTCGAATGAATTGTTCTCGAGTCACGTAAGCAAATCCCAGACATGAAACTAAATAAAAAGAGCTACACACAATCAGTTTATAATGAGGATGATTTACATGTTTTGTTTCATCACCACCATAGTCATCAGCCACCTGACGTACATCTCTTAATGTTTTACAGTTTTAAATTATGCTTTCGATAGACGAAGCTACACTGAATTAACGTTCTTGAATCCAAATTTGCTGATAAAATGTAGGATGGCTAGCTAATGAATAATTCATTTCTTTCGATTTTAAATAATTTAATGTCCCCTGGGAACCTATTACAGATTTTTGCTCCACAGTATTAACCTTGTTGTGAACCCCATAGAATCCCTATGAAAATTGTTTCTACTTCTAGTAGTGTGGTCGTGAATTGCTGTCTGCATCAACATTCACAGTTTCTTACTTATCACAAGTACCATATGAAACTCGCAGTTGTAGCCTTTAGTCCAAAGACTGGTTTGATGCAGCTCTCCATGCTGCTCTAACTGGTTAAGGTCTCTTCATCTCCGATAAACTACTGCAACCTACATATATCTGGATCTCCTTAGTGTATTCATTATTCCCCCCCCCCCCCCCGCGCTAAATTGGTGACCCCGTGATGCCTCAGAACGTGCCGTACCAACCGGTCAGTTCTTCTAGTGAACTTGTAGCACAAAATCCTATACTCCCCAATCCTGTTCAGTACCTCATCATTAGTTAAGCGATCTACCCATATAATCTTCAGCATTTTTCTGTAGCATCACATTTCTGAAGCTACTATTCTCTTCTTGTCCAAACCGTTTATCGTCCATGTTTCACATCCATACATGGCTACGCCATATAAATGCTCACAGAAAATACTTCCTGACACTTAAATCTATACTCGATGTTAAAAATTTATCTTCTTCAGAAACGTTTACCTTGCCATCGCCAGTCTACATTTTATATCCTCTCTGTTTCGAATATCCTCAGTTATTTTGCTGCCCAAATAACAAGGACTGAGCTGTGAGTCTATCTTGGCTACAGCAATACGTTCACTGTATTGTTCGTAGTAGCTTATCGGCGTTCCTATTTTTTTATTCATTATCAATCCTACTCCTGCATTACCCCTATTTGATTTTGTATTTATTGCCCTGTATTCACCTGACCAGAAGACTTGTTCCTCCTACCACCGAACGTCACTAATTCACACTATATATAACTTTAACCTATCCACTTCCCTTTTTTATATTTTGTAGCCTACCTGCCCGATTAAGGGATCTGAAATTAAACGTTTCGATCCGTATATTGCCAGTTTTGTTTCTCCTGATGACGACGTCCTCCTCAGTAGTCACCACCTAGAGATCCGATTGGGGTACTATTTCACCTTCGTAATATTTTACCCAAGGGGATGCCATCCCATTTAAGCACACAGCAAAATTGCACGGCCTCGGGAAAATTATGGCTGTAGGTTCTCCTTGCTTTCAGCCCTTCGCAGTACCAGTGCACCAATGCTATTTTTCCCTACGTTACAAAACAAAACTGTTGGTCTGCTCAGATGAGTCCAGGTTTCAGCTGCTAAGAGCTGATGGTAGGGTTCGACTGTGTTGCAGACCCACGAAGCCAAGTTGTCTACAAGGCACTGTGCAAGTTGGCGGTGGCTCCATAATGGTGTGGGCTGTTTTTACATGGAATGCGTACTCTGGTCCAGCTGAACCGATCATTGACTTTAAATGGTTGTATTCGGTAAGCAGCCATTCTTGGATTTCATGCTCCCATGACAGTGCGCCATGTCATCGGCCCACAGTTGTTCACAATTGATTTGAGAGACATTCTGGACAATTCGAGTCAACGATTAGACCAATCAGATCGTTCGACGCGAATCCCTGGAAAATTTGTGGGACGTAATCGAGACGTCAGTTCCTGCACAACATCTTGTACTGGTATCACTTTCGCAATTTTGGACGGTTAGAGAGGCATGTGGCTCAGTACTTCTACGGGGACGTGGAACGACTTGAAGAGTCCGTGTCATATCGAGTTACTGCACTGAACCGGGAGAAAGGAGGTCCGGCACGGTACTGGGGGGTATACCATGACTTGCCACCTCAGCGTATATTTTGAGCACAGCATAATACGAAATATTTTATGTCGTGGCTGATTGAGCCAACCCAAATTATGCTGCCCAGGTAACAAGAAAGAAATGAAATTCCATTCTGACTTCAGTATACAGCACCTAGTTCCAGTCCATCGAAATATCTGACGCACTGGGAGACTTCTTACGAGGGCGACGTCGGTGCTTCGGTTTCCATTGGAGAGAGGCAGAGCTCAGGGACGGCCCGCGAGAGAAGTCACGGCGAGGCAAAGCTTGTGGCCAGTCGCAGGTAGAAGTGGTTGCTGCGCTGCGTGAAGTTGTCTCCTTCGGACGGACTGAAAACGCGGCCGGTGGAGGAGAGATCTGTTACGGGGTAAAGCCAAGCACCGGCACGCCAGTAGGGAATGACAGTGTAATCGTCAAAGTTAAGTATTGTCCCCTTTCATTTTGTAATAAAACTCATTAATACGATTTGTTTGAATTGTTTGACTTGCGAACCGGTAAAACAGGCGTCCTAGACCTCACATATTTGGCAACGAGCATGGAGACATAATATTTGACGACTAGGCTGGATTTAACAAGATCGACGCTGTATTGCGCACAGACGGGCGGGTGCTTCAGACGTTGGACAAAGCGTGGATAATTCGAAGTGAAGTCTCGTGCGCGAATCCGAACGTTCTACAGCGCTGAATAACAGGAGCTCTGATTGAGGACCTGGCGGTTGCAGTCATCGCTATAGTTTACAGTGACCGCCGATATGAATTAGCTCTGGTTAGCTGGGTGTCGTCCTTTGTAGTCGCCAGGTGGAAGAGTACCTCCGCGGAATCGGTGGCCACGGTATCAGCGGAAGGATAATCCGTGCCCGTGACGGCAGCGCTAATTGCAGCTCATCACCTAGTGGCGAGGCTGATGACACGTATTACTGTGGCGGCTGCGGGGGATGTGGTTCACAACAAACACCTTGTGCTCGTGTTTGTGGTATCTGTACTGTACATAGGTGTCGTCACCGGTCTGGAGTGGCAGCAGCCCGCAGTACACCACTGTGTTTCCTACCGGTTAATACCAACGGGAAACTTGCAGTGAGTCATGGACCGTGGAAAAGCTCAAAAGAGGAGAATCGAAGTGTTTGAGATGTACTGTAGAACGGAGTTGCGAAATACGAAGACTGAAAGATAAGTAATGAGGAGGTTCTCTGGAGAAGTGACAAAATGATAGGACACGCGCCGAGACATTAAGGAACAGCTGCTTAGGTGCTTAAGGGATCCAGAAAGTGGAAGACAGGGACTACAATTCACCCTAAAAAAATATTGGGATGTTGATTAAGTGCTCCTCTGACATGTTTACACAGGGCTAGTTCGTAGTGGGCCATGTGTAATCACTTAGTGGAAAGACCATCCGAAAAAAGTACAGTGTGCTAACAGTGCTGTCTGCTAGTTAACAGAGTGAGAGAGATTTCTCAATGGAACGGAGACGCGGCTGAGCTTGATCGAACAGAGGGAATGCCAAATAGGAATGAGAGAGAGTGTTTCCAGTTCCAGCATTCGCTTGATTAACAAGGAAAATCTTCCAAAAACCTTTATTGGAACCGAGGAAAGGAGACTAGAATTATTTTATTTCTGCAGAAATAGTCAGTTATTTCTAAATTATGTGTATAAACGTGTAAGTCTCTTACTTAGTTGCTGGAATGAATGGCTTGATGTGAAATCAACTGTTTCTTAATATATTTTTGGATTTCAAAAATTGCTCTAAGCACTATGGGAGTTAACATCTGAGGTCATCAGTCCCCTAGACTCAGAACTACTCAAACCTAATGTAACACCCAACGACCCGCTTAAAGTCAATTAAGACAGAATATCATAATATAAAACAGGAAAGAGTTATCTTGGTAAATACTTCATCTTTGCCGATAAGCTAACATCAAGAAGTTTTGATAACAGCAGCATTATACATCACTGAGAGTTTTTGTTACGAAAAGAGGATGAAGAAACCTCAGATTAATATCTTGAAAGCTAAGTCCAAGGTGATGTTAGTCAGAGATACCTTTTATGTGGAAGAGAGTTGTCAGCGTAACGAAGAAATTCAATGCGCCTACAATACTCTTTCACAGTAGAAGTTGCTTGGTAGCTCTCGTCCTGTAAAGATGCGCGAGAACGGGTCTTGTCTTAGTTATGGAGAGAACGGAACGCGACGAGATTGTTTTGCGTTCAGATGTGTTTCTTTCGTGACGCGATCACGAACTTCGGAAACTGATTTTCTAAGCAGAGACAGTAACTGATAGACTCGTTTAACCGTGCATAACGGGTTAATTGAACTTTATTGACGAAACTGGTGAGTTCTGGACTTGACTTTCAAATAGTTGGAACTAAAAGAAGAGTGGATAGTATATCAAAGGACTACACTCAATAAGTCTCGAGTAGGACACAATTACACAACTTCAGGAAAATAATACAATTACGATGAAGAGTCAAGTTGTCGTAATTGTCAACAATCTTAATTTTAATAGATCTGACTTTACAAAACAACTGCGTGTGCGTCTGGTGCAAAAGTTATAATGTATTTAGTGGCCAAGGAAAAAGAAACTGTTCGTTCCAAGTGGAATATCAAGCGTGGACTACATTATTAAGTGATTTGATCAATGATAGTTAACCAACGACTGTTCAACAGGGACAGTTTAATCTGAATATCAAAATACCTACTTCATTAAATGAAAAGAGAACTTTTGAACATTTTTTTTATTTTACATTACGGCATAAGTCCACTCAGATGTGATCAATGAGTATCTGTGAATCTCGCTTCACACAGGCTTAACAACTCCATAGCAACGAGCCAACAACGTACGAGAAAACTGATAATTACAATGTTTCCTCGCAATTGTTGCTGTGTACGATGCGGATGAGATTTAACAACTACTGCATATCCGGCAATGAATCATTCAATCTTAAATCAGAAGAAGCATCCATAGTACGAGTTCATATTTCTGTCTCCCGTTCACCGACGGGTACCTACGTCATCGCGCATCGTGTCTCAGGTCCACTGTGAGAGCTGTGGCAGTAGCAGCTCTACGGCGTCGACAATTTGAGTACGGGTTGGAGTTCGGGGGCGCCACTCACCATTTTGGCGCCCAAAGTGGGGCTCCACGACGCCAGCTGCCGCCTCATCGGGGAGACAACTCAGCGCCTAACGACGCCAGTCGACGCCTCATCGAGAAGACGACGCCAGTCGGATTGTTGAAAAGACGACGTGGTCTTTGTTGGCAACAGCTACACATTTTTTGTTCATAGAATAGAACTCGACGACGCCGGGCTTCACACCGTCCGACGCTTCCTCTCAACTACGATTGCAGAGACGACGTGGGGTGCTGACTCCTGCATAACGCAGCCAGCGTTCCACGACTTCCTCTGAACTAAATGCAGAACGACACACCGCGTCGGAGAACGCGACAGTGATCACACCCACGCCACAATAATTTATAACTACGGAGAAAAGTAAGCAGTCCACAAAATAAGTGATCCTTTGAGTATCTTAGGGTAGACTTTGTACCGTAGTTATAATTGAGATTACACTGTGCTTTGTGTTCTGTAGTTATCATGATGCGTAAAAGAAACTTGAGACTGCGTAGTGATATAGATAAGAGAATACCCGAATCAGGGGAGCAGATTAGTGATTTGTCAGAACAGGAAGAAGGTAATAGAAATATTGTCAGTGTAGGAGGTGAAACGTTTACTGAACCAGATAAAGAAGCGATACCGTGTGTATCGGGGTTTAGAACAGAAGATAAAGTCATAGAATTACCAGATAATAATTCTGATGTTAGAGAGGGAATTGATCGCGAATGTAAAATGAAAGTCCCACCGAACAGCTCTGTAAGTGTAGATATACTCAGTGTGATGTTATCAAAATTGAATATGTTGGGTGAAAAATTTGCTGAAATACAAGTACAATTAGACATTAAATTTTCAGAACAGCACAGCGTATTTCAATAGTAAATTTTCTTAATTAGCTGAACAGCAGGTTAAAGTAGATAACCGGATAGAGAATGTTGAAGCTAGATTTGCCGATCAAAAGGTCAAAGTGGATATTAAATTGGAAGATGTCGAGTCTAGATTAACTAAACAAGAAAACCAGGAAATAAAATTACTGATTGTATAGATAAATTTCAAGAAAATTTTGGTAATTTATCGGAACCGTGTGACATGGTATCGATAACGGTTAATTCCTTGACGGATAATTATATGACAACAACTAAATGAAATTGAAAAGAATACTGTTAAGATGATCGATAACTACACTCCTGGAAATTGAAATAAGAACACCGTGAATTCATTGTCCAAGGAAGGGGAAACTTTACTGACACATTCCTGGGGTCAGATACATCACATGATCACACTGACAGAACCACAGGCACATAGACACAGGCAACAGAGCATGCACAATGTCGGCACTAGTACAGTGTATATCCACCTTTCGCACCAATGCAGGCTGCTATTCTCCCATGGAAACGATCGTAGAGATGCTGGAACGGCTTGCCATGCCATTTCCACCTGGCGCCTCAGTTGGACCAGCGTTCGTGCTGGACGTGCAGACCGACGGAGACGATGCTTCATCCAGTCCCAAACATGCTCAATGGGGGACAGATCCGGAGATCTTGCTGGTCAGGGTAGTTGACTTACACCTTCTAGAGCACGTTGGGTGGCACGGGATACATGCGGACGTGCATTGTCCTGTTGGAACAGCAAGTTCCCTTGCAGGTATAGGAATGGTAGAACGATGGGTTCGATGAAGGTTTGGATGTACAGTGCACCATTCAGTGTCCCCTCGACGATCACCAGAGGTGTACGGCCAGTGTAGGAGATCGCTCCCCACACCATGATGCCGTGTTCTGGCCCTGTGTGCCTCGGTCGTATACAGTCCTGATTGTGGCGCTCACCTGCACGGCGCCAAACACGCATACCACCATCATTGGCACCAAGGCAGAAGCGAATCTCATCGCTGAAGACGACACGTCTCCATTCGTCCCTCCATTCACGCCTGTCGCGACACCACTGGAGGCGGGCTGCACGATGATGGGGCGTGAGCGGAAGACGGCCTAACGGTGTGCGGGACCGTAGCCCAGCTTCATGGAGACGTTTGCGAATGGTCCTCGCCGATACCCCAGGAGCAACAGTGTCCCTAATTTGCTGGGAAGTGGCGGTGCGGTCCCCTACGGCAGTGTGTAGGATCCTACGGTCTTGGCGTGCATCCGTGCGTCGCTGCAGTCCGGTCCCAGGTCGACGGGCACGTGCACCTTCCAACGACCACTGGTGACAACATCGATATACCGTGGAGATCTCACGCCCCACGTGTTGAGCAATTCGGCGGTACGTCCACCCGGTCTCCCGCATGCCCACTATACGCCCTCGGTCAAAGTCCGTCAACTGCACATACGGTTCACGTCCACGCTGTCGCGGCATGCTACCAGTGTTACAGACTGCGATGGAGCTCCGTATGCGACGGCAAACTGGCTGACACTGACGGCGGCGGTGCACAAATGCTGCGCAGCTAGCGCCATTCGACGGCCAACACCGTGGTTCATGGTGTGTCCGCTGTGCCGTGCGTGTGATCATTGCTTGTACAGCCCTCTCGCAGTGTCCGGAGCAAGTATGGTGGGTCTGACACACCGGTGTCAATGTGTTCTTTTTTCCATTTCCAGGAGTGTATAAGATATTCTGGGGAATGCGAATCAAATGCCGTTTTATTGGCAGAACATATGTATGTACACTCCTGGAAATGGAAAAAAGAACTCATTGACACCGGTGTGTCAGACCCACCATACTTGCTCCGGACACTGCGAGAGGGCTGTACAAGCAATGATCACACGCACGGCACAGCGGACACACCAGGAACCGCGGTGTTGGCCGTCGATTGGCGCTAGCTGCGCAGCATTTGTGCACCGCCGCCGTCAGTGTCAGCCAGTTTGCCGTCGCATACGGAGCTCCATCGCAGTCTTTAACACTGGTAGCATGCCGCGACAGCGTGGACGTGAACCGTATGTGCAGTTGACGGACTTTGAGCGAGGGCGTATAGTGGGCATGCGGGAGGCCGGGTGGACGTACCGCCGAATTGCTCAACACGTGGGGCGTGAGGTCTCCACGGTACATCGATGTTGTCGCCAGTGGTCGGCGGAAGGTGCACGTGCCCGTCGACCTGGGACCGGACTGCAGCGACGCACGGATGCACGCCAAGACCGTAGGATCCTACGCACTGCCGTAGGGGACCGCACCGCCACTTCCCAGCAAATTAGGGACACTGTTGCTCCTGGGGTATCGGCGAGGACCATTTGCAAACGTCTCCATGAAGCTGGGCTACGGTCCCGCACACCGTTAGGCCATCTTCCGCTCACGCTCCAACATCGTGCAGCCCGCCTCCAGTGGTGTCGCGACAGGCGTGAATGGAGGGACGAATGGAGACGTGTCGTCTTCAGCGATGAGATTCGCTTCTGCCTTGGTGCCAATGATGGTCGTATGCGTGTTTGGCGCCGTGCAGGTGAGGGCCACAATCAGGACAGTATACGACCGAGGCACACAGGGCCAACACACGGCATCATGGTGTGCGGAGCGATCTCCTACACTGGCCGTACACCTCTGGTGATCGTCGAGGGGACACTGAATGGTGCACTGTACATCCAAAGCGTTATCGAACCCATCGTTCTACCATTCCTATACCTGCAAGGGAACTTGCTGTTCCAACAGGACAATGCACGTCCGCATGTATCCCGTGCCACCCACCGTGCTCTAGTAGGTGTAAGTCAACTACCCTGACCAGCAAGATTTCCGGATCTGACCCCCATTGAGCATGTTTGGGACTGGATGAAGCATCGTCTCCGTCGGTCTGCACGTCCAGCACGAACGCTGGTCCAACTGAGGCGCCAGGTGGAAATGGCATGGCAAGCCGTTCCAGCATCTCTACGATCGTCTCCATGGGAGAATAGCAGCCTGCATTGGTGCGAAAGGTGGATATACACTGTACTAGTGCCGACATTGTGCATGCTCTGTTGCCTGTGTCTATGTGCCTGTGGTTCTGTCAGTGTGATCATGTGATGTATCTGACCCCAGGATTGTGTCAATAAAGTTTCCCCTTCCTGGGACAATGAATTCACGGTGTTCTTATTTCAATTTCCAGGAGTGTAATTAGTAAGAGTAGTAGGTTATAAGATTTGACGAATAATTTTATTGATGAGTTTCATAATAGTACAAAGTCGGGTTTGACTGTCTTGTACAGTTTGCTTAAACATCTGAACAACGTTGTTATAGTGACACAAAATCAGAAAATGAAAATGTAGGTAGTCAATTAAAATCCAACTGCGAGACGAAGCGTCCGTGCATGCAGTACAACACCTATGCTAGTGATCCGTGGGAAGTAAATTCACATTGGGGAGTAGAAGGTGATCCGTATGTCCAACGAAGCTGTGTTTCTTCGCTAAAGGTGGAACACAGCATCTTTAAGAGTAGGTAATTTCCCACATTCTCTAGTGAGAAAAACAACGTCAATCCGAAAGTGTTCATAAAATCGATTAAGAGAGTATTTCTGCGCAGCTGGACTGAATTTGATAAGACACAATTTATCGTTTCTAAGATCACAGGAGAAGCTGCATTATGGGCCGCGGAAATTAGTGCAACATGTAATACGTGTTAAGAGTCTGAAAGGCTTTTCTTGACGAAATATTGGTCCTTGAGTCGTCAAGAACGTTTGCGGAAGAAGTTTACCAACCCGAATTTTACAACCCTAAGTAAGAAACGTTAAGACAATACTTTGAACGTTATATAAATAAAACTAGATACTGGATGGAACCCATTTCAAGCCGTGAAGAAATCTGTATATTGAAGGGCAGGCTGCCGTTCAATATAAGGGAGAAGCTTATTCATGCACCGGACTTTGACGTATAACCGTTTTTATCAGTTAATGGAGGACGCCAGACAATGGCACAACAACAACAGTAATTATAATAGTAATAACGGTAATAACAATCAGTTCAATCAAAATAGGTCAATTAAAAATAAGAATTTTAATAACTATAACCAGAATTTTAAAAATGGTAGCGCACAAAGTGATCCAGGAGAAAGGATAATCCAAACTGGAATTCAAATTAGAATCGTTCTAAAGGTGTTTTCGCTCCGAACAATGACCAAATGCAAGGGCAAAATAAACTCCAAAGAGTAAATGTAGTAGCGATGTATAGGAAAAGAAAGTATGGAGGACGGCAATCGGCAAACCACCAATGTTGTGGCGATGGCTGTGCTCCTATGGAGCCTCCGATCAAATCTAGATGGGGAACGTGCCAAATGACTAATGTAGATTGGAATAATCCCAATACTACCGGCAACTCCTGTAATTCTAATCGACCTATACCATTACCGCATGGTAGAAACATAAGAGGAGACAACGTGTACCCACAAATGGTGAATGAAGTACATTTAGTTGAAATACACGAACTACCGAGGAACCTAAGTGACGGGCGGTCAAACGAGAGCCAGTCATTTTAGGCCTTCCTCGGATGGCTGTTTATGAGGAGGGATGCAAACTTCACGAGTTAATCAATGTCCTTAATTATAATAACGGCTCTGACAGAGAGACGAGTTAATGAAAGAACCAAGGGCTGAAGTCAATAAGGAAGAATTTACTTTACAGGCTGTAGTAGATGCTAAGATTAACAATATTCCTGTAAGTATTCTGATTGACACAGATGCAACGGGCGGTGTAATGACGAGCCATTGTTTAAATATGGTTAGTAGACAACAGAAGCTACTCACTTTACCAGTGTCAGGATTTACCGTTTCGATGGCTTTTAGCGCTAAGGCGCTAAAGATAATTATACAACTGCGGGTAGCAGTAGAACTACAAGAAGCTAAATTGGAATGTGCTTTCTCGATAGTATCTAAAATAACTACACCGTGCATTTGGGGAATGGATTTTTTATATGAATATGGTGCAATCCTGGCCATTAAGGAAGGTGTTTGTACGTTAACTGTTAACGATAAGCCATTGAAGATAATGTTAAGAAAGAAGAGAATTATTTTAGGAAAATGTTGTCAAAATTTGATTTTCAATTATGTTCCGATGAATATTGTGCATTACATAGATGATGACCGTGATAAATTAACCGAGGTTGAAACCGAGATGTTGAGCATCGATGAAAAGGTTAGGGAATCAGAATACTTATCAATTCAGCAGCAGGTAGAGTTAAGAGAAGTGTTAAGATCATATCTACCTGTATTTAATAAAAAGCCAGGAATAATTAAAAACTTCGAGTACCACATTAAAACCTACCCGCATAATACATTCTGTAAGACGACATACTCAGTCCCTTGGTCAAAAAGAGAAGCAGTGACGAAGGAAATAAGGAAGACGTTAGTCTGGGGTGTTACTGAAACTTCTTCGTGAGAGTACTCCAGCCCTCTTTTAGCTGTAAATAAGCGAAAAGGAGAGATACGTTTAGTCTTAGATGCGAGGGATATCAATAAGATTATCAAACCAGTGAGGGCTCGTGCAGAAAATCTTGAAGAAATCGTGCAAAAATTTCATGCAGTGAAGTTTCTGACCTCCCTCGATCTAAAAGTTCATATTGGCAAACAAAGATCTCTAAAAAAATCACGAAAATACCATGCTTTTATTTATTTGGGAAGAACCTATCAATTTAAAGTAATGCCGTTTGGGTTAAACATTAGTGGTGGTGTATTCATAGAAGCACTAGACACAGTGCTTGGTCCAGATCTATTGGAACGAGTTACGGTTTATGTAGACGATTTACTAATTACCACGGAATCGTGGGCAGAACATCTTGAATTATTAAATCGGGTATTAGAAAAATTCTTGGAATATGGAGTGACAATTAGTTTAGGCTAAATCAAAATTCGGTAGAGATCAGATTAAATTCCCTGGTCTTATAGTTACGGCAGAGGGAACTGTGAAAAACTCTAAGAAGTTAGACCCAATTAGAAACAGCAAATATCCTATCAATAGGAAGCAGTTGAAATCATTCTTGGGACTAGCGTCCTTTTTCAGAAAATTCGTCTCACACCAGTTATTGCATAAAGAATGCCTGTTACAACTGTTACGAAAAAATATACCATGGCATTGGACTGATGCTTGCAGTCAAGCTTTTGATGAAATACGTAGTGCTCTGCTTTATGCTCTGCTGCTGCACCATCCGCGAATGGAAGAGGATTTTTTTCATCACGACTGATGCATCAGAGACAGGACGGGAATCTACGTTATTTCAGATGGATGACAAAACTAATGTAGATACCATTAGAATAATTGCTTTTGCTACTAGAACACTCTCTAATTTTGAACGTTCAAACTGTACAACTGAATTAGAAGTATTAGCGATAATATGGGCGTTGAAGAAATTCAGATACCTAGTATATGGTAAGAAAATAGTCATATATTGTGATCACAAAGCTGTCACTTTTCTGTTGTCAAGTCGAATGGACGAGTTACACGAATGGACGATTTACACGATGGGCATTAGTGTTACAACAGTACAACGTAACAGTTAAGCACGTCAAGGGTCGCGACAATGTCGTGGTAGACGCATTGTCGAGACTGCCAACACCTAAGTCAAGTGAAATCGAAGAAGAACGGATCGTAGATTTTAAGATAATAATACTTGAAACTGTTCCATATACTAAGGAAGTAAGTGAGATGCTTTCCCGTTTGGGACAATTGCAAAGGATAGATGATAGATGGAACGAAATTATCTCATTTAAGTACTGAGAAGAAGAAAGATTAAGAATCACTACACAATAAAAGAAGGTGTGTTGTTTTATCGAAAAAATGAGAGAGATCGGTGGAAGATCTGTATTCCTGATAACCATGTTGATCCTATTTTATGGTTTACCCATGTCCGTTGGGGTCATTTTGGAGCTCATAAATGCGTTATGAATCTACAGGAATTACGTTTTCATCCAAATTTATTAAAGAGAGCTCAAAAGGTACTAGAAGATGTAAAATATGTCAAAGAGCAAAACCAGTTAATTATGGTATTAAAGGCGTTTTGCATCCCATAGTGCCTAAGCAACCACTGGGTATTTTATCACGCAATACATGAGGACCTTTCCCAGCAGCCAAGGGGAATTTTAAGTATGTATTTGCTATGTATGATTTATTCTGGAAATATGTGAAATTGTATCCGCTACGATCGACTAATGTTAAACCAATGTAAAAGAAAATCAAAGACGACTATTTAGTGAACATAGGTAAACCGACGAGGTTAATTTCCGATAATGCCCCTTACTTTAGAAGTAAGATGTGGCGTGAGGCTATGAAGACATGGGAAGTATTCATATCTCGTATCAAACCGTCGGGGAACCCAATAGAATGGATATTTCGAGACTTCAATAGGTTTTTAAAAATGTATGGGGAAACAACACCATCGATGGGTGGACCTGATAGATAGTTTTAAAACCATGTACAACGAGCTACCACACTTATCGACTGGTTTTCGCCAAATGATATCTTATTTAATAAACAGAGTAATGATAATTGGCTTGGTACTTTACCATCTATCAATCAGAAGCAAAGAAATCACCAGGAAATAATATTTAAGGCATACTCAAGATTAAAACATAAGGCTAAAATACGCAAGAATCAGTTTCATAAGAGACTAGGAGTAGTAATTTCCTATGAAGTAGGTGATGATGTATTGTTAACAAATCATTCTAAGTCATCAAGGAAAATGAGACTGAATAAGAAATGGTGTTATCTGTATAATGAACCTTAATGGATTATTCAGATACCGCATGCTGGAATTTATCTTCTCAGAGACGAAGAACATAGAAAAGTAAAAGGAGTTTATCCTCATTTTGAATTAAAAAGATATTTTAGTTAGTTTATAAGAAAGAATTTTGTATCAAGAGATTTGTAATGCAAGAGAAGATCATCACTGTTCATATTTTCTATTGATATTAGTAGATGAATAGTTCGTAATCGATAGTGTTTTCTTAATTAAGTTTAATTAATTCAAGATGGATT
The DNA here is from genome assembly GCF_023897955.1 of Schistocerca gregaria. Classification (NCBI taxonomy): domain Eukaryota; kingdom Metazoa; phylum Arthropoda; class Insecta; order Orthoptera; family Acrididae; genus Schistocerca; species Schistocerca gregaria. Next base: position 418,263,089 of record NC_064921.1, on the reverse strand, counting down.
AATTAATGAATATAAGTTCAATTGAGTTATTAATTGATCAAACCATAAAACAATAAAAAACAAGAATTTATTGCAATGTAGTCGATTAATTATGTGTTTGTTTTAGATTAAGATGAATGTTTATTTGGAATATTGTTCACATGTTTTGTGATAACATAGGCAACGCATGTACACACGCAAGCACAATGAAAACTACGTTCAGGATTCATGTGGCTAGGAGATTAATTTTAAAATAAGATCACTAGATCACTTATTTTGGGGAAAGCAAACGAAGTTGGTATAGAAAGAGACCAAAGTAACCATGAAGGTACCAGATAGTGAGCACTATTTTAAATGACGTAAGTAAAACAATTAAGTGACAATAGTGTGAACAATCCATGAATAATAAACTGAAGAAGTTTCCACAGAATAATCAGACACTATTCAAACTATTGAATGACATTATTAAGCAGAAACAAAATATACTGTCGTTAGTAAAAAGTGAACCATTAGTGTTGGGTGTGTGTGTGTGTGTGCACAAAGAGAGGGAGTGTAATAAGTGTTTCAGATTTACGACTGTGATGTTGCGGACAGCCAAGCTGCAGGCTGCACTAAGCTGTGGTGCAGTCTACTGCTGACGTCACCACAGGTCAACGAGATCAACCCTCGACCGGCGACAATCGGATCGTAATCCCTGCATTGTACGATCTGATGAAGTAGCAGCGTCGCCAGTGGTTCGGAGCGGAAGGACAGGCTTCGAACTGGGCCATGTCTCGCACCCCACAAGGTCCAGTGCTGTCGCAGAGACAGTGCTACGATACGACGTCAACAGTGCAATAAAATGAATTACTTAAGCTACGAACATTAGGTACATTTTCAGTAAAGATCGATGTAAATGTATGAATGGTGTACAGTTCAAATTTGTAAATGTGTGTGAGAATGGAAAAACCAAAATAAAGACCCGAACTATGTAAGGACTTCCAAGTAGGAATGAAATACCCACATCATCGTCCAGGGGGGAGGGCAAGTATGACACCCCAACGACCCCCTTAAAGCCAATTGAGAAATAATATCATAATATGAAGTAGGAAAGATTTATCATGGCAAATATGACATCTTGCCGATAAGCTAATGCCATGAAGTTTTGATAACAACAACATTATACATCACTGAGAGTTTTTGTTATGAAAAGAGGAGGAAGAAACCTCAGGTTTAATTAATGGCAAATATCCAAGTGATAATTGCATTTAATATCTTGAAAGCTAAGTCCAAGGTGATGTTAGTCAGAGATAACTTTTATGTGGAGGTTCTCTCGAGAAGTGACAAAATGATAGGACATGCGCCGAGGCATTAAAGAACAGAATCTTAGGTGCTTAAGGGATCCGGAAAGGGGAAGACAGGGACTGCAATTCACCCTAAAAAATATTACGACGTTGATTGTAAGTGCTCCTCCGAGATGTTTACACAGGGCTAGTTCGTAGTGGGCAATGTATAATCACTTAGCAGAAAGACGATCCGAAAAAAGTACAGTGTGCTAGCAGTGCTGTCTGCTAGTTAACACAGTGAGAGAGATTTCTCAGTGGAAACGAGACGCAGCTGAGCTTGATGGAACAGAGGGGATCCCAAATGCGAACGAGAGAGTGTTTCCAGTTCAGAATTCGCTTGAAAAACAAGGAAAATCTTCCAAAAACCTTTATTGGAACCGAGGAAAGGAGACTAGAATTATTTTATTTCTGGAGAAATGGTCAGTTATTTCAAAATTGTGTGCATAAATGTGTATGTCTGTTAATTAGTTGCTGGAGTGAAAGGCTTGATGTGAAATCAACTGTTTCTTAATATATTTTTGGATTTCAAAAATGGCTCTAACCACTATGGCACTTAACATATGAGGTCATCAGTCCCCTAGACTTAGAACTACTTAAACCTAATGTAACACCCCAACGACCCCCTTAAAGTCAATTAAGACAGAATATCATAATATGAAGTAGGGAAGAGTTATCTTGGCAAATACGACATCTTTGCCGATAAGTTTTGATAACAACATTATACATCACTGAGAGTTTTTGTTATGAAAAGAGAAGGAAGAAACCTCAGGTTTAATTAATGGACAAATATTCAAGTGATAATTGCAATTAATATCTTGAAAGCTAAGTCCAAGGTGGTGATAGTCAGAGATAGCTTCTATGTGGAAGATAGTTGTAAGCGCAACGAAGAAATTCAGTGCGCCTAAAATACTCTTTCCACAGAAGAAGTCGCTTGCTGGCTTTCGTCCTCTGAAGACGCGCGAGAACAATTCTTGTCTTAGTTATTGAGAGTACGGAACGCGACGAGATTGTTTTGCGTTCAGAAATATTTCTGGCGTGACGTGATTCACGAACTGCGGAAACTGACTTTCTAAGCACAGACAGTAACTCGTTTAACCGTGCATAACGGGTTAATTGAACTTTATTGACGAAACTAGTGAGTTTTGGACTTGACTTTCAAATGGCTGGAACTAAAAGAAGAGTGGATAGTATATCAAAGGACTAAATTAGTCTCGAGTAGGACACAATTACACGACTTCACGAAGATAATATAATTGCACTGAAGAGTCAAGTTGTCGTAATTGTTAAGAAACTTAATTTTACTAGATCTGACTTTACCAACCAACTGCGTGTGAATGTGGTGCGAAAGTTATAAAGTATTTAGTGGTTAAGGAACAATAAACTGTTTGTTCAAAGTGGAATATCAAGCGTGGATTACATTATTAAGTGATTTAAACAATGATAGTTAACCAGCGACTGTTCAGCAGATACGGTTTAATCTGAATATGAAAATACCTACTTCATTAAATGAAAAGAGAACTTTTGAACATTTTTTTAACATTACGGCTTATGTCCACTCAGACGTGATCAAAGAGTATCTGTGGATCTCGCTTCACACAGTTTCAACAAATCCATAGCAACGATCCAACAACTTACGAGAAGACTTATAATTACAATGTTTCCTCGCAATTGGTGGTGTGTACGATGAGGATGAGATAAGATTTAACAATTACTGCTTATCCGGGCAATGAATCATTCAATCTTAAATCAGAAGAAGCACCCATCGTTCGCATTTCTGTCTCCCGTTCACCAAAAGATACCTATGTCATTGCGTATCGTGTCTCAAGTCCACTGCGAGAGCTGTGGCAGTAGCAGCTCTACGGCGTCGACAATATTTGCATGCGGTTGGAGTGCGGGGACGCCACACAAACTAACCTAAGGACATCACACATATCCATGCCCTGGGCAGGATTCGAACCTGCGACCGTATCAGCCTTGAACCTCTCGGCCACAGTGGCCGGCAAGATTTCTATATGTCTCAGTACAAGTGTTCCCTCTCGAGCTGATCATATTACAAGAAATTAATGTCATACTCACATGCATAACTGTGAGTTTAAAACGATCGTGATGTTAAAAACAAGTCGTATATTTTGAGTCATATTCTGCTACTTTGTTAGCATTGAGGCAAATACCCCATTTCAACATAACATGAGTTCCTCAAGTGATTAGACTAAACGATGTTTTATCTTATTTCATTACCTGGCTCACTATGTATTTGCTCCAGTACCTCGGCGATATGTGCGCTGATGACAGCAACGAGTCGCTGTGGGCTTCCGGATATCATGGAAATTGTAGGTCCACTAGTTTTGCCGTATTCACACTGACCGGTCTCATCGCTTGTACTCCCTAACACATACAGTGTTGTTCTTTTTTTCACACGTTTCCAATCGAATTAAGTTCCGAGAGTGGAGTGGTCTTGTTAAATGGCGTAGCTTTTTTCGAATTATACCTCGATGTCATATAGTTTACTCACCTGACGCGAAATTTGCCATCCTGCATGACAGGGTTGGTCCTAGTCAGGAAGATGGGAAAACCTGCTTCTCCGGTAGCTCACGGCAAACAACTTGAGTCACCCTAAGAGAAAGAATCCTTTTTTCGAAATCAAGAAGTTGTATAATATTAAACAGACCTATCTACCTTGCAGTACCATTTGGTCGTTGCATTTCTGGCAGGGTTTTTCAGGCGTTCAGCGTAGTACGTCAATCGCGTGATTGGGAAAACCTAATCCTTCTCACCAAAATACGCTTTTCTCGTCCTCAGTGGTATAGCGTTGGTGTTCCTTCGGTCATTCAAACAAAACCGTTTTGAGAAAACGAGTAAGCAAGGAGAAAATATTGTTCGACACACAAAACCTAGTTTCTGCCTATTCTTGCAGACTGCTCATCTCCAATCCATGAAGCTGGAAATTATGGGCTTAATTTATTATTGAATGATACATTTTACAAGTGAGCTTCGCTCTTGAGACACTGTTGCAAGTCATAGCTTTATAGTTAATGTCTGTATTCTAATAATCTGCAAAACAAATAAATAACAGTACTTTCTCTAAAAAAATTCAGGCAATTATTGTGTTATACTTTCAGTTGTTCGTAAGTCGTAAAGAAAATTAAAAAAAAGTAAGTGATCATCCTTCGCATATTTTTAGAAGTCACATTTCATTGTGGTCGTGCATAGTCTCGTTCGACCGCTGATTACTTCTTGCTGAAAGTTGTCTTTATTTCAGTCTCCATTACGTTAGTTTTTCTTTCTTTCTTTTTTTTTGCATGACCTACATACCACAGTACGTCTAAAAGCAAAGTGGGGATCTATGCTCTCTCTCTCTTATATACACAAACACACAGTTTCTTTTGCGATGTTGCTCACAATTATGCATATTGCGTCATATCTTAGCATGTCATTTTGTGCCCGTATTTCCTCATACTGGTTGGCTTCTAAGGTCTTCTCTCACTACCTCTGAAACGATAGGTGGTCCTGCTCTCTAATAAGCAATTGTCAGTCGGCAAAGAGAACGTGGCTTTGTAAACACGAACCAGCTTTTTACCACGTTCCTATGATGACAATAGACTCACATTTAGTACCAAGTTCTTTTTCTGAATTCCCTGAAGTGTGTGTGCCTTAATTTTTTCACCTCATTTTCGAATTCTGTACAGAAGGGGATTCTTCTTCAGTTTTTTTTATTCTTATTGATTTGTTAGATGTTCATTAAAATATTTATTTAGCTGTTTGAAACTGTAATTTTAATCTCAAAGAAGACAATACAAACATACAATGCATTTGCCCTCAACTTAAATCAAAGCCTCCTTATAGATTGTTAATGACACCTCGTATTTATATGCCATACCAGAACTAGAAAACGCTTGTTCTCAAGAAATCGTGTTGCAACATCTTGCAACAATATGATGGAATAAATCCCCACTCAAGATAAATTAGTTACTACCTAACCAGCAGAGGTCCCTAGGTTCTTAACATGGCTCTACTCAAAAAGATGTTGAGTGACGCACTGTCGCTTTAATAAATCATAGAAGGAATGATCATTCATAAATACGCTGATTAGGAAAGACAATAGTGAAATAATTAAATAAATGTATAATGGGTAGTGACCCTTAAAAGGAAAACATTACGTAACTATCCCACCGTAAAATAACTCAGGTTGCAGCAGATAAGTTATTCATATCAGACACATGTGTATATCTGGTTGAATGATTTAAGGGGGGGGGGGGGGGAGGGGGGAGAGCAAGGACCAAACTTCTTGTTCCTGTATACATCACAAACGTTTCTTCAGATACATGTGGTATTAAACCGGAAGAACACACGCAAAGCTGACATGGGTCATAATTTTAGCATGTTGTTGTCTGACAAGTCTTGCAGGGTTGACTGCCCTCAGATGTTAGACAAAAATTATTTAATTGATCCTAATTGATTGACGTTCGTAAACAACCTATTCAGAACGAGTCGGATAATGACTAATAACATTTACATAAGAAAAGTAGGATGTAACCAGATATTTACTACCAAAAATCAAGTGAATTGCAAAATAGAATCTGTACAGTTACAACATTAAATTAAATGTACTGGTCAGACTAAGTTCAAGATTGGCACAACACATATCAAAAATCGCGCCCCCAATTTTTATGCATGAACAGTAAAGTGGTTAATAATAAATGAAAAGCATCAGTTTGCTTTTGTTCTACAATACTACTTTTATTGATAAGCGGTTTTCGGCTTACAAGGCCATCTTCAAACATTTACTGAGTATTATCACCAAAGAAGTTAAATATTAGCAGACAACATTGGAAGAGAAGTAACATATCTAGAGTGAAGTAGAAACATGGATGAGATCTGGACTGTGAGCAAGATGGTTGTTAATTTCCAGGTCTTCCAGCAGGTTGGCTTTATGGCTTTTGTTTGCTAAGTAAGTAGGTGGGTCAGTGGCTGGTAGTTGTTCATAATTCACTTTGCTCATTTATTTAATGAAAACTGGTACACAGCCACTGATTTGCTTATAATGTTAATGTTAAAATGCAGTACCAACGCACTCTCAAACTGTAGGTTCCCTCAAACACCTCCATTTTTGTGCATTTATTCATTTCTGTTTATCTTATTGATATTGCTTAAGTTCGTTATGTATTCTGTATTTACATTGACAACTGTCTCTTCTTTTTTAATTGGTTGTGTATCACTCTCCATTTTTCATACCTCTTGATGCAGCCTTGTCTAGTACTAATTTTATCTTATATTATTAGTTTTGTTTAGTAATAGAAACTGTGATGTAGGCATGATATTCCTATTTTGTGCTAAAGGTTTTCCTGTCAATCCCATTGTTATTTATGTAGTGTTCAGTTTTTACTATTTCATTGCAAAGATGTTACTTACTGTATGTTTCTACTTCACTCTACATGTGTTACTTCTCTTCCAATGTTGTCTGCTAACATTTAACTTCTTTGGTGATAATACTCAGTAAATGTTTGAAGATGGCCTTGTAAGACAAAAGCCGGTTAGCAATAAAAGTAATATTGTAGAATATAAGCAAACTGGGGCTTTTCATTTATTATTTTAATGTTGTTCTACCAAGAACCGACAGAAGACTCTGTTAATATAGTAAAGTGGTTGTTACTGTTTAGCCTCTCATTTTGTAAAAATGTCCATTCTCACCGGTGCTGACAACAGAGAGCTGAGAGAAAATGTAGTGAACTTAAACACATTTATTGTTATGGTGTCCTACTTCAAAAAGGGTGCTTTTTTTTTGCCATCAGTCTTCTGACCGGTTTGATGCGGCCAGACGTGAATTCCTCTACTGTGCTCTTCAGCTCAGAGTAACACTTGCAACCTATGTCCTCAATTACTTACTGGATGTATTCCATTCTCTGTCTTCCTCTACAGTTTTACAGCTCCCTGTAGTGCCATTGAAGTCATTCCCTGATGTCTTAACAGATGTCCTATCATCCTGCCCCTTCTCCTTATCACTGTTTTCCACATATTCCTTCCCTCTACGAATCAGCGTAGAACCTCCTCGTACCTTACCTTATCAGTCCACTTAATTTTTAACATTCGTCTCTAGGGCCACATCTCAAATGCCAGGAATGCCTTTCTTGTCGTAGCTAGTCTGCTTTTGATGTCCTCATAGCTCCATCCGTCATTGGTTATTTACTGCCTTGGTAGCAGAATTCATTAACTTCATCTACTTCGTGATCATCAATCCTGATGTTAAGTTTATCGCTGTTTTTATTTCTAATGCTTCTCTTTACCTTCGTGTTTCTTCGATCTGCTCTCAATCCATACTCTGTACTCATTAGACTGTTAATTCCATTCAGCAGATCGTGTAATTTTTCTTCGTTTTCACTCAGGATGGCAATGTCATTAGCGAATCGTATCATTGATATCCTTTCACCTTGAATTTTTATGCCACTCCTGAACCTTTCTTTTATTTTCACCATTGCTTCCTCGATATACAGAATGAACAGTACGGCCGAAAGGCTACATCCTTGTCTTACACACTTTTTAATACGAGCACTTCGTTCTTGGTCATCCACTCTTTTTATTCCCTCTTGGCTGTTGTATATATTGTATATGACCGGTCTGTCACTACAGATTACCCCTACCTTTGTCAGAATTTCGAATGTCTTGAACCATTTTACATTGTCGAACGCTTTTTCCATGTCAACAAATCCTATGAACGTGCCTTGATTTTTCTTTAGTCTTCCATAAATTATTAACTGCAACGTCAGAATTGACTCTCTCGTGCCTTTACTTTTCCTAAAGCCATAATGATCGTCATCTAGTTCATTCTCAACTTCCTTTTCCATTGTTCTGTATATTACTCTTGTAAGCAACTAGAATGCATGAACTGTTAAGCTGATTGCTCGATAATTCTCGCACTTATCAGCTCTTGCCGTCTTCCGAATTGTGTGGATGATGCTTTTCCGAAAGTCAGATGGTAGATCACCAGACTCATACATTCTACACACCAACGTGGTTTTGTTGCCACTTCCCCCAATGATTTTAGAAATTATGATGGAATGTTTTCTATCCGCCCTGCCTTACTTGTTCTTATGTCCTCCAAAGCTCTTTTAAATTCTCTTCTCATACTGGATTCCCTATCACTTCTAATTCGACTCATGCTTCTTCTTCTATCACATCAGACAAATCATCCCCTCATAGAGGCTTTCAATGCATTCTTTCCACCCATCTGCTCTCTCCTCTGCATTTAACAGTGGAATTCCCGTTGCACTCTTAATGTTACCACCGTTGCTTTTAATGTCACCAAAGGTTGTTTTGACTTTCCTGTATGCTGAGTCTGTCCTTCCGACAATCATATCTTTTTCGATGTTTTCACATTTTTCCTGCAGCCATTTCGTCTTAGCTTCCCTGCACTTCCTATTTATTTCATTCCTCAGCGACTTGTATTTCTGTATTCCTGATTTTCCCGGAACGTGTTTGTACTTCCTCCTTTCATCAATCTTCTGAAGTATTTCTTCTGTTACCCATGGTTTCTTAGCAGCTACCTTCTTTGCATCTATGTTTTCCTTCCCAACTTCTGTTATGGCCCTTTTTAGAGATGTCCATTCCTCTTCAACGGTGCTGCCTACTGCGCTATTCCTTATTGCTGTATCTATAGCGTTAGAGAACTTCAAACGTATCTCGTCATTCCTTAGTACTTCTGTATACCACTTCTTTCCGTATTGATTTTTCCTGACTAATGTCTTTAACTTCAACCTACTCTTCATCACCACTATATTGGGATCTGAGTCTATATCTGATCCTGGGTACGCGTTACAATCTAGTCTCTGATTTGGTAATCTTTGCCTGACCTTGCTGTATTCTAACAAAAAACTTCCCGTATCACCCGGCGTTTTCCTAGTATGCCTCCTCCTCTTGTGATTCTTGAACAGGGTATTTGCTATTACTGTCTGAAAATTATTACATAACTCAATTAATCTTTCTCCTCTCTCATTCCTTGCCCCAAGCCCATATTCTCCTGTTAACTTTTTTCTACTCCTTCCCAAACAACTGCATGCCAATCCCCCATGACTACTAGATTTTCATCCTCCTTTACATACTGTATTACCATTTCAGTATCCTCATACACTTACTCTATTTCTTAATCTTCAGCTTGCAACGTCAGCTTGTACAGCTGAACTATCGTTGTCGGTGTTCGTTTGCTGTCGATTCTGATAAGAACAACCCTGTCACTGAACTGTTCACAATAACACACTCTCTGTCCCACCTTCCTATTCATAACGAATCCTACCCCTGTTATACCATTTGCTGTTGCTGTTGATACTACCCTATTTCATCTGACCAGTAATCCTTCACTCTACTGACCCCTACTGTATCTAGACTGAGTCATTGCGTTCTCTGTGGCCCATATGTCACTATAAATATTCGCATGGAGAGCATGTTTTCCACATCGGTCTGGAGACTGTTACAGTCGTCATGGAGGTGAAGTATATTGTGCTGCTTTCATTTGAACTAAACAGAGGACGTGTTGTTGCATTTACATATTTCTACGGTTGAAGTTATTCATGTTACAGAGTCCCTCCACGGGTCAACACAATCTGCTTACACATTTTTCAGGAGTAGCCACTTGACTCGAGCGTGCTGACGTAAGTGAGCACTTTGGAATACCTAAAACTCCATGAAGAAGTAGGGATTTGTTTCTGTGCTTGCATAGAAACAAAATGATTCTGCTTCAGGTGGAGCAATTGGCACTTACTCAAACTGAGTCTGAACGTGATCACTGGATACTTTGACAATGTCTCAAACAAAACTGTTTACTCTTCAGCGATGTGTGTTGACTGTACACCCATCAGATGTTCCCCTGACTGTTTCTACCTTGATAGTAGCAAACCGCGGTTCACTAATGTGGAAGCCCGTCTCAGCCAATGATGGCCTCTGTTACAACCAGATTACCTCCGACTCTTTCTAGACATGAGACGACGGGCCAGTCCCGAGCAATTATACAGCATTCTGGAAGATTCTTGAACAATTTAAAGCAACGTCCAGCCGAAGGGCTTAGCCAACGACAAAGCCTCCTGTATACCGTGGCAGGAAAGTGTTACACGTTCCGTGTAGAAGGAATTCTTAACCTTTGACTCATGGGCGCCTGTGTGACGACATGAGACAAATTCCAGTGGGGTTGAAAAAACTACACGTGATTCTTGTTAGATTGCTACACTTACTGCCCGCGGTCAACTTTCACCGGCTCAGCTATACAGGATGGCTCTGGGGTGCACTGTAAAATTCTGCGTTTCGGCCACTGAGATAAAAACTCCCAGCTCTCCCCCAACCTGCCCGAAGTCTGTCACTTTCTTGGTACCTCTCGCTATCCGAGCCAACGCAAAAATTACTTTTCTAAAGCATACATTACTACAGCTGTTAGTGTGAAACTGTCCATTATTAACCAATGAGATTAAAGAACTGAGAACACCACCTAACCTTCGATCTCAAATTGTATAAATTGGTTAATACAATCGACCAAATTAATTAGATTAATTGATGATGTAAGGAGGTAAAATACCGTGGTCTTACAGTCTCAACAATTGACTGGTAGTACAATCAGCATTTTTCAGACAGTAGCAAGTGCAGAATAAATTATTGGAGCAGAGCAACAAAATATCTAAAACGTGCAACATTTATGGTTACAAATACTCTCTAAGTCCGAAAAAAACACACTTAAACACAACCGCGGGGTGTAGATTGCACACCTATTTAAAAACCGCGGCACTACTTTAGTCAGCTTTATCTCTGTCAGCCTGGTCGATATTCATGAAGTCAGACACATTACAACATTAGACAACTTTCAAGATCCCGTTTAAATACTCTTGAGTCAATTTTATGATTTTGGTGTACAATATTCTATCTGTAATTTTTACTAACCTTTTTAATATTCGGAGCTCCTGCTGTTGCTAGTCAATACAGTATCTATCAACGCACTGGTGCTTCAGCCCTATATACCTTGACAGTCTTAAATATATAAGTTTACTAAGCTCTCGTCATAGAAACATTGGACTAATATGATAATAGGATGTGATCCCCATGCAGGCGATATTACTGTAAATGTGGAGTTTTCACAGTTAAGCCACCATTCCTCAGGTTATTCACTAAACAATTTATAATTACTTGCTTCTTTAACAATAATAAAGATCAATTCATTTTAGCTGTCATCAAGACTTACATACTGGTGTGTCACATGCATATAATGCACGGCCTTATCGTTAGTTATAAATTTTACAAACAATTTTAGTGTTAAATGTTAACAATTTTGTTAAATATATTTTATGCCATGAAAATAATCGTAGGCCAATGTCCTTGCCACAGTGGTAACATCGGTTCCAGTCAGATAGCCAAAGTTAAGTGCTGTTGGGCTTGGCTAGCATCTGGATGAGTGATCGTCTGGGGCTCCAGGGCACCGTTGGCATGTAACGATCTATTGACACGTAATCAACATGGCTTCAGAAAACATCGCTCTTGTGCAACGCAGCTAGCTCTTTATTCGCACGGAGTAATGGCCGCTATCGACAGGGGATCTCAAGTTGATTCCGTATTTCTAGATTTCCGGAAAGCTTTTGACACCGTTCCTCACAAGCGACTTCTAATCAAGCTGCGGAGCTATGGGGTATCGTCTCAGTTGTGCGACTGGATTCGTGATTTCCTGTCAGGAAGGTCGCAGTTCGTAGTAATAGACGGCAAATCATCGAGTAAAACTGAAGTGATATCAGGTGTTCCCCAGGGAAGCGTCCTGGGACCTCTACTGTTCCTGATCTATATAAATGACCTGGGTGACAATCTGAGCAGTTCTCTTAGGTTGTTCGCAGATGATGCTGTAATTTACCGTCTAGTAAGGTCATCCGAAGACCAGTATCAGTTGCAAAGCGATTTAGAAAAGATTGCTGTATGGTGTGTCAGGTGGCAGTTGACGCTAAATAACGAAAAGTGTGAGATGATCCACATGAGTTCCAAAAGAAATCCGTTGGAATTCGATTACTCGATAAATAGTACAATTCTCAAGGCTGTCAATTCAACTAAGTACCTGGGTGTTAAAATTACGAACAACTTCAGTTGGAAGGACCACATAGATAATATTGTCGGGAAGGCGAGCCAAAGGTTGCGTTTCATTGGCAGGACACTTAGAAGATGCAACAAGTCCACTAAAGAGACAGCTTACACTACACTCGTTCGTCCTCTGTTAGAATATTGCTGTGCGGTGTGGGATCCTTACCAGGTGGGATTGACGGAGGACATCGAGAGGGTGCAAAGAAGGGCAGCTCGTTTTGTATTATCGCGTTATAGGGGAGAGAGTGTGGCAGATATGATACACGAGTTGGGATGGAAGTCATTACAGCATAGACGTTTTTCGTCGCGGCGAGAGCTTTTTACGAAATTTCAGTCACCAACTTTCTCTTCCGAATGCGAAAATATTTTGTTGAGCCCAACCTACATAGGTAGGAATGATCATCAAAATAAAATAAGAGAAATCAGAGCTCGAACAGAAAGGTTTAGGTGTTTGTTTTTCCCGCTCGCTGTTCGGGAGTGGAATAGTAGAGAGATAGTATGATTGTGGTTCGATGAACCCTCTGCCAAGCACTTAAATGTGAATTGCAGAGTAGTCATGTAGATGTAGATGTAGATGTAAGGGCGTTTGAGGAGCTACTTGTCTGAGAAGTAGAGGCAGCAGTCATGAAAGCTCACAAGGGCTGGGAGGGAGCAGTGCTGGTCACCTGCCCCTCCATATCCGCAGCCAGTGCTGCCTACCAGCTGAAGGTGACACGGTTGTCAGTCGGTACTGTTGGGCTCTCTGTGGCCTGTTCGGACGTAACTGAAGATAGTTTTAGTAAGCTTGTCTCACCATCCCGAATTTCAAGCTATCTTCAGGTTTCTTGTAGCATGCCTGTAGACAGCTTCGGTATTTTTAGTGTCTTCAGTTATGATACTCTCAGTTAATAGGCCACCTTGCCGCCTGCGCTTTACAGGTGGCCACTAACAGCTCACTGTGGAAGCCTGGGTGCTCTGCCCAAGGGACAGTCGTGACTTACATGCCCCAGCCCCATCGGATACATTCCATCACACACCGCTCAATGCCTAGAATTCCTTGCACACATGCCCCTCACAAACACAATTGCAGGAAGACACATTGTTACTACATACAGCAGCATTTGACGGTTACATATGTAAATTTTCCCAAGAATATCTAGATATGGTACTCTGCAATACGACGATAAAGTTGGTACTACAGTGCAACAGATATATCCTCTGACTGCAAAAAGTGTTCTACAGATATAAATTTAACAAAAGAATGAAATTCGTAACTGTCTGATGAGCCCATAACCGCCTCAAATGGGAGTAAGCTTCTGTTTAAGCATATTGCCACCCTGTCTATTCCCAGTAAGTCCGTACATCCACCCTGTTGGCAACTAGTGGCGTCACTGGAGCGCTCTTCACTGTTACGACAGAGTGACTATGCTGTGCTCTTTGATCCACGCCACATTCCGCTTTCCATGGCCTGGGTTATCACTGCATACTGTATGCGATCAATAAATAATTCTGGCTGCAACATGAACACTGCTGAATCTTCTTCTGTCCCCACTAGTGAGTGCTCACCTCTTGCTCAAATCCTTTGTAACATTCCCTCTCCACGTAGGTCATTGATGGTTTCTTAATTACGTCACTCCATGTGGATCATTGAGTGTTTCTTAATTACCATTATATGACGATCGGGAGGGTGGATTCACTACACACAATTGACTGCAACGTCGCTAGTAACTTATTATATAGTTTGTTCACATTACTAAATTATAGTAACAAAACTGTGGCACGAAGTTAGAATAAAACTTGTACTTTTATGAATGTTCCAATGTTCGACGACTTCCTACGTGCGAATTACTAATTAGCATGACCATTATATTTCGCTTGGCACTCGACTGTAAACTTCAATACATTTCTCGGCCTCCATTTTAGTGCTTCCACTAACTGAATGTTCTTTTTTTTTCTTTTTTTCCCTTTATTGAATTTCCATTCCCCCCGTAGGGGGCGGGCTGGCAGCAGCATAGTACGCTGCTCTTTAACCTACAGAATTTTTAAAACATAAGAAGATAAGAGACAATAAAAGCAGGTGCGGTTGAGCGATGCTAATAAAATACACAGGAAGAAGACAGGTACAACAATAGACAGACAATTAAAAAACACGACGACAGTTTGGTTTCTGTTCGCAAGAGACATAAAAATCACACGCAGCGACAGTATGATGTCTGTTCGCAACACTTCAGCAAAGACGCACAACACTGAAAAATCACTGGAAACATTGCACAAAAAAAGTTGGCACGAAGATGACACACCACAGCCCAGGGCAGATGGAGGGGGGGGGGGGACCTGGACAGAGGAGGGGAAAAAGAGGGAAGCGAGAAAAAATGGGTAGGGCGACGGGAGGAAATGACTCACAAGGAAGGGGGGGCAGGGCAGACACGAGATGGAATGGGGAAAAGCAGAGGAGGGAAATTCAAAAGGGCTTGTGGGAGAGAAGGAAGGCAGAGAGAGGGAAGGCAGAGAAGGAACAGGATGTAAAGGGGGGAGAGGAAAAGGACAGAGGAACTTAGGGGGAGGTGAGCATCAGAGCTGATAGGAGGGATAAATGGAGGGAGAGAGGGCATCATCTGGGAGGGGGAGTTGATGGAAGCCACCTTGAGAAAGGAGATGAAGAGTGCAGAGTTGGAGGGTAGGCGGGGACACAACAGCGAAGGCGCAGCAGAGGGCAGGGGTTGGAGAGGTGAGGAGCAACCATGGGATGAGGGGGGTGAAGGTGGCGGGAGGTGTAGAGTATGCAGATATGTTTGACGAATAGGAGCAGATGGGGGAAAGGAATAAGGTCGTAAAGGATTCATGTGGGTGACAGGAGGCATATATGGAAGGTGAGGCAGAATTCATGGCGCTCGAGGATGTAGAAGGACTTATAGAATTCCAGGGGGGACGAAGATATCCAGGTGGGGCTGGCATAATAGAGGATGAGATGGATTAAGGATTTGTAGGAGTGGAGGATGGTAGAGGGGTTCAACCCCCATGTCTGACCAGAGACGAGTTTGAGAAGTTGGAGGTGGTTGTGAGCTTTGGATTGGCTAGAACGGAGATAAGGGATCCAGGTGAAGTGGCGGTCAATGGTGAGGCCAAGGAGGTGGGGGATATGTGGACAGGACGGGTGCAGATGGTAAGAGAGGAATCAAGGAGCCAGAAGGAGTGATTGGTACGATCTATGATGATTTTGTGGGTCTTTGAAGGATTGATTTTCAGAAGCCACTGGTTACACCATGCTGCAAAAGGTCAAAGTGATTCTGGAGAAGGCGTTGGGACTGTTGGAGGGTAGGAGCGAGGGCAAGGTATGCGATGTCATCGGCATACTGCAGGAGGTTAAGGGAGAGTTGGGTGTTGGGGCATATATGCCATGTACAGGAGGTAGAGGAGAGGGGAGAAGACAGAGCCCTGGGGTACACCTGGAGAGGGGCCGAAGATGCGGGAATCGGCGTGATGGATGATGAAGGGTTGGCTGGAGAGGATGGAGGAAATCATACGGATATAGTTGACAGGGAGGGTGTAGGTCGGGAGTTTAAACCGGAGACCAGGATGACAGACACAGTTGTAGGCAGTTTCGAGGTCGAGGGAGACAAAAATGGCGGAGCGACGAGAGTTAAGCTGGAGGGAGATGAGTGGGGTGTAGGAGTTGGTCATCGGCAGAGAAGGAAGGTCGAAAGCCACATTGGGTGTTGGGCAGGAGGTGTTTTCGGTGGAGGTAGTGATGGATGCGCCAAGCGAGGATGGATTCCAAGAGCTAGTTATACACTGAGGTGAGATATATAGGGCGATAGAAAGAGGCATCAGGTGGAGGCTTGTTGGGTTTGGAGAAAATCAGGACACGGGAGGTTTTCCACAGGTTGGGGTCGAATGTTCACGATCGACTACATTTGTAAATTCTGCTTTAACGACTGCTGTACTGGCACGCACTCAAGACAGGAAACCGCGACACTCATTATAGAGCCCAATAATGGACAGAAAATTATTTTATAGATTTCAATCAAACATATAAGAATAACCTGACTTGCATGAGCACAGTGAACATCTGAAGACATGGGAGGAAAAACGTGGTAACCCTCAAGTGTAAATGCTTAGAGATGAGTGTTGCCATCTGTTGATTGGTACGGAAACTATCAAAACTGACCCTGGCTTCACTCCTAAGTGATAGTTAGGGATGAGATAAATGTCTATTTGGATACTTTCCGTATCTAGAAACAGATGGCGACACTTATCCCTAAGCTTCTACGTTTCAGGGTTAGCCCATATTTCCGCTCATGTCTTCATATAAATACTTGTGGATGTTTTCAAGCTCTTGCGGGTCACCTCCTGGCAAGCAAATAGCCGCAAGCAAATGTTTCAGCATTATAACACTCTATGTTGCTCCAACACGTTGATACGATCACTCATTTGGCAAAGAGTGGTGTTACCAAAATAAACTGTCAGTACTTCAACATTACGACGTGGTTATTACGTGACTTTGAGGATACTAAAGAAAAACACGTTGGGTCGTCGGACATATATATAGTCCCCATCCAGTAGGCAAAGTGCATTAGTTCAGCGACTGATGTACAGATGGCTAGTGCAATGTGGTCCAGAGACCATCGTTGTTCAGCCATCGTCACTCAGCGGCATTTAACTGGACCATCTGCCGTACGGATTGCATCGGTCAGTGAGGGACTCGAAGGACGATCGCCGACCCTACCGGACACTGACCTGCTCAGCGACTTCCGACGTGGAAAAACCACCTGCCAGAGATCGGCGGCTCGGTATCGTTCCCCTGTAGACATCGTCTTCGCACGTTGTCGGCACCTTCTGCACGGCTTGCGGCCAGATGCCGCCGAGCTACCTGCCAAGCGAGAACGCTCGGCTCCGGAGCTGTGCTGAGCTGTTTACGATCGCGATTGGGACTCCGACAACTGCGTGGCCGTTCGAATTTGGACAGGAATATCACTGTACACTATGCGAGATGAACAGATGGCTCCAACTGCACCAGGAGCAATGCTGAATTTTCTCCTGCTCCTCACCAGTGAACCAACAAGTTTGTTGTGAGGACGCTTGAATGGCCACCACGGAAAGCTTACATCATCTCCACTACCATCCATAGGGCTTATGAACTGAAATAACAGAGTAGTTATATGTGATAAAGCTGTAGCACAGTTGTACGTAATGTAGCCAACAATAAACGAAATTGTTTGTCCAATGTCCAATGTCATCACTATTAAACACGAGAATGCGCAAGGTCTTAGAAGTTCCTTGTATGATTAAGCCCAACTGAATGGCTTTGAAGAAATTTAAGAATATACTTAGAAGGAAATCTATAGAGGAGCAAATAGTTCGACAGTCTTAAAAAAAAGTGGAGGAGCACAGTTCGACATTCGGAAAAAAAGAGTGAATTACCTTACGTTACATCGTTATTAGAGGTAAAAGGCTGTATTTATTCACGACATGAGTGATGACAAGGGAAACCACGGGATATCTAAATCTGAATGCTGGCACGGGGGTTTGACGCGCTACTCTTCCAAATGCGACTCAGGTCTGTACATTATGGCATTACCTCGTTCTGCGTCATTGACGTAGTTTAATCACACTTTACATTTATGTTCTCGTACTGAATTTAGTTAAAAGGAAAGTAGATTTCAATAACAAGGTAACAATAGCATTTAAAAGGAAACGGAACTAGTCCCAAAGTTTCTGCTGAAAACCCAAAATTCAAGTCAAATATAAAAAATGCACAAAAAATTTATATAAACACAGAGAGGTAAAATAGAGCGAATAAGTGAATTTAAATATTTTGGACAAACAATACAACAGAATGCCCTGTGTAATAAATGCAGGAGTCAGCAAAATGGAAAGAGCGTATGATTTGACAAAGAATATTTACAGCGAGAAATGCATGAAATTGTACGACTAGATTGTAGATGTGGACGTGAATGTCTAACGATGAACTATAAGCTGGACAAAATACAGGTATTTGAAAGACGGATTATTAGATAAACAGTGGTACAAACTACAGTTCGTTGGAAAATGAGATATAGAGAAAATATCGTAATTCCTGACTAAGCGGAGGTTAATCTTTTTTGGACATTTCTTTCGAATGAATGAGAACAGGATAATAAACAAACAGTCTTATTTTGCAAGAGGAACTCGGCAATAACATCGATTACAGAAATAAGGAATGAACAGGAAGGAAACGACTTCGAAGAATGTGAAATGACAGAAAGAATTTTTTAAGAATTAAATGCAAAATTTAGAGGAAGTAAGAAATCGGGAGCAAAACTGACATAAGAAAGGCAGAGGCAACCTGGGGAGAAAATGAAGAAGCCCTGGAAAATAAAAAGCAGCAACAAGAATGGAAGAGCGATCGAAATCGTTACGTTATCCTGGTTGCCCATCACGTAAGTTAACAAAAAAAAAGGAAAGAAAAGTATTGATTTGCCATATAACGCATTTGATTCTTAGTAGCTTTACATATCATTAAAAACTTTATTTTCTGGTTCATTTATGCCAGTCTCTTTAATGATTACCCTAGATTGAAGTTTAATGAATTAATTTAGGGCCTATATCAAATTCTGAATAACTGTTATTTATCAGTCATGTTACAAAAGCTGTAACAACAGTCATTCTAAAGGGAATTGAAAAGAAAATTCTTGAAAATACTGGGGGAGACCAGTACGGATTTAGAAAGGGAGAAAGAACAAGAGATACTACTGATTTTCTGTGGATAATAGGAGAAAGAATTACAGAAATGAATTATGAGGTATACATTTGTTACATTGACTGGGACTCTGTGGGGTCAACTGGAGTACAGGGCTGAGAATTTTAGAAGTTCTTGGTGTAGGCCGTAAAGAATGAAGGTTAATAAATACGATGTGCACAAAGCAAAAAATTAGAGTAGGAAAGGGAGAGGTGGAGATCAGCCGTGGCGGGGTTGCCGTTCGAATTCCTACTAGCTCGATCTGCCGTGTGATCTCCTACTCGTTTGAGGCCACTAACATCTTTTCTTGAGGTCGTTGGTAGGTACGGGGCGTGTTGTGGCGTGGCTAGTTGGGGAGTGGTAACGGAGCGAGGAAGGTGGCATGAGAGGTCCGCCCGGCCAGTACTGCGAGCACTTGTTAGGCGTCTTGAGCACGGAGTCTGGTGAGTGGTTGCTGGGTATATTTGCAAGCTCTGGGACGTGACACATCGATGAGGAAGTTGAAGCCAGTTTCGCTGTGTTGAGTAATGGTCCCCTTTTGGAACCGGCAAGCTTCAGCTCTGATTCGTGAACTTCAGTTCAGTTTTCGATTTTGAGGTGTTAACTGTTGTTTTCTTATTGATACCTGGAGGTTTGTTGCGGTCATTGTACATTTCTTAACTGATCTATTTCACCACCGGTTAGTTCCGTGAATTGTGCCTGCTGTTTGCATTTCCTGAGGCAATACTGGCCTTCTACATCTACATCTACGTGATTACTCTGCTATTCACAATAATGTTTCAGGCAGAGGGTTCAATCAACCACCGTCAAGCTGTCTTTCTATCGTTCCACTCTCGAACGGCGCGCGGGAAAAACGACCACTTAAACTTTTCTGTGCGAGCCCTGATTTCTCTTACTTTATCGTGATGACCATTTCTCCCTACGTCGGTGAGTGCCAACAGAATGTTTTCGCAATCGGAGGAGACAACGGGTGATTGAAATTTCATGAGAAGATCCGTCGCGACGAAAAACGCCTTTGTTTTAATTACTGCTACTCCAGTTCACGTATCATTTCTGTGACAGTATCTCCCCTATTTCGGGATAATACAAAACGACCCGCTCTTTTTTGTACTTTTTCGATGTCATCCGTCAGTCCCACCTGATGCGGATCCCACACCGCACAGCAGTAGTCCAGAATAGGGCGGACAAGCGTGGTGTAAGCAGTCGATTCAGTAGACCTGTTGCATCCTCTAAGTGTTCTGCATCCTACATCTACATCTACATGACTACTCTGCAATTCACATTTAAGTGCTTGGCAGAGGGTTCATCGAACCACAATCATACTATCGCTCTACAATTCCACTCCCGAACAGCGAGGGGGAAAAACGAACATCTAAACCTTTCTGTTCGAGCTCTGATTTCTCTTATTTTATTTTGATGATCATTCCTACCTATGTAGGTTGGGCTCAACAAAATATTTTCGCATTCGGAAGAGAAAGTTGGTGACTGAAATTTCGTAAAAAGCTCTCGCCGCGACGAAAAACGTCTATGCTGTAATGACTTCCATCCCAACTCATGTATCATATCTGCCACACTCTCTCCCCTATAACGCGATAATACAAAACGAGCGGCCCTTTTTTGCACCCTTTCGATGTCCTCCGTCAATCCCACCTGGTAAGGATCCCACACCGCGTAGCAATATTCTAACAGAGGACGAACGAATGTAGTGTAAGCTGTCTCTTTAGTGGACTTGTTGCATCTTCTAAGTGTCCTGCCAATGAAACGCAGCCTTTGGCTCGCCTTCCCGACAATATTATCTATGTGGTCCTTCCAACTGAAGTTGTTCGTAATTTTAACACCCAGGTACTTAGTTGAATTGACAGCCTTGAGAATTGTACTATTTATCGAGTAATCGAATTCCAACGGATTTCTTTTGGAACTCATGTGGATCATCTCACACTTTTCGTTATTTAGCGTCAACTGCCACCTGACACACCATACAGCAATCTTTTCTAAATCGCTTTGCAGCTGATACTGGTCTTCGGATGACCTTACTAGACGGTAAATTACAGCATCATCTGCGAACAGTCTAAGAGAACTGCTCAGATTGTCACCCAGGTCATTTATATAGATCAGGAACAGTAGAGGTCCCAGGACGCTTCCCTGGGGAACACCTGATATCACATCAGTTTTACTCGATGATTTGCCGTTTATTACTACGAACTGCGACCTTCCTGACAGGAAGAAATCCTCTAAGTGGTTTGCTCTACCCACAACACTAACTATGTGATCGTTCCAGTTTAGGTTATTTGTAACTGTAATCCCTAAGTACTTATTTGAATTTAATGCCTTGAGATTTGTGTGACTTATCGGTAATCGAAATTTATTGGATTTCTTTATTCAGGATCCACTGCCACATTTCGCCCTGTACAAATGTCTTATCTAAATTGTTTTGCAATTCGTTTTGGTCATCTGAGGACTTTACAAGACGGTAAATGACAGCATTATCTGAAATAATCTAAGATGGCTACCCAGATTTCTCAACAATAGAGAGCCTATAACACTTCCTTGGCAAACGTTGGATATTACTTCTGTTTTACTCGATGAGTTTCCGTCTATTACTACGAACTGTGACCTTTCTGACAGGAAATGACGAATCCAGTCGCACAACTGAGGCGATATTCCATAGGCACGCAGTTTGGTTAGAAGACGCTTGTGGGGAACGACGTTGAAAGCGTTCTGGAAATCTAAAAATACGGAGTCAATGTGGCATCCCTTGTAGATAGCACTCATTACTTCATGAGCATAAAGAGCTAGTTCTGTTCCCCAAGAACGATATTTTGTGAATCCATGCTGACTATGTGTTAATAAACCGTTTTCTTCAAGGTACTTCATAATGTTCGAATGCAGTATATGTTCCAAAACGCTACTGCATATCGACGTTAGTGATATGGGCCTGTAATGCAGCGGATTACTCCTACTTCCCTTTTTGGGTATTGGTATGACTTGAGCAATTTTCCAGTCTTTAGGAGCGGATCTCTCTGTGGGCGAGCGCTTGTATATGATTGCTAAATATGGAGGTACTGTATCAGCATACTCTGAGAGGAACCTGACCGGTAAACAGACTGGGCCGGAGATCTTGGCTTTATTAACTGATTTAAGCTGCTTTGTTACATCGAGGATATCTACTTCTGTGTTTCTCATCTTGGCAGTTGTTCTTGACTTTTACTTCGTCTTCTTTGGTGAAAGAGTTTCGTAAAGCCGTGTTTAATAACTCTGCTTTAGTGGCACTGTCATCAGTGACTTCACCATTGTTATCGAGCAGTGAAGGTATTGATTGCGTCTTGCCACTGGTGTACTTTATGTATGGCCAGAATCTATTTGAGTTTTCTGCCAGATTTCGAGATAGAACGTCGTTGTGAAAATTATTAAAAGCATCTCGCATTGACGTATATTTCTAACCTCTGCAAAACTTTGTCAGTGTTTCGGATTTTGCGTCCTTCTAAATTTGGAATGCTTTTTTCGTTGCTTCTGCAACAGACATCTGACCCGTTTTGTGTACAATGGTGGTTTCAGTACCATCACTTAGTAACTTATGTGGTATATATCTCTCAATTGCTGTCGATACTATCTCTTTGAAATCATTCCACAACTTTTCTCCGCTTACATTATCAGATCGGAAGGAGTGAAGACTGTCTCTTAAAAAGGCGTTAAGAGCGTTTTTATCAGCTTTTTTAAATATAGATATACTTTGCGTTTCTTTTTAATACTTGTAGGTGTTACGGTATTCAGCCTAGCAGCTTGCATCAAGAAGGCCGCCGAGTGAGATCACAGGTAATTTCTTCGTCCACTAAAAGATCTTATTTAAGAGGATATAGTGTCAAATTTAAATACTAGCTGCAGTGTCCGTTCTTGTCACAAACTGAATATTAGCATCCCAGCAGACCTTGTTCTTGATAAAAATTGTTCTTTAACTGAAGGCCCGATAATCACGACATAACCAAAAATTTTGCGTGACGTCAACACAAAAATTCTATTCTAGTTTTATTGAGCTCAAAATTCGTTTAAAAAAGATAGCTACTAATTTCATCAGTGTCTATTGTCACAATAAAAGTGTAATTAAACGTTTCTAAATCGTATTAACCTTATAATTTTGGTATTGTTTACTAGTTAGATAGATGCGATTTAGGACTAAATTTTCCTAGTTATAAACGTTTAAAAACCTGAGTACACGCCTGATAACGAAATTCTCTAAAAGCAAACGAATTACACATTTATTCTTCTCTAAATCAGCACAAAAACAACCACCGCACATGAGACCTCTGCGTCGTTTTTTGTTTACACACAGCCAATCTCGCGTCCTTGACAAATTTAAAACATTCTTTAAACGTTATTGCTCTTCTGACACTGACCATGAATGAGAAATGTGGGAGCTGTTATGGGGCAGTGAGTAGAGGGATTTGTTGGCAATCTTGTAGGAAATATTTCCACTGGGAGGGGTTGCAGTGGGGAGAATGTTGGAAGAACAGAACAGGCTCTCCCCTGAAACTGCAGAGTATGCAGTAGGAACATTTATTGGTGAACAGAGGTGGAAACGAGGAAGGGACTCATAAGGATCAAGGGAGATAGGGCGGAGGAGGATGGTTGGGAACTGGTAGATGGTAGGAGGAGAGGAAGAATGAGAACGCGATCTGACAGTTTTATCATCAACACCAAAAACAGGTATCTACCGCTGCCTGAGTTAAATGGAGAAGAACCTCAGGTAGAATGAGGAGCAGGAAATGTGCAGCACACTTCAACCGAAGCAAAGAATCCTAGGAATGTACAAAGTGTTAGGAAGAAGAAAGTGTTGCTGCTAGGTAGTAGCCATGGGCATGGTGTACGTTCTCAGTCACAGGAAAGTTTAGGGACAGCGTACCAGGTCACCACTATCTTCAAGCCAAATGCAGGGCTAAGTCATATGATAGAGGACCTAGGGTCCATATGTAGGGCCTTGACAAAGGGGGACCATGGACTGATAGTGGATGTGGTGGCAAACAGTTGGGACAAGGATGGGGCATATGACATGGACAAGATAGCTTCACTGACTCATGACATCATCGTACACTTCGTTGCGCTGTTCGAGCACACCTTGATGGAGCTGGGAGGCGAATCAATGTTGGGTTAGGGATGGCTCTGAGGAAAGCATTGCAGTTCTGTGAATTTTAACAGCACAAAATGAATAATTTCATCGTTGTAATCGTCAAGCCTTCTGGAAATGATACTGCGAAATTTGGATCGAACTGTCAATGTAATTAGCTCTAGTGTAGCTTTTACAAAAGTTGTTTTTCTTTCATTGCGCTTAACTATGTTAAAGGAATAGCTAACTATGCCGTTGGCGTAATAGCCCTACCAATAGACAATATAACAGCACCAATATCGGGAATTAGAGTAAGTCGGAAGTTTTTGTACAGTAGTAGGAAGGAGTGCCATGAACAACAGTGGCGGTTGAGGTGCGTTTGGAGGTCGCTTTTCTTAGTTTTTCTTGAATATCTCGAAAACTTTGCGTGTAGCGAAAACGTATCCCAGTATAAAATTTAACTACATCAAATTTCCTCCAAAAGACGTGTTCAGTTTTTCTGTAGGACTAGTAGCTTCTGCGTAGCGAGATGGAGCATATGACAATTTCGCGAGGGGATTTCTGGAGGCCAGAATATTATCTGTAGTGGCAGTTGTATCACCCTGAATGCTGCATTGGAATTGTCTCCAACAAAAAATTAAAGAGGCAAATTTAGAGATCAGAGGAAGAGGTAGGAAGATAATTGGAATAATTTACATTACGAATGGAGGAACATACTGTGATGGGTTTGTTGTGTTTGTTAAAAGTTGTTGTGGTGGTGTGTTAGTGTTATTGTAAAACGTATGAAAATGTAGTAGCAAGAATAATATTATTATTGAAAAGGAATAAATAATCTCTGATAATTATTATTTATGCTGCTGAGGCGGACTATAATGAATTGTTGTGTCATATCACTACAAATAAATATTGAAGTGGTGTTTCATTAATTCAATAAGTGACATTAAATGTGTGCACCACATAATTAACATATCATACCACAATATCTTCCCATAGCAACACTGGTGACGTAAATATACATTTTTTTAAGTCATTGATAAACTACTCTCGGAAAAATTATTCTTTACACACCAGCCACAAAAATTATTTCGTTTACGTAAAGTCTAAGATTATTCTACTGAACGTTATTTTCACTATTAGAACAGAAAAATAATAAATTCCTGTGGGCTCCTGTCCTCAGAGTTCAAATATTGTAATATCAATAGAAAGAATTAATGTCTGATTATTTCTACAGTTTGAATTTGCCGCTCCATACGCTCAGGTAATGGCGGCAGACAAAACACAGTCTGGACTGTGTATTCTTACCAACGTAATTTTTCCTAGAAAATAGATAACCTCAACCTTTCGCTTTATGCTGGATTAAGTGTCAGAATAATACACCGTTCTGACTGTTCATAGTATCAGTATTATTCACCAGTTACCAACAATTCAGTATAGCTGTGCCAGGTGCTAATGGCCGCTTTGCTGTTTGCTGCGGACCCAAAACATTTGTAGTAGGTATTTAGTTACAAATAAAAGTCCGTACACTAGAATTCCATTTAGTAAATAGTACGTTATATTTCAGATTACTTCGCTCTCACAGAACACGAGTATTTTTTACGATATTTGAGAGAACAGACTTCAGATTATCTTCGATCTCAGTCGCTTCACACATCATAAAGAACAATGGAAGGAGAAAAATTCGCAGACAGTACAATGCTAGTACATTCTTTTAGTGGTATTACCTTTTGCTATGTGATTATTCTTTATAGGAAACTGTTTATAAAAGTAATGAAAGATAATATAATATAATAGTAAGTGTTTCGTTTATCAGTTATCACATAGGCTTAAGAGTCATTTATCGAAAAATATGCATCACTTCATAAATCTTGAGTTCTGTGGCATACACTGCTGATACAAAATATTGATGTTGGCATTACAATACGTAGAAACAGATGAGGGAAGATGCTCATAACAGGATACGATAGAGAGTGTCTAGTTGAAACCTGCCGTAAGATATACCGAAGAAGAAGAAAATTATTTGAGTCTCTTAGATATGTTCAGGTAAAAAAAGTGCGAATTGTGTTCTTAGAATGTTTTCTAAGTGGTGAATGTTGTGGATGATCTGATACTGTGGCGCTGTAGCTTCGGAATATTTCGTTCGAGACTTCTTACTCGTCTTCAGGCGATAATCTTGGAACATTTCCTGACGGTCATGGGCAGGGTCTAGGTGCATATTATACATTGCACACGACGTTGTTAAGTAATCGATAACAGAAGGGAATGAACATCAAAAGAGGCAACTGAGCAAAAGTGTTGTGCGAGTTATTATCCTCAAAGTTAAGGAACGTTAAAAACACAAATTCGTCCTAGAAGCTATAGCTGTACATTGGCTTTTGGCAGGAAGCAGCTGAATCGTGTGTGGTACTGGGCAAAGTGCCTCCGGCGGCATTTAGTGGCTGCTACGGTCAGCCTGTGACGCAGCCTGCATCGCATCGGCTACAAAGAAGGGGCGGGAGCGGTCGGTGTCGGGTCGTGGCCGGACCTTTGTGCCGCGCCCTGTAGCCTATAGCCTGTAGCCTGTAGCCTGCAGCTTGTAGCCGGTGCCGGCGCCACTATGGTGGCCTGGCATTGTGCCCCGCCTTGCTGCTTCACACTGGCTATTCACGCGCCCCGAAGGGCCGAGCTAGCGGGTCTCCCCTTTGTTATTCTGATGTAGCTCGCCAGTTAGCTTCACTCACTGCCGAGCTCCAAGTCAACAGAAATAAATACGAACACACACTGTTCGTAGATTTTCAACGAGAATATGACAACATCCATACGAATAGCCTATACAATGCATTGTGGGACTTCAGAATCCCTGAGAAGCTAGTGAGAATGGTGCAGGCTTATACGGAAGGGTCAAAGGCAGCAGTATGTTTCCGAGGAGCCACATCAGAAACATTCGAAATTGAGACAGGCCTCAGGCAAGGGTATGCTGTCTCATGCGTTCTGTTCAGTGTCATCTTAGAGAAAGTGATAAATGAGTGTCGGCAACAGGAGTGGCCTGGAGCAGAGATAGACGATAACATCAGTTGTCTAGCATATGCAGATGACATAGAACTATTAAGTGAATGAGAGCACGAGTTGAAAGAAATGTACCAGAAAATGGACAATTATGCACAGAAGGTAGGGCTCAAAGAGAATCGAGACAAAACAGATTGCGTGCAATTTGGCAGAAGACAAGAGCAGGTAGAATTTCTTGAGATATGTGGCAAGATGTTCAAGAGAATAGACCAGTTCCAATACTTGAGATCTTGGTTTACCACGGACAACAACATAAAAATGGACATAAAGGAAAGAATATCAGTGGGAATGAAATGCATGCATTCCCTCAGAGAGGTGCTTGGCGCTAAATCGACAGCAGTGAAGTACGGTTCAGAAACATGGAGCATGGCTAAATGAGAAAGGGAAAACTATTAATATTTGAAAGAAGAGTAATGAGGACGATATGAGGACCAGTTTTAGATAACGGGGAATGGAGGAGGAGCAAACACGAGGAAATCTACCTTCTGATGTGACAACCAACCATCCTAAAGAAGATAAAGAGCAAAAGAATACAATGGGTGGGCCATGTAGTCCGTATGCCAGATGGAAGACAGGCGAAGATGACACTAGCAGGGAAACGAAACACCAAACGCCCCATTGGACGACCAAGGCCGCGCTGGATAACCGACCTGGCGAAAGACCTAGCAGCCCTGGGAATTGAAGACACCTGGAGGAATAGGGCACAAAAATAATGTTCAAATGTGTGCGAAAACTTATGGGACTTAAGTGCTAAGGTCATCAGTTCCTAAGCTTACACACTACTTAACCTAAATTATCCTAAGGACAAACACACCCATGCCCGAGGGAGGACTCGAACCTCCGTCGCGACCAACGCACAGTCCATGACTGCAGCGCCTATGATCTCTCGGTCAATCCCGCCCGGCGAACCGGGCATGAAACAAGAAGGAATGGAAGCAGTTTGTGGAAGCAGCGCGTGGTCTGCAGCGCATGTGATCGCTGAATATCTATCCATCCAGGAGATTTGTTGGGGGCTCTTGTGGTGTAGTGAATGTGTAACACCGATCGGATGTGATACTTTCTGGTAACTCACGACTGCACAGTCTATGAGTGTACGTTTCTTTGTGATCTTCTGACTACAATCATCCTGGTTTGTGTTGTTGTGTGGTATTCAGTCTGAAGACATTTTGGAAAATTTCTCCACCCTAGTCTATTCTGTGAAAGCTTATTCGTCTCCTTATAACTACTGCATCCACCTGAAGCTGTGTACATTCATTTATCCATCTTAATTGTTTTTGATCTCGATGTCTGTGGACTGAATTACTTAAAGAAACACAGGCCGAATTTTCTTGTGTGTTTTAAGAGCTTTCGGCTCTGACCCATCTTCAAATGGTGTAATACATCAATATTTCGTCGGTATGACGTTTTTTGGGCTATAGATGAATTCACCAGCTTCCATGTGCAAAATAACAATCATTTGCGTGCCACGTTTTTCGTTTCTCATTGAAAATCACAAATTTCTACACTTACATCTTCTTAAGTAATCAGTAGAAACAATTAAAAACAACTTCCTTGACCGGAAAACTTTAACTTGACCAGAAATATGTGAGTTTTTTATCTGTCAACTTTTGTATTATTGCAAAACTACAATAGCAATGTTGAAAAACGAATTTAACTTCCTTGTACAGATTAAGAAATTGAAATATTTACAAAGTAAATTAATAAAACGCATCACAATATCATCTTCACCATTGAGCACCAGGGAGTCCGGGGTCTCAGCACACGTAGGTCTCACAGTTGACAGAAATTTGTTTCGGAATTTATAAAGGAAAATAACGTAAGCCGCAGTCAATAAAATTCTCATCTCACTTAGATAAGCATAAGATGGGTTACCAGAGAGCAATGCTCAGCGGAATCCACGTAATCCCATTACAGCCACCTGATCAAATCAAAGAAGTAAATATTATTTAAAAAAAAGCTTCGTAAATAATGGCTACAATTAAAAATTAGTATATGAGACACATACTAAAATAAATTTCCACGTAACCAATAATAAGGACAAATAAACACCAAATAACATCATATCATAGCTAACACAAAAGTGTTTGTGGATGCGCATAATCAGAATAACTTTCATCCAAAAGGAACTACTGTCAGTCACCTTTTATACAAATAACACAGCATAAATCGAATCCATTCATAGTATTAAACACATCACCAAGCTGTACATTGAGTGATATACAATATTAACTGTAACTGATGGCATCAAAAAAAAAAAATCAATGTACGATTCTGTATACCTGTGGCTGCTTTTCATTTATAAAACTGAAGCAAGTCCATCTTTGCCTAACAGGTCACTAAAGCTTAACATCAAGTGACAGATTTAGCACAAAACATGGCCAAGGAATGCAAGAAAATTAATCTACTCGAAGATAAAGGAAGTTTTCCGCATGTGTAGACATCGAAATGGGTCAATAGGACCTGTTTCACGAATAATAAGTGGAGTTTGTGCATTGATGTGCTGACAGCGACTAACTTCTTATTGTTCACATTTCGCTACCACATTAACTCTTGACCTACGGCAAAAGGACAGTGTGTCTGTGCTTTTTCATTTTACCGCTGTTATGCAGTTCGTTTCCCTTTCTCACCTTTTCGCTGTGTGCTTCTGTCCACAGACTGAATGAAACGAAATCTGCTCCAGTACAATCCTAGTTTTTCACAGAGTCGTAGGTTTGTAGCGCCAACCTAACGGTTGCACAGTCTGGGCTAAAACCAGAGACACTGCCCAGTCACAGAGGGTGAAACTCCAGTTTCGTGAGATACAAGTGTCTAGTTGGTAATGGATCTTCTACCTCACTAGTGAATCAGGGTGAACATGCGCCCGTAAAAGGAAGAGACGGCAGTTTCCAGTGGACCTTTGTAAGTGACTGACGCACCGAACTTGCATCACCGACAAATCATTAGGTTAAAACAATTCGCTTTGAGTTTGCTGTTAAATTGGCGCAGTTCTTTAGAAAAATAAGGCAATGCTTTCACTGAAACGCTATGCAGTCTGTCTTCTCTTATCTTGAGAGGATATCCATGAAACTTGTAGCTTTGTGATGTTAGCAATAGCATAAAGTGATGGATGTCACTGGCAACGTGTTTCCATGTTCTTACTGTTGTTATCCCCCGACCTCAGGGGTCGTAATGTTGTTGTTGCTTAAGGCGCAAAACAGCTGTCATAAGCGCCCGTGTCGTAACTTTAAATGATCAGTTACCAGATGAAGTTGAAATCGGAATAGTCAGAGCCTAATCGACTGAAGGAAAGAGGTAGCTAAAATGGATCACTTTCCCTCTGAGGAGGATGCTAAAACGAAAGTTAAATTACTACGACGAATTAAAATTAAAACGCGATATACAACTCGTTCTGTATCTGTTCAAATATCCGATAATATAAAATGGGCCAATGGTTGCTTGTAGCAAGCAAAGAGTGATGCGGGGTCTCCTCTTAAAAAATGATGGTAACTGAAACGACAGTACCCAATACACAGCTGAGCTGAAAGTGTCTACTCACGGCGGGAGGCCGGCAGGAAGTCGTCCAAGCCGTTCGGAGGTGTTTACTTTCCCGGAATTTGTTCGCATGTTGTCGCCCACCCTCCGCGCCATCTCTTTATATTTTCAGCCGCGGTTAGTGACTGAACAGCATCACGCCTCTGCTGCCCGAGTCCGCGACGTCCGCGCCTGAACGACGGCGTTGCGGTGGCCAGCGGCGGAACTCGGGCACTTAGTTTTGACCATCGAGTGGAGAAGATGTGTTCGTCGAGGATTTGGATTCACAGCAGTAGTTCTGTGGTGGAATCTTCAGCTTGCTTTTGGTCAGTATTAGCGGAAAATTGCCCGGAATAAAGGAGAGACTGTGCCGTAACAGGGTATGGAATAGGAATTGTCGAGTTTGTGGAATTTTTGCATTTATATGTGGCATAGGACATTGAATAAACGTGAGGCTAACTGTATTTGATGGATTTCTTATCTTATCTTCAGGCATGGTTCAGTCGTGGAGCGTGGTATTCATGGATGTCAATTTGCTGGTATTTTCTTGTAATTGGTTTGGTTTAGTTTAAGGACTTGTATTTACGAATGTTAAGTTTTGAGCCCAAGAGCACTGAGTGTGAGATAGGAAATGCTTGTAATTTTGCGGCTTGACACCATGCGCTAAGTTCTGGATAAAATGCATTGGCAAGTTGCGTGTGACAAATTGTGAGTGGCGTATGAGAGTTTCACAATTTCCTGTCAGTCGGTAAATACACTCCTGGAAATTGAAATAAGAACACTGTGAATTCATTGTCCCAGGAAGGGGAAACTTTATTGACACATTCCTGGGGTCAGATACATCCTATGATCACACTGACAGAACCACAGGCAACAGAGCAAGCACAATGTCGGCACTGGTACAGTGTATATCCACCTTTCGCAGCAATTCAGGCTGCTATTCTCCCATGGAGACGATCGTAGAGATGCTGGATGTAGTCCTGTGGAACGGCTTGCCATGCCATTTCCACCTGGCGCCTCAGTTGGACCAACGTTCGTGCTGGACGTGCAGACCGCGTGAGACGACGCTTCATCCAGTCCCAAACATGCTCAATGAGGGGCAGATCCGGAGATCTTGCTGGCCAGGGTAGTTGACTTACACCCTCTAGAGCACGTTGGGTGGCACGGGATACATGCGGACGTGCATTGTCCTGTTGGAACAGCAAGTTCCCTTGCCGGCCTAGGAATGGTAGAACGATGGGTTCGATTACGGTTTGGATGTACCGTGCACTATTCAGTGTCCCCTCGACGATCACCAGAGGTGTACGGCCAGTTTAGGAGATGGCTCCCCGTACCATGATGCCGTGTGTTGGCCCTGTGTGCCTCGGTCGTATGCAGTCCTGATTGTGCCACTCACCTGCACGGCGCCAAACACGCATACCACCATCATTGGCACCAAGGCAGAAGCGAATCTCATCGCTGAAGACGACACGTCTCCATTCGTCCCTCCATTCACGCCTGTCGCGACACCACTGGAGGCGGGCTGCACGATGATGGGGCGTGAGCGGAAGACGGCCTAACGGTGTGCGGGACCGTAGCCCAGCTTCGTGGAGACGGTTGCGAATGGTCCTCGCCGATACCCCAGGAGCAACAGTGTCCCTAATTTGCTGGGAAGTGGCGGTGCGGTCCCCTACGGCACTGCGTAGGATCCTACGGTCTTGGCGTGCATCCGTGCGTCGCTGCGGTCCGGTCCCAGGTCGACGGGACGTGCACCTTCCGCCGACCACTGGTGACAACATCGATGTACTGTGGAGACCTCACGCCCCACGTGTTGAGCAATTCGGCGGTACGTCCACCCGGCCTCCCGCATGTCCACTATACGCCCTCGCTCAAAGTCCGTCAACTGCACATACGGTTCACTTCCACGCTGTCGCGGCATGCTACCAGTGTTAAAGACTTCGATGGAGCTCCGTATGCCACGGCAAACTGGCTGACACTGACGGCGGCGGTGCACAAAAGCTGCGCAGCTAGCGCCATTCGACGGCGAATACCGCGGTTCCTGGTGTGTCCGCTGTGCCGTGCGTGTGATCATTGCTTGTACAGCCCTCTCGCAGTGTCCGGAGCAAGTATGGTGGGTCTGACACATCGGCGTCGATGTGTTCTTTTTTCCATTTCCAGGAGTGTATATAATAAATATAAAATGAAGAGGGCACATCGAACGCCGACTCAAAACATGCCCATATATGGCAATGTCAAAGGCACCAGTGACGTCACAGCCGGCAATAGCGTACATAAGGGCGCACTAACAGGCCACTGGCAGTCATACCACTTGACAATAGCCAAGGTGTGCTTGGCCGAAAGCTCGTGTAGTTTCCAAAAAATGTTCAAATGTGTGTGAAATCTTATGGGACTTAACTGCTAAGGTCATCAGTCCCTAAGCTTACACATTACGTAACCTAAATTATCCTAAGGACAAACACACACACTCATGCCCGAGGGAGGACTCGAACCTCCGGTGGGACCACCCGCACAGTCCATGACTGCAGCGCCCTAGACCGCTCGGCTAATCCCACGCAGCTCGTGTAGTTTTAAGCAATTGACGCGGTTGGAAACCCGAGAACATTTTATTCGATAAATATATCTAGTTATTTATTCTTAGATCACGAGTGACAGTCCATCCCTTTCTTTGCTATGCTAAGAGCGCTCTGAATTTATCTGGTGTCACAATTCGTGGCCGTTACCCTAATTCTTGTAATTTTTTGTCAGTAAAGGGAAGGACTATCTGTTTCTTGGGCTACAGGATCCGGGAGCTACTACTTTATCGAAATGTGAAAGAAATATTCTCTGTTCTAAATGTTTCTGCAGCAGTGTCAATTGTTTAAGTTTTCGAGGAAGCTGAATAATCGTAAAATTTCTGACGAACGTGTAACTAACGAAGTTTGGTAGAGAAAAAGATGAACGTAGCGGGGTTGTTACTGGTGGAGCTTCACGCACATTCCATTTGAGTAAACGTCTGGAAAAGCGAAACAGGTTATATACTAGTTGCTGAAACATGACTGAAGTTCATTTGTGTTTGACTTGCCCCAGTGATTTAATTGTGCTCCTTCCCACAACTCATCCCATTCACTTAACCCAGAAACAAACTCGCTTCAGATGTTCGCATATCAGTCCGTACCTGGCCACTCGATCATAACGTTCCCTCCTGCCGAGACCGCACAACACAGAAAAAGGAATATCAAGAATAACAACATAACTAAATCTAACAACGCACAAAAGAGAAACAAATGTCCCTATGGAAATAAAAATAGACAATTCCCGATACACTAACCCGAAAACTCCCCCAACAAATTACAATCTACAACTTACTTACGTGACCTTAACCAGTTCGGCGCACATGTCCCTTATATTGCTCACCAATTCCAGGACTCTTTTTTTTTTATCCCTTGTAACTTTCTCCTCCTGGTTAGTTCCGATAACTGCAGTGTACCCTCTGTCTTTCCTTTATGTGCTTTATTCGAGTTAAGTGTATAACAGACGTTTTAGTGGGGAATTGTATCTTCAAGTTGACTGGTGACGTCAGTTCCACGACCTGGTATAATCCATAGTACTTATTTACAAATTTCTTTGTTTTCCCCTTTGGAGTATGCGGATTTGTGACCATCACCACTGTCCCACTCATTACTAAGGCAGCTTCGCTATTCGTCCCTTTGACTGATCCTGTCATTCGGACACCTTCGTGTTCGCCTTCTGTACTTTCCTTCGAACTTCCCTTATTCTTCTGGCAAACGTCCTTACCGCCTCACCACACTGCCCTAATATCGACGCCAAGACGTCATACGGAGACGTAATCTTAAAGCCCATTGCAGTATGGACCTTCGACTTATAGGCGCATAAGCAAAGGAAGATAGATGCCCCAATCATCGTACCTGAGATTAACGCAATAACTCAACATTTTTGCATTGTCTTTCGCACATGTTGGGTTATATCATTGATCTGTGGATGAAATAGACTCGTCTGTAGCTCCCGTATGTACTACACGCAGCAAAGTCGTTTCATTAAACCTGAGACAGAGTTCGTACCCTGATCCGGTACCACAAGCTGCAATATATCGATGTTTACTAACGCCTGTGCCACGGTACTGGCCCGCTGGTCTGGCATCGGTACCGTTGAGAAAAATCAAGCCAAATGACCGACGATCGTGTGAACATACCTACTCCCTGCAGGTGTTTTATTAAATAGTCGGAGGACTTCCACCTCCAACATAGAAGATGGACTGGACGCTTCTGGTAACCGTTACAACGGCACTTTCTGATGCGCAATGTCGCCCCTTTACGGACGTGGGACACAATCCCTATCATGCTGCACCACCTCGAGATTCTTCTTTCTTCATCAAAACTGCTCTGCTACACATCTATCTGTCGCACGTCACCATCCGTGACCTGAAAACATATGGTCATGAGTTTTCTGCAAAACTTCCTTCTGAAAAACTGCAGGAAACGTACATGTGGTCCACATCTCGTCGTTTTGGACAACAAACCCTGATGAATAACAAACTGTGGCTGTGAATTATCTGTCTGGAACTCCTTATCCTTTGCCTGTGCCTCCTGGCGCTATTCCAGGTTTTTCCTTAACGTACTCAGTATCTCTTAACGCATCCGTGCTTGCATACCGTCTTCCTGGCTTATGGATTACCTCGTACTCTAATTCATTAAGCATAAGCGCTCGCTGAGTTAGTCTACTAGTCGGATCTTTCAAACGAAGCAGCCATAAAGGTAACAGCGAAGATACCTTATACTATACAGGCCGCTTACATCTCAGTCGTTGAGTAGTTACTCCTCACATTGCTTTACTGTCCTTCACCATAAACCATCCGTCCAAAAGCATAACCGACTGCCATATTTGAAGCCTGACATGAAATGATAAAGTCTTTCTCGAAATCCGGAAAAACTGATATTGGATTTCAAACTAACATTTCTTTTAAGTTTCTATCATTTCTAATGATAGTTGACATATCAGCGACCAATGGAATTTTGCCTCCTTTTTCAGCTGCTTGTTCAAGGCTCGGGCATTTTTGCAAAATCCCTTACGAACCATCTATAATAATTACGGAGTCCGCTGAACGTCTGTAACTGCTCAGATGTTTGTGGGGTGGGAAAGTTTTGATCTGCGCCTATAAGACGAGGATCGGCCTGTGTGCGATGTTCACTAATCACGTGTACCATATAGTTTACCCGAGTTTGCGCAAGAACTAAGGATCGTAGTCATCAAAGACATCGTCCAAACGTCTCATGCTCCCGTAAATCCCTTGAAATTGCATTTATGTCGTAGTGATATACCATACAAGTTTTTGATTTTATTCCTCTCAGTACCCCATCCAACAAACGCTGAAAAGTTGCCGATGGGTTCGTTACTTCAAACTCCATGCGTTTTTAATGAAAGTGGTAAACAATGCTGTAAATGCTGTTTTCAGCCTATCCTCATGCGCCAGTTCCAATTGGTAGTACCCGCTCATAAGAATTTGCACAGGCCCAGATTATCCAAAGTTTCTGTGTTTAGAATTGGATAAGCATCGTAATTGGTTCGTGGGTTTGGATATTTGAAGTCACAGCAAAATCTATATTTCCTAGTTAAAGACAGCTGATTTCACGAGCGAAGACACAGTGGTCAACTGTTTGCTGCTGTATTTTCCAGCTCCTGCAGCAACACGCTGTTAGCTTCTGCATTCTCGGTCTGTACATATGTATTCTATCCGAGAATGCCTCCACAGAGCCGTTGCGCTCCATTGAAAAGGTACTTAGTTCGCGCAACAACTGCGAATTATTACTCTTTTGGTACCACTAGCACAGTCCAGCGACCACTCTTGAAACGTTTACGTTCTAGTAAACAGCTCCTGGTATACAACGAATGCTTTGGCGTTCCCTGCAAAACACATGGTAGCACCATGATGGGTTATTTCGTCTCATCATCCTTGATAAAAAATTTCGCGCCCTACATTGCCTTGCCCGAGATGAGGTTAATTAATGCGGCCACTGCCAGGTCAAATAGAACAGAAGGTACTTTAAGTACTGACGTATTTTCGTCAGATTGAAATTGCTGCTGAATCTGACTCGATTTTCCAGTTTCTAGCTATCGATTAAGTTCGAAATTTCTCTGGCTCTCGTGCTCCAATTCCTTTGTTAAAATGGCACTCGCTGACTTAAAGCAGCAATCGCATCTGCGGTAGTTGTAATAGAACGTGTTTCCACCACTGGACGTGTTCTACTTTTATCTTAATTCATTTGTTTAAAAAATATCACACACTCCCGTTTAACCACCCCGCACACAGAACCCGAATTTCTAATTTGTCTACAATCAGTACAGCTACTAGCCAGATGACCAGTTCTCCTACACACAGAAAAAGTAACTGCTACAGCTCTCGAACACGTCAAAGGGTGCCCAGGGAAATTACGAAATAGATACCTCCCTTTTACTAAGTTATGTCCACAATTACCTCTACATAAAGGTAAGTTAAAGGGTTCCTGCAGCTTCACAAAAGTAACTCTAAATGTCGCGTAACCTATCTCATACAAGTGACAGCGATAATACGGAAACTAATTACAATATGAATACCAGACTTGGTAGCATTAATGTCAAGGACATGGGGAAGAGAAATAATGCAGAATCTGTTCAATTGAAACACTTTTAATGTGTTGCTAAGGTACATCGTACCATTACATACCGGTACCATAGTTGCTACAAAAGGGGCTCGATATGGCGCCCATCAGTGTCCAGAATAGTCTGAAAGCGCAGGATTGCATTCTCAACGGAAGAACGAAGCATGTCCGTAGGTATGCTGGCTACTTCTCTTGATGTGCTGCGCTTCAGATCAGCACATGTTTGAATATTCCCCTGGTAAATCTTATCCTTCAGGTAGCCGCGCAACCAGAAACCACAGAGACTGAGGTGAGGTGATCATGTCGACCAAGCATTTGGAAATGATCAGCTGATAATTCTATCGTTTCCTGATATGTATCGGAGAAGCAGATGAACATTATGAGTGATGTGCGGTGGGCCCCATCTTGCTTGAAAACTATTGAAATCAATGCGACCTTCTCCTTTAGGGCGGGTTTGACATCCCGGTGAAGCATATCGCAATCTGCACGTCTTTCGTCCTTGCGTGGCAACCTTTTTTTAAAAAAGCATGTGCCCCTGGTGAACAAAATCGTGAAGTTACACCATACGCTGACTCGTTTACCATACAGAAGAACGTCATGCACAATGACTGGAGATGAAGATACCAACCATAGGCAGTTCTGTGTATTCACCCCACCCGTCAGAGGAAAATGAGCATCGTCCGCCCATAGGATGTTCCAGGGCCAGCCCTCGTCAACTTCAGTCTCTGCGTCCTGTGGTGCAAGCTGCTGTACAATAAAGATCTTGTACTGGTACCATATGAGAATGGTCTGAAGCACCTTCCGTACAGTGGACCACAGGATGTTCAACTGTAGTGACACAGCACGCGCACTGCCTAACGATTGGGAATTGCGGACAGCGTTGTCTACCATACCAACGAAGATTTGATCAACCACTTGTCGTGCAACCGGTCGTCGGCATGTTCCCGAAGAGACTCCCAGGTCTCCAGTTGAGTCTAACTTCAACATGCACCGTACAGCAAGTGGGGAAAGGTGACCCTTCAGTAATCCTTTTAGCCGGCGATATTGTCGAAGCGCAGCTGCAGCATCACTGTTCTTTTGATAAAAGAGCTTCACCAGTACTGCCCTGCTCCGTTTGTCCAACCTCATGCTGACACGTCGACAAGTGCACTGCGACTGGTCAGGTGTGTGAGATTGTGAATCACGATGACTGATTAGAGCTGGTGGCCCTAGCCGGAACTGGACGGCGGCGCTGTGACGCATGGAAATCATGCATCCAATATTCTGGACATTAATGCTACCAAGTTTGGTACTCGTACGGTAGTTAGTTCCCGTGCTATAACTTGTTAAATTGGGAAGGTTTAGTTATAATCACCCGGTAATTACATTTTATGAAGGTATATTAAATAGGAGAAATTTCGAATTTTTGCCACAAAACGTGTTTCGTTATTATAAACTAATTGGTACACTATCACCACACAAATGCTTAACTTCATATAATGTGTGAATACTGGAATACTAATGTGGTATATTTTTTTCGATATTTTATTGAAGTGACACATAATTCTGAAAAACAGGACCAGTATTTGTGTCTCTGTAACTTCGAAATTTCACTTATTTAGTACACAATATTTATGAGGGGCAGTCAAATGAAAAAGGGACTATGTAACGAGCATGGCGCCGACGTTGATAACGCAGGTGTGTGTATGTTTCTGTGTGTGTGTGTGTGTGTGTGTGTGTGTGTGTGTGTGTGTGTGTGTTCAAATGGTTCAAATGGCTCTGAGCACTATGGGAGTTAACATCTGAGGTCATCAGTCCCCTAGAACTTAGAACTACTTAAACCTAACTAACCTAAGGACGTCACACACATCAATGCCCGAGGCAGGATTCGAACCTGCGACCGCCGCGGTCGCGCGGTTCCAGATTGTAGCGCCTAGAACCGCTCGGCCACACTGGCCATATATATATATATATGTGTGTGTGTGTAATGTAGAACTTCCCTCTATCGAGTATCAACTGTGCCAGTTTTCTGTTAAATTTTTAAATTTGCTTGACTTGGCATTAGGGAGTCATGTGTGATTCCGATTTCGCTATGGAGGCTGGTGAAGAGAAAGAGCGCGGTGTAGCGCGGTCTTCGAGCGTGAAAGGTGTGTCAGTATGCGAAATTCACGAGCGAATATTTGTTGCGTATGCTGAACACAGTATATCACGTGTACTCGTGTCTGCTCGGAATGTTTCGGGAAAGTCGGCTGTCGTTGAAAGACAGCGGTCGGCCAAGGCAGGGTCATCGTACCATTACTGCTGTCATTGCAGCTGTGGATGGTGCCGTCAGAAATGACTGACGGCGGACTATGGAAGACATTTGGCTCATGTCGACCATCAGTCACGGTACCGCTCACGCCATCATGACAGAAGATCTGAAGATACGGAAAATCTATGCACAGTGGGATGAACAGATTGTCGACATCACTGCAGCATCCCAAATGATATCACAATGAAGAATATTGTTCCCAGACCCTTACTGACGCGACGCGGGATATTAAAAATGTAGGCATCATTTTGAGCTGGTGAGCTAGCGTCACGACATTGATTCGCACTTTCCCCCAGCACCTGTCACCCTCCGCCCCTCGAAAAAAAAAAAAAGAAATAAAAACTAGCTGCTAACTACGGGAAAGTCATGATGACCTATCGACGTGGGCAGCAGCTGACTACGCTGTCGTTTTATTATTATTCATACTGATTCGTCCCTCTCCTATTTTGATAAGGTGACGACTCCAGTCGCGTAGAGGGGCTCCTGTATGGCGGCACGAAACAAACGAGAATTTTACTGCCCCGGGTTGGTAGCTTCCGACACGCCACATCAGCACTTTTCCGGCCGACACAGCAGAATTACGCCACCACCAGGTTGGCCCGCTCAGCTAAAAGCTGCGAAGTCTGATAAGGAAGGTGTTGGCTTATCAGCCGGAATGAGTCACTCTAGTTCGTTTGTTTTGTTTTAAAGGCATGCAATGACCGTTTTAAAATTTTACGTAGGTACTTACGTATCTTGTGGGGCAGCGACTGACAAGAGTACACAAAATGATAACTGAGCTACCGTGAATGTCAGTAAACTGACATTTTTTTTCTTTTTTCCCTCAAATATAGACATATCGTAAATTTTACATATGGTTACTAGGCAGATACATGAGACTTACTTTACAGAATGAATTAAGCAATAAGTAAATGACTTACATGACACACAGTTATTGAACTATCACACTGGGAATGAGATAGAAAATGGTCTTTAGCTTATTATTCTTATTGTGTTCTTACCAGGACTGAATTTAATGTGTACCTTGAAGGAGTAATTTATGGGAAGTTCTTGGCCAAAATTTGTTCGATAGCTTTCATCCCTTGGGATGTCTTTTTGGAGATGCTGAAAGCTGACCTGCTTCGGTTAAAATGCAGTTTAACTGTATACGAAACTATATAGTAAAATTATATACTTACATCTATTTCAGAACTTACTTTCAAGCGATAACCAGGAAACAACCCAACATTCTCAAGTTGTAATAAAAATATCCAACCGTCCAAGACGTCGAAAGTCACTTCAAAATACGCCAGAAAGCAGAGGAAATCATTTCGAAA
The DNA here is from genome assembly GCF_023897955.1 of Schistocerca gregaria. NCBI lineage: Eukaryota > Metazoa > Arthropoda > Insecta > Orthoptera > Acrididae > Schistocerca > Schistocerca gregaria. The sequence goes on along the minus strand of NC_064921.1, from coordinate 418,222,112 downwards.
ACGCAAGCCTAGGATAAGGAAAAAGCGGTGAACTAAATCGATGTAAAAATATAAAACAAGTGGTACGTGTTTGTGATGATACCATCTTTAACCTGGTTTGGCATAATTCTTGTGGTTAGACTGCTTTTCTCACCCTTCTAAAAATGTTTATGAATATCTTCTTCCTTCATTATTCTTAAATTATGATTTTTTGTTATTGACTTTTGTAATTGTGTTCTACGTTAGGGGCCGAGCGATTCTAGGCGCTACAGTCTGGAGCCGCGCGACCGCTACGGTCGCTGGTTCGGATCCTGCCTCGGGCATGGATGTGTGTGATGTCCTTAGGTTAGTTAGGTCTATGTAGTTCTAAGTTCTAGGGGACTGATGACCTTAGAAGTTAAGTCCCGTAGTGCTCAGAGATATTTGTACCATTCTAGGTAAGGGAACCAGCCTGTAAAATTAAGTAAAGAGTTATGGTACTGTATGTTGTAGTCTTCAGTCTAGAGACTGTTTTGACGCATCTCTCCATGCTATTCTATCCTGTGCAAGCTTCTTCATCTCCCAGTACCTATTGCAACCCACATCCTTCTGAATCTGTTTAGTGTATTCTTTTCTTGGTCTCCCTCTACGACTTTCATCCTCCGTGCTGCCCTCCAACACTAAATTGCTGATCCACTGATGCCTCAGAATATGCCCTAACAACACATTCCTTCTTCTAGTCAAAATGTACCACAAATGTTTCTACTCTCCAATTCTGTTCAATACCTCCTCATTAGGTGTGTGATGTACCCATCAGCATTCTTCTGTAGCACCACATTTCGAAAGCTTCTATTCTCTTACTGTCCAAACTATTTATCGTCCAAGTTTCACTCCCATACATGGCTACATTCCATACAAATACTTTCAGAATAGACTTCCTGACACTTAAATCTAATATCTTCTTCAGAAACGCTTTCCTTGCCATTGCCAGTCTACATTTTATATCCTCTCTACTTCGACCATCATAGGTTATTTTACACTCCAAATAGCCAAACTCCTATACTACTTTAAGCATCTCATTTCCTAATCTAATTCCCCGCAGCATCACCCGATTTAATTCGAATACATTCCATTATCCTCATTTTGCTTTTGTTGATGTTCATCTTATATCCTCCTTTCAAGACACTGTCCATTCCGTTCAGCTGCTCTTCCAGGTCCTTTGCTGTCGGGAAGGCGAGCCAAAGGTTGCGTTTCATTGGCAGAACACTTAGAAGATGCAACAAGTCCACTAAAGAGACAGCTTACACTACACTCGTTCGTCCTCTGTTAGAATATTGCTGCGCGGTGTGGGATCCTTACCAGGTGGGATTGACGGAGGACATCGAGAGGGTGCAAAGAAGGGCAGCTCGTTTTGTATTATCGCGTTATAGAGGAGAGAGTGTGGCAGATATGATACACGAGTTGGGATGGAAGTCATTACAGCATAGACGTTTTTCGTCGCGGCGAGAGCTTTTTACGAAATTTCAGTCACCAACTTTCTCTTCCGAATGCGAAAATATTTTGTTGAGCCCAACCTACATAGGTAGGAATGATCATCAAAATAAAATAAGAGAAATCAGAGCTCGAACAGAAAGGTTTAGGTGTTCGTTTTTCCCGCTCGCTGTTCGGGAGTGGAATAGTAGAGAGATTGTGGTTCGATGAACCCTCTGCCAAGCACTTAAATGTGAATTGCAGAGTAGTCATGTAGATGTAGACAATGTCATCGGCGAACCTCAAAGTTTTTATTTTTTCTCCGTGGATTTTAATACCTACTCCGAATTTTTCTTTTGTTTCCTTTACTGCTTGCTCAATATACAGATTGAATAACATCGGGGATAGGCTACAACCCTCTCTCACTCCCTTCCCAACCACTGCTTCCCTTTCATGCCCCTCGACTCTTATAACTTCCATGTCGTTTCTGAGCAAATTGTAAATAGCCTTTCGCTCCCTGTATTTTACCTTCAGAATTTGAAAGAGGGTATTCGAGTCAACATTGTCAAAAGCTTTCTCCAAGTCTACAAATGCTAGAAACCTAGGTTTGCTTTCCTTAATCTATTTTCTAAGATAATTCGTGGGGTCAGTTTTGCTTCACGTGTTCCAACATTTCTACGGAATCCGAACTGATCTTCCCTGACGTCGGCTTCTACCAGTTTTTCCTTTCGCCTGTAAAGAATTCTCGTTAGTATTTTGGAGCCGTGGCTTATTAAACTTATAGTTCGGTAATTTTCACATCTTTCAAGAACTGCTTTCTTTGGGATTGGAATTATTATATTCTTCTTGAAGTCCGAGGGTATTTCGCCTGTTTCATGCATCTTGCTCCGGTCTGGCTCTCCCAAGGCTATCAGTAGTTCTAATGGGATGTTGTCTACTCTCGGGGCCTCGTTTCGACTTAGGTCTGATACTGTATACACGTGCATAAATTTTCAGAGCTTTACTGCGCCCTCACCTCCTATTCAGGCACGACATTGCCTATATCATGGTGCCCTAAGAGATGAATTTTTGGTAAGTTCCAATTTCCACTACTACTTCATGAGGCACGTGAGGTAGTCAGTGTTAAATTGTTACAATTGTTCTGCCGTTGTGCAAAAGATTTTCTGGTGCAGGTATGTTTTTATGTGTCTTTCTGTAATCATAACTTTGTTAACAATATGTTTGGCATATTTCTTGTGGTTTCACTGCTTTCCTCACCCTTCCAAAAAAAGGTTTATGAATATCTTCTTCCTTCATTATTCTTAAATTATAATTTTTGGTTACTGTCTTTTGTCATTGTGTTCTAGGTAAGCGAACCTTCCTGTTGAGAAGCGCCCTCCAGTAGAATATCTCACGCGGGTGAAATACCAGTCTATAAACGAGATTGGAGAACAGTTTATCTATGGAGTAGTATTACTGAGCCGATAGGGTGATAACGAAGGCGTGTGACGTGACTGCGGCACCGCGTCACGCAGACTTAGCTGCTGGGTTTGGTGTTTACGTGTCCCGGCGAGATGAGCGCAAAGGTGGTGTTCCGGGACCAACTTTGTTGCGGCGCAATCACCAGCGCCATAAATCGATGCGAAGTTGCGCGGCCTGGGAGGCTGTTAAGCTCGCCAGCGGAAGGACCCGATGCCAGACAGCCGCGTCTGCTCCAGCGGGAAATAGCCCGGTCCCAATCACTACGGGAAATGCTTGCCGGGCTGCAACTTCTACGTAACCGCAACTGTACAAAAGCTATTTCTGCAGCGAAGACATTTTGGAAATATTTACCCGATTGCCAGGCAGGGAACGTTAATGTAGGGAAAATAACACTTCCAGACCGACTGTTCGGCTTTCTATGGTCCTTTTGCATATTTGTTGTTCTATAAAACCTATCAACTCGATCTTTAATTGTGTGCTGAAATTATCAAGGACGTTGACGTACTAAATTACACGTGAAACGGCAGTAATATCCTTGACGGTATGGAAACAAATTTCAGGTTACTGTGGGATACTATATTTGAGCTACACCACCTGACAAGAAAAGTGAGCCATCCAAGATGTGAGGAGGAAAAGAAGTGAAACTCCACTGGTTGAGAGGGTGGGTGATATTATTAAGGTGATTTCAAAAGCGACTTCACGAAGAACTTGGTAGTACGAGCCCACCTATCAGTATGACGGTGCATCCTCTCTGACCTGGATGCGTCCACTGATCCGTTTGTGAAGGTCGTCACAGAGCCGCTGTATCCTCTGCTGAAACAAGCTTTACACGCAACCATCATAACTGGCTTACTGCCAGTGGGACAAAGATGATATCCGAGCTGCTCGCAGAGTAATAATAACTAGTATCGCCTGTGGTTGAAATTCGATCAACTGCTTCTGTGGACTTCATCTCTCATGTATCTAAAAGTGTCTGAAATTTTAACTGCAGAACTGATCCGTGGCAAATACTACATTATAACTACTTGCAATGTAGACAAAACTCCTTATTTTCAATTGCTCGATCATTTGAAGGGAGTCTTTGATACACTGCATCACAAAATAAATTTTGTGTTACTCGCAGCAAATTAATTTTTCCCTTAGGACAACATAAAGTGAATGCAGTTCTAAAGCGTAAAGTCGATTCAGACGCATATGCTAGGCATTACAATATCTGCTTTGTAAATGCATGAAACAGCTATTAAGGTTTCCTAATTATTTGAAATTATTTTCAGTACACATTTAAATATATATCTCAGAACGACAATAGAATTATCAACATCTGCATTATTCCTATTACTTTCTCTACACTGTGTCCCTCTAGATCTTTGTCTTTCAGTGCATCCGTTAATATTCTTTTTCGGGGCATAGCCTAAAACAAATATAGTGTCCTTATAATAAAGGACGTTGTACCCGCCTGGTTAGTCTTGGGGTTTAACGCACTGCTTTCTGGGCGGGAAGGTGTGCCGCTCCCTGACACGAATCAACCCGGCGGATTAGTGTCGTGGTCCGGCTGTCCGGCCGGCCTGTGGATGGTTTTTAAGGCGGTTTTCCATCTACCTCGGCGAATGCGGGCTGGTTCCCCTTATTCCGCCTCAGTTACACTAGCAAACACTGTCTCCACGTACGCGTACACCATAATTAATCTACCACGCAATCATTTGGGTTTACACTCGTCTGGTTTGAGACATTCCTGGGTGGAGTTCAGTGTGGGGCAGCGGTGGGGTAAGTGGACTGCTGTAGCCTGAGTGGGGTTGTGAACCGCTGAGGACTACGGTGGGTACGAAGCCTCTCCGTCGTTTCTAGGCCCCCAGTTCAATAAAATACAATACAAGGACGTTGTGGTCACTCAGAATGAAAATACTCAAAATCAGGAACACACTAAATTTTGTGGTGATGGCAGCGAACGAACAGAGTTAGTTCCGTTTACTCTTAGAACAAACTAAGTGAAAAACCGACGCCAATGAACAACGTTTGTTGTATCCGACAGATTCGTTAGTAAGTTTCGTTTGCACTATTGACAACATTAGTGACATAGCAGTTGCAGCATTGTAGCTGTCCATATACGTGTGTTACTGTAGATGAATTATGTGCAATATTTAAACATGAACGTCCTTAAAATGCAACTTCACAAAACGTTGTTACTTTTGGGTGTCGTTTCTACTATAGCACTTGATCGTTACGATTGGTGGAAGTTGGTAGCAAAGTCAGAGAAAGGAAAACCTTTCTCATGACTGTGCGTGTCTCTCCTTATCGCTATATATACACATGATTTTTTTTTTTCATTTGCGCACATCTACGGCAAAGTTCCTTTGGCATTATGTAAGTTACATTGGCCTCCTTATGTAGTTAATTTTTAAAATCAGTGCTACAATTTTCGATGCTCACGTGTTAGTATTATGATCGCTAAATAAAACAGATGCAGTATCATTATAAATGTCCAGATTACTACTGTGAGTCTAGCTGTGCGTCTTTCACTCGGACCCCTCTGCATTCTCCTTCTAAGCACACCCTAAAACAAATATAGTTTCCTCATAATAAGGGAATTCTGAAGAAGTAAAAAATTAGAAACTTATTTCAAATTTTCTGGTAATAGCGGCAAATGATCACACAGTTACTGTTACAGAAAAGTAAGGGAAATAAGGACGCCAATATTCGTTAATTTCAGACTCTGTTATTACCATATGTGGAGTTCAATTCTTACAGCATCATCAACCTAGCAGTTTCTGCTATGTAGTTGTCCAGCATGCTTGTTTTACTGCAAATAAACAATGTAAAAAGGAAAGCCCCAGAAAGCGATTTCACGAAATGTCACTTTCGTGTGTCATTTCTACCATAGCAGCTGACCGGTGCGCAAGGCAGAGGTTGGTAGTTATTCAGTCTTAGATGTTCAGGTATTGGAGATTTCAGTGCGTGATAGAGAATGTAACATCAATGTTATGAATGTGAAAGCTTCTACTACCTTTCCCCACATTTCAAAAAAATACAAGATTATTAAGAGAGAAACAGCGAGAAAGTCACAGGAAATTACTCTCTTTCTTCGACAGAGAACAGGGTTACATACACACCGTATTTATTCTTTGTGCACATGTATGTACCTTTCGAATTATATAAGCATCATTGGACTTATTGTACATTTAATGTTGATAGTCGGTTCTTCAATTTTCGTGCTCACATGTTAATATTATGGTCAGGAACAGAAGAACGGGACCTAGATCTAAATATACATCGACGTGATTACTTTGCTAATAACAATAAAGTGCGTGGCAGGGGGTTCAATGAACCTTCTTCAAGCTGTCTCTATCGTCCCACTCTCGAAGGTCACGCTGGGAAAACGAGCAATAAAATTTTTCTGTGCGAGACCTGATTTCTCGTGATGATCATTTCTCCCTGTGTAGGTGGGTGCCAACAGAATGTTTTCGCAATCGGAGGAGAAAACCGGTGATAGAAATTTCGTGAGAAGATCCCGCGCAACGAAAACGCCTTTGTTTTAATAATTGCCACTCCAGTCCACGTATCATGTCTGTGACACTATCTCTTCATTTCGCGACAATAGAAAAGAGCTGCTCTTCGTTGTACTTTTTCGATGTCATCCGTCAGTCCCACCTGATGCCGATCCCACACCGCACAGCAACATTCCAGAGTATGTCGGACAATCGTGGGGTAAGCAGTCTCTTTAGTAGACCTGTTCCACCTTCTAAGTGTTCTGCCAGTGAATCGCACTCTTTGGTTAGCTTTAACCACAATATTATCTATGTGATCGTTCTAATTTAGGTTGTTTGTAATTGTAATCCCTAAGTATTTAGTTGAATTTACACTCTTCAGATTTTTGTGACTTATCGCGTAATCGAAATTTAGCTGATTTCTTTTAGTACTCATTTGAATGACTTCACACTTTTCATTATTCAGGGTCAATTGCCACTTTTAGAAAACCATCATAACGACCGGGAGAGAGGTGTGCAGACAACACGCCCCTCCTATCCACATTCTCAACTGTGGATGATACGGCGGTCGGATGATCCCGATGGGCCACTTGTGGCCTGAAGACGGAGTGCTTTTTTTAATTGCCAGTTTTTGCACATACAGATATATAATCTAAATAATTTTGCAATTCGTTTTGATCATCTGGTGACTTTACAAGATGGTAAATGACAGCATCATCTGCAAACAGTCTAAGACGGCTACTCAGATTGTCTCCTAAGTCGTTAATATATATCAGGAACAATGGAGGGCCTATAACACTTCCTTGGGGAACGCCTGATATTACTTCTGTTTTACTCGATGACATTCCGTCTATTACTACGAAATGTGACCTTCCTGAAAGGCGCCATACTCTGCGAAAATGGTAATCTGTGATGGTGGGGAATCATGATTCATCAATGAACACAATCCGATGCCTTTCATTAGCACTCCGTCCTTCCTGGTTACAGCACTTTCTCAAATTCAGCAATTTGTAATTTGGTGTTAATATCAACATACGCATCGGACGGTAGTACCCTATTTCGGCTGCTGCTAGTCACCAGTCAATCATTCGGGATGACATAAAATGTTGTAGGATGTCAGTCTCTTGCTCCTGAATGGCAGGCGTGGATGTGAGGGAGTTGTAACGTGCCTGGTGCACAGCACGGCTGTCTTCTCTTCTTGTGGCCAGACGCTGTCGACCAGAACATGTAGCCTTACATGCGGCCACTATCGCATCCGAATGCCCCACAAATCTGAGTATTGTACGATACGATCTGCCATCCAAATGGAGACCAAAAATTAGACCCTCTTTGAATTCCGTCAGGTGCTCATGATGCTCATAACATTTTCCTTACTTCTGAAAGAGATATGACAAAAATTGTAATTAACCTAATTATTTTCAGTAACAGACCTTCTTTGTACTTCACTTTCCTTTCTGAACTATATGAATTGACTATCTCACTTTTTTTAAATTTCTTAACGAAATTCTACAGACGAACTGCCTTTCATAATGCTCACGTACTGTGTCGAAGAAATAGAGTAATTTCGTGTAACTTTCTCCCTATTTCTCTCTAAATAATCATGTATTTTTTTGAAATGTCCTTTCGTACGAAAATGATTGAAATGCACAGCAATAAAAGGCTCTGTCAATCCATTCACTGGAGTGAAAAGCCTCGAGACAATAGCAGTCTTTTTGAAACCAAATTAAAGGAATTCCTTTTACAACACCTGATACACCCAAGAAAAATTCTTGTGCGGAAGTATAGCCACATATAATTATTTTTCAAATGAGATAGTAAAATTCTTGTTCGATAAGTTCGATATCACAACGTATAGTGAAAACGCGGCACATTAACATGTTAACTTAATGTATGTGTAAACGCTCCATTCCTGGTACTGACAGAGATTTTTGGTGAAAACTTTCTAAACCAAAGATCGCGTAAATATTTCAATATTTGCAACAATCAGTTTCCAGAGACGTTTCTATCATCAACACATCTCCAAAAAAACGTGTTCATTCTGAGTTGGAACGTAACGCCAAGTTTAATGTTACTGAATGAAATGCTGCTCAGTTTATCCTCATCTGTGAGGGCTGTATACAGGGTGTTTCACTAAATGTGTTTGCCTCTGTAAGTTAGGAAGTAATAGGTGACGGAAATATTTATTGCGGTAGGTCACCCTAAAACTGTGAAGGGTTGTAGCTCCCAAACTAGGAGTAATAGGATGTTATTGATTCCAGCGCATGACAGAAACAACTATTATTCCATCTAAAAATTGTATTTTTTTTTTTTTGCTGTAACTCTTTGAATAATAACATAGTAAACTATGTTCATAGCTCCACGGACAGTGTAACGTTTCTTATGGTGACCTACCACAATAAATATTTCCGTCGTCTATTAATTCGTAACTTACAGAGGCAAACACTTTTAGTGAAACACCCTGCATATGGAAGTGGCCATTTACACACGGTGTTTTTATTTTAGTTTAAATGTTTTATTTTAGACAATTCTGTGTAATGTGCTACATTTTACACGGGTTTTTCAAAAGTAAAACATTTAAAATCAAAAAAACACTTCGAACAAACGGCCACATCCGTGTTTGTAGATCTCACAGATGATTGCTACGACCAACAAAATAATCATCTGTGAGCGCTGTATGCGTGGATATTGCTATGTTAATAAGGCGTTTGTTGATTTTACATGTTTCATTTATGAGAAACCTTTGTACAATGTGTTAAATTTTATCCACGAACTTGCTGACTTCGCGTGACGTTTCAGCGCAGAATTAACACGTTTTATAAAAAATATTTTGGAAGATGTATACATGACAGCAATGACTGTGGAATCCGGTTATTGTAAATAAAGAAATATTTATGCGGCCTTGGTTTTAAAAGGTTTTACCAAGTAAAACAGATCGCTCCCTCTGATTTCTCAACGTGAGAAAATGCAGCAAGAGATTTTTCCTTGATTCCAGGGCTGAGCTGCTCTCAGTCTCGTGATGCCAGTTGAGGAACTACTTGCCCGAGTAGCAGCGGCACGAGGCCTGCTAACCCAACAATGTCCTTGCGGGTGGTGGGCTAAACTCCGCCCCACCATACTGCGTCCACATAACACCTTTGCCTGACAAATGACTCGGCAGTGGGTCGGGCCCTATTCGCTCATGTGTGGCCAGAATGGGGGTGCCTACCTTATACATCAACATGGAAAGCGGCGGACAACTGTAACTATTTCCAACACGATAACGTCTAGTAATGGAGCGCTGTTTCCACGGTATTCTTCAACTCGACACGCTTGCCGACTTCTGTCAATCATATCATATGATGTACGACACGCTTGGGCAAACATGTATTGCGGCTTTCTATCCGGGACACCTTTCTCCATTACACAAAGTGATTCCGTGATAATGTTACAAACTTTCAGTGATGATGGAGAAGGGTGAAGGTAACAATGTGAGCTCTAAAATGCATGCCTCAGGAGCTATGAGCACTTGTCTATCCACGCTATTGTCAAACACAATTCTCTTACTGAAAAAGTAGCCAGCTCTTGACCGTGAAACTCGAATAAGCGTCCTAGCTAAAGGTGTTTCCACGCTGCACCAATCTATAGCTTAACAGAAGGCAATTCGTAGCAGCAAATGGAAATAAGCGTTTGGAGGCACTGGCCGGGAGACCGCTTACGGGGCAGTTCCGGCGGTCTTGGTGCAGGTCTTGTTGCATTCGACGCCACATCGGCGGACCTGCGCGGCGCTGGATGGGGATGACAGGGCATAGTTTAGGTGGCTGTGATATATCTGAAAAGAGATACGCGTAGTAGGTCTTAATGAATCATATCTAAAAGCAGATTAAAATAAAACAACAAATACGCTTATTGTTCCCAGAATGAAGATTGGAAGATGGGAAATGACCTACTGGCAGAGCTGAACCTATGGGGTGGGTTGTCAGTCGTGCTTGGGTAGTTCAATTGGTAGAGCACTTGCCCGCGAAAGGCAAAGGTCTCGAGTTCGAGTCTCGGTTCGGCACACAGCTTTAATCTGCCAGGAAGTTTCACACTTACTGCGGACTTCAGCAAATGATGGCAGCGGTTTTCTGAAACGAGGTACACATAGTACATCTATGATATAGAGAATCGTATTAAGCTCGTTGCTGCAAGAAGCGATATAAGTAACCGTGAAATGGAAACAATGAATGAAAGTGGCCGGCGGCATATGTCGTTATTACTGCTACTGACGCTATGGGACCATCCAAAACATTTCATATTGCTAATGTGTTGACATCTGAGACAAGATTTCACAGACTTCGGTCTCATACAGAAGAAGGAAACAGCCCTACAAGTAAGTTAAGAGGCATTTAACTATCTTTGGGAGTATTACTTTCAGCCGTATCTTTTGGAAAGTACTCCTTCGTCATCTATCATTCGTACCCACGTGAAACTCTTGGGAGCAGCGAAGTTGGAGAATAAATAGTAGGTCCACAACCCTTTCCGTATCTCTCCCTGTGTATGTGTATCTCAGTCTGTCTGTCTGTCTCTCTCTCTCTCGTTCTCTCTCTCTCTCTCTCTCTCTCTCTCTCTCTCTCTCTCTCTGTATGTGTGTGTGTGTGTGTGTGTGTGTGTGTGTGTGTGTGTGTGTGTGTGTGTTAGCTTTATTATTCCTAAGCTTGTAACGGGCAAAAGGTAGTGGTTTTTCTGTGAAAATACAGTGCAGGAAAGTTACATCAGAGGACCTTGGCGAAAGAAACGTTCCTGCAAGAACCTTCCTTCACAGACAACGGCTTTAACGAAGCTGAATGGCAAACTGCTGAGGCTCCTCAAAAAAATTCGGGACTTTTCTTTCCCATTCATCCGTATAAATGAGTTTACTTTCTCTCCATTAGGAGCTTCTTTCCAGTTTTCAGAATATTTGCTCGCATAAGCTATTTAGCCGCCCTTTGTTCTTAATTTCAGGGTAACAAGAGCTCCGTCCACCTCTGTTATCAATCAAGAAAGGAAACAAGACAGTTTTTAAAGAATATAATTATAAATATACTCTCATAAAACATTCCTCCCCACGCCACGTGTACGATGTTCCACCGGCAGTTGCAATGCAACATCTCTACTGCCACACCTCTAAATTTCTTCTTATGACCCAAAAATATCAGTAGCAACCTCGCGTGGAAGATTTTGTATCATAGCAGCGAAGCCTATGAAATAGCATCACAGTAGGTTTAAAAAAAAGCACATGTTTGAGAACGTAAGTTGCAGTATTAGACTTTGGTACCTAACATCACCTCTCGTTATTATGAAAGGGCGAATGTTGATTTGACCTATGGCCTCTGCATTTCTTGCTGAAACCTGAGGTAGACTCACTATGCGAAAGGGAGGCGTCTTAATTTTGCGCTTAATTACCACAGCCAATAAAATGAATGTAATTGTACCATGTTACATCATTAGCTAATCATGATAACAAGGTGATGAATCCATTGAAGTTATATTATGAATGAAAACATACACAACGCTGGGGTAATATTCTACACTATTTACTACTTATTTCAAACCGGTTTTCGGCTGTGATGCCATCATCAGGAAGAAACATAAATAGAATTTTACACCAGTTTTGTGTCTATTTTTATTCATAACGTATGAAATACAGGGTGAGTCACTTAACGTTACCGCTTGATGTATTTCGTAAACCACATCAAATACTGACGAACCGATTCCACAGACCGAACGTGAGGAGAGGGGCTAGTGTAATTGTTTAATACAAACCATACAAAAATGCACGGAAGTGTGTTTTTTAACACAAACCTACGTTTTTTTAAATGGAACCCCGTTAGTTTTGTTAGCACATCTGAACATATAAAAAAATACGTAATCAGTGCCTTTTGTTGCATTGTAAAATGATAATTACGTCCGGAGATGTTGTAACATAAAGGTGACGCTTGAGTAACACTCCTTCGCTGTTCGATCGTGTGTATCGGATTGAATGATTCTTGGAACACACCATCGCAATTGGGGAACAACATCCTAACATGGGATGACCCGTTCAGCGAAAATGGTCACACATACTTAGCAGTTACGCTATCTTGCAGAGTAACCATGCGGCCGGTGGAATACTGTGATATGACCACCCAGGTCATTACTGAACAGGTAACGTATTTCACTCTTGGAACGTAACCTGGGTCATAAGTTGGAAACAGAAGTGTGAAAGAAGACTCAGTCGACCAAATGACTTTCTTCCATTGTTCCACAGTCCAAATTTTACGGCTCCGCATCCCACGATTTCCTGTTACAGGCGTTTACATCAGTGTTGAGTGGTTCTGAATTTGAGCTGGCTCTGGAAGTCCCTCATTATGGAACTCCCTTCGTGTTACAAATTTTTCTGTACTCTGGACGTTTGAAACAGTTGAAAGCCACGATACTAAGAAGAATTCCGCCGATAACTGCTAAATTTTTTCTTTTATTGATACACACTCGGTTTCTTAACCTAAAGCCGTCTGAAGTGACTTTACGCTTTAGAACTGCATTCACTTTATGCTGTCTTAAGGGAAAAATTAATTTGCTGCGAGTAACACAAAATTTATTTTGTGATGCAGTGTATCAAAGACTCCCTTCAAATGATCGAACAACTGAAAATAAGGAGTTATTTTTACAATATGTAAGGTGTCAGGCAAATCCAACACCTTCCATGAAAACCCTGACATGATAAGCAAATCCAGTAGTATGTCACATAGCTCCGAATAAATCGTGACATTAAATTAACCAAAGTAATACCAGTAACAAGTGAGCAAATGGAATACCACAGACTAACACAAGAATGCCTAAATGTATGTAATACCTTTCCACCGTGAGACAGACGCAGTTCCAAGGGGAGAAACGAGAACAGAAGCCGAGAGCAGAACCATTTTAAGCTAGAAGGCCCTAGAATAAGGGACGGACTGGACACCCACGTCGCCAGCTAACCACTAGGACAACGGTAGCTGCAAGTTTTAGCTTGGGACTTTTTCGTGTCTCTGTTACGTCAAGGACCACCACCCAGCCCATGTTAAAAGCAAGAGCCCTCCAGAAAAACAGTATAGATCTTACGATAACACAAAAAAGGCCACACCTCCCACAAGTTTTAGCGTGAGACTTTTTCGCGTCTCTGTTACGTTAGGACCACCCCGCAGCCCATGTTAAAAGATAGAGCCCTCCAGAAGAACAGTATAGATCTTACGATATCGCTAAAAGGACTATAAATTAACCAAAGTAATACGACTAACAAGTGAGCAAATGGAATACCACAGACTAACACAAGAATGCCTAAATGCATGTAATACCTTTCCGCCGTGAGACAGACGCAGTTCCAAGGGGAAAAACGAGAACAGAAGCCAAGAGCAGAACCGTGTTAAACTAGAAGGCCCTACGATAAGGGACGGACTGGACACCCACGTCGCCAGCTAACCACTAGGACAACGCCAGCTGCAAGTTTTAGCTTGGGACTTTTTCGCATCTCTGTTACGTCAAGGACCACCACCCAGCCCATGTTAAAAGCTAGAGCCCTCCAGAAAAACAGTATAGATCTTACGATAACACAAAAAGGGCCACACCTCCCACAAGTTTTAGCGTGAGACTTTTTCGCGTCTCTGTTACGTTAGGACCACCCCGCAGCCCATGTTAAAAGATAGAGCCCTCCAGAAGAACAGTATAGATCTTACGATATCGCTAAAAGGACCATAAATTAACCAAAGTAATACGAGTAACAAGTGAGCAAATGGAATACCACAGACTAACACAAGAATGCCTAAATGCATGTAATACCTTTCCACCGTGAGACAGATGCAATTCCAAGGGGAGAAACGAGAACAGAAGCCGAGAGCAGAACCGTGTTAAGCTAGAAGGCCCTACGATAAGGGACGGACTGGACACCCACGTCGCCAGCTAACCACTAGGACAACGGCAGCTGCAAGTTTTAGCTTGGGACTTTTTCATGTCTCTGTTACGTCAAGGACCACCACCCAGCCCATGTTAAAAGCTAGAGCCCTCCAGAAAAACAGTATAGATCTTACGATAACACAAAAAAGGCCACACCTCCCACAAGTTTTAGCGTGAGACTTTTTCGCGTCTCTGTTACGTTAGGACCACCCCGCAGCCAATGTTAAAAGATAGAGCCCTCCAGAAGAACAGTATAGATCTTACGATATCGCTAAAAGGACCATAAATTAACCAAAGTAATACGAGTAACAAGTGAGCAAATGGAATACCACAGACTAACACAAGAATGCCTAAATGCATGTAATACCTTTCCGCCGTGAGACAGACGCAGTTCCAAGGGGACAAACGAGAACAGAAGCCGAGAGCAGAACCGTGTTAAACTAGAAGGCCCTACGATAAGGGACGGACTGGACACCCACGTCGCCAGCTAACCACTAGGACAACGCCAGCTGCAAGTTTTAGCTTGGGACTTTTTCGCGTCTCTGTTACGTCAAGGACCACCACCCAGCCCATGTTAAAAGCTAGAGCCCTCCAGAAAAACAGTATAGATCTTACGATAACACAAAAAGGGCCACACCTCCCACAAGTTTTAGCGTGAGACTTTTTCGCGTCTCTGTTACGTTAGGACCACCCCGCAGCCAATGTTAAAAGATAGAGCCCTCCAGAAGAACAGTATAGATCTTACGATATCGCTAAAAGGACCACACCAGCTGCAAGTTTTAGTGTGAGACTTTTTCGCGTCTGTGTTAAGTTGCCAACTTTAAAAACATTGCCCCACCACGAAAAGTATAACGTTTCTCATTTCATAGACAGAATTTTTGTAGGCGGAGCTTAAGGTTAACATTGAGACCCTGACTGATCAGATGAAAACACCAACTTCGGTAAATTATAGTATGGTGAAGTGAAGAGGGAGTTGCTTCCGAGATGGCGAGGTGAGTGGAGCTGTGCTGCCCGCCGCCGCCGTGACGCTGCCTAAACACCGACAAGGTAATGAACGCACGGGGTGCTGCATAACAGTACATAAAGCTTCACTCAGAACTGCAGAAGTCTCATCTGTTACAACCCCTTTTTTCGTAATACTAGTGTTGATCGTCAATTAAAGCTCATGGTGTTCACATTTGCCACTTGAAGTAGAAATCTGAAACTCGATGATTTTTCTGTTATATAGTTATTGAGAAGCCACATCAGTCACTGTAATTTACGACTCGTTAGATAAGTAATTAGTATTAAGATTCTTTTACAGGGAGTGCAGTGGAGCTGACGCTGAAATCATTTAATATTTGATTATATCATCCCTAGTCTCACTGAACTCTTCTGAATTCTACATGTCATGTGTGTTCTGGCGTCTCCTTCCCAGCAACAGGTCCCAGGTTCAAACATGTCAATTCCCTAAAAAACACGCTCAGAGCGTCGCTGCGCGAAAGTGGTAGGGAGACACGATATAGAACAAACAGACACCACCCAGAATGTTAGAAAATAGCGACCCTGCCAGGATGGTAAAATACCATGATTGAAGGTGGACCACATGCCTAACTAGGTCAAAAAATATCAAAATATTTTGTTGAAAAATTTTTGTAAATTTTTTTTTCTGAAGTTATACATAGTCGAAACCAGTAGCTGCAGCGATAGATAGTAAGAAAGTATTCAATAAATAGTCAGACATTGTAGCAGAGACAATAGCATAATTAAGTTATGAATTTTAAAAATTGTTAGAATTAAGTTTTCTCTCCAATGCAAGCGCGCAGGTGGCGGATACATCGTTGACAAGTTGTTTCTGACCCTACAATTAAGTGAATTGATTGTCAAGTCGTGTGAAAAAAAAAAGTTTATGAAACTCGTGAGATCGTATGAGCGCATGTTGACGCGAAGTAGGGCGCGTGAATCGCTTTTAAAACAGAAAATAGGGGATTCGGAAAGATTAGCAATGGCAGATCGAGACCTTGACCGAATTGAGGTGGAGACCCAGCATGAAAATGGACAGAGAATAGAGGGCAATACAACACACGATGCAGTATCGCGAGAAATAGGACAAATAACGCACCACAACGAGCATAATGTACGCCAAGGTACAGAAAACCTAGGTCAGCATACGACAGAGGAGCAGGAAAGAAGAGAGACAGTCGATGAGGATTCTAACTTGCGTCTTGAATACGTGAACCCATAGTACAAGTAATCAGACCTCCCTCACCACAGAGTACAAGGAATGCGAGCAGAAACGTGTCACAGCACAGTTCAATGCAATCGGTTGCAAACCAACAATTGGGCGAAAACACAGAGCCTAGGACGTCGGAAGAAAACACAATAGGACCCACCAATCTGGCAGAATTATTACAATTAATGAGCGAAACCATGACAAGAGAAAATAAAGAAATTTGCGAACCAAATTAAAATTCAGACTGCAGAAATGGCGAAAGAAAATGCAGAAACCACGAGACAAATTCGTGCGATTAAAGAACAAAACAAAAAAAAATCAGTTTCACCTAAGTCATATTGAAGACGACGCAAAAGAATCTCGAAAAGTGATAGGAAACTTAATAACAGGTTACAATAAGTTGAGAACAGACTTTGACAAGCTACAAGTGGATGTACAATCATTGCGTAGTGAGATTCGGGACGAGATCAAAACATTACGTAACAACACCCAGGGAGAAGTCAAGAAACTAGAGAAAAAAACTATGACGAAGTACGGCAGCGATCATTTCCTCACAGTCAGAAAATTTCAACACCTTCGAGAAGGAAACTCATTACATCCACGAACTTTTATTGATCAATTCCGAGTAGGATTACCAGAACACTGGACGCTAGCACACAAATTAGACTTTATATGTGCAAACATGTCAGGAACAGTCGCAGAAACCATGCAGAATGTTGCAGCGACATGCCGATAGTACGAAGATTTCAGAGAGAAGTTTCTCTCACGATATTGGTCCAGCGAAGCACAGAACATAGTGAAGTACGAATTATTACAGAACCCATATTCTGAAAATTCAGGAGAGAAGAGTCCCGTGAAATTTTTCGAATTAATGGCAAAGAAAAATCGATGCTTAGATGTACCATACAGTGACGGAGAGTTGATTAAATTATGCGCGATGAAGCTACCATTGAAATACCAGCAGTCATTAGTAGGTCGCGGAGGCAATGACGTCGAAGCATTTAAAGGTATTCTAAGGGAACTAGAGTTCATATTTTCGGAAGATGACGCAAGAAAAAGACGAAGCGCACATGAAAACGAAAGCAAAAAGCAGTGGAATCCACAAGACACAGTACGAAGAAACAATAGTTACGAACTATGTGATAACTTCGCACCAAGAAACGACAATAGACTTCAACAAAGAACCGGTTATGGATTTAGAAGAGAATGTGGCAATAACTATAATTCACCCAGGAACTGCAACAACTATTACAGAGGGAATAACGACAGCCGGTACGGGTACTGGAGAAATAATAGACCGACAAATCATCAACAAAGAAACCAGTATCAACAAGCGGAACAAGAAAAGAGAATACAAATAGAAGAGGTGGAGGTCAATTCCCTAAAATTCACGCTCAGAGCGTCGTTGCGCGAAAGTGGTAGGGAGACACGATATAGAACAAACAGACACCACCCAGAATGTTAGAGTATTCTGTTTTATTGTATGGAATGTGGGCCGAGAAACTACGGAGAAGCTTAGTTCCCACCGTAGCACGCAGTGCTACACAACCCTACAACGGGCTACAGCATCCCACTCACCCCACCGCCGCTCCACACCGAACCCAGGGCAACGTCTCACAGCAGACGAGTGTTACGACAATGTTTGCGTGGTAGAGTAATTATGGTGTACGCGAACGTGGAGAAAGTGTTTGCGCAGCAATCGCCGACATAGTGTAACTGAGGCGGAATAAGGGGAAACAGCCCGCATTCCCCGAGGCAGATGGAAAACCACCTTAGAAACCATCCCAGACTGGTCGGCACACCGAACTTCGACACTAAAGCGCCGGGTCGATTTCGTGCCGGGGACCGGCACACCTTCCCGCCCAGAAAGCACGGCTAACAGGGCAGGCAATGAAGACAATTTTCACTGAATAATACATCTTGACCAGGAGCGATGGGTACACCTTTGACCTTTTAAGATTTTTGCACCTTACGATGCAGCTTTAACCCGCGAAACCAGTCGATTATCAATAAAACATCAACATTAACAACTGTCTTATCATCTCTGCGTGTTGTTTTGGCGCTCACTGGGTCCGCTAGTGCAGCATTCAGTTCTTTAGCGACAGCTGCAACTGCCGTTGTTTTGTTTTTGGTCACAGTCCTGTCCAGTGTGACCTTGTGTCACGATCACTCGACACACATTTTCGTCCCCGTTGTGATTTAGATGAAAATGTTTTTCCGCTTTCCTTGTATGCGTTATAAGTCTTCGACACGGTGCCTCCTGAAACAAACAGTTCAGCTACATTGGTTTACACAAGGACTGACCATTCGAGCACCAACAATTTCTCCACGTTCGAATCACTTGCATCTAAAATAATGTACTCAAAACTACACAGAACGCTATTGCGCCCACGACGGACATCTGAAACGTGTTGATGACACTGCACAATGGCCGTTTGCTGTCACATACAACAGGGCAGCATGCAAGCTTGGCTAGTATCTACATTTGTTTCCATACTTTAGTCCACCCCTCCCCCCTCCCGACCGTAGTATAGTCGCTTTACTTTATTACTTTCAGATCGATAATAAGAGTCCTTCTGTATATAACGAGAGAACTGAGTCATCTGCCTGAGATTTCTGTGAGTCCTAACCTTCAACTCCCTTGTGTTGTTCCGCAACCATCCACATCCCGTCTCTTACCTGAGAAGGCCACATTGGATGTCAAAATCCTATTACTGTCACTGTCATGGACAGCAGTCAATAGACATGTAGTGCCGTGTTTTTCTACAATGTTAGATATTCATATTTCAAAACCATTGACGCCTGTAGACACAAGCTGCAACACCTTGCATGGAAATGCAAATGATTTGCATTTCAGTCCAACATCACAGAGAAGTTAAGAATAAAGTAGGAAGGAATAACGCTATCCACTTTCCTCATTCAAGGGAAGATTACCCAGGAAGCTTCTAAGTCAGAGATTGCTCTTGAATATTCTTAGTCTGTGAGAAGATAGCGTTATGTCTCGCGAAAGAGGGAGAAACGTCTTTCACTGCGAGAGAATTCGGTAGCGCCATTGCTGTGACCTACCGCGTCTGTGGTTTGTCACCCGACAATAATGCTGCTCTGCTGCTCTTGTTGCTTGGAATACCACAGCGATGACGCAAATATGAAATCAGTGTGCTCTAGAGAGCCATACTCAACGGCATGCAGGATCTGAAGGGAGGTCCTCTCGGCTGGCGACACAGAGCATAAACATATTATTCGCCTGGCCGTGCAGGGTCATATGTATCTCGTTTGCAGTGGCCAACCGGACAATGTAATAACGGTTAGACCTCGACGTACAGTCAGTACGGCGACCAGTGTTGCGTGTTGCGGATCCATTTGCGAAGAAGCAGAGAGATGCGTGCCGACAGTGGTGTGCCCAACGGCAGCACTGGCCACAGAAGTGGCACCAAGTCATCTTTTCACAGTCCCAGTTCTGTGGTTGGCATCACGACGGACGTATCTGTGTCTGGAAGAACAAAACTTGTTAGACTGGCATCATCCTTCAGCATGATCGTATGGGCCATTTATGAGATGTGATGGTATTGGGTGCTGTCAGTCAATATGGGATCGCTTAGTTGGTCAAGGGATTAAGGTTGGTGGCTATGGCCCATGTACAACGTTTCTGGGAAGTTACCTTTCAACAAGGTAACGAAAAATCACGTGTTCCTCTGCTATCCTATTTTGATAAAGAGGGTATAAGAGTCTTGACATGATCAGCACCTTTTCCAGATCTCTCAGTGACTGAAATCATCTGATCATAGGGCGCCGAGAGACCGGCAAGCCAACAATGTCCAATTACAATGTTGGTCTCTAGTACACAGCTGAAGCATTATCGAATGACTTACACCTAGCTGTCATCCAGGCTGAGTTTGATTCCATGTCCAGTCGGTATAGAGCCATTGTTACTGCCAGAGGTGATACCCAGTATACATCCAGATCACATATACTAACTTACACTGAATAGATTGAAGTTATGTAGTATGTCCTGATATCGTATCAGACCTCGTTTTGCTCGGCGTAGTGCAGCTATCGAACCTAGCATGGACTCAATAAGTCGTTGGAAGTACCCCGCAGAAATATTGAGCCATTCTACCTCTATAGCAATCTATAACTGCCAAAGTGTTGGCATTGCATGGTTTTGTGCACGAACTAACCTCTCCATTGTGACCCTAAACGTTCTATGGGATTCATGTCGGCGGACGGTCCAGTCATTCGCTCCAATTTTTCAGAATGTTCTTTAGACCAACAGCTAACAATTGTGGCCCGGTAAGATGGTGCATTCATAAAAATTCCATCGTTGTTTGGGAACTTGGAGTCCATGAATGGTTGGAATGGTCTCCATGTAGCCGAACATAGCTGTTTACAGTGAATGTTCGGTTCAGTCAGAACAAAGCATTCAGTTCATTCCACCTAAACACAGCCCAGATCATTACGGAGCCACTATCGGCGTACAAGGTGCCTTATTGGCAACCTGGCTTCATAGAGTCTACGCCACACTCGAATCCTGCCATAAGGTCCTACCAACTGAAATCGGTATTCATCTGACAAGGCTACGGTTGTCTAGCCGTCTAGAGTCCAACCGATACAGTCACGAGCCCAGGAGAGCCGCTGCAGATGATATTGTGCTGTTGACAAAGGCACTCGCGTTTGTCGCCCGCTGCAATAGCCCATTAAAGCCTAATTTCGCCGCACTGTCCTGGAGGATTCGTTCACCGTACTGTTTCTGCGGTTAGTTCACGCATTGTTAGTTGTAATTCCGCAAACAACGCTGCTCTCGGTCCTTAAGTGAAGGCCGTCGTCCACTGCGTTGTCCGTGGTGACCTACACTTTGCCTAAAACTTGGTGTTTTCGGCATATGCTTACATTATGGATTTCGGAATACTGAATTCCCTATCAATTTCCGAAATGGAGTGTCCCATCCGTCTCGCTCCAGCTATCATTCCGCGTTCGAAGTCTGTTAAGTCTGATGCGGCCATAACCACGTCGTAAACCGCCCTGAATGAATCACATGGGTTCAAATGACAGCTTAGCCAATGCACTGACGTTTTATGGCATTTGTACACGATACTACTCCCCTCTGTGTACGTGATTATCGCTATTCCGTTACTTTCGTCACTTCATTATATTTCTTACTGTACTATAGATGCACAGTACGTAAGATTTCCTCATATGCTGCCCTTGGTAATGTTAGTCTTGTTATCAGTATGTACTTGTGTTATTACTTACTCTGGATCAGGCCACGAAAAGGTGTAAAAGTGACAAACACTGACTCTCCAAGTTGAGGCTACGAAAGGGATACGTCTGTCCTGATGAAGTTCACTATCACAGGACAGGGTGCTTTTATATGTGAATCGAGGTGCTTGAGTATGAGAGGAAAGTGTTTCCAACAAACAAAATTTTCTCCTAATGTCGTGTGGCTAGGGCCTCCCGTCGGGAAGACCGTACTCCTGGTGCAGGTCTTTCGAGTTGACGCCACTTCGGCGACCTGCGCGTCGATGGAGATAAAATGATTATGGTTAGGATAACAAACACCCAGTCCCTGAGCGGAGAAAATCTCCAACCCAGCCGGGATTCGAACCCGGGCCCTTAGGATTGACATCCTGTCACGCTGATCACTCAACTACCGGGGGCAGACAACTTCTCCTTACAGCATCTCTTTTTTTTCTTTTTTTTTTTTTCATCAGTCTACTGACTGGTTTGATGCGGCCCGCCATGAATTCCTTTCCTGTGCTAACCTCTTCATCTCAGAATAGTACTTGCAACCTACGTCCTCAATTATTTGCTTGACGTATTCCAATCTCTGTCTTCCTCTACAGTTTTTGCCCTCTACAGCTCCCTCTAGTACCGTGGAAGTCATTCCCTCATGTCTTAGCAGATGTCCTATCATCCTGTCCCTTCTCCTTATCAGTGTTTTCCTCTCCGATTCTGCGTAGAACCTCCTCATTCCTTACTTTATCAGTCCACCTAATTTTCAACATTCGTCTATAGCACCACATCTTTAATGCTTCGATTCTCTTCTGTTCCGGTTTTCCCACAGTCCATGTTTCACTACCATACAATGCTGTACTCCAGACGTACATCCTCAGAAATTTCTTCCCCAAATTAAGGCCGGTATTTGATATTAGTAGACTTCTCTTGGCCAGAAATGCCTTTTTTGCCATAGCGAGTCTGCTTTTGATGTCCTCCTTGCTCAGTCCGTCATTGGTTACTTTACTGCCTAGGTAGCAGAATTCCTTAACTTCATTGACTTCGTGACCTGATGTTAAGTTTCTCGCTGTTCTCATTTCTACTACTTCTCATTACCTTCGTCTTTCTCCGATTTACTCTCAAACCATACTGTGTACTCATTAGAATGTTCATTCCGTTCAGCAGATCATTTAATTCTTCTTCACTGTCACTCAGGATAGCAATGTCATCAGCGAATCGTATCATTGATATCCTTTCATCTTGTATTTTAATTCCACTCCTGAACCGTTTTTTTATTTCCATCATTGATTCTTCGACGTACAGATTGAAGAGTAGGGGCGAAATGCTACAGCCTTGTCTTACACCTTTCTTAATACGAGCACTTCGTTCTTGATCGTCCACTCTTATTAATCCCTCTTGGTTATTGTACATATTGTATATGACTCGTCTCTCCCTATAGCTTACCCCTACTTTTATCTGAATCTCGAACAGCTTGCACCATTTTATACTGTCGAACGCTTTTCCAAGTCGACGAACCCTATGAACGTGTCTTGATTTTTCTTTAACCTTGCTTCCATTATTAGCCGTAACGTCAGAATTGCCTCTCTCATGCCTTTACTTTTCCTTAAGCCAAACTGATCGTCACCTAGCACATTCTCAATTTTCTTTTCCATTCTTCTGCATATTATTCTTATAAGCAGCTTCGATGCATGAGCTGTTAAGCTGATTGTCAGCTCTTGCCGTCTTCGGAATTGTGTGGATGATGCTTTTCCGAAAGTCAGATGGTATGTCGCCAGACTCATATATTCTACACACCAACGTGAATAGTCGTTTTGTTGCCACTTCCCCTAACGATTTTAGAAATTCTGATGGAATGTTATCTACCCCTTCTGCCTTATTTGACCGTAAGTCCTCCAAAGCTCTTTTAAATTCAGATTCTAATACTGGATCCCCTATCCCTTCTAAATCTACTCCTGTTTCTTCATCTATCATATCAGACAAATCTTCACCCTCATAGAGGCTTTCAATGTATTCTTTCCACCTATCTGCTTTCTCCTCTGCATTTAACAGTGGAATTCCCATTGCACTCTTAATGTTACCACCGTTGCTTTTAATGTCACCAAAAGTTGTTTTGACTTTCCTGTATGCTGAGTCTGTCCTTCCGACAATAATATCTTTTTCGATGTCTTCACATTTTTCCTGCAGCCATTTCGTCTTAGCTTCCCTGCTCTTCCTATTTATTTCATTCCACAGCGACTTGTATTTCTGTATTCCTGATGTTCCCGGAACATGTTTGTACTTCCTCCTTTCATCAATCAACTGAAGTATTTCTTCTGTTACCCATGGTTTCCTCGCAGCTACCTTCTTTGTACCTATGTTTTCCTTCCCAACTTCTGTTATCGCCCTTGTTACAGATGTCTACTCCTCTTCAACTGTACTCTCTACTGCGCTATTCCTTATTGCTGTATCTTTAGCGTTAGAGAACTTCAAACGTATCTCGTCATTCCTTAGAACTTCCGTATCCCAGTTCCTTGCGTATTGATTCTTCCTGACTAATGTCTTGAACTTCAGCCTACTCTTCATCACTACTATATTGTGATCTGAGTCTATATCTGCTCCTGGGTACGCCTTACAATCCAGTATCTGATTTCGGAATCTCTGTCTGACCATGATGTAATCTAATTGAAATCTTCCTGTATCTCCCGGCCTTTTCCAAGTACGCCTCCTCCTCTTGTGATTCTTGAACAGGGTATTCACTTTGACTAGCTGAAACTTGTTACAGAACTCAATTAGTCTTTCTCCTCTTTCATTCCTTGTCCCAAGCCCATATTCTCCTGTAACCTTTTCTTCTACTCCATCCCCTACAACTGCATTCCAGTCGCCCATGACTATTAGATTTTCGTCCCCCTTTACATACTGCATTACCCTTTCAATATCCTCATACACTTTCTCTATCTGTACATCTTAAGCTTGCGACTTCGGCATGTATACCTGAAATATCGTTGTCGGTGTTGGTCTGCTGTCGATTCTGATTAGAACAACCCGGTCACTGAACTGTTCACAGTAACACACCCTCTGCCGTACCTTCCTATTCGTAACGAATCCTACACCTGTTATACCATTTTCTGCTGCTGTTGGTATTACCCGATACTCATCTGACCAGAAATCCTTGTCTTCCTTCCACTTCACTTCACTGACCCCTACAACACCTAGATTGAGCCCTCCCATTTCCCTTTTAAGATTTTCAAGTTTTACTACCACACTTAAGCTTCCGACATTCCACGCCCCGACTCGTAGAACATTATCCTTTCGTTGATTATTCAATCTTTTTCTCATGGTAACCTCCCCCTTTGCAGTCCCCTCCCGGAGATCCGAATGGGGGACTATTCCGGAATGTCAATGGAGAGATCATCATGACACTTCTTCAACTACAGGCCACATGTCCTGTTGATACACGTTACGTGTCTTTAATGCAGTGGTTTCCATTGCCTTCTGCATCCTCATGTCGTTGATCATTGCTGATTCTTCCGCCTTTAGGGGCAATTTCCCACCCCTAGGACAAGAGATTGCCCTGAACCTCTATCCGCTCCTCCGCCCTCTTTGACAAGGTCGTTGGCAGAATGAGGCTGACTTCTTATGCCGGAAGTCTTCGGCCGCCAATGCTGATTATTTATCAAAATTTAGGCAGTGGCGGGGATCGAACCCGGGAACGAAGACGTTTTGATTATGAATCAAAGACGCTACCCCTAGGCCACGGGTTACACAGCATCTTCTGTTGCAAATTTCGCCGCTGCATATGTGCTCCCTCCACCTAATGGGAACGCCTTTAGGCGGATATAGGGCCTCCTCATACGAAAACCGGCTGCTTATTTTCTCCCTGTCAACCTTCATCACCTTCATCAAAATCGTGTAGCTGGTAGATATTACCCTATATTCCCCTTATCCTGGCGACACTACCATAACATGTACTCCACATCTGTAAAACCTAACATGTGTACAGAACGGCCACGCCTATCGCGTACCGGTCCCCATACATCGATGTCCTCACATTCTATTGGTAATGTAATTGCATAATGGAGATCTTGGAAGTACCTGACCATACCCACCTTGATATGTCCAGCGGTGACTATCTTGGGAAAGCTTTACTGCAAATTACACCTGGTATTTGCTGCCTCTACATAGACATTAAGACGGCATGAGTGGCCGAGCGGTTCTAGGTGCTACAGTCTGGAACCGCGGGACCGCTACGGTCGCAGGTTCGAATCCTGCCTCGGGCATGGATGTGTGTGATGTCTTTATGTTAGTTATGTCTAAATAGTTCTAAGTTCTAGGGGACTGATGACCTCAGAAGTAAAGCCCCATAGTGCTCAGAGCCATTTTTTTTTACATAGACCTTCAAGTACTGGTCAGGGTTGTTACCTGACAGTTCTGCTAGTATGACACGTTTGAGCGAAAATATGTCATTGCCATAGGGGCGTTCACTTCTGGTAAATGTTAAGGAGTGGTATTTCGCACTTTATCTCTGCAGGAAAATTTCATTTGCTTCATCATTCTTCCCCGACTCATGCGAGTACGTAAGTACATTAGCATTCCTTACCCTATTGACAAAATCAAACTGCTGCCACTGAAGACGAGGCCACCTCTTCCGACGCGAACTCTAGCAGAGACCGGACGTCGAGGGGAATGGTTGAGGGTGAGGGCAGAAGGCAGCTGAAGGCCAAGAAAGACGGGGTTATCAAAGTTAATATTTTATTTTCTACCCGCACGTTAATGCTGTATCGGTGTGAGGTAGTGGCCACGTCCCCACTCCACGGGAAGAGGCCCGGTTTGTCAGCGAGATACCGGATAGATTCTGGCCAGCATCCTGCAATGTGCCAAAACTGCTTTGTGGGCGCGTGCCCCACGACCCCGTAGCGTGAGTCACACAAGAAACGCCTGGCACCAGCCGCGCATAAACATGATTGGCTTTCTTGCTGTGGTAGCGAGCTCTCCGGTGGATGTTTCTGTGTAGCGTGGATGAGCGCTCATCGTGTTGCTGGAAGACGGCTGTGTTGCTGGAAGACGGCTGTTATAAAGAGGAATGCGTCCTGATACGCTCTGGTCCAGCCTCGTGAACACACAGCTTCTAAACGTTGACGCGCACTGGTTCTTTATCACTCACGTCACCACACTGCAGCTGCCTAGTACCCGAGCGTGAGGTTCTCGCGAGCTAGACTATTTTAACAATATTCTCGTATTGATACACTGCTGCCTTATATACGACTCAAAATCAAAATTAACTAACCCAACTAAATGAAGATTTCATATAAAATGGTATTAATTATTTTAGGCTTAAAATTTATTCATACCAATCGCGTTGAAGAATAAAGCATCTCCTGCAAATGTGCTCCACATTAACACTGCCAGCTTTAAAAGCGAAAGCAATCTATATAATTGAATAGCGCAACGCTACTTCCTTAATGACACACTAATTCGCTTCATTAATTTACACTGTATTTCAGAACCGTAACATAAAAATGTTCAAAGCAATGTGATCGCAGGCACCAGCTACAGGCTAGAAACCGCGCACATTGACACAATAATGTAGGATGTTACCTTTGTCAAACCAACATTTCAAAACCCGATTATTCACTCCATCAAAGGCCTTGAAGAAGTAGTAACACCGGTTCCCGACGTATCACCGATCTTAAGCGCTATCGGGCTTGGCTGTTATTTGTATGGGTGTCTGCCGGTTCCACCGGACGATGTTGGCAAGCCATCGTGAGCCCCGTTGAAGAATTGCTTGTCTGAGAAGAGCGACTCCGCTCCCGAAAGCTGACAACGACCGGGAGAGCGGTATGCTGACCAAATGTTCATTCACATCCACATCCAACGACGCCTAACGGCCGAGACTGACACAGTGGTCTGTTGCTATTGTTGGCCCTTCAGAGACCTGTTAGGACTGACTTTCGTTTATTATTCACTCCGTTGTACAGTACTTCGCTTTCGGGCATTATGCCTCCGCATTGGTGTGAAGTGAGTGATAGTGGGGTAAATGAGTGATAAAGAGCCAGTGCACTTGAAAGCTTAAAAACTGTACTACCAGAAGGACGTAAATGCATAATGATTTGCGTACTAACATCCTACGAATGTTCTTTCTTTTCCCTTTATGGTCAAGCTGGTAACGTTTCCTTGAAAGTACAACTGACTCTCTGGTAGAAAGGTGGGAAACTAAAATTACAATTGAACTAGATCGAGATATATTGACAAGCAACTGAAAGCAAATATCAGTGCAAAAGACAGGACCAACAACTCAATAAGAACGGTGAGGCGCCTAAAACAAGGGAAAAATGTGGTGTGCAAGATGTAGAAAAAATTGCACCACGTTGACCTGAAAGGTAAAGCTAAAGATACACCCAGTGATGACACAGCAGTAAGGAGAATGTTTTAGCGAGAGAATCGTATTGAAGAAACAATAAAAAGTGTCTGGTTAAACAGACACCCATCTCGAAGAGTGACAAACATAAAATTAAATATCAGAACTTAATACATATCTGCGGTTTACACTTAAGATCACTAAATTCAATGGAATTTAAAGATTATCATTCTGAAAAGATATTTGCTAATTATGAAGCAAATTAAGAAAGTTTACTTCTTTTCCAGGAAATAAAAAAAGATGATAATAACAATGAACAACTGGATATGGAGTAACAGTAAAGAAGTCACAAAATGAAGTACTAGGTTCACCGATATCGCTTCTAGAGGAAAAGGGGAAGGATATTGAAAACAGACGCAACGTGAATTGTACCATACACAACGCAAAGGGGACGAAACAAAACGATGCCGATAAAATGCGAGGTGATACAGTGTCTTGAGGAGCAAATCAAAGATAGTAACCCATGACTGGAAACGTCATACAAGCCACAGAGCGTCGACGTTGCTGTGTTCAACGTCTAATGCTGGGCCATACCTCCAGCAATGAAGGTGAGTTTGTATGCTCCACAGTGTTTTTGTTACGGCTGTCATGTGTTCGAAGCATATAACGTAATGAATGCGATTGGGATCATTTTCTGGTGTTCCAGTCCGTCATTGGACAAACTCATGTCATCGTCAAAACTGTCATTCTCTAACGAAGGGTCATCGAGTGGCAGGAGTTAATCCGCATAACGTCAAAGCATCGTTTTATGATGTTTCTGGACGTGGTTAATACTTGCAACATTTTCCTCGAAATACTTTTTATAGCCCCTCGAAGTTCGGTATCGTTTTCTTAGACCAAGAATGTCCCCCCCCCCCCCCCTGCTCTCAATGTGCACCACCCGTCCCCCTTTAAATCACTGACAGATAAATGAACCGAAAGAGTGAGATTTTTCGGTGCCATTTAACTACAGTTTTACAACCCAATTTCCAAACATTGTACTACTCAAACACAATATTAATGCCCTTGGCCGTTTTTATAAACACGTGGTGGCATTATGCTGAGTAGCAACAGACGAAAATGCATGAGTAATTATAATCTTTTAAATTTTGATGTATGGTATCGAATAGTTTAATTTCCTTACGATCAAATTAACACACAGAGGCAAGACAAACACTTTGCCCGCCATTAACAGGCAAAGAGGCCACTTAGGCTTGAACTAAAAAATAAGCGGTAAAAACTGTTTTAACAAAGAACTAAATATATGTAATTGTACATCATGATTATAAACAAATTCTTTACATTTTTCACAAATAGAAGTCAAACTGTATTCCTCAAATACTGTACAGAGTTCATGGGTTCGGATGGAGCACGGTTGGCGCTAAATAATCTGGCCTTAAACTCGAAAATGTTTCTTGGCAGACTACGCTTGTTTGTCTTCGTAGTTGCGTCAAAAAGACCTCATCTAGGTTTGAGTTTCTTGCTATTCGCACTATGCTTTTACCACCTTTCTTCTCCTCTGCTGCTTTCCGTTTTTTCTTCTTTTTCTTCTCTTTCCTTATTTGCTTCTTCTTGGTCCCTCTTATAAGGACTTCCTGCAAGTATTATCGCGGAGCCCATATTTCGGCAGCTGCTTTTACACCCCCCCCCCCCCCCGCACCCCCCCCCCCCTCCCCCATCCCCCAGCACACACACAGCCGGCAGCGGTGGCCTAGCGGTTCTAGGCGCTCAGTCCGGAACTGCACGAGTGCTACGGAGGTTTGAATCCTGCCTCGGGCATGGATGTTTCTGATGTCCTTAGGCTAGTTAGGTTTAAGTAGTTCTAAGTTCTAGGGGACTGATGACCATAGATGTTAAGTCCCATAGTGCTCAGAGCCATGTGAACCATTTGGAACCACACACACACACACACACACACACACACACACACACACACACACACACAAGCACACACAAATTGGCCAGACGCCACCGCCGAGATGGCCTCTTACCGCTCATTGGCGTCATTACACAAAATCTCATTCCCTCTAATAGCATGTTCTAAATTTCAAAATTTTAATAGCTAAAGTAAGACTATGGAATCAGGACTCGACACTTCCAACATATTTCCATTAAAAAGACGTCAATCCCTTTCCCTCTCTAGAATAAATACACGAACTCATCACTTACCTTTCATCAAGATTTATAAAACCGACAAAAATTATTGTAACTATGAGGACAGGCACAGCAAACACTCTAGATTTCATAATGGGACTGGGTCCTCCATGGAGACTAAGTTAAGGTATTCCCCGAGTCATGAGAGCACTTTCCAGACCCAAGAATCCCAATAGCCATTTTTCCCACCATAAACACTATGCCTAATTCTCCTCTACAGTGGTGACTAGGACAAACGTATCGCATTGTCAATTAATTCATGTCAGATGCACTTATACTATCAACCCAGATAATGCGCTGACTCGAAACAAGCCGGTCGAAACACCCTCACTCCCAGGCGCAGTAATATTTCGGTCGACTGATCCTTGCCAGGGATCGTAACTGTGCTTTCTGTCAGCCAGATCATCATGGTGGTGGTGGTGGTTAGTGTTTAACGTCCCGTCGACAACGAGGTCATTAGAGACGGCCCAGATCATCATCATCAGCCAATTCAGTCACTAGGTGATCTGACCTCTTTGAGTCGACTTGAAACATTTCTGCCTGTCCTGAGCTTCCTGTTGCTTCTGTCTCACAAATCCCAGAAATATTCACCTTTGATGTCAACAGGCCATACACAAGACAAAAAAGGAACTTCTTGAGGTAGGATGGTCTCTCAGTCGATATTTTCTAGTTGATGGATGAAGAATCTATAAAGCCAAGACACTGGAATAAGCAAAGGTAGTCCTAATACTTAATAAAGGTAGTACTAGAGATGTAATGAATTACCTGCCTATTAACCGTCTGTCCATAGCGTACAAAGTGTTACTAGAGTTTTGACTACCAGATTGGACATTACACTTCAACTAACTCACCTCACAGACGAAGCTTGGTTCTGCACGGGGATTAGTACACTGAAAATTCCTTACATTCCATGTGAAATAATTAGTAATACAAGTAAGTACATCTACCTGTTTGCCTTGCCTTTATACATTTTGGAAAGGCTTTGATACTGATCAGTCACCCTGTTGTGTTTGAGGTTCTAACAGAGCAAGGAGCCGAACAGAGCTATCTTAAAATTTTATGCAACATACACAAAACTTCACACAGTATGTGAGCGTTGTTGAGGAATTCAATGAAGTTGAGAGGATTTAACCTGAGGCTGGATTTCCTCCTATAATATTTCTCATTTATTTCTTTAAGTAATACTATTATGAGCTTCAGTTAATTTTACTAACATCAGTTTGATTCGTGGGGCTAACGAGTGACTGTGAGATTCATGTGCAGTTGGTTATCGCAATTCTCTATTGATGTAGTTTCACCGTGAATACGTCTTGTGCATCGCTTTCGCAATACATGACTCATGTCTTCTGGGAAGCTTCATCCGGTACCCGTTCGCAACAGAACAGGGAGGTGTTTAGAGCCGTAGTGTACCTGCAACGATGACTGCCCCTCTGTCACCCAGGGGGAGACCTCAGCCGGAAAGTCGATCTGGGTCGAGCTCCGAGTGACGGGCGCCAGGACTTTAGAGTTAGCGGGGACCGCCAGCGAAACAACAGAGTCAAAGGCCACATGGCGGAGATTTTCTCTGGAAATGCGACTGCAGACAATACGAGGGACTTAATGTCTTTCCAGATGACGGTCTACGGCGAGAGGGAACACAAAATGCACTCTGTGGCTAAAAATAGGCGAGTCTCGGTAATGTGAATGAAGGACTGGTGGTGGTGGTGGTTAGTGTTTAACGTCCCGTCGACAACGAGGTCATTAGAGACGGAGCATAAGCTCGGGTTAGGGAAGGATTGGAAAGGAAATCGGCCGTGCCCTTCTCAAAGGAACCATCCCGGCATTTGCCAGAAACGATTTAGGGAAATCACGGAAAACCTAAATCAGGATGGCCGGAGACGGGATTGAACCGTCGTCCTCCCGAATGCGAGTCCAGTGTGCTAACCACTGCGCCACCTCGCTCGGTCAATGAAGGACTGAACAGACAATATATCTCCGACGTTCTAAGTGAAGAGCACTCAGAACTACATATTTGTCCTCTGCTTTTAGGAGCGGTAAGTATAATCCGAGCACAGAGCCTGAGAACATACGAGAATGAGCTGAGAAGTAATGAATCTGAATTTTTTATGTGAAAGCTCTTAAGGCTTCTTAAATAAAACAGACATTACTAACATTCTGTGCCTTCATTCATTATGACAACATAATTATTCCTCAATACAGTCAACCTGGCGACAAACGCATTTCTTCCAATGAGAGACCAGTTTGACGATACCGTCACTGCAGAGTGTTTGAATTTGTCAATGGAGCCACGATCTCATCTCTGTTCGCACTGCTTCATCACTATCATAGTGAGTTCTTCGATGGTCAATTCGAATAAATACCTAGGAATTACAATTACAAACAACTTATTTTGGAACTACCACATGGTCGTGAATTGAACAGTGACACGAATATAGAATTTCCTTCACGCCTATGGCCAGAAATATTTTGTTATCAGACTACCGGTTTCGGTCTATAGTGACCATCTACAGATCAATTTTACAAAAACGTGTCCTAATATACTGGATCCATAGTGGCATCGTCAAATGCTAAACTCAAAATCAGCGTCAGCATTGTCAAATTTATATATATAAATAATAGTATATCCAAGAGTCATCTTGTCAGCAGGATTGCTCAAAGTACTGCGGTATTTTCTCTGTGTAAACGAAATGCTTTGCGGCGCGCTGGTTGGCGAGCACGCCCTTAATATACGGGGCCCGGCGCTCTGCAGGAGGAAGGAGTACGGAACTGGTCTGCACGACACATCGCAGCGGACCAGTTGGCGCACGGTGTACTACTTTGCCACATAGGTGTCATTGCGGCGCCAATGGCTGTTGGCGAGCGGAAGTGGGTGTGGCTGCAGTAAACAAAGACTGTGTCCAAAAGTCGTTCCACCTTTGTGGTGAGACGAGACCCCCGGAATTTGGCCTAGCTTGTATATCTACTGCAGCTTCCTGAGTTAATTTTCATATGATGAGTTATGTGCCTGGTGGATCGTTTTCAAACTGCGATTGCTTCGAATGGCCACTCTGTTTATTCGGCGGGTGCTCTGCTCAATCGCTTGAGTGTTGAGTTTGCATCACCGTTAATCGCAAGTGGAATTAATTGACTTGTGCCCCGACTGATTTTACTACTAGTTCTTGATTGCTGTCAGTAGTGGTCTATATTCGACAAATTAGTATCTTATCTGAGTGAATATCTACTCTGACGATTTGTCAATGAATTTCTAGCATGCGTGTTAAAGGTTGGATTTTAAGTTAGATTTTGCTGTGCCACTTGCTGCCGGTGGGTGGTTGTGGATTGTTGAAAACCTTGTGCCGTCAAAGGGAGGTAATCTTAGTATTAAAATGGTGTATTGGTTTTCAAGGTCAAAGGACTGGGTCAGCCTGCAGATGCATCTTTAATGAATATGACGAGGCCGGAAAAAATCAGTCAACCAGTTGCAAACTAAAGGCTTCTTTAAGCTCTAGACATAGGTTTCGATCTTCTCCAGAGAGATTGGGCCAGAAAAATGTACACAGGGTGTTCCATTGATAGTGACCGGGCCAAATATCTTACGAAATAAGCGTCAAACGAAAAAAAACTAGAAAGAACGAAACTTGTCTAGCTTGAAGGGGGGAACCAGATGGCGCTATGGTTGGCCATCTAGATGGCGCTGCCATATGTCAAACGGATATCAACTGCGTCTTTTTTAAAAAGGAACTCCCATTTTTATTACATATTCGTGTAGTACGTAAGCAAATATGAATGCTTTAGTTGGACCACTATTTCCGCTTTGTGACAGATAGCGCTGTAATAGTCACAAACGCATAAGTACGTGGCATCACGTAACATTCCGCCAGTGCGGACGGTACTTACTTCGTGATACAATACCCGTGTTAAAATGAACCGTTTACCAATTGTAGAAAAAGTCGATAACGTCTTGATGTATGGCTATTGTGATGAAAATGACCAACTGGCGTTTGCAGTGTATGCTGCTCGGTATCCTGGACGACATCATCAAAGTGTCCGGGCATTCGCCGGATAGTTACGTTATTTAAAGAAACAGGAAGTTTTCAGCCACATGTGAAACGTCGATCGCGACTTGTAACAAATGATGATGCCCAAGTGGGTGTTTTAGCTCCTGTCGAGGCTAATCCGCACATCAGTAGCAGACAAATTGCGCGAGTATCGGGAATCTCAAAAACTTCGGTGTTGAGAATGCTACATTAACATCGATTGGACCCGTACCATATTTCTATGCACCAGGAATTGCATGGCGACGGCTTTGAACGTCGTGTACAGTTCTGCCAGTGGGTACAAGAGAAATTACGGGACGATGACAGATTTTTTGCATGCGTTCTATTTAGCGACGAAGCGTCATTCACTAACAGCGGTAACATAAACCGGCATAATATGCACTATTGGGCAACGGAAAATCTACAATGGCTGCGACAAGTGGAACATCAGCGACCTTGGCGGGTTTATGTGTGGTGCGGCTTTATGGGAGGAAGGGTATTTGGCCCCCATTTTATCGATGGCAATCTAAGTGGTGCAGTGTATACTGATTTCCTACGTAATGTTCGACCGCTGTTACTACAAGATGTTTCACTGCATGACAGAATGGCGATATACTTCCAACATGATGAATGTCCGGCACATAAAGCGCGTGCGGTTGAAGCGGTATTGAATAGCATATTTCATGACAGGTGGATTCGTCGTCGAAGTACCATAACATGGCCCGCACGTTCACCGGATCTGACGTCCCCGAATTTCTTCCTGTGGGGAAAGTTGAAGGATATTTGCTATCGTTACCCACCGACAACGCCTGACAACATGCGTCAGCGCATGGTCAATGGAAGTGAGAACATTACGGAAGGCGAACTACTCGCTGTTGAGAGGACTGTCGTTACACGTTGATAAGGTGCGCGCCGCTAACATGTGATCTTGTCCAGAGCGCGCACTGTAATCGATTATAGTTCGCTGTCCTGGTGCGGGTGGCGCTCCGGTGGCAATTCGCTATGACGTCGCTGGCGTGTGTTTGCGGTGGCCGGCGGAGAGCGAGAGGGTAGTTGGTTTTCCGGGGACTGGCCGGAACGTGAAGTTCGCTCCGCTTGACCTGCTAAGTAACTACCGCTAAGGTTGTTGTGCCTCGAATTGTGAGCAGAGTGGTCCGGGGTGGAGGCGACTCGCCGCTGTGCTGGCCATGCGATGGTGATTAATTGGTGTCGGCGTATTTGTTCTTTCTGCCTGTCTGATGTGGAGATCCGGTGGGGTCCTATGATATTCTGGCCCGGAGACAACTAGTTGCTGAATTTTGGAGTCGTTTGCCAGGTTAGGGTGTGGGCTCAGTTGGCTCTTCAGATTTTCCCATGGAAGCTCCAGCAGCGGTTTCTGAACTTTTCTGATGTGGGACTGTGTTGTTCGAACTTTTTGCTGTGTGTGTGGCTCGTTACGATATCTGTTCGTGCTAAATTATTTGCTCAACTGGAGTCCTGCCAAGAGTCGCGTTCATGTGTGGTACATTTGGCAGTCGAGGTGTTAGATAAAGTCTATCTAAGAAGGGCGGTTTTGTACAGTATATACATAGTGAATTACTGCTGCTTGATATATGTGGTCTTCTGGGACCTGAACGACACGATCTAGTCAATTGGTTGTGTAAAAGCATTTGGTGGTATGTTCTGTATTTTTTTATTGTGTTATTATTAACTTGGTGGAATAGTCGTGTTTGGCGTCGTTAAGGCACTTATAAGACTGTGGTTTGACTATTCATGTGCGCTTGGCTTTTATTGTTTCGTTTTAGGAAGCGAGAATTGTTTGAGATTTGTGTGTTGGCTTCCGGTACTTAAGGGCGCCAGAGTTAATGGCGCTGTGGTTACCATGTGCTGTCGGGGTGTTATAATTTACTTTGAATTTTATCTTTTGTTGATACTATCTGTCGTGTGTTACAGAATATAACGAAGGTGAATAAGTGATGGACAGTTGTGGGAGGCATGTCGGGGAGCTCTCAGCGGTTCATTTCGGGGACCGTTCCTAGTGGGAAGGCTCCGAAGTGTTGAGAGCTCGCTCTTCTGTGATTGCGTTGGGAGGTGCCCGCACCCTTTGGTTGTATCAAATTATTTTGTTATTATATTTATTGGTTGTGTGTTGCGCTTCTTTCATTTTATGGTGCCAAGCACCGTTATCGTAAAGTTTTTTATATAAATAATTTTAAATTGTACTGCAAAGTTATCTTATTATTGGATTTTGTGTTTTGGATAAACTCTAAAAGCACTATTGTAAAAGGTTCCTGCTTTTACGGTGGCAGACGCCGTTATTGTTTTTTTTATAGCTCACTCTTTAACCGTTTGTTATGTTTTGTAAGTTATATGAATTTGTTTTCATTTAAAGGAGTTTAGTATTGATAATTTAATAAATTGTGTACAGAGTCTGCTGTTTGGATATTATTGGGTGGAACTCCATGGATAGTTGTCGTATAAGAATGCAAATTTCATATGTATTGCCCAATGCATTGAGGCAGATGGGCATCATATTGAGCATTTATTTCATTAATATGGTATTTACAGGTAATCAAGCTGTAACAGCAGTTGCGTTCTCAGAAATGATAAGTTCACAAAGTTACGTGTATGACATTGGATCAACCGAAATAAAATGTTCAAAAGTACCTACCTATATTTTAATTTAAAAAAACCTACATGTTACCAACAGTTCGTCTAAATTGTGAGCCACGTGTTTGTGACTATTACAGCGCCATCTATCACAAAGCGAAATAAGTGGTCCAACTAAAACATTCATATTTCTTTACGTACTACACGAATGTGTAATTAAAAATGCGGTTTCCTATTTAAGAAACACAGTTGATATCCGTTTGACATATGGCAGCGCCATCTAGCGGGCCATCCATAGCGCCATCATGTTTCCCCCCCTTCAAGCTAGACAAGTTTCGTTCTTTGTAGTTTTTATGTTTGATGCTTATTTCGTGTGATATTTGGCCCGGTCACGATCAATAGACCACCGTGCATAAACTGTTAGCAACTATTTTAACATACCTAAGAAAATGTTAATCATAGAAAAACATTTGTGAGGTAAGCCTAATCACTTGTTACATCACACGTTGATAAATTGCATTAGTTAAAGCCGAGCGGCTCTGGCAATATATAAAATTGATATAAAAACCAGTAACATCACATACTATGGCTTACATCCACCCTCACCGCCCTGCCCTGCCTCCACAGGCCGTCCTTCTCCTTCGAGAGTCCCTCCGCCTCTACCGCTCTTTTCTCCACACTCGTGACCGGGATACACTTACCCGCCACCGGCAATTACAATGACACATCCGCAACCTGCTTACTGCGAAAAAACGCCGTGCCTGGCGCCAGACATGTGCACAACTCAACACCACGCTCCTCATAAACTATTCCAAGTATTGGTCTGCTTTCCACCGCATTACTCGGAACCGCCCCACCCCCGGTACCCTCTCTTCCTTAATGACCGTCCCTTTCCTGACAACCTCAGTAAGGCCAACCACTTTGCCTCTGACCTCTCAGATGTTTTTTCCATCAAAGATGATCCCCACTTTGATTATTCCCTCTCCCTGACGCCATGGACCATACGAATACCTCTGTTCCTCCCCTTGCTCCTAGCTTCCAGTACTTGGGCCACACACCACCATCTGAACTCAACACTCCCATCACTACACAGGACACCAGCCTCACACTCTGCACTAAACACAACACTGCTCCCGGCCACGACTGCATTACCTACAGCTACCTCAAACAGTGCCCTCCCTCCTTCCTTTAAGTCCTTGTCACCCTCTACAATGTCATTCTTGCCGCTGGCTACTATCCCGACCTGTGGAAAACCTCCTGTATTCTGAAGTTCTCCAATACCAACAAGCCTCCATCTGATGCCTCTTCCCATCGTCCCATCTGTCTCACATCAGCAAGCTCTTGGAATCAATCCTTTCCCAGCGCATCCATCACCACCTTCGCCAAAACCACCTCCTCCCCAACACTCAATGTGGCTTTTGACCTTCCTTCTCTGCTGATGACCAACTCCTCCGCCTCACTCATCTCCTCTCCCTCCAGCTTAACTCCCGTCGCTCTGCCATTTTTGTCTCCCTTGACCTCGAAAAGGCCTACGACCGTGTCTGGCATCCTGGTCTCCTGTTTAAACTCCAAACCTATGCCCTTCCTATCAACTACATCCGTCTGATGGCTTCCTTCCTCTGCCGCCGCTCCTTTTATGTTGCCATCCATAATGCCACTACAAAGGCTTTTCTGGCGTAATAATTGATAATATTCTTCTCAGGTATATGCAGCCTGATCATAACGTCTTCATGACACAATATTTCCTCGGTCCAACTGGCCGCCATCTTCATGTAGGAGTGCTGGAGAGGCCGTGCACTGCGGAAATATTGTGTCACGAAGACGTTATCATCTGGATGCGTACACGAAAAGAATATATCATCTACAATGCCGATTCCCACACATTCTACCCCTCTGCAGGTGTGCCCCAGGGCTCTGTCCTCTCCCCTCTTCTCTACCTTCTGTACACGCCAGATATGCCGCAACCCCCCCACCCTCCTCCCTCTTCAGTACATCTCTTGCAATATGCCGATGACACCGCATTCCTTCCCTTGCTCCTACCCTCCAACTGTCCCAATGCCTTCTCCAGAATCACCTTGACCTTTTTGCTGCATGGTGTAACCAGTGGCTCCTGAAAATCTATCCTTCCAAGACCCAGGCAATCATCGTAGTTTGTACCACTCGCTTTTTCTGGCTCCTGGATTTCTCCCTTACTGTCTGTGCCCGTCCTGTCTGCCTCACACCCACCATCACCTACCATTGGGCTCACCATTGACCGTCACCTCACCTGGCTCCCTCCTCTCAGCTCCATCCAATCAAAAGCCCACAACCGCCTGTGACTTCTCAAACTCCTCTCTGGTCAGACATGGGGGTTGCACCCCTCTACCATCCTCCACACCTACAAATCCTTAATCCATCCCATCCTCTATTATGCCAGTCCCGCCTGGATATCTGCCTCCCCGAAATTCTGTAAGTCCCTCATGCACTCCGCCTCGCCTTCCATATATGCCTCCCATCCCCCACACGGATCCTCTATGACCCCATTCCTTTCCCCCATCTCCTCCTATTCCTCAAACATATCTGCATCCTCTACACCTCCGCCTTGATCCCTCCACCCCTTGTTGCTCCTCTCCTCTCCCATCCCCGCCCCCTGCCACGTCTTCACTCTTGTGTCCCCCCTACCCTCCATCTCTACACCCTTCATCCCCTTTCCCAAGGTAGCTTCCATGAACTCCCACACCCAGGTGATGCCCTCTCTCCCTCCATTCATCCCTTCTATCAACTCTGATCCTCACTCCCCCTCCTTTCCTCTGTCCTTTTCCCGGGCTCCCTCTCCCCCCTTCCACGCTCTTTCTCCCCCACCTCCCCTCTTTCTGCTCCCTTCTCTCCCCGGAGTCCTTTTGCATTTCCCTCCTCTGCCTTTTCTCATTCCCTCTCGTGTCTGCCCTGCCCCTCCCCCCCTTATGAGTCCTCTCCCTCCTTGGTCCCCCCTTTTTTGTTTTTTCCTTTCCTCTCTCCTTGGTTTCCCCCCTCCTCCAGGTCCCCCCCCCCCCCCCATCTGCCTTTGGCTTGGGAGTGTCATCTTTGTGCCGCCATTTTCGTGCATTGTTTTACAGTGAGTGTTTTACAGTTAGTGTTCCGTGTTGAGTGTCTTTTGGGAAGTGTTGCAAACGGCCATCATACTCTCGCCGGGTGTGATTTTTTATGTCTTGCAAACAGAAACCAGACTGTCTCCATGGTTTTTTTTTTTTTTTAATTGTGTGTCTACTATGTTACTTGTATGACTCCTGTGTATTTTATTAACATTGCCAACCACTTTGATTTCTGTTTTAACCTTCCGCACTTTTCCGACATTTTACACTTTAAGTCACCGTTTCATCGCCTGTTTTTCTGGTTTGTTTTCTTCTTCAGTTTTTAAAAAAGTCTATAGGCTGTAGAGCAGCGTACTAAGCTGCTGCCAGCCCGCCCCCTTTGGGGGGAATTGAAAATCAATAAAGGAAAAAAAGAATACTATGGCTTAAGAAAGAATTGAAAATCAATAAAGGAAAGAAAGAATACTATGGCTTAAGAAAGCAGCCAAGTTACACTCAAAGTACGTCAGAATAAATGCGTAAATGTATTCGACCACTCGTAAAGGCTCTTGTGTACATAAAATTATAACAGGAGTCCAAAGAACAAATTATTAGCATTACATAATTATTCACCATGCCAAAGACGAAGGCCAACTGTACAAAGGTACATGTAGAGGGTGCTAAATACATATGCGTAGGAACTAAGCCTTGCTTGTCTTGAGTAACAGCATTTTACATGAAAGTAGAATGAAAATTTCTTCTACAAGGCTACTAATAAAGCAATAAATTTACAGGTATGCATTACATATAAAACCTCTAATACATTTTTTGAGAAAGTAACATTATGCGTAAATTCAGCATCCAGAAGTTAGAGTTCTGTTTACAAAGGACCACTGTGTACAAATTCATTGGAAAAGAAGAGCAAATATGAGCTAAAGCAACGTCACTAAAAAGAGAAACTTCCTCATTAACACTACGGAAGCTTAAGGAATATGCAGAAATTGGAATGCAGTGGCGCGTCAGTAGTAAATGCACTAACTTTGGAGGTATACATTAAATATAAAATTATCAGTAAAACATTTAAGTAGCTCAGTGATACTGCAAGTAAATTTAGAGTGTAGGAGATAACAGTTCTATGACAAAGAACTAATTCTGTCACAAAATGGTGGAGGGAAGAATACAATGGGTAAAGGTATTTCACAACAAAGGCAGAAAAAATTTGATGAATATTAATTTGATTCAAGCTGCCTTAACGGTAGAAGTAACATCAATTGTAACTGCAGTTTATTACGCTATACAGAATTTAAGTAACTTATAATCGAATCTTATCTCCACTTGTTTTCTACCTTGATGGTCCCGTATTTTACGCTTGTGGCGATTTGTTTTAGTGAACTGTATATTAATGATGGTTTTGTGTGTGTTACAGAAGCTGTTGGCAGTGTATAACCCTTGATGGTTGTTGTTTCCGGTCGGGTCCCGCACACGAAATTCAGATGAGCGGCCGATGTCGAACGCCAACCGTCCATAGTGTGATAATTTGTGTCTACTCTTTTCAGGCTATTGCACTGAATAATGATCACCCGGTATTTGTTGTTATTCTTTTCTCTGTAAGCTGCAGATTTTTTGGTTATTAACCAGGTTACTCAATTGTGATAGAGACTTTCGCTGTTAACACAATTTCCATATGAATAATTTGAAACCTTATTTGTTAGAAACTATGTTATCATATTGACATTTGGAAGGGGCCGTCATTTGCCTGGGTCAAAATTCATTCATTCTACTTACATCAGTCACTAAGTTTTTTTTAATATGAAGTGTGGAATTAATTCTATGTAATAATAATACTGTTTTATTAAGGTTTTGGGCCGTAAGGTTGTTTATCTCGTACGTCTTCACTATTGTTTGCTTAAATGGGTAACTTGTTTATAAAAAATTTCTAAGTAGTCCCGTAACCGTGAGTATACCACTGGTTGCTTATGATAGCTTTATCTGTAACTGTTGTCTTACCAGTGTTTTCATATCGGTTTTGTCAAATAAATGTCTTTTTTGTACTGTATCCTCAGCTTATGGCTCAGCATTCCATTCCAGCAGCCTTGTGCCCTGTTCCCAACCTTATCACTGGCGCATCAACTTAATTACGTTAGACACCTCCACATTACACGCTGCAATTCGGAGCCCTCTAGCGGCAGAGTGCTGTAAATTTGTAGATATGAAGACTAAACATGTAGAATGTTATTTTATTTAACAAGGCTTAAAAGTTTTCTGAGGTCATCAGTCCCCTAGAACTCAGAACTACTTAAACCTAACCAACCTAACGACATGACACACAGCCGCGCCCGAGGCAGGATTCGAATCTGCGACCGTAGCGGTCGCGCGGTTCCAGACTGTAGCGCCTAGACCCTCGCGGCCACATCGGACGGCATTTGAGAGTGTTTTCGCTATTTTCTGGAACCTTTCTGATTGACTTTTTTTTACAGTTTGAGTAGATGGGAGTTCAAACGTTATTGTAAATCTTTTCTTAAGCCAATGCTTCGATGGACTCTGGGGCTTGTTGGGAACCGCAGCACAGGAGGAGAGAGAAGCAACGGTAGGGTTATAGAGAGGTTGGTTGGTCCATTCGCCACCGAAATCGGCACTTTCCGCATTGATGAGTCACGGAGCTGGAGGAAGGCAGTGGGCGATAAACAACAGGCCGTCTCGCGTCTTCAGCAAAGGCCACCTTTCCTTTGCTGCCAAGTCATCAGCACAGAGGCATTAAGATAAATGTCCAGCGCTACGCACAGAGTCCGTAATGAAGTTTCGGAGCGGCCGATTTACAGTTTACTTAACTTGGGATTGTTAAATGTTGGATATTTGTGTCTGCGATGCTCACCAGCGCTTACCAGCGTAGAATTTTTGGGGTTGGGATATGTTTCTCATTTCTCTTGTATCGAGTGTTCACTCATGCTCGTACTCAATCAAGAGGAATACGACAAAATCACTTTCCCTATTCGTAGCCGGTTTGGGCTTACCTTCCAGTATTTCAACTGAATGTTAATGTCATCATTTTTCCCGTATATGCGGTGCTATACATCTATGTCTGCATCTAGACACATACTGTGCAACCCATAGTGCGGTGCGTGGCGGAGTGTACGTTGTACCACT
This sequence comes from Schistocerca gregaria, assembly GCF_023897955.1. Taxonomy (NCBI): domain Eukaryota; kingdom Metazoa; phylum Arthropoda; class Insecta; order Orthoptera; family Acrididae; genus Schistocerca; species Schistocerca gregaria. The sequence continues at coordinate 418,179,066 of NC_064921.1, read as the reverse complement.
ACTGGTCGTTTCCTTTCCTGTTCCACTCGCAACTTTGAGTGATGGAAAAACGACTGGCATCAAAAAATTCTCTTACTTTATGTTCATGGCCCTTACGCGACATTTTCGTTGGCCACAGTAGGTACGTTCTGCAGTCAGCTGTAAATGCTGGTTCTCCAGATTTTCTCAGTAGCGTTCCTCGCCTTCCCTCCAGGGAACCCCATTTGACTTCTCGAAGCATGTTGTGGTGTATGATCTATTTTGTTTTTTATTATTTGCATTTGCTTAGAATTTGTAAAGTTTTATTTTATTTTTAACTGGCCTTCGAGTCCGGTCCATTCAGCCACCTCAGTAGCAATATCAGTTTTGACAATCCGAATGTAAGGACATTACAACAACTAGTCTCCGAACGGAGAAGATCTCCAACCTGGCCGGGAAGCGAACCAGTACCCCTTAGTAATCCGCCGCTCTGACCGCACAGCCACCAAGGAGGACTTCTGTGAAGTTGAGGAGCGTCGTTTGAAACATTAAACCTTTAATATCCAGGACAATTACTCAATCCAAAAAAATGTGAAAGAGAAGATAGTGCAATCGATACATTAGATTGATTGGCGTGCACTGTATTAAAACAAATACAGACAAGCATAAATGGACATGAAAGTGGTCTACTTCTTATACAATCTATGACAAAAAAGGTACTAATGAACAAACAAAAAGAGAGATAGGGAGAGAACGGCCCACTAAGTATAAATTATCAGAATGGGACGTAAATCGTTGGAAGCGATGTACATGTACTGACGAATAAATGATTACAATTTCAGAAAAAATTTATGATTTATTCAAGAGACGGATCTTCATAAAGTGAGCACTGGTCCACGTGTGGCCCTTATGCAAACAGTTCTTCGGTTTGGCATTGATCGACGAGATCAAAAAAATGGTTCAAATGGCTCTGTGCACTGTGGGACTTAACTGCTGTGTTCATCAGTCCCCTAGAACTTAGAACTACTTAAACCTAGCTAACCTAAGGACATCACACACATCCATGACCGAGGCAGGATTCGAACCTGCGACCGTAGCGGTCACGCGTTTCCAGACTGTAGCACATGGTGTCGCTCGGCCACCCCGGCCTGCGATCGACGAGTTGTTGTACGTCCTACTTAGTGGCATCATGACAAATTTTGTCCTGTTTAGATCGTCATAAAATTTCAAAGTCCTTAACTGGGAAGGGAACAGGCGATCTTGATGGTCAAGGTAGTACTTCGCTAGCTCGAAGACAAGCAGTAGAAACTCTCAGAGTGTGAGGACGGGCATTATATTGCTGAAACGTAACCAGGTTGGCTTGTCATTAAGGGCGACAAATCGAGGTGTATCATATCGTCGAACGTGCTGTAAGGTTGTCGCCGATGATCATCATATGAAATGAAATAGCACCTCAGACCATCACAACTGGTTGTCGTGCCATGTTTAGGGCCACGTTCAGGTTGCTAGTCCACCACGTCTTCGCTAGTCATTCGGGCTCGTCACTGAATAATATTGTACTCCAGTCAATGAGGCTACGATGCCCAGCAAAGATATGTCTGGTGACACACAGGAGAGTGGTGGGAAACCAACGTGACTGTCGCCCACCATACCATTCAATAACTAGGAATAATGGTATGGTGTGCAATTCCATTTCATATCAGGACCATTTTAGTTGTCATCCGCGGCACCGTTACAGCACAGCGGTACGTCAACATTATTCTCCGCTCTGTATTGTTGCCGTTAATGGCATGCCATCCTGGGCTTACATTTCAGAAGATTAATGCCCTTTTGCAGACGGCGAGAATTTCTACTACCTGTCTTTGTGTTTGCCAAACCCTAACTTGATCTGTAGGACCGTCGGATCTCTTCCCAACTGAGAACGCTTGCAGCATTACGGGCAGGGAGTCAAATCAGCACAGGGTCTTACGATGTAGAACGCCAGTAGGACAGAATTTGGCGCATATTCCTCAGGAGGAGATCCAGCAATTCTGTTAATCAAAGCAGAGTAACTTCTTCCGTAAGGGTCAGAGGTCGACCGTCTCGTTATTGATGACTGTTTAAGTTGCGTGCTAGGAAAATCAAAATTGCAATTTAACCACAGCTACTGAGAGGAGATAAGAAGCTAGGGATCTTTGATGATGGACAATCTTGTGGTTGGTACGTAATTTTAATTACCACTAAAGAACAAATTTCATTACTATGGAGTTACAAATCATAATAACATAAAATTTAATTCGGACCTTTGTCCTCTTAAGAGAATGTACAGCTGACTTTAACCGTCTGCCATGCGTTATTATAACAAACAATATTTTAAAGATAATAATTAAATTAGATCTCTTTGCAAAAGAATCACAGACAGTCAGCACCATAAGCCTACCGTTAAATTCCTTGCTTACGTAACAAAAATTTACACAACACTAATGATTCACTTTGAGTTATTTTATACAAAGATCTCGTCCGCCCCGAAGGACAGGTCACATATTTAACGAAAGGATGGGAACATGGCTTATACTCGGTTGTACTCGGAACAAACGAGTAGAAAGCACCCGGCAAGCAATTTCGAAGATGATCAGGCTGCAAACCAGGGCAGAAAAGAAGCCGCACACACACACACACACACACACACACACACACACACACACACACACACGCACAGACACATACACACACATACATGATCTTAGCCTGCCCGCCAAGGCGACAAACCCCATTTCTGCAAACAGCATATGTTTCACGTGGCAGACAAATTCAACTCGCGATTCACCTTTTTCAAGACCAGGCAAGGCTTACTAACTATTCGACTATCTGCAACGTCACTGACAACCAAAGTCAGACATTTACCGAATAAAAGAATTAAAATTACACTGACTTAGAAAACTCTACCCTCCATCTTAAACGAAAGTCTAAAACCAAGACTGGGCGAAGATCACACTAATTAACATGCTTCACAAAATTAACACTGCAAGGAACCTTTAAAACAAGCAGCAAATAACACTTGAAAGCCTTAGACTTCGTAAGTTCAGTTTAACACTCTCTTATTCAGAACCATCCTTAGCTGATCTTCGGCAGATACAATATGCCACCATCACACATAATTTAATGCTTCCAATTACGCGATGAGAAGATGTCCAGCCTGAGAGAACGGATCCGCCATTGTTCCTCACGCAAACGCGTCGACTGACCATCACTGTACACCCGACGCGTGGCAAAACGTGAGGACGGTGGGGCCCAGGCACGGCGAATAGAGACTAAAGACAGACATATTGGCTCGTTGAATGCTGAACAGCGAGAGAGAGCTCGGCCACGCGCCAAACCGGAAAACCAAAGGCGGAACAGTCAGAGATACACGACCAGGCGAGGGTCGATGTCTGCGACGCAAGTGGCGGATAACTAGTGTCAGTCGCCACGGCTCAGTTGACTTGTTCAATTTCTGAAACTCTTTCTCTTGAAAAAATCACTAAATTTTTCTGAAACTGTCTTTTGTTTGTCCAGGCAAGTACATCAATTTTTTTTTCTTTAGAGTGTAAATGTCGGTGCAAAGGGCAGTGTCTCTTAACGAATCGAACGACATTAAGGAATATCCTAAATAATGTGGTTATAGATTGCTACAACCAAGAAGTCTGAAGGCACCAACAAACATTAGTTCGCTCAACCATACAATATGCCGACCTGAGGCAAAATATAATTTCAGAATCCTTGCGCCAGGCAGCCTCAGGTTTCGACTAAAAGTGTGCTTGCTGATATTGCTCCACACGTTTTCCTTGTTATGTAAGAGCGTCTTCGTACATTCCATTGCTTACATTGCATTGCTTATTATGAGAATTTTAATAACACAAATTACAAACAGCGTGGGGAGGAACGATTAGCGGTGTCGGTGTATGCGGGCTACCCATAGTAAGCAAAGGAATGTACGAAGACGCTCTTACATAAACAAGGAAAACGTATGGAGGAATATCAGCAAGCACACTTTTAGTCGAGACCTGAGGCTGCCTGGTGCAGGGATTCTGAAATTATATTTTGCCTCAGATCGGCATATGTGTAACAGCAATTACGGAAATTACTTTCGAGAGAGCAACACTTTCTGGCCTTTGGAAACTTTTAAGGGGGAATGTATACGAAGTTGCAATACTTATAAAGTCCAAAATTTTAAGGCAATGTAACTAAATTTGGCACAGTTGTTAAGCAATGTTACATGAAAACAGACACACACACACACACACACACGTTTTCATATTTATTACTTTTTTAATTACAAACAACAGAAATATTTTCAACAACGTGAGTACAAATGTTCCTTTCTTGAAACATTTGAACGAACGATGTTCATGTATTTCTGCACAAAGTTTGGTATACTATTATTACAAGACTCTCTGGAACAGATCTTATTTCACTGGTTTTCTACAGCTTCACAAATTTCTTTCTAATAGAAAGACAAATTTACCAAATCTTTGGGCTTTTCTCTTACACAAATGCCTTACAATTGTGGTAAGGAAAACTTATTCCACAGAGTTTTTCACCATGGTATTGACGAAGACGCTCTTACATAAACAAGGAAAACGTGTGGCGCAATATCAGCAAGCACACTTTCAGTCGAGACCTGAGGCTGCCTGGCGCAGGGATTCTGAAATTATATTTTGCCTCAGATCGGCATATGTGTAACAGCAATACTTATAAAGTCCAAAATTTTAAGGCAATGTAATTGCATGCCAAATTTAAGTACTATAACGTCAGTAATTTTTTAGGAAGAGGTACATGAAGTTGCCAAAACGTAAGTTACGGGGAACCTGAATCGAAGGCTTTACCTTATCTCGATGGACTAGTGCAAACCATATGCATTCTTCTCTTCATCCTAAAGGAGTGTTTTCTTTGCATGTCCCCTCAGATTAACCTGATTTTCAAACTGAGTAACAATAATGACAGTTGCATTGGTTCTCCTGTTACCGATTGCCTTCAATATCGGCAGTGTGAAAGCTCCTGGACCAAATCCTACCCTATGTAAAGCCCACAGTCTGACAAGATTAGCACTGTTAAAAACTAAACACGCACCATTCGTTGCAAATTTTCAGCAAGAAATATTATCTTGGGGCATGGTTCTCATTAGGATTTTGGGTTTTCCCACTCACCCATTTATGTGAAAGTTCTGGATATGCCAAACACTGAAATATTTATTGTGACTGTATAAAACTGGAAGAAAACACCGTAGGAATAAATAATATGAGACTGTAGCGCCTAGAACCGCTCGGCCACCCGGGCCGGTGCGAAATAATGTTCAAAGAAAATAAAACAACAAAATAAATGACCGATAAAACATGGACTCTGTGACGTATAGAATCAGTAAATTATTATTAACTAACGATGTTCATTAATATCATGGAGCGAGTCGTTATAAGGCCGGACCTCACGCCATTTTTAGTCAGCCTACGCTCTCCCTCATTGTGCGGTTAGTCTTCACGTGATATTTCTTCCAGTTAGCTAGTCTGTATTCTAGAAAAGCCTCGGGATACGTTGGTGTAACCCCTACTTTCATGCTGAAGAATCATTGTTTATAGTTATGAGCAAAGCACTTCAAAACACGTGGGTCGGATCTTTTGATAATGATTATGACTGTCGGAATGGTTCTGTGACCTTTTCTCTACTTAATGGCATGTGAAGCAACTTTGGATCAGTTCATCTGTGCCGTGTGTTCTCTTATGTTTTGACGAGATAAGAACAATTAAGCTCCGCATATGCCCACACAAACTACTTATTTGTACACATTAGAGGCTGTAAGAGACCTTGTCGAAATCGGCAGATTTCTGAAGACGTGATTAAACATGGATAAATTTCATTCACATTTTGAACTTAAAAAGAAGATTTTGGCTATTCATTCCAGGGATAAGTCCTACCACAACTCTTTCAGGTGCTGATCTTGCGGAATTGTGCAGCTACTAATGCTTATTTAATGACTGGTAGGATTTGTTTACGTGACAAGTGCTTAGGCTTTTTCCAATCACCATCAGAAAATAATCTGTTATGAAACATCCTAGCAGGTAAAAGCTCTGTCCAAGCTTATTCTCGAACTTGTGGCCTTCTCCTATAGAGGAAAGGAGTTCGTTAGTATTACGACAGTGTTAAATGGCATTCTTTCTATACGACACGGTATCTGTAAGTATAAATCCATATCTGTGATTACCTGAAGTGGTGACTAACGCTTATGACTGAAGAAAAAGTTAAATAATTTCTTACTGGTGTAGCCCCGAATGGGAGAGCAATTTTATTATTAGAATTTAATATCTGCAGCGTCGCCTTTTCGGGTAATAGCTGTTGAGAGATGGAGTCTGCAGACTTCTTAAGGTCCAAACTTTTCCGATAGCTCGACGTTATTCTCATCTTGATTGAGGGAAGAGAAAGAGAATGGAGCACAGAGAGGAGGTAGATGGATGAGATTTGATTATAATGATTTAGACGGCCTCTAAAAGTTTATTATTCTCTTCCTTTGTTCTACCGACTTCGTATTCAGGTCAACCAGATTTAATGATAGCAAACTCTCCCATCGTAGTGCTTTCGACCCAGATGTAGATGATTTATGATGAAGCCTACGCAGCTCTGAAATGTGGCTGCCGCGTAATTCAGTTTACATCGAGCCATTTCTCACGCGCTGTTAGCAAACGCTAAGTGAGATTACACTGCTCTTAATGTCTTACATGAAGCATTACGGATGAGCACTCAAACCAGTTGCTCGTTCAGTCAAAACTTCCAGTAGCAACTGGCTGCACAGAGCGAAAACTAACTAAAAACATATTACAGGCACAATAGTATTTCTAGTGCTAACAATGTGACCATTAATTAGACTGCTTTAAGTTCTGACCGTAAAGCCAAATTTCCGTTTTCATATAGATAACCGTTATTATTCAGTACGTTTCTTTACACGTGTCCATGATCTGTGGATAATAATCACTTTGTTTTCCACACACTGGCGCTCGTATTACTTATATACTCACAATAATTGTGACTGGAATGAGTTCTTTGATTTTCGATCTACTACATCCTTCTCGTACTACCTATATAGTCACAATAATTTTGTCTGGAATGAGGTCTTTGGTTTTCGATCTACTACCTCCTTATTGTGGAAGGCACAGCACATATTTGGTATTCTGAACTTGGCTATGTACGTACAGCTAAACAAAATGACAAACGAAACTTGTAAAATACTGAGGAAAAATGCTCCTGTCGCAGCACAAAGAAGATGAGCTCGTTCCTTTTTAAAATACTTCGACAAAAACAGTCAGCCAACAGCCGCCTCAATCCACATTCCACCTTAATAACAACATTTTGGCTTGCGAACACATTCGCGGTATTTTAACACAGAACATTCTAAATCCTTTTATCCGGTCCCTCTTGGTAGTTAAGCCTTCTTACTCAGCATGTCTGTCTCTCTCTCTCTCTCTCTCTCTCTCTCTCTCTCTCTCTCTCTATATATATATATATATATATATATATATATATATATATATATATATATAATCACCGTCTCGTCTTTCTCCCATAGATTTAAGCACGTATAGCCCACTATCACTGACCCCTTTCTTTCCCACTGCCACTGTCTCCACCATACCGTGGCAACTCAAAAACTCTGGGAGGGCGGGTGTCCAACTTACGTTTCCCCCTATAGCCAAGTGTAAAACTTCGGTCCAAAATGCGCTCTACCCTACACCTACATGTTAAAGTTCTCTGGACAAGAGGGATCCAGACACACCACTATATTTTACATTTCCACTGTTCTCCTCTCTCTCTCTTTTATTCTCACTCCTTCCATCTCCACCCATCTCTGTATCTCCTTTACCGCTACCAGCTCTCAATGACTACCTCCTCTCTCGTTGGCTTCCACTGTTATTGCCTTCATCCATCTCTCCTTCCTACTCACTGCCACTTTCCCTCTCCCACCCTCACTGCCTCCTCTTTCTTTGTGACAATGTATCCTTTCTCTTCCACGGCCACTGTCACTCTTCTACTCTCTTTCAACACAGGAAAGTGCGTATGTGTTCGCATGCCAACATATTTGGTGAGGAAAGCGGAATGGGGATTCTGACTGCCGGTTCCTCACTTTTCTGACAGAATCTTTCTAAGAGGAGCGTTTCGCCTTTCTTCGTGCTTCGATAGAAGCATTTTTCTGCTGGTTACGCACTGCTCCCTGCTACACCAGAGATTGCTGCTTATATACAACTAATTCTATAGGTCAGTACAATTCTGACAGTTAATTTACATACGTCCACAAATATACACACTTTGCCACATACGAACAACAAATAACTAAGCGAAATATAAGGTTAACACAATATCATTAGCTTTACATTATTTCCGGATACTTTGCACATCGATCACAATTAATCGAAAACGCCAGGCTTGTGATTTTATCTTAAATCAGTAGAAACGTTGTTAGAAATATTTTACTGAATTTACAGTCTGTCCAAATTTATAAAACTTTTGGCGGTCAGTTTTAGTTCTTTTCATGCATCTTAAGACCCAGTTTAGCTAATTTTTTGTCACTGCAGTAACACTTGGGACATATTCATGTAGATGTGAAGCGCCTATGAAACAGAGACAGCGCGTCATAAAGTTTCCATGGAGAAAAAACGCTATTTTTTTGAGTCATCAGTTTTCTGACTAATTTAACGCGTCCCACCACGAACTCCGTTCCTGTGTCAAGCTTTTCATCTCAGAGTATCACAACTTACGTCCTCAATTTTTTCTGCATGTATTGCAATCTTCCTCTTCCTATACAGTTTTTACCATCTACAGCTCCCTATACTGCCATGGAAGTCATTCCCTGTTGTCTTAACAGATGTCCTATCATCCAGTCCCTTCATCTTGTGAGTGTTTTTCGCTTATTCCTTTCCTCACCGATTCTACGGAGAATCTTCTCATTCCTTACCTTCGCAGCCCACCTAATTTTTAACATTCTCCTGTAGCACCTCATATCAAATGCTTCGATTATCTTTCTTTCAGGTTTTTCTCACAATCCACGTTTCACTTCCATACAATGCTGTGCTCCAAACGTACATCTCAGAAATTTCTTTCTGGAAGTAAGATCTATGTTTGATACCAATACACTTCTTTTGCCCTGGAATACCCTTTTTGCCAGTGCTAGTCTGCATTGGATGTCCTTCTCCCTCCGTCTACAGCTGGTTGATTTGCTGCATAGCAGAATTCCTTATTTTCATGTCGTTCGTGACCACCAATCTGATAACTTCACTGGTATTCTTATTTCTGCTACTTCCCATTACTTTGATACTTCTTCTATTTACTCACGTTCCATATTCCGTAGGCATTAGCATGTTCATTTGTTTCAACATATCCCGTAATTAATCTTCACATTCATTGAGGATCTTATAACTGATATCCCTTCATTTTGAATTTTAATCTCACTCTTGAAGCTTTCTTTTAGTTCCATCATTGCTTCTTTAATGATTAGATTGAACAGTAGGTGCGTAAGACCATAAACCTCTCTTTCACCCTTTTTAATCCAAGCACTTAGTCCTTGTCCTTCCGGTCTTATTTTTGTTCCTTGTGCGTATTGTAGATTAGCCCATAGCTTTCCCCATAGCTTACCACTATTTTCGTCAGAATTTCGAATCTCGTTCACCATTTTACATTATAGAATGCTTCTTCCACGTGGCCAAATCCAATGAAAGTGTCGATTTTTCTTCATTCTTCTTTCCATTATCCAGCACAATGTCAGAATTGCCACTCTGGTGCCTTTATTGTTCCTAAAGCCAGACTGATCGTCATCTAAAGATCCTCAAGTTTCCTTTTCATAGTTCACCACGCCAGATAAAATTACTTTTACACCCCAGGTCGTATACAGTATTATGTGCATAGTTTACCTACGTATGTACGGTAATTTTTAACTTCTGGATCTCTGTAATTTATGATATTGAGGAAAAATGTTTCAAGGGTCCCCGAGAACATCATCTGAAAAATATACAGTAAACATTTCAACGATTTGCCATGAATAAGAATTGTGTAAGTACCCCAAACAAATAATGGTTTTTGTGGCTATGTCTTGGAAAGGGGCGCAGATTTTCGAAATTGGGAAACTTTAATTCCTCGATAAATGTTTAAAAATGCTCAGTTAAAATTTGAGCTATGTGTTACTGTTAGTTACTCAGATAATTGCTCCCTACCTTACAAAAACGGCTAAAAACTGATTTTAGCTGTTTTCTGCATAAGCATAGTAACTTTGAACGCCTGGATCCCGGTGGCTTGTAATGATGTCAAAAAACTACATCTAAATTTTCAAGAATATCGTCTTAAGAGCATACGCCATGAACAGAAATTATAGAAATGGCTATCCACACAACTGGTGACGTCGTACCTGAAAGTCAAGGTTTCTCGGGATTTTCTCAGGACCCACCCATGAATAAGTGGTGCTTTTGTAAGGTCTACATCAATCTAATGCAATTGAGCCAAACGGAGTGCTCAATTTGCCTAGAATGGGGGAAGTGTGTAACTTTTAAAATTGGCCCTACAGATTAGCTACAGTATGCCCGTTCTTCCGATCGGCTTACAAATGGTCACTTGGCCAAGGGATGTATAAAAATATTGACTTCTTATCTGTGTGATCAACAGAATCCGAGATATGACCTCTGAAATTAGCGTTTTCGCTCGTGTCTTTTTAAAACTAATTAAATGTTCTATGACTTATTTTTCTCGTTTACATTTCCTCATCCCTGAAATCTATGTGATGTGTATTTCATCACATTCCTGCGACGTAGCGTCCCACATACGAAAAAATGCACGACAGCCTTTATAATGTCTCAAACGAGCGAGTCTTGCTGTTGTGGGTGCTAACAGCTAGGAACGGTGTGCCCGTATTGATATCGCTGTCTCCCAGTTCAACTATTCCGAGCTTCTTAGTCGAATGACTTATCAGGATCAGTGTCAGAATAAATACTCTTGCTTATTTCCATGATCTGTCGCAGACTCGCAACCTAAGTCCTCAATTATTTGCCAAGTATACTCCAACCTCTGCCGTCCTCTACAACTTTTACCCTGTACATCTCCCTCTGGTGCCGTGGAAGTTATTCCGTGATGTCTTAACAGATGTCCTACAAGCTTGTCCCTTCTTCTAGTCAGTGTTTTCCGTGTACCTCGTCGGAAACTCCTCACCCCTTATCTTAGTAGTCCACCTAATTTTCTACATTCTTCTGTAGCACCACATATCAAGTACTTCGATTCTCTTCTTTTTCCAACAGTCAATGTTTCACAATCATACATTGCTGCACTTGGAACGTACTCCAAATGTTCTCAGAAGTTTCTTCCTCATGTTATGGCCAATTATTGATAACAGTAGACTTCTCTTGGCTAAAGACTACATCCCTGTCTTGCACCATTTTCAATCCGACGCTTCGTTCTTCGTCTTCCACTCTTATTGGCCCCTCTTGGCTCTGGTACCTCTGGTACATACTGTATTTCTCATCTATCCGTAGAGCTTACCCAGATTTTTCTCAGAATTTGGAACACCTTGCAGCACTGGGCATAATCGATCGTTTTTCCAGGTCGAAAATCATATGAACGTGTTTTGTATTTTCTTCAATCTTGCTACCATTATCAAACACTAGGTCAGAACTGTCTGTCTAATGCCTTTGTCTTTCCTAAAGCTGAACTGATCGTCATCTAACGGATTACCAGTTTTCTTTTCCTTTCTTATGTGTATTATTCCTGTCAGCAGCTTTGATGCATGCCCTGTTAAGCTGATTTTGCGATAATTCTAGAACTTGGCTCTTGCAGTCTTCGGAATTGTGTGGATGATATTTCTCGGGAAATCAGATGGTATAACGCCAGGCTCATACACTCTACACAACAACTTGAAGAGTCGCTTTGTTCTCCAAATGATTTTAGAAATTCTCATGAAATGTTACCTTTATCTTATGCCTTATTCAGTCTTAAATTTTCTGTACTTCTAATTCTAATAATGGATCCCCTATGTCTTCTATATCGATCTGTGTTTCTCCTTCTCTCATGTCGATAGACCGGTCCTCCCCCTCAGACAAGCCTTTAGTGTTTTCTCTCCACCTGTCCCCTCTCGTTTCTGCATTTACCAGTGGAATTCCCATTGCAACCTTAACGTTACTACCCTTGCCTTTAATTTCACCGAAGGCGGTTTTGACTTTTCTATATGCTGAGTCAGCCCTTGCACCCATCATTTCTTTATTAATTTCCTGACCTTTCTTTCTTGCAGCCATTAACTGAAGTATTTATTCCGTTACTTGTGGTTTCTTCGCAGTTACCTTCGTTGAAACTTCTTTAATTGCTCTTTTCTGAGACTTCCATTCCTCTTAAACTGAACTGCCTACTGAGCTATTCCTTATCGCAATGTATACGTGGCGTACACAGAAAGTAAGGTACGATTTGGCGCTAAATGGAAACCACCGTGAAGATCCGATGGAACTTTGCACAAATGTGTTGGGTAGTATCTTTAGTGTGACTGTCCATCGGTTTCAGTTCAGAGCACGACGTTATCACGTAGAAATTCCTAAAACAAGAGTGTCTCCCGCCAAATATGTGGATCTGGTGAGAGATTTCGCCTGAAGCTGTGCAGCCCAAAAAACATAAATTTCAAGCGTTTCTTTCTTCAAGTCAATTTTTAGGCGCATTCTGCAGGGGTAGTGAAGACGCCCTTGCAGCGTTTTCGGTGGGAAGTGTCTGATCACCCACAATACAGGCCTTACTTATCTCCCTCCGATGTTCATCTCTGCTCACATGAATCGCTGGCTACGAAGACAGCATTTTGGCACAAACAACAAAAGGCAGACCAGCGTAGAGAATTGGCGGGAAACCACAGGCGGCTGCTTTCTGTGACGAGGGTACTGGAAAGTTTGTACAACGCCACGACAAATGTCTAAGTCGGAGCGGTGACTACTTACAGAGGTAGCTAGAAGGTGTAGCTAACTGTTATGAATGCCAAATTTTTGTTTTGCACCGTGTCTCCATTTCGTGAGCTTTTAAACATTACTTTCCGAACAGTCGTCGTATATCTTTTGGGAATTTCACGCGTATGTGTTCTTCTTAGTTCAGATGGTTCTGAGCACTATGGCACTCAACTGCCGTGGTCACCAGTCCTCTAGAACTTAGAACTAACCTAGCAGACGCACGGTTCCGGACTGCGCGCCTAGAACCGCGAGACCACCGCGGCCGGCTCTTCCCTCAGTATTTCCGTATCCGACTTCATTATAATGATTTTTCCTGACTGGACTCTTAAACTTCAGCTTACTCATCATCACTATTACATTGTGATCTGACTCTAAATTTGCTCCTGGGTACGTCTTAAGATCCAGTATCTGATTTCGGGATCTCTTCCTGACAATGATGTAATCTTTTCCGAGTATACCTCATTCCCTTCTGAGTGTTGTACAGAGAATTCACTATTACCGACTGATATTTATTGCAGAAGTCAGTTAGACTTTCTCCTCTCCCATTCCCAGTACCAAGCTCATATTCTCCTATAATCTTTCTTCTAAGTATTCCCCTACAACCGCATTCAAAACCCCGATGACAACTGGATTCTCATCTCCTCATATGTCTATCTCTTCATCTTCATCTTGCGACCTCGGCATGTATACCTGAACTAACGTTGTTGGTGTTGGTTTGATATCGATTCTGATGAGAACAATCCTTTCACTGAACCGTTACGATGAATCCCGCTCCGCACTATCTTGCTAGTCATAACGAATCCTATTCGCATAATATAATTTTCCTCTGCTGTTGGTATTACCTTACACTCATTTGACCAGAATGCCTTGTCTTCTCTCCGTTTCACTTGACTGATACCCACTATATCTAGATTGAGCCTCAGCATTTACTGTTTCAGATTTTCTAGTTTCCCTACCACATTCAAACTTCTGACATTCCACGCCCCGAATCGTAGAACGTTATACTTTCGTTGTTTATCCAGTCTTTTTCTCATGGTCACCTCCCCCCTTGGCAGTCCCCTTCCGGAGATGTTAGTCCGGTATCTTTTGTCAGTGGAGGCATCGTCATGCAATTTTTCCTATTACACGTCACATGTCCTGTGGATACACATTATGCGACTCTAGTGCTGTAGTTTTCATTGTCTTTTGCATGATCAGGCCGTTGATCATCATCGCTGATACTCTTTAGTAGTTTCCCGCCCCAGAGGCAAGAGATCGCTCTAAAGCTCTATCTTCCCCTCCGGCCTGTTTGGCAAGGCCATTGACTGAATGAGGTTAACCTCTTAAGACGAAAGACTTCGTCTGTCATTTCTGTTGATTTTTATTCAAAATTTAAGCAGTGGCGGGCTTCTAACTCGGGACCGAGGATGGTAGATCTTGTTTATGTAGTAACACGTAATTAAATATTCGTTTTATAGGACGATTAGCTGCTGTTTATCTAACAGTTAGTGATTTTTCCCATTCTTGTTGTGGTAGGCTTTACAAAACAAAGGCTATTGCAACTGAGAAATGCAGCATCCAGCCGAGCGCTAAAAATGTTGAATCAAATGCTTAAAGTAGACAACTGAAAAATCCATTGTTAAAATTATTCCGAAAATGGAATCCTCGGACAGTGCCCACTGTACTCAACTAGGCTGAAGTTGTGTGGGAAAAGTAGGAGAAGCTATGTCAGGAAAGCAGTATGCTATGCCATGAAGGCAAGGAATTTCCTAAAAGCAAGCGGCATTGGTGAAGGAAGTTTTCGAAACTCAAGCTGCATTTGTGAAGGCTGTCTCCGACATCCAAACTGCACCGGAAGGAATTTTTCGTTTTACAAACCAATATAGCAAAAGAAACCTCTGACAAGATTAACAAAGGACTGCAGCCGGACACGTACAGGCTGCTACAGTGTCTGTTTGATATTGTAAAATTGCGGCAGCAGTTCTGAGACTACCAAAACCACACATTTTTCCTTAACAAATGATTCTGAATATTATAATTGGTCTGGCACGAATCTTTGGTAGAAATAAGCAAGACGAATGAAACCTTTCAATTTCTCATGCAAGGAGCAGGAAAATTAGCTGCTGCTCTAAGTTTTGCACTGTCCGGTAACATAATGTCAGATGACAAAGGAACTTAATTTTTTTTGTGTCTGAACATCGGTTTTTGCAGGTTGGCAGTAACTCGGCCTACAAAATTATTTTTAATATTTGTATCAGATCTATATGGCTTGATCATGTTTTTGTTGGCATCAGCAAATCATCCACATGTAGTGGAAGGGGGAGAGGAACGGGGGCTGTGTTGTGGAGAGCGGACTGTTGTTCAGGTTAGAGGGTCTCGGGATATCACAGAAAGGGCGTCAGCGTGCAGGGTAAACACAGGACAGCTAGCAACAATCGGTGTTGTAGTTGTTAACTGCAGTACTGTTTTGGGAAAGAACTAGAGCTCCAAGTGCTAATGGAAAGCACTGCAACTCAAATCGTTATAGGTAGTGAAACCTGGCTGAAGCTGAGACAAGTTCCGTCAAAATTTTTATAAACGACCTTCAGAAAGGTACTGCTATGAATGAATGCACCTCCACTCACATAAAGACCAAAAGGCAACACAATAAACGAGTAACTCCTCCCAGCAAGTATAAAAACTGTGTATTTACCCAGGTCCGGGGCTATTTGCCAATATGAGGAAAAAGGCTCAGTACATATCAGGTAATTTACTCCGTGGAATTTTTGTGTCAGTTCACTTATATTCTCACATCTCATTGGGGCAGTCACAATGATATGACTGATAGCTGTTACGTCTATAACGAAATGGACGTTTCCACTGGGTTTCGCTGCTGCAAGAAATGGACTACAGTAAGGGCTATCTGATGGCTCCATGACATCCCAGTCGGGCACCTTTCTAATCTATCAATAGCAATATGAAATGTGGCAGAAAGTTTTGCGTCACATGACATTTAGATGGTACTGGTGACCTTGTATTTCTATAGGCTTCTCAGGCACATCTGCGTGATCATTCATGTAGTATATCTAATAAGTCAGAGCATCTGCTTCTGGTTAAAGAGTTGACTCTGCAACCATCAACCCTATGCACTCCTTTTCGTAAGGAACGAAATTAACTTCACACAACAGTCTGTTTGTTTTGTGTGTTTCACTAGTTATCCGCTTTGCCTTGCTACTTTGGCTATTTTTCCCATGGACATCACCGTTTTTCTTAATCCACTGAAACAAGACCACTGTTTACTATACAAAACGGTTTTCTTGAAAAAATGTCAAACTTTGTCGTTTCCTGTAATGAATTCAATGATGATAATGGAATCCACCACGAAACTATTGATAACTGAGAACCCTGTCGCACCACATCTAGGTCTGAACTTTCACATTTTTTCATCAATTATTAACAGGTAATGTTGGAACTCCTACTTACTCACAAATTCCCTTAAATAAACATGGGGACACAACATTTACAGCTGAGCCTATGTTTACTATAAACGAGACAGGTAGGGTCGCTGTCCCGGGTTGAACATGGATTGCGTAACAGTCAAGCAGTCGATGCTGCAATTGTCAATATTAGACTTCAGTTCCTGTAAAATATCTGCACCGTCACTGTATCTCAGTATGTTAACTTTCTAACAGCCCCTACCCCATCCCGCAACCAACATTTCTGGTCTAGATGTGGTCGTGTCTAGTTTTCCTGTCTGTTGCCCATCGAACGATTGTTATTGTCACCAACTTTTGATTTCTCAAGTCACGGTGATTGTACCTTTCCCGCTGGCTGTTTCCGAAGCAGTTATTTGGTGGCATATGACCTCAGTTACATTAGTGGTCTTCTCTTTTCCTTTTGTTTCAAGTGTTGTTGTAGTTGTTGTTACAGCTACTACCTCTTTATTCACATTTAGGATTCATTTGATGATTGTAGTAGCCACCATGTTAATTACCAAGTGTGTTATATCCCAAACCATTGCTAGTACTCGCCATAGTTAGCTGATTTGTTGCTTGGCATGTTCTAGTATTGGTGTCTTCATGTATCTGATCCATGGATTCGAGGACCGACATAAAGTTCTCCACGTTCGATTCTGCTACATGGGTTAAATTTCTCGTGCTCATCAAAAGACAACTTCGCTTTGTGACAATGGTTTATTGCTGTTTGCGTCTTATTGGTGTACTTCTCGAAGTAACATCTCAAGCTTCCTTGCCACAAGTTGAATGGTTCTTGACTGAAAACTTTTCTCCTGGGGTGCCCTTAACTGCCATTCGACCAGTATTTGACCATAAATGTGGTCTCAGGTTATCGTAAGTCCCACAGTATTCCGCAGCCTCTGTAGCCCAGAGTCTAGTATCTTCATGCATGTATCCACTAACAAAGCTTATCCTCTGAACATCAACACACGGCGGAACGCTCAGATGAAAACTATGGGATGACTACTCCTCTTGCCCAGTGAAGTCTGAAATTGTCGTTGCTTTAAAAAATACCTTCTCTTCAACTAACACAGCTCATAATGCTCTCGCTGCGTTTGACCTAACAATGGTTCCGCTGGTCACGTCCTCTCAGGTTGGTGTGTAATTGATTGCACGTCTTGCACCATCTATCTGACTTTGGCATATTATTTATTTAAATGATCATTTCGTTACTTAATGGTATCACGAACAGTTGTATTTTTCATCTCTTACAGTTTGTTTTTCACTGCCTTTGGTGAACAATCGTGCTTAGCTGAGACAGAATTGACTGCGGCCTAAAATTTACTGTCAATTTCTCTTGCAGTATTTTCATCTGTCCCACATGTTCAACTAACAAATTTAGTTGCAAATTGTTCTCTATCTAGTACCTAAATAATGATGGCAAAGCCAGTGGCTGTATTTGAATCTGATGTCGTTTGTTCTTTTTAAAACATCCTACCAGTTTCGACACCACATGGTATCAGCTTCAGGCCCCTGCATATGGAAACATACATAATACGACAAAAGAGTATGAAAGCAAATGCAACATAAATCATAGTTTACAAATAGGAAGAGATAAATCACATTGTAAAATAACAATAAAAATATGGTATTGTTATCCACACAGAAAAAATTGGCATCTAACTTACATTGGAAGGACGTAATGGACTTGAGAGGAACCAACACTTACAAAGAGTTAATCCAGCAAAGCGATCGCAGTCACATATATACCTAACAGCCATCGTCAATATATAGCCACAGGGTTAAAAGCGGTGTTCATAATATATATCGACAAACTATTGCCGAGAAACATCACACGTGGCACACCTACTACTTACATGTAACACGAGGCTATAATGAGTAACCCAGTAAGAGCTAATGAGTAAAATCAGTAGCCACATGAGTGCAACTACGCATATTGGACCATAGATTAAGAAAAGCCCATACGAAAATCCAGCTGACTAAAGCCAAGAATATGCACTTATTAAACACAAGAACATGACAAAGAGCTCCGAAGATTACATAATAATGATGAACCCCGGTAGAAAATTGTGGTGTCACCGCCAGACACCACACTTGCTAGGTGGTATCCTTTAAATCGGCCGCGGTCCGTTAGTATACGTCGGACCTGCATGTCGCCACTATCAGTGATTGCAGACCGAGCGCTGTCACACGGCAGGTCTAGTGTAGAGAGAGACTCCCTAGCACTCGCGCCAGTTGTACAGCAGACTTTGCGAGCGATGGGTCACTGCCTACCTACGCTCTCATTTGCAGAGACGACAGTTTTAGCATAGCCTTCAGCCACGTCATTTGCTACGACCTAGCAAGGCGTCATATTCAGTTATTATAATCTGAACAGATAATATTGGGAATCATGTACCGTAAAGGGCAACGTTCATCGTTAATAGATTAAAGTTAAGTCTCAAACTAATTACCTAATTACGTCCGCTTTCTGAATTCTAATTCCTTGTCACGTTGCAGACCTCACCTCCGTGTAGTTCTTACCTCCTCACGCCAGCCTGCGTGAGCTAAAACGCGTGCATTTCAGTCTCCATTCGTAACACGGTGTTGGCTCTTCTACCAACACAACAAAAATTACGCAAACGTGACAGACATCTATATACGTCCCAGACGAAACGTATAATTTATCTCTTACACCCCTGCACCATTAAACTACATTGTGTAGCGTTAGAACAGTGTAACCAAACTGCCAGCCGCGGTGGTCTCGCGGTTCTAGGCGCGCAGTCCGGAACCGTGCGACTGCTACGGTCGCAGGTTCGAATCCTGCCTCGGGCATGGATGTGTGTGATATCCTTAGGTTAGTTAGGTTTAAGTAGTTCCAAGTTCTAGGGGACTAATGACCACAGCAGTTGAGTCCCATAGTGCTCAGAGACATTTGAACCATTTTTTTGTAACCAAACTGTGCGCACAGAAGGCACTTCATGCAGAGAAATCGACAGAGAATCCACTCCAAGTTACTAATGAACCGGACACGACCATACATGAAAAACAAAGTTAACATTCTTGTAGTCATTCTTTTATTGCATTACATCAAACGCAACAAAATCACAACCAAACACGGTCCAAACATAGCTGCAGTAATGATAGCGTAAACATACGACATGCTCGCGCCCCTTAAAACCTTAGGTGTTCGTTAAGTTTCCAGACAAACAGGTCCACGCAACCATCCACCAACCATAATTACGTGAAATGGGTACCTATTTCAAATGAGTCTTAAACTTTCTTTGAACTGTTCAGCAACTGTAGCATATGTGTATTTGTGTGTCTTGGGGAGAGGGGGAGTTGGTAAAGGGAACGAATTATTAGTTTAATCTTACTGTGAAGTTTAAACTCTACCAATTCACAGGAACTATGTACTTGAATTTGACTACAAGATAAACTGCTGCTGACAGCAATAAACACCCACCACCAACTGTATTTAATTTATCCTTTCTGAAGACCGTTTGGTACTTTGTAAAAATTTCGACGGAACTTGTTTTCGGATTTAACCAGCTTTCACCACATGTAACTTTCGAGGTTCTGTGCCTTCCTTTAGCACTTGGAGCTCTGGTTCTTTCCTAACGCAGCTACCACAGTTTAAAACTGCGACACACATTTTTGCCAGGTGTCCTGTGTTTACCATACATCCTGACGCCATTTCTGTAATATCCCGAAATCCTCTAAGCTGAACAACAGCCCAGTCTCCACAACACTGTCCCCTATCTTCTCCCCATTCCATTACCTGTGGATGGTTTGCTGATGGCAACACAAACATGGTCAGATCATACTGATGTGATACAAAAGATTTAAAAAAGTCTTTGTAGGCCAAGTTACTACCAACCTGAAAAAACCGGTGTTCAGAATCAAAAAATTGAGTTCCTTGGTCATCTCGTCTCATCACACAGTATGTTCCGGGACAGTGCAAAACTTAGAGAAATAGCTAATTTTCCTCCTCCTTGTATGAGGAAGAAATTGAAAGGCCTCATTGGTTTTGCATATTTTTACCAAAGATTCGTGCTAGACTAATTGTTCTATTCATAATCACTTGTACATTTAAGAAAAAATGTGCAGTGGTGATCGTCTCAGAATTGCTACCGGAATTTCACAATATCAAACAGGCACTGTAGCAGCTGTCACGAAAATAGATAGCCAAGTTCATACCCACTGCATGACATCTTCAGACGCGAAGCTCTGTGATTTGTCCATTTCATAGCTTTGTTTCCACACACCTACTAGTAGCGAACGAGGTCAGCGTCATATGTATGTTCATTGTTCCCTTGCGATATCGTATGTTCACCTGTAGTTTGTGTTCCGTGGGAAGGTTATTGGTATTTTCTCGTGAGTGTAATGGAGGAGCAAGAGACTACATGTTGCGCTTCACCAGTCGGCGTGCATAAAGGATGACAAGATATTTTAAAACAGAATTTTTCGTACAGAACTTAATGCAGGACTTTTTAGTGAGATGGACAGTAGAGAAGTGGTCAGGAATATTATAAATTTCGTGCATAGCAGCAGATGCAAAACCGTGTAATATTTCCGAATCGACTGTATGCCGTAATAAAAGCGCAATAAAATCGGCAGAATCTCCAGATATGAGGACGTGTTTTGATTCTCCAAGAAAGGGTTACAAAATGACAACGAAAATCTAAGGAATTTGATGATTTCAACAAAACATTTGTGTCTAGAACTGTTCTTAGTTACTAAGACAGAGTATACTTGATTGTAAGGAAGATACAGGGTGATCGTCGTGTAAAAATTAATTATTCTGGGTCAGAGACGGCCTTTTTTCGTCTTATCACCCATCTGATTTTCGGCTCAGGAAGTTTAATGATGGACGAAAATTTTCAATGAAATGCAGAAACGTTGCAGCAACTGGAGGGAAATTATTGTGTACATTGAACTTATTGCGTGTTGTGGACAACAGTCTTCACGTATACTTACATAAATTTTGTGTTTTAGAAAACCATAGGAACAACTATACTTTGTTCGATTTCAACGTAATTAGCGGCCTGAAAGTACCTAAGGTTCTTTTGTTGTGGCTAAATCAGCGTTTTGGGTGATCGATGCAATAACGCATTATCTGAAATAGCTCAAAAAAAATAATTAGGGAGGTATCGAAAATTCTCGTTCCCATGAAGGCAAGCCGTCGAAACAAAAATCCTGGCGGCGGCCTACAAGTAGTCACTCGCTGCCACGCATGTGGAATCTCTCATGAATAAATTGCATTCAAGGGTGACACGATACAATGGAGATGTCGCAGATGGAATCAAAATTAATTTTGTAGTTTTCTTAACCGTTTTATAGCTGTAATTCTCTAGTTTTGTTTCTCATTCTTAATTATAATTTTATGTGTTAACACACCTGCGAACACTGTCATAGAACCAGAAGTGTCATGTATAACACTGTCAACTACTCACGTATTGAGCTCAACACACATTCGTGTAAAAGTAAGATAGTCGCGTTTACACTTAGCAATAATGGATAAAGCAAGTATTTGAAAAAGACATTGGCAGCGAGTAGTTCACCGAGACCACTCATGTTTCCAGTCTGCGTCTCTAGTAATTCAAATGGACAGTGCTTCTCCTCAGTTTCATTTCAAAACAATGCCTGATATTTTCTCTACTTCAACTGATTTGTTAGTTATGTAACAGATATTTTTCTGACTAATAATGTGAACAATACATGAAATCACCTTGCTTGGAAGTTCACGAAATCCAATAAACTATATGTGGGAACTGAACAGCCTATAAAATTTTCCTCCTTTTCTGAATGTTAAAGACATCATTGCACTCCGGCTATAATTGCATGATCTGTAAGTATTTATATGTATTGCATTTGACACGGTTAACCAATTTCGGCTTTGCAGGCCATTCGCAGGTGCTATAGGTGACAAAACATCTAGAACATGCAGAAAATCACCGTTCCTTTTTGCTGTGACACTGGCCGTGCAACGAGAGGAACTGGGAAACAGGGGCACACGAAGTGCTTCCTCTGGACGTTATTATTTGTCAGAACAAAATGCAACTGTCCGAAATTTAACTTTTCACTCTACCATCTTAAACTGGGGGAGGGGAAATCAATAGATCTGTATGAAAATACCTTTATACGGGGTGCTATTACAGGTGACTTAAATTTGTTTAGTATCGACTGGAAAATTGCTACGTTACCCTCGATAAGAATAAACAGTCTTGTGGAGTAATATTAAATGAGATAGCAGCTAATTACTTCAAAGAGCTAGCCCGAAAACCACACGCGATGGAAGCGTTTCGTAACTCCTGACGACGATCAGACCTGATGACAAGAATTATCGACCATTGCAGCTCCGCTGGTTACGAAAGGTAAAAAATTTTTTCTAACTCCTGTAATTTAAGAAAAACCCTTACATGTAGCAGATTAAATTTTTCATATTACTTGTGCACCCAGACGGATTTCGCCTTATTTACAAGCTCACCTGCAGTTGGTGTCCTGATATATTACATGATTTTTTCGTTTGCACATATAAGTTATAGTTAAAACAATTTACGGAAGTTTTGTAATAAAATGTAAAGATACTTACAGTTCAGCGGTTAAATCCTTATTTGCTAGCACAACATCTTTTTCTTATGTGAAAACGTTTCGGAAGCTTAAAGAATTTCTAGTAGTCACTCTGTTTTCTTAATATAACACTATAACTGCCTCTTTCTGATTCTGCGTCTTTCTGAGTGAAGCGTTTTATCCGTGTATTATCGGATTCCTCAGTTTTTTCTTTAAAAAATGATCCATCTACTTTCCTGCCGTACCGTTCCACGTAACTATCAACACTTTTCTGTACCATCGTGTCTCAAATGCTTCGATTCTCTACTATTCCACTTTCCTCACAGTTCACGATCCCCTTTTATACAATGCTGTGTTCTACACGACAACTTTCAAAACTTTCTTCCTCCTATTAAGGTCTAAATTTCATACCAGCAGAGTTCTTATAGCTAGGAATGCTCTCTTTGAGCACCTAGTCTACTTCTTCCATCTTCCATCGTACGGAATTTCGCCTTTACGGTAGAAGAATTGCTTCCCTTCGTCCATTTCGTGATCTCCAATTTTAAATGTCAAGTTAACTACTAATCTCACTACTTCCGTATTTGTTTGGTTTACGCTCTACCCATATTCTGTGTTGATGAAACTGATGATTCTAGTAAACAGCTCGTCTAATTCTTCTTGACTTTCATTGAAGATGGCAATGACATTAGCTAATCTTATCACTGATATCCTGAATATTAATTCCACTCCTAAATTCTTCTTTTATGATTCGTAATTGCTTCTTCGATATACAGGTTGAACGGCAGCCCTCTTTTCCATCCACTTTTAATTCTACTACATCGTCTTCCCCTTCGGTTCCCCCTTGTTTCATGTGCACATAGCGTATTAATCGTCTTCCTCTATACCTTATACCCACTTTTCTGAGAATTTAGAACACGTTGTATTATTTTACAAAGTCGAACGCTATTACAGATTGACATATACAATGAAAATGTCTCGATTTTTCTTTATCAAGTACGTCAGAAATGTCTCTCTGGCGCTTCTACCTTTACTTTCTCCAAACATATCTACAATTTTCTTTACCCCTTTTCTGTAAATACATTTGTCAGTTGTTGAAGTAAGGTAGTGAAGTGATTGATTTTAGCATGCTGATTAGTGTAGAACGATGAACCCAAAACTAACGCATGTAGATCTTGAAATGATGACACTTTTAACTTAAGCATACCGGTGACCTTGCTATCAAAATAAATCATGGAAGTAAGTCTTGGTGGAATTTTATTTTGTTTGTGTATATATGCAGTTTCGGCTTTACAGCTATTATCAAATTTTAAAACAACGGTAACTATGAAGACCTATAGTCGCAAACAGATGGAGCTCGTATTTGACGTGAGCAGAGGAAAATAAGCTTCTCACAAACTACCAGAATTTTCTCAGAAAATGCCATTGGTGGAAAACACACGGACAACTTGTAGATATTTGACGGGGACAAACAAATAGATCTTGTCATCCAAACTGCTGAAGCTATCATCACCCCGAACGCTGGTTTTAACATTACTATGCTTTACTTACAGGCGTGGTTTTTTCTTTTTGCGTTCTTCCTACCTTTGAAATTATTCACCAAGTCGTTTATAGGGGTAATTACTGTTTAACGTAGGCTCTGAATCAATGTGCTATGAGGCATTTCTCACAGTAACGAAAAGTGCCAGAGGGGAGAAAAATGGTAAATGTCAGACAGAAATCCTAGTAGTGATCGGTAATCGAACATCGGAAGCCGCATTCTGCTTCTTAAACACTGTGCCTCCGAAAGCTGCTCCCAACTCCCTAGATTCCCAAAAAGTTATTGCTGCTGTACTGCTTTTGAATGTGTCAACCGATACACAATAATATGCAGTATCCTTACAAATATGTGAAGATGTGATACTCCTAGAACTTGCGATTGACAGAGCCCCATGCTTGTATGGATGGCGCACGTTCAACAGCAACGAAAGTAGTATGGGCTGCTGCCCAAGGAAGCGTGCCGACACACTATTCCGATACTGGAGATGTTACTGGCCGCGGGAAAGTATCGTTGTTGGACGATTCTAAGGAAATCCAGCACGTTTTGCACGGTATTTCTAATCAATGGCAATACAATCAAAATGAATGTCAAGATGCCCACAACAAAGAGAAAGATCCGGTGGTACATGTCGAAATGATGAGTGAGAAACTCTTAGACCCTGCCAAAACGTTGAGTAGTACTATGTATCCCGGAAAGCCGCTCACATTAGCGCGCCATTCCCCCATTTCTGGGAGGTCAGCCGGCTCCAGACAGAACCCGCCCCGTGCTTTGACTACTATGGCTGGTATGATGACCAGTGTGGATGCGGTTTTTAAGTGGTTTGTCACATCCGAATCGTTGAAGACCGGGCTGGTACCCATGTCCTACCTCAGTACACGATTCCTAAACATTTCATAGACATACACACGCTTTGACATGACAGAACACTACATGTAGAAAGTTGAAGTAACAAATTTCATCCTGGGAGCAAGATGTGGCAACAGGAATGGCATCTTTCCATTAACATTGCCAAATCTGTGTCAACGTGCTAATTCTTTGAAAACATGTGTAATGTCAAGAAAAGATGAAAGGAAACGAAATACCAACACCAAATAAGATATACGTGTAATACCAGCATAGGCAGGTAATTCGGGACTTTACTTTTGTTATTTTTTTTTGAAAGTGGACATTCCAGCGCCTTTTTCCTATCTGGTTTCCTACACGCACGGTAAATGGCATGCCGATATCCAAGTGGAATGAGGTAATCAAGATGGCAGTTAGTCGGAAATTTAAAAATTAAATGCGGTGCCAAATTAAAAAAAAAACTTAAGAATTACAATGTCAGAAATTTTTTTAGCATCAATTAAATATGAAACCGCCAACGATTACGCTTAAAATATAAGATGACAGTGTCCAGAATTTTTTTTAGCATGCATTAAACTGGAACAACTAATCTCATTGTACCTGTGGTAAGAATATTAAAACAAAACAAAGATCGCAGTAGCAAATACTTTCTTTAGAATCCATTAAAAACAAAACAACTAATTACAGTGCCTTAAGTTACAAGATTGTGCTGACAGGGAAATATTTTTCAGCCAATCACAGTCCAGTATGTATATTTTACAGAAGCTTTCCATGTTTAAAAGTATCCCCAGCTCTGTTTATCAAAAATTATGTTTGTTCACACACACACACTTTTTACGTTGAAAAGCGTCTAATTATACTATATTCTTCCCAAAAGCTTCTTTGGGCACAATACTGAAAAGTATTTTATATTTAATCAAAGCACTTTTGTAAGTACACACCACACACACACACACACACACACACACACACACACACACACACTCACACACACAAATTATCCAAAAAATTGTGTCAAGTGTGTAACTTACATTAATTAAAACTATTTTACATGCCAATGCTGTGCATTTTGTGCCATGTTGAAAAATGAGAGTGTGGAAATTGTTTGATTTATACACCAGAGAATATCAGAAATGAACTTTAATGATGATGACGATGTGGCAGATTTGTAAATATTATATGTAATTATTTTATATTGTGTACCCACATAAAGTGTATAAGCTGGACTCGAAACTGTGTTAATGCGCCTCTTTCCAAATGTACCGACTTGCCCCAAAAATGCATCAAATTTTCACATAAATGCATAAACTTGCACCAAGGGTTTGTCAACGTGACGTCAAAAATGTATTAACTTTCCCTGGAAAGAATCAAGTTGTCTCAAAAATATGTCAACTTGTCCCAAAAATTTATCAGCTTTCCACGAAAATGTATCAACTAGCCCCCAATACGAGAGAAAAACAAATGTCACAAATTGTGCTTGTGGTTACACATCATCGAACATATGCATTTCCAGGCAATAAATAGCTTTCACCATCTGCCTTGCTGAGAAGGACTATTTACAGTGGTGATTGACATCACCCCTCACATAATGTTAGGTGGACCAGTGATTGTCATCTTCATTTCTCTCTATTCTCTCTCTCTCTCTCTCTCTTTCCCTCCCTCCCTCCCTCCCTCACACAAACACACAAACACACACACACACACACACACACACACACATACGCACACACACCTGAATTTAGTGTCATGCTGAGAAAAGTATGGTCTTGAATTGTTTGTGCCATGTCAAATCGAAAAAAAAAATGCTTGATCTCAGTCGTTAGTATAACGCACACACACGCACGTGAAAAACATCTTATGAACATCACTACTTGATGTAAAGCGTAGTGCGCCGGTTATCTCCTCATATCCCAGCTATCTGATAACACACAGCCCAGCCAGATGTGCTAAAAGGGAGACGATGCCTATTAAGTGACTGATGTTAAGTTGCACGAAGCTAAAACAATGTGTTCTAGAGGAATGGGAACGAAAAACAATTCAAACCGAAAGTATTCTCGACATTAGGTTCATTAAAAAATTGTTTTTTACATACATGGTTTCTACATTCACTGCTGTACATGCTATTATCTTTATATTCAGTGACGTTCACATTTTCGAAGCGCAGCGGTCGCCCTCTTTTTGTCACACGCCTCTTCAATGACCGTCTGTCACGATTACTCAACACACACTTCCGTCTGCCTTGTGGTCTAACCCTGTAAGCGGCATAGATATTCGATACGGTTCTCCTAATAATTCATCTTCCATTAAACTCAGTTTCCTGTTATTGTTGTATAGCATGTTCTGTAATTATAAGCCTAAGTGTTAAACCACATGTGTCTATGACGTTTAACATGAAAATAAATATTTGAGGTTGTTTCGTGGTATATTAGACTAACCAGGTCTGTGCAACACATTTTTACATTTTTTAATCCAAACTTTTTCATCGTGTAGTCACTATGAAACACTACAAGCAACGTCTTGTACATATTCAAAATAGCTATTTCTATCGCCATAGGATTATCAAAGACAACATTAAGCCTGTTCCATCAACTGCGACTAAATATGGCACTGCGCTTAAATTTCAGTCATGCAGTGAGAGCAGTTGCTCTGTACCACCCAATCTTGTTATTAGTATCACATCACTTTCCTTCGCACATATTTGATGCTATACTGAAAATACTATAAATCGTGTTTGAAGAAATTTTTTGAGATTGTTCTTTGCCTTCGAATGTGTCTCAGTGTTAGTACATACTGTTTCATCAAGGCAGCTTGATGGAATGACAATTTGCGGTGAATTTTCCTTAATATAAAATTACTCTTAAGACACTGCTTTAAATTTCTACTGTAAGTCACATACTTTTTCTTACCGTAAAATGTGGAAATGAGTTTTTTTGTATCTCCTGGCTTCTTGATGATAGGCGTTGGTACAATTTTCCGTCAACATCACAGTGAATCAAAATAAAGTTCGCGTAAATTTTCTGGGTACCCCATATCCACTCCTATAATGTAGGCTATGTCTGAACCATCATGTATGCTCCGTAAGTCATACCCGTCAGCAGAGATCCTCATCAGAAAGTGTGAGGTACTGCATCAGGCTCCAGCTGCACAGACTGATAACTTCAAGATTTACATTATAGTGCATCACGTACTTATTGTTTACAGATACTTGTGTATGTGAGCAGCGAACAATACCACCTCTCATGCCACGCTCAGCACATTGTACGAAGGAAAATGGTTCAAATGGCTCTGAGCAATATGGGACTTAACTGCTGAGGTCATCAGTCCCCTAGAACTTAGAACTACTTAAACCTAACTAACCTAAGGACGTCACACACATCCATGTCCGAGGCAGGATTCGAACCTGCAACGGTAGCGGTCTCGCCGTTCCAGACTGCAGCGCCTAGAACCGCGCGACCACCCCGGCCGGCTGTACGAAGGACATTCAGTATGTAATGATCCACTTTTTCATGAAAGCAGATTGGTTTTATCCAGGATTCCAATACATCATATTATTCCCCACCTTTTTGGCTACAAACCACTGTCGCTCAACATAACCTCCGCGACACCGTTTCGCAGCGTTACTGGGAGGGCCTGTATGCCTGCACAGTACTAATCTATTGATCGACGTCGGAGCCAACGCCTTGCTACATCAGTAACCTCTCCAACATTCACGTACTGCTTCCCGCGGAGTGCATCCTTCATTGGGCCAAACAGATGGAAGGCGCGAGATCCAGAGAGTAGGCCGGCCGCGGTGACCGAGCGGTTCTAGGCGCTTCAGTCCGGAAGCGCGCGACTGTTACGGTCGCAGGTAAGAATCCTACCTCGGGCATGGTTGTGTGTGATGCCCTTAAGTTAGTTTGATTTAAGTAGTTCTAAGTTCTAGGGACTGATGACCTCAAATGTTAAGTCCCATAGTATTCAGAGCCATTTGAACCATCCAGACTGTAGAGTGAATGAGGATGAACAATCGAATGAAGTTTTGTGAGGTACACTCGGGTGTGCGGACCTGTGTGAGAGTTTGCGTTCTCATGGAGAAGAAAAACTTCGGTCGTTCGTGGCGATGAACACACGATGTCTTTTCTTCAGTTTCATAAAGGTAGCACAATACGCCTCAGAATCGAATGTTGTACTGTGGGGGAAGACATCAAGCCGGGCGAAGTGGCCGTGCGGTTCTAGGTGCTGCAGTCTGGAACCGCGAGACCGCTACGGTGGCAGGTTCGAATCCTGCCTCGGGCATGGATGTGTGTGATGTCCTTAGGTTGGTTAGGTTTAACTAGTTCTAAGTTCTAGGGGACCAATGACCTCAGAAGTTGAGTCCCATAGTACTCAGAGCCATTTGAACCATTTGAAGACATCAAGTAGAAAAATCCCTGCAGACCGTCGCCAGGAATTTACCGGCCGAGGGCGCGGCCTTGAACTCTTTCCTCGGAGATGAGGTGGTATGTCACCAACCTATGGATGACTACCTTTTCGACACAATGAAACGATACTTTATAGCCCTTGAGGATGTTTGACAAAAATTGTTACAATCAGCCTCGTAACGCGCAAGCAATTCTGCACAGATAGCCCTTCGTTGTTGTTTGTAGTCTTCTGTTAGGTGGCGATGGACGCAGTGGGCACACCGCTATGAGAGCCCCAACCGGTGGACAAGTGTGACAGCCCTACCAGCAGAGATGTCCAATTGAGCAGTGACATATTTGGTTTTGATCCATCAATCAGGTCGAATGAGAGCAGACATTCTGCAAGCGCCTATGAATATCTGTGGTGCTCTGGTTTTCCGTCAAAGGAAACTCAGCGGCAGCTCTTTGCTTAGAACTCTCTTCCATTACAGGCGCCATTTTGAAAGCTACTAATAGCACCGCCACCTATCAGGTGGTCTCATAAGAAATTCTCCATTTTCACGACAGAAACTGGCCAAGCAAAATATGTGTTGTATTACTTATTGAGCACCCCCTCGTAACTGCCATTTGTCGGTCATAACTTGCAATTCCGCATTATTAATTTTTGGTAGAGCAACCCACGCCACTACAGGTGATCTAACGTGAAAGGCAGGGCCATTTCATACGTCTTAAGCCAAAGACTATGAAAGTTTTCTAATATACCCTGAAAAAGTGGCACATCAATCCAGATATAAATCAGAAAAATCTTAAAGTTTTCCACACTTGAACACATTTCGTACACTGTAAGCTCTATGGTTTTTCTGTAATTGTTTCGTTGGCTAGCAAACATCAAAGTTTTCAATTGGCTATAGACGAGCTTCCATTCGATTCGTTGTTCACATACTCATACGGATGAACAGCCTTCTAATTAACTAGATTAAAATCTCGATCACCAGAAGAATGTGTTCTCAGTACCCTGCGTTCATCGGATTTTTGGTAAGAAGCACTGTTTTCGACGGAGCACATCAAAAAATTGAGCGAATCAACTAATATGAAATGTATATTGCAGCACCGCTGTTGATGCAATACTGCTATATTTTTAACAGGAGTTTTATATTTCTCCATATTTAATACCAGAATAGAAATGTGAAATGATTTTAATATAACTATCACCCTATGTTTTGTTCGCGATCAAGCAAAGCCCGTCATAATTTCTAAGGTTGTGGAATACGGCGGCTGCTGCATTAAGAGGCCTGTAGTTAACATTCCAACTGGTATGTGCTGTGCCTCGGTATGCACCGGTGAAATGAGAGTGGTCTGCGTGTTTTACATCCACTTACTCACATGGTACCTGGCAAATGTGACAAATATGAGCTGAGCCAAACGCCAATTCTTCATGACTCATTTCCATCTTCTAATTTTGCACAGCGCATTGCATATTTCGAGCAGCCCTTCACCTGGATGACGATCTCTGTGGACGCGATCAGTCATCTGATGCAACAAGCAATGTGATTCAAATTCAAACAGCTCTGAGCGCTATGGGACTCAACGTCTGAGGTCATCAGTCTCCTAGATTTAGAACTACTTAAACCTGATTAACCTAAGGACATGACACACATCCATACCCGAGGCAGGATTCGAACCTGCGACCGTAGCAGCAGTGCTGGTCCGGACTGAACCGTCTAGAACCGATCGACCACAACGGCCGGCAGAAATGTGATTCGATTCAGGCGACTCGTTGCCGTCGACTGTCCCTGCAATCTCGATAATTCAGTACCCAATACAATGTCGTTGGGTCAACTTGGGAAGACGTAGGGGTCGTTCGCTGTGGAACCGCATGTGCAACGTCATGTAGTAAACCGTGTGCTCCGACACACTGCTACGTGTAGCGACACTGTACTCTGACGTCCCAGATCACAGCCTGTTCTGCTTTACGGAGTCGGTAAACTTCCAACCTCCAATTATTGTTCTGGGCATGGATTTCCAACGTCTTGTTATCTACTCGTGGTATCTTCGTTACTCAAAGACGCTCACGATGAAAGCACGAGAACAGCCGGGCGTCTTCACCGTTCCCAAGATGCTCGTTTCCATGCGCCAGACCTTAACAGTCTGACCTATATCAACATCCATATTTGCGACCTTATCGCCGATATAATGATTCCTAATTCGTCTGCTCCGCTCATACACTTTCTTCATCGCGTTGCACGCGCACAGAACCACAAGGCTGCATTCAGGTTCGCGTTAGGCAGTACTCATAATGAAATAGACACAAAGCAATTTCATACATTGACTGCGAGGGGCATTAATTTAAATCAATGGGGACTACTGAAAATTTGTGCCCGACCATGTTTCAAGCCCGGGTCTCCTACATACTAGGCAGACGCCCTGACCAATGCGCCATCCAGACAGTAGTCATCACAAATCCACGGATTTACCCTAGCACGCCTCCCGTCAGATCCAAATTCTCAACCTATCAGACAGTACGAATGTATTGGCCTTTGCCCATTGTCCTCATTACCTGCTGCATTTCGCCGATTCCCGGAAGAGTTCGAGGTGAACAGTTATCGGCCGTCTTCTCCCTAATTATACAGGGTAAGTCAGGAGGAAAAGTACATGCTTTGATTGGTGATAGTATAAGTGGTTTTGAACAAAAAAACTTCATATGGATATACGCCCTATTACGAATGTAGACCAATTTGAGGTAGTTTAATGTTTCGTGTCAAACTGTTCGTCTCAACTTGCTACCTCAATATCCTACCTCAAACTAGCCTACAAAACTATGTAAGCTACAGCGCATGGGCATCGAACGATTTTTTCAGCATTCTCGCCCTCTTTTCGCACAAACCATTAGCTCTAGAGAAAAAATAAATAGGACCTTTCTTCTAGGAAATTTAATATAGTTTAATTTTGTAATGTGACATATTTTCGCTAGAGGGTGCGGTTTTCGAGTTATTCAAAAAAAAAAAAAAAAAACATACAAAAGTGATTTTAAATGTCGCGGAAACCCATTCGGAATAGAGCATGCATCACGAATGCTATCACCCCTCAAAGCATGTATCTTCCCTCCTGACTCACCCTGTATATACACTCCTGGAAATGGAAAAAAGAACACATTGACACCGGTCTGTCAGACCCACCATAATTGCTCTGGACACTGCGAGAGGGCTGTACAAGCAATGATCACACGCACGGCACAGCGGATACACCAGGAACCGCGGTGTTCGCCGTCGAATGGCGCTAGCTGCGCAGCATTTGTGCACCGACGCCGTCTGTGTCAGCCAGTTTGCCGTGGCATACGGAGCTCCATCGCAGTCTTTAAAATTGGTAGCATGCCGCGACAGCGTGGACGTGAACCGTATGTGCAGTTGACGGACTTTGAGCGAGGGCGTATAGTGGGCATGCGGGAGGCCGGGTGGACGTACCGATGAATTGCTCAACACGTGGGGCGTGAAGTCTCCACAGTACATCGATGTTGTCGCCAGTGGTCGGCGGAAGGTGCTCGTGCCCGTCGACCCGGGACCGGACCGCAGCGACGCACGGATGCACGCCAAGACGGTAGGATCCTACATAGTGCCGTAGGGGACCGCACCGCCACTTCCCAGCAAATTAGGGACACTGTTGCTCCTGGGGTATCGGCGAGGACCATTCGCAACCGTCTCCATGAAGCTGGGCTACGGTCCCGCACACCGTTAGGCCGTCTTCTGTTCACGCCCCAACATCGTGCAGCCCGCCTCCAGTGGTGTCGCGACAGGCGTGAATGGAGGGACGAATGGAGACGTGTCGTCTTCAGCGATGAGAGTCGCTTCTGCCTTGGTGCCAATGATGGTCGTATGCGTGTTTGGCGCCGTGCAGGTGAGCGCCACAATCAGGACTGCATACGACCGAGGCACACAGGGCCAACACCCGGTATCATACTGTGGGGAGCCATCTCCTACACTGGCCGTACACCTCTGGTGATCGTCGAGGGGACACCGAATAGTGCACGGTACATCCAAACCGTCATCGAACCCATCGTTCTACCATTCCTAGACCAACAAGAAACTTGCTGTTCCAACAGGACAATGTACGTCCGCATGTATCCCGTGCCACCCAACATGCTCTAGGAGGTGTACGTCAACTACCCTGGCCAGCAAGATCTCCGGATCTCTCCCGCATTGAGCATGTTTGGGACTGGATGAAGCGTCGTCTCACGCTGTCTGCACGTCCAGCACGAACGCTGGTCCAACTGAGGCGCCAGGTGGAAATGGCATGGCAAGCCGTTTCACAGGACTACATCCAGCATCTCTACGATCGTCTCCATGGGAGAATAGCAGCCTGCATTGCTGCGAAAGGTGGATATACACTGTACTAGTGCCGACATTGTGCATGCTCTGTTGCCTGTGTCTATGTGCCTGTGGTTCTGTCAGTGTGATCATGTGATGTATCTGACCCCAGGAATGTGTCAATAAAGTTTCCCCTTCCTGGGACAATGAATTCACGGTGTTTTTATTTCAATTTCGAGGAGTGTATTTGGTGCCTTTCCGACATGTGTTATCTACTCAGGGTAATCCAAAAGTGACTGTACACACTTCGTGGGTGTAATGTATGCAAAAAAAAATAGTAAATTGTCCAAGTTCCGTCGGAAGTTGCTTTCTTCCGAATTATGCTGCATAATGTGATAGGCATTACATCACGGGCCAGTAAAGGTGTTTGACGTGTCGTGCTCGCCTGCACATCGACTAATGTCGACAGTGCACATTTCAGTCTGGAAGTGAAAGAGTATCTCAGAGTCTCATCTCGCTAAATGGACAATTTGTGCACGACCAAATGAAGCAATTTCAGACAATATTTAACGTTTTACTCTTATTCCGATGGATACGTTACACCAACGAGCTGCGTACTCCTAATTTTGTATCGCCCTGTATAATATATGTACTGGACAGCATGTCGATCTTCCATTGCAGATGGACTGTACCGTCCGACTTCTTGCGACAATACAGTAGGTCTGCGAGTTAAGGGGAATAATGGACGGAGGACGCTACTCTGTAGTATACGGCATATGGAGATGTGGGTCTGAAGACATACACGCTGAGACAACTGAAGCGGGAAATCCAGATTCGAATCCTGGTGCGCCACAAATGTTCGTCGGTCGCCATTCAGTTATTTCAGTTCCCCAAAGCAGAGAAAGTTAAACTTTTTTTTGTCAGGAAGTCGTAATATTTTGCCTCATAATAGTAGATTTGTAGCAATAGAACTCACGTCGCCGTCCAGTCACCGACATGTACTTTTCCGTTGATTTTCTTGTCACTTTATGGTAGCACAAGAATTACACCTCCACTTAGGTGAAGATGTATTCTAATATCCGAAGTTGTACGATTTACTTGTCGACTTGCAACTACCTCAACATCCACGGGGCTGTTAAATTTAATATTATCCATTACGAATGTCAGATAATGGTTGTTAAATTTTTACAATAACGTTCGGTAGGGTTCAACAACATTTCTGTCCTATACAAGGTCAATAACGCTTTCCTAGAGATAATACTCTCATTATCAGGCTGTAAAACTTAATTCATAAAGTTAAAACACCAAAACACCTACGAACAATATAAGGAGTACTGCTGTATTTAATGTCGTATCGATGTCGCATTCCCTGCTTATCGTGGACAACTGAATCTTCCAAAGCTGAGCACGGTTTTTACGTGGAGTGAGCATTTTATTGCTTTATAATGACAGCAGCGCCCCAGCGATAATCGTCACTCATGTTCCCAGTGTGTGAAGAGAGTCGTTGTTGGCTTCGGCGCTGAGGGGAGGCGGGGAGGCGGATTGCTGATAAATCAGTATTAAGAATTTTTTAGGAAGTATAACCAATCGTTGAAAGGGTTGAGTTGGTTCTTAGGAGAAAAATGTTAGAGTAATTCAGTTATTTCGCGGATCAGTTAATGAGATTTAAGTTTGAGACAGTGTTGTGTTTGTGATACAGTATTATTCGTGGAGAATCATATTGATACTAGAATTTAAATGAGAAGGCTTCTGTGATCGGTGGTAACGCTATATTAGTATGGAAACGCAAGTTAGGAACGGTTTATTCAACGTGAATGTGAAACAAGCATAACTGCTAACACGGGATGGATGACTGTACTCATTGTTAGAGAAATGTTACATGCTAAAGGACAATAAAAGAAAGTAAAATGACCTGCATTGCTATTATTGAAAAGTGACACTTTCCTTTTCTGAACTGAGTAACTCTAATCTTGTAACGCAGCGTGTTATAAATGTAAAGTTCCTATACTCAAGTCTGGTAGTCCTATAACAGCAAAATTAATCTGAAATTAACTGAAAAGACATCGCGGAGCTTTACAACAATAATAATTGCAACGATCACGAGATAATACCGAATAAAATCACACTGGCTGTTATGGTTGAGCCAACAACCATAGTTGCTCATTAATACTAGGTAGGTTGGCCTCAACAAAATATTTTCGCATTCGGAAGAGAAAGTTGGTGACTGAAATTTCGTGAAAAGGTCTCGCCGCGACGAAAAACGTCTATGCTGTAATGACTTCCATCCCAACTCGTGTATCATATCTGCCACACTCTCTCCCCTATAACGTGATAATACAAAACGAACTGCCCTTTTTTGCACCCTTTCGATGTCCTCCGTCAATCCCACCTGGTAAGGTTCCCACACCGCGCAGCAATATTCTAACAGAGGACGAACGAGTGTAGTGTAAGCTGTCTCTTTAGTGGACTTGTTGCATCTTCTGAGTGTCCTGCCAATGAAACGCAACCTTTGGCTCGCCTTCCCGACAATATTATCTATGTGGTCCTTCCAACTGAAGTTGTTCGTAATTTTAACACCCAGGTACTTAGTTGAATTAACAGCCTTGAGAATTGTACTATTTATCGAGTAATCGAATTCCAACGGATTTCTTTTGGAACTCATGTGGATCATCTCACACTTTTCGTTATTTAGCGTCAACTGCCACCTGACACACCATACAGCAATCTTTTCTAAATCGCTTTGCAACTGATACTGGTCTTCGGATGACCTTACTAGACGGTAAACTACAGCATCATCTGCGAACAGTCTAAGAGAACTGCTCAGATTGTCACCCAGGTCATTTATATAGATCAGGAACAGTAGAGGTCCCAGGACGCTTCCCTGGGGAACACCTGATATCACTTCAGTTTTACTCGATGATTTGCCGTCTATTACTACGAACTGCGACCTTCCTGACAGGACATCACGAATCCAGTCGCACAACTGAGACGATACCCCATAGCTCCGCAGCTTGATTAGAAGTCGCTT
Organism: Schistocerca gregaria; assembly: GCF_023897955.1. Taxonomy (NCBI): domain Eukaryota; kingdom Metazoa; phylum Arthropoda; class Insecta; order Orthoptera; family Acrididae; genus Schistocerca; species Schistocerca gregaria. The sequence goes on along the minus strand of NC_064921.1, from coordinate 418,142,081 downwards.
GTGAGGAAAGGTGTCAAAAGCTTTCCGGAAATCTAGAAATACGGAATCAACTTGAGATCCCCTGTCGATAGCGGCCATTACTTCGTGCGAATAAAGAGCTAGCTGCGTTGCACAAGAGCGATGTTTTCTGAAGCCATGCTGATTACGTGTCAATAGATCGTTCCCTTCGAGGTGATTCATAATGTTTGAATACAGTGTATGCTCCAAAACCCTACTGCAAACCGACGTCAATGATATAGGTCTGTAGTTAAATGGATTACTCCTACTTGAACACTGGTGCGACCTGCGCAATTTTCCAATCTGTAGGTACAGATCTATCGGTGAGCGAGCGGTTGTATATGAGTGCTAAGTAGGGAGCTATAGTATCAGCGTAATCTGAAAGGAACCTAATCGGTATACAATCTGGACCTGAAGACTTGCCCGTATCAAGCGATTTGAGTTGCTTCGCAACCCCTAAGGTATCTACTTCTAAGATACTCATGCTAGCAGATGTTCGTTTTTCGAATTCTGGAATATTCCATTCGTCTTCCCTGGTGAAGGAATTTCGGAAAACTGCGTTCAATAACTCCGCTTTAGCGGCACAGTCGTCGATAACAGTACCATCGGCACTGCGCAGCGAAGGTATTGACTGCGTCTTGCCGCTTGTGTACTTTACATACGACCAGAATTTCTTCGGATTTTCTACCAAATTTCGAGACAATGTTTCGTTGTGGAATCTATTAAAGGCATCTCGCATCGAAGTACGTGCCAAATTTCGCGCGTCTGTAAATTTTAGCCCATCTTCGAGATTTCGCGTTCTTCTGAACTTCGCATGCTTTTTCCGTTGCCTCTGCAACAGCGTTCGGACCTTTTTTGTGTACCACGGGGGATCCGTTCCATCTCTTACCAATTTATGAGGTATGAATATCTCAATTGCTGTTGCTACTATATCTTTGAATTTGAGCCACATCTCGTCTACATTCGCATAGTCAGTTCGGAAGGAATGGAAATTGCCTTTTAGGAAGGCTTCTAGTGGAACTTTATCCGCTTTTTTAAATAAAATTATTTTGCGTTTGTTTCTGATGGATTTGGAAGAAATGGTATTGAGCTTAGCTACAATGACCTTGTGATCACTAATCCCTGTATCAGTCATGATGCTCTCTATCAGCTCTGGATTGTTTGTGGCTAAGAGGTCAAGTGTGTTTTCGCAACCATTTACAATTCGCGTGGGTTCGTGGACTAACTGCTCGAAATAATTTTCGGAGAAAGCATTTAGGACAAACTCGGAAGACGTTTTCTGCCTACCACCGGTTTTGAACAAGTATTTCTGCCAACATACCGAGGGTAGGTTAAAGTCTCCACCAACTATAACCGTATGAGTGGGGTATTTATTTGTTACGAGACTCTAACTTTCTCTGAACTGTTGCGCAACTGTATGATCGGAGTCTGGGGGTCGGTAGAAGTAACCAATTATTAACTTAATTCGCCTGTTAAGTATAACCTCCACCCACACCAATTCGCACGGAGTATCTACTTCGACTTCACTACAAGATAAACCACTACTGACAGACACAAACACTCCACCACCAATTCTGCCTAATCTATCTTTCCTGAACACCGTCTGAGACTTCGTAAAAATTTCTGCAGAACTTATTTCAGGCTTTAGCCAGCTTTCTGTACCTATAACGATATCAGCTTCTGTGCTTTCTATTAGCGCTTGAAGCTCAGGGACTTTTCCAGCGCAACTACAACAATTTACAACTATAATTCCGACTGTTCCTTGATCCAAGCACGTCCTGTAATTGCCAAGCACCCTTTGACATTGCAGCCCATCCCGCACTTTCCCGAGGCCTTCTAACCTAAAAAACCGCCCAGTCCACGCCACACAGCCTCCGCTACCCGTGTAGCCGCCAGCTGAGTGTAGTGAACTCCTGACCTATTCAGCGGAACCCGAAACCCCACCACCCTATGGCGCAAGTCAAGGAATCTGCAGCCAATACGGTCGTAAAACCGTCTGAGGGTTCACAGTGGAAGGCATCATCAATCGGATCTCTAGGAGCCAGTTACAGCCATAATCTATGCATCTTCTTATTCTTTGACACTCTCTTAAACAATTTTTCGAGTTCATGAACGTATGTTCCGTCTATGCAACTAGGTAAATAATTGAAGGCAGTTTGTTTACTGCCATACGCGTTTCGCTTCTTCACAATTAAAAGAAACGAAACCTGTATGTCGATAAACGAAATACCATCGATTAGTTGCACAGACTAAACATACTTCCATGAATTCTGAAGCAACTAAGGAAAGACAGAAACCAGAAAAAGTGACGAATTTTTCAGGTGTTTTTATACATGTATTTGTACAGTGAGGTAGTACACATCATTTCTAGCTTATATTCAGAAGCATAAAATCCAAAACGAGATGTCGATGTGAATGAAAATAAAATGATATATGACAGTTTCCAGAAGACAGTCAAATATGCCATCGTTACAATGCATGCATGGAAATACGTGATCACCGAAATTTGAAACAGTATTACGTACTATACTTTCCGGAACTGCGAAGAATAGCATGCCTGTATTGGCTGGTGAACGCTTCGGGAATGTGCCGCTGTGCACGGTGCAGTGAGCATGCACCAATACAGCGACGTTTCGGTTCGCTAGAACCGTAAGGCATCGCTTCCGAAATGCATACCGATTAACGAGGGGACTCTCATTCGAAAACAACGCAGCTCAGTACGCAAGCCTACCTATTCGATCGGCAGAGTGGCTGAAAGACACAGAATAGGGCCTCTGACGTAGTGTGCGGTGTGAAATGGGATGGTTACTAACATTTGTTTAGTGTAAGACAGGGCCCCATGGTCCTGTTTTTATTTCATATAATGAACACCACAAATGGCTCTGAGTACTATGGGACTTAACATCTATGGTCATCAGTCCCCTAGAACTTAGAACTACTTTAACCTAACTAGCCTAAGGACATCACACAACACCGAGTCATCACGAGGCAGAGAAAATTCCTGACCCCGCCGGGAATCGAAACCGGGAACCATGGCGTGGGAAACGAGAACGCTACCGCACGACCACGAGCTGCGGACAATGAACACCACAGTTATTATTACTGCAGATCTTTTAATGTTTTGACTTTATGAACTAAATTTTACAACTTCATGAAGAGAGCATTGTCTGTGTATAAGACAGAAGTATGGTTGATGCTGCTATTAATCTAAAAGTAATATCTAAGACTTTTTCCGCAGAGAGCATAGGCGCTTATCGGCAATATCCGAAGGAATTTCTAAAATATCAATAGTTTAACATTATTTTCAAAACGGAGAGTAAAAAATTCTGCAGACAGTTACGAAAGTTGTATTCACCAAGATTCATCATCTTTGTGGTAGAATGCACATATTTGAGGAAGGAAGTGTCAGGGCCCCTCACAGTAAAAGAGCTGCTTTCCTATCCAAGGCGGAGGACACAGAGCGCCTGCGATACTGCCACTAGAACAGCCTTGCAGACTGCTAGACCGGCGGACTGCGTGGGTTGTGCCAGAGGTGATTGCCACTGTGTGCTCATCCCCCGCAGCTTACGTCCGCCGCCGCTGCAGAGTCCGGGAAAGCCCCTTACCTCCGGCACTCGAGCTGCACGCCGTAGGACAGGTCCCGTCCCACGATATACGCTACTGAGCCTGCTTTATTCACTGCCTCTATTTTGTCCGCCACATTACTCCTCCTTAAGCGGCTCCTTGATGGTAGTATTACCGTACTACACAGGATGCTTCAAAACGAATATATGGGTTTTGCGACTTTGTAGCATTTATTCGACGTACAATGAGTAATACATCAAAGCAAAGAGTAACTCAAATAGATTTTTTTTTCAAGTGTTTAACATGATACGGGAGTCGATTTGGAAGACACAAATGATTCAGGATCAGAGTTTAATAGAGATTGGGGACAGACGATCAGCCTTTTGGAAAAATGTCACCCACACAATGTCGAATGAATTGAGGACAGAGCTGTGAGAAGCATCGCACAATCATTATAAGACTCATACATCAACGTTACTGACTAATATCTAGACGAGAAGAAATTAATGTCAGGTTCAGTTACAGGATAACTATCTCCAGCTACATCTACATATACATTTTGCAAGCCACCATTTGAAGCATGGAGGAGGATACCTTTTTATTCCCTTTGTAGGGCTCCCAGATTTTACGGACCTCACTTCAGCTTGACCCATGACGACAGTACGATACAGTAGAAGATTCTCAAAAAATTATATCAACAAAAGGCAATTGCAGTAATCTTATGTGCCGATAACCAAGAAAACAATATCTAACAATATATGGACAGGGGCATGCATAAGCAACTTAAAGTGAAACGCATTTTGGAGACGAACTGAGCAGGCAGTCAATAGTATCAGAAAACCCCACCTAAAAAATAAGGCGATATTCAGGGCAGAAAGGGATAAGGCCAGAACAATACAATATTCTTTTTGATGTAAATACGGCCGGATAAGTGGATGCACAGCATTAACAGGGCTAGGCTGCGACACATCAAGAAAAATAAACTTCACCTCTAGCTAGATGGCGGTTGGCTGAAGCCATACTGGGCAATGCAGACACGATGCAGTGGGGAGATCCCCATTATATAAAACCATTTTGAGAACTAAAATTGCTATAATTCTCTCTCATCTCGTGGCAGACCGCACAAGTGTGTGGAAAATAGTGAGGGCGTTGAGAGCTTTGCTTTCTGCGAAGTGTGGACGATATGCTTCATGTATTCTAGCGACAGATAGCAAACAAGTAGTTGTTCCTGTGGGAATTGTGCACCTCGCTCCAACCCTTAGCGAGTGTGCTATAGCCATTATTTCTACTAGGGAAAGGTTAAAGTTCTATGGAATGCAGGAAAACTGAGACCGGGTGAATTCAGTCAAGGCCAGAACAGGGGATCAGCGTTTCAAATCCAGCACAGAGACAACACTGTTGCAGCTGCTGCTTGATAAAGTACCGTCACGGATTAGGCCACAGTAAATGACGAGCTGAAAGATTGCTCACTCCAACTTGCATACGCTTTTACTAACCTACCCTCACATTGAGTACATGAGAGTTCTTATTCATTGGTTCAAAAAGTAAATTTATTCTCTACCAAATCAGTGCATTGACCAGATATGATAACGTAGATGTAAATGAGATAATTGATATTTTAAATCATTCTTTACTGTGACAATTTTTTTTATATGCAGAGATAACGATTTTAATTATCGTCAATTCAATATGTCCAAGAGTTAAACATTTTGTTATTGACTGTTGAAAGTAACTGAACATGATTGTTTTGTATCACTTGACCCCTGAAAGCACAGTTCATAAATTATATGTAAAAAAAAGGGGAATAGCTGTTTTGTCTTGCTAGAATAGATCCCAAGCTTTCACTTTTATTAATTTATACATTCTAGTTAAGTGACAGCAGCAGTTCTAATGATTTTTGTTACGATCCGCACCTAATGTTAGCTCCTTTACGGGACATGGTTCATATTTATTTAGAATGTCCCTTTAAAACCCTGGGTTTGAGAAGACAGTTCAGGTGATTTGTCGATTAGCATGCTAAGTGGTAAGCTAAGTTTGCACATATTAGTACACTCACTGTGCAGACACAAAAAGTGTGGGCACTGACACCTTACTTGTTCTACTCGCAAATGGAGTGAAGGAAACCATCCGTAAGAGCCTTCATTGCCCTTATCTTGCTTCGTGGTCCTTAAGCTAAATGTACACCAAGTGATCAAAAGTGTCCTGACACTCCGACAAACATACATTTTTCATAGGAGCATTGTGCCGCCACCAACTGCCATGCACTCCGTATCAGCGACCTCAGTAATCATGAGGCATCACGAGAGAGGAAAATGGGGCGCTTAGTGGAGCTCACGGACTTCGACCTTGGTTAGGTGATTGGGTGTCATTTGTGTCATACGTCTGTACGCGAGATTTCCACATTCTAAAATATTCCCAGGTCCACTGTTTCCGATGTGATAGTGAAGTGGAAACGTGAAGGTAAACGTACAGCACAAAAGCGTACAGGCCGATCTCGTTTGTTGACTGACAGAGACCACCGACAGTTGAAGAGGCTCGTAATGTGTAACAGGCAGACATCTATCCAGACCATCACCCAGGAATTCCAAACTGCATCAGGATTCACTGCAAGTACTATGACAGTTGGGGAGGGGGGGGGGGGTGAGGAAACTGGGATTTTATGGTTGGACGGCTGTTCATAAGCAACACATTATGTCGGTAAATGCCAAACGAGGCCTCACTTGGTTTAAGGATCATAAACACTCGACGATTGAACAATGGAAAATGTTGCATGGAGTGAAGAATCACGGTACACAATGTGGCGATCCGATGACGGGGTGTAGGTATGGCGAATACCTGGTGCACGTCATCTGCCAGCGTGTGTAGTGCCAACAGTGAAATTCGGAGGTGGTGGTGTTATGGTGTGGTCATGGTTTTCGTGAAGGGGCTTGCACCTCTTAGTTCTTTGTGTGGCATTATCACAGCACAAGCCTATATTGATGTTTTAAGCACCTGTTCATAATGCACAGCCTGTGGCGCAGCGGTGTTACACGACAATAACATTCCTGTAATGGACTGGCCTGCATAGAGTCCTCACCTGAATCCTATAGAACACCTTTGGGACGGTTTTAACGCCCAGACCTCACCGACCGACATCGATACCTCTTCTCAGTGTAGCACTCCGTTCCCCAAGTAAACTTCTAGCACTCGATTGAACGTATGCCTGCTACAGTGGAAACTGTCATCAAGGTTAAGGATGGGGAAATACCATATTGAATTCCTGCATTACCGATGAAGGGTAAGTCATTTTCAGTTAGGTTTCCGGATACTTTTGGTCTCACAGTGTACGTTGTAGGCAGAGGAATCGTTCTGCAGTCAGCCACAAATGCCAATTCTCTGAATAGTGTTTCGCGAAAGGGGCGTAATCTTCCCTATATGGATTCACATTTGAGTTCATGAAGCTTTTCCGCAATACTCGCGGTTTGATCTAGCCTATAGGTAACCAATAAAGCAGCACACCTCTGAATTGATTCGTTGCTTTCCTTTAATCCTAAGTGATGAAGATACCAAAGAGTCGAGCAGTACTCAAGAAGGGGGACACTATCCTAAAATTCTTCCATGATACAGAATCCGTCCATCTGCCTTCCCTACTGAGGACCTTACACACTGGTTCCGTTACATGTTCCATGGCAATGCAACGCCAAGATATTTAATCGTCGTTACTTAGTGAAGCAGCATACCACTAACACTGTATTCAGCGTTACAGTATTGTTTTTGCTCGTCATCTGCATTAACTTCCAACGATCTTTCCGCAATGGTAACACTGGTTCCCTTCAGATCCCTTGTGAGGCAAACTGAGGAGCTACTCGATTGAAAAGTAGCGGTTCCGGTCTCGGAAACTGACATATGGCCGGGAGTGCGGTATGCTGACCACATGCCCTCCATATACTCATCCATTGACGCCTATGTGGTGAGGATGACACGGCTGCCAGTCGGTACCGTTGGGCCTTCATGGCCTGTTCTGGAGGACTTTAGTTTAGTATCTGCATTAACTAACATCTTTCGACATGTACTGTAATTTCTCATTCATCAAACGAAGAAAGTAATTCTAAGTCATGTTGTATCCTACCATAGTCACTAAACGACGATACTATCCGTGTACTGCAACGTCCGGAGCGAACTGTTGCGGACTGCTGCTCATACTATCCGTCCCATCAGTTAAGTATATAGAGAGTACAGGGTTCTATTACTTGAGTAGTTTCCAGGTGACTCACTTATTGGGAAACCTATTGCGTATGTTACAATTGCATGCCAATTGCGTATGTTCGGAGCTTCGTGAAATGTCAGCAACATGGCACCGTGTAAAGCGAAGCTGGTATGTTTCGCTTTAGGAAAAATAAAGGCACCACACCGGAAATTCTGTAGTTTTGCTTGACAATGTGAACAAGACTTTTAAAAAATAGACACTTTTATGGAATTAATAGGCATTGGATTTTGTTAAGTGGTGAAAGGTTTTCGCAATTCTCCGAAACTTAGACATGAGCTATAGCGGAAGAAATGTAATTTACATTGTGTACAAGAACAAAGAGGTAGCAATAAAAATGGAAGGCGATGAACGAAGTGCTCGGATAATAAATGGTATAGGAATGGGATGCAGTCTTTCTTCCCTTACCGTCCAGTTTGTACGTCGATGTAATAACGTCGGAAAAGAACTTTTCAGGAGTTGATTTAACATTCAGGGTCAAAGGATGTCAGTGACTTTATTTTCATTGAAAATGAGGAGGAATGGCCGGAGCTCTTGAACGGAATGAGGAATTTGATGAGAACGCACTAGGGGTTGAGACTAAACCATATGCAATTAGCATTAAGCTTAACATCAAAATTTAAAATCACAATGTAGATGAAGTAAAGGAATTCTGCTACCCTGTAACCTAATTTACTCATGACGAATTATGCTGGGAAGAGGTAAGATACTGGTTAGACAGTCAAAAAGACACTTCTCGCTAAAGAAGTCTGCTAGCCTGACACATGTGCCATTGAGGAACGTATGTCTGAAATGCATCATTATATGGCATTGAATCCGGAAATGTGGTAAAACCTGAAAACAAGAGACCCGATGAGTTTTAGATGAGATGATAATGGAAGATGTTGAAAAGTAGGTGGACTGAATGAATCGAGAACGTTGTCCGCCTAATCGATGACAGAATATTTATAAAACACTGACAGGAAGAAGGGACACGATTATAGGGATACTGTTATGATGGAATCCAAAAGCTGCCATGATACTTGGAGGAATGTATTCAACACATAATTATTAACATGCGCTGCTCTGAGCAGTCTTGGCGGGCCTCATAAAACCACTCGGAAAACTGAAAACCCAAAGTGAAATGAGAAAAATATAGTAAACGAAGATGCATTCGTAATAAAGCGAAGAAAATGGTAATAAAAAGTTTCCGCTATGAGCTCTGTAGCCACAGTGACACTTACTTTGCTTTTTTAATTCAAGCTGGTGTAGCTAGATTGAATAACGTCCCGTTTACAAAAATCACAGGAATGTTCAGGACGAAATCTTTTTCATATGAGTGCCTCAGGACGAATTTGAAAGAAGGCAGAAGAAGAAAGGAACACTATGAGCAGAAAAAATCTGCGTGTGACAACCAAAACCGTGGTACCGGTGTTCTGAAATCCTGTGTCAAGCGCAGGTCGGGAGCGTTCGTTTGAGCAACGGGATCTCCTCTGCACGTCTCTCTGGACGACAGAGAGGACACGAGCGTTCGGAGAGCAGGTTCTGGAGAGGCCTGTCAGCGCGCTCTCAATAGGTCAAGTGGGATACGTGTCGTTCGTTCGGTCGTTGGCAAGAAGAAAAGCGTAGGGCTTCACATAGCCTATTTATAGATGGAACGGCGAACTGGATCAGAATGAGTTCGCGTCTCGTGTTCTATTGTACACCGAGTGTAAATTAAAAGATGTTTGGTTTTGGGAATCATTTGGCTGACCATGAAACTGTCTGGAATGAAGCTATTAGTAGTAAGACTTCTTCAAAAGGTCTGGTTTAAAAAAAGCACTTCAATGTTTAAGTTCCAAGAGAGTGACAGATTTATATTGGAAAGAAATTTGACTGACTCTGCTCTCGCCTTTTCAGCACAATTTATTTTTCCTCCACTGTAGTTGAACTCTATGTACAGTTACTTTCGTCACCGCCAAAATTCCGAATTGTTTGTGAGAATCGGACAGTGCTTCAATAACGTACAGTGGATGCGGTTGACAATGATCATCTGCATTTTTCTGTACATGAAATGGAGCACTTATCTCTTTGTCCATCAGGACAATTCTGTGTAATTCATGGATAACGTGTGTAGTTCAAGCTCCTAGGCGTCTCATAGTACCCAGATTCTGCTACAGAGAATTTTGAAAATACGTAGGGGAAACAGAAGATTGGGAGAGTGTAGATGTCGCGTAGATTTCTATATATTTCATACAGAGGTTTCTCTGTGACCACGTCGATGCCACCATTGTGGAATGGTCGCGAATTATTTACCACTCCCAGGAGATCGACGTTCACTGAAAATATCTAAATGGCACTTACAGTGATTTTTCCGATGGTTTACGAATGTGATTACGTTACAAGTCGACAAATCAAAAGCCTTTACAAAGTGGACAGAAGGGTGAGAGAAAAACTGTCCGCAGTTTTGGGCTGTAGTTACTATTCCTATTTCAAGGTCCTTGAATCTGTTTTCCATTACTAGCTAGGATGGAAATGTTCTCTGTTCGGAGACTGAGTATTTGTGTTATACTCATCATTTCATCTGATCGTTATCGATGTGCGGGTCGCCGAAGTGGCACCAAATAGAAAGACGTGCAGCATGTGGCCGAACTAACCCAGATGGGGGTCCTGGCTAATGGTGACATGTTATCAGTTCATTTTCACTGCATAATTCATATAAAATATACATCGATAGCAATCTTTATTTAGACAGTACACGGTGTCGTGCATCTGTATCGATCTTCAAACTTTTTGTTTGTTGTGCTTACATTGTGTGATCAAAAGTATCCGGAAACCCCCAAATACAAACGTTTTTCATATTAAGTGCATTGTGCAGCCACCTAATGCCAGGTACTCCATATGAGCAAACCTCAGTGAACATTAGGCATCATGAGAGAGCAGAATGGGGCGTTCCGCGGAACTCACGGACTTCGAACGTGGTCAGGTAGTAGGGTGTCAGTTTTGTCAAACGTCTGTACACACTCTTAAATATCCCTAGGTCCACTGTTTCAGACTGATAGTGAAGTGGAAACGTGGAGCGTCACGTACAGCACAAGAGCGTGCAGGACGACCTCGTCTGTTGACTGAGAGGGACCGCCGACAATTGAAGAGGCTCGTAACGTGTAATAGGGAGACATATATCCCGACCATCACACAGAAATTCTAAACTGCATCAGGATTCACTGCAGGTGCTCACGGACTTCGAACGTGGTCAGGTAGTAGGGTGTCACTTTTGTGAAACGTCTGTACGTGGGATTTACACACTCTTAAATATCCCTAGGTCCACTGTTTCAGACTGATAGTGAAGTGGAAACGTAGAGCGTCACGTACAGCACAAGAGCGTGCAGGCCGACCTCGTCTGTTGACTGAGAGGGACCGCCGTCAGTTGAAGAGGCTCGTAATGTGTAATAGGCAGACATCTATCCCGACCATCACACAGGAATTCTAATCTGCATCAGAATTCACTGCAGGTACTATGATCGTTATGCGAGAGGTGAGGAAACTTCGATTTCACGGTCGGACGGCTGTTCATAAACTACACATCACGTCGGTAAATGTCAAATGACGCCTCGCTTCGTGTAAGGAGCATAAACACTGGACGACTAAACAGTGGAAAAATTTTGGTTGGAGTGATGAATCACGGTACACAATGTGGCGATTCGATGGCTGGGTGTGGGCATGGCGGATGCCCAGTGAACGTCGTCTGCCAGCATGTGCAGTGCCCACAGTAAAATACGGAGTCGTTGGTGTTATGGTGTGATCGTGTTTTTCATGAAGGGGGCTTGCACTCCTTATTGTTTTGCTTGCCACTATGACAGCACAGGCCTACATTGACATTTTAAGCACCTTCTTGCTCCCCATTGCTGAAGAACAATTCGGGGATGGCGATTGCACCTTTAGCACTATCGAGCACCTGTTCGTAACCCACGGCCTGTGACGGAGTGGTTACTCAACAATAACAACCCTGTAATGGACTGGACTGCACAGAGCCCTCACCTCCATCCTATAGAACACCTTTGGGATGTTTTGGAATGCCGACTTCGTGCCAGGCTTCACCTACCGCCATCGACACCTCTCGTCAGTGCAGCACTCTGTGAAGAGAGAGCTGCTATTACCGAAGAAACCTCCCAGCACCTGACTGAACGTACGCCTGCTAGAGTGGAAGCTGTCATCAATGGTATGGTGGGACAACAAAATATTAAATTCCAGCATTAGAGATGGAGGGCGCCACGAACTTGTAAGTCACTTTCAGCCAGGTTTCCGGATACTTTTGATCACATAGTGTATGAGAAATGTTTTGCAGTTAGTACCACTTGTCAAGATTCATAAACTATTAAATATAGAATGAGTTATTCGTGTGAAGTTGATAATTTCGAAGAATTAATAACGAATAGTATATGCTCTAAAAAAAGAAAAATGAATAATATTCACCACGAGGGAATTATCCGAATAAGACGGAAACCACACAAAAAAACAAAAAAAGAAATGATATTTCATTTTCAGAAAAATTGCATAACATCTTCAAGAGAAAGAGCTTCACATATTGAACAAGGCAGTACCGCACTTATCCACCTATGCCCCTCATGGGAGCAGTTATTCGGCTCGTCATTGATTGACAGAGTTGTTGGATTTCCTCTTGAGGGACATCCTGCCACATTCTATGAAATTGCATAGTTAGATCGTCCAAATCCCTAGCTCGTCGGAGGACCTTTGCCATACTGCTCCATATGTTCGCAACTGCGGAGAGACCCAGAGATCTTTCTGGCCACGGCTGAATCTGGTAAGCAGGAAGACAAGTGGTAGAAATACTCGTCGCGTGATGGCTGACATTACTTTGCTGAAATGGTCACTTTGGTATCCCACCGTTATTCGAGGCGTCCCCAGACACGTCTTCATTGGCCATCTGGGCTCTGTTCGAAGCAGGACTAGCCAGTTTTCACTCCAGCTTCGAACTGAATGAAGACCTCCAGTAGATGTTCCAGACAGCGGTGGGATACCAGCCTTGCTATCACCTGCCAAACGGATAACAAACAGGAGTGGTGGTCGGTGGGATTCTTTCATTTCATAGCAGGACCCCTTTGGTTGTCATCCGAGGTAACCCTACAGCACAGCGGTACTTCGACAATATTCTAAACCCCTTTCTGTTTCCCTTCATGGTAAGCCACGTTGTGCTTACATTTCAGCAGGATAGTTCACGCCCACACCGAAAAGAGGTCCTATTCCGCGTCTACCTGCTCGCCATATCTTACCTTGTCCAGCAATATCTCCGGATGTCTCTCCAGTTGAGAATGTTTGGAGTATTATGGAAATTGTCATCCTACCAGCTCGGGATCCTGACGATCTAAAGCACCAATTGGACAGAATATGGTACGACAACCCTCAGGAGGACATCCAACCAATTTATGAACCAACGCTAAACCGAATAAAAGCTAGCATAAGTGCCGTACGTGTACCAACGCGTTATTGACTTGCTCAAGTTGTGAAGCTATTTATCTTGAATCAATCATCCAATTTTTCTTAAATTGCAAACATTTCTTTATCTGTATATGTGCATTAGATGTAACTATTTACGCCCCATTTGGATAATTCCTTCATAATGCACCTTTTTTGTCTCAATGAAATTTAACATGGATTTGGTCCAATTTTTCAGTCATGAGTCTTCTCTAGATTTAAAGATTTTTTGGGAATCTGCACATCCATACAATAAATATATGTGCGGGAAACAGTTTTACTTGGACACCTTCAGATTTTGGAATCATTATTATAAAGGCTACGTATTTCTTTTCCCCGAATATACACTACTGGCCATTAAAATTGCTACACCAAGAAGAAATGCAGATGATAAACGCATATTCATTGGACAAATATAATATTCTAGAACTGACATGTGATTACATTTTCAAGCAATTTGGGTGCATAACGGCCTTGATACGCCTGGGCATTGAGTCAAACGGAGCTTGGATGGCGTGTACAGGTACAGCTGCCCATGCAGCTTCATCACGATACCACAGTTCATCAAGAGTAGTGACTGGCGTATTGTGATGAGCCAGTTGCTGGGCCACCATTGACCATATGTTTTCAATTCGTGAGAGATCTGGAGAATGTGCTGGCCAGGGCAGCAGTCGAACATTTTCTGTATCCAGAAAAGCCTGTACAGCACCTGAAACATGCTATCGTGCATTATCCTACTGAAATGTAGGGTTTCGCAGGGTTCGAATGAAGGGTAGAGCCACGGGTCGTAACATATCCGAAACGTATTGTCCACTGTTCAAAGTGCCGTCAGTGCGAACAAGAGGTGACCGAGACGTGTAACCTGTGGCACCCCGTACCATCACGCCGGGTGATACGCCAGTATGGCGATGACGAATACATGCTTCCAATGTGCGTTCGCCGCGATGTCGCCAAAGACGGATGCGACCATCATGATGGTGTGAACTCAACCTGAATTCATCCGACGAAATGAGTTTTGTCATTCATGCACCCATGTTCGTCGTTGCGTACACCATCGCAGGCACTCCTGTCTGTGATGCAGCTCAAGGGTAACCCCAGCCATGGTCTCCGAGCTGATAGTCCATGCTGCTGCAAACGTCGTCCAACTGTTCGTGCAGACTGTTGTTGTGTTGCAAAAGTCCATATCTGTTGATTCAGGGATCGAGATGTGGCTGGACGATCCGTTACAGCCACGCGGATAAGATGCCTGTCATCAAGACTTCTAGTGATACGAGGCCATTGGGATCCAGCACGGCGTTCCTTATTACCATCATGAACCCACCTATTCCATGTTCTGCTAAAAGTCATTGAATGTCGACCAACGTGAGCAGCAATGTCGCGATACGATAAACCGCAATCGCCATAGTCTACAATCCGACCTTTATCAAACTCGGAAACGTGATGGTACGCATTTATTCTCCTTGCACGAGGCATCACTACAACTTTTCACCAGGCAACGCCGGTCAATTGCTCTTTGTGTATGAGAAATAGGTTGGAAACTTTCCTCATGTCAGCACGTTGTAGGTGTCGCCACCGGCGCCAAACTTTTCTGAATGCTCTGAAAAGGTAATCATCTGCATATCACAGCATCTTCTTCCTGTCGGTTAAATTTCGCGTCAGTAGCACGTAATATTCGTGGTGTAGCAATTTTAATGGCCATTAGTGTGTATTTTAAGACAAAGTTATGTAACATATTTTTGTTCAGATAGAAAGAGCGAAGGACCTGGAGCTGACAAAACTACTTTGGTAAATGACACATTATCCTTAAATGCATTATAAAGGGACCCAAATAATGCTGCAACAAAATAATAGAGATGCAGCATTGCTTTTTAGAAGAAAAGCAGGCACTAAAACTCACTAAATTGATAAAAAAGAGGCCGTTCTTGGGTAATAAATATGCATATTAATTTACTGTGAAAGTTAAAAACATTCTAAATAATTTACATGATTTATTATTCCTACTTTCTTAAAAAAAATTCCTAATGGAGTTCGAGTGTAGACATTAGATATTTCACTTACTGTAAGTTTCTGTGTAATGAATATTTTATGTTTATATTCAGTATTTAAGCAGATGAGACCTGCATAAACTAGAGCGTGTACAGAGATTCAGGGAAAGCATAAGGGAACAATTGACAAGAATGGGGGAAAGAAATACAGTAGAAGAAGAATGGGTAGTTTTGAGGTATGAAGTAGTGAAGGCAGCAGAAGATCAAGTGGGTAAAAAGATGAGTGCTAGAAGAAATCCTTGGGTGACAGAAGAAATATTGAATTTAATTGATGAAAGAAGAAAATATAAAAATGCAGTAAACGTAGCAGGCACAAAGGAATACATCGTCTCAAAAATGAGATCGACAGGAAGTGCAAAATGGCTAAGCAGGCATGGCTAGAGGACAAATGTAAGGATGCAGAGGCTTATCTCACTAGGGGTAAGATAGATACTGTCTACAGGAAAATTAAAGAGACCTTTGGAGGAAAGAGAACCACTGGCGTGAACATCAAGAGCTCAGATGGAAACCCAGTTCTAAGTAAAGAAGGGAAAGCAGAAAGGTGGAAGGAGTATATAGAGGGTTGATACAAAGGCGAGGTACTTGAGGGCAATATTATGGAAATGGAAAAGGATGCAGATGAAGATGAAATGGGAGATATGATACTGCGTGAAGAGTTTGACAGAGCACTGAAAGACCTAAGTCGAATCAAGGCCTCGGGAGTAGACAAAATTCCATTAGAACTACTGACAGCCTTGGGGAGGCAGTCCTGACAGAACTCTACCATCTGGTGAGGAAAATGTATGAGACAGGCGAAATAGCCTCAGACCTCAAGAAGAATATAATAATTCCAATTCCAAAGAAAGAAGGTGTTGACAGATGTGGGAATTACCGAACTATCAGTTTAATAAGTCACGGTTGCAAAATATTAACGCGAATTCTTTACAGACAAATGGAAAAACTGGTAGAAGCCGACCTCGGGGAAGATCAGTTTGGATTCTGTAGAAATGTTGGAACACGTGAGGCAATAGTGACTCTACGACTTACCTTAGAAAATAGATTAAGGAAAGGAAAACTTACGTTTCTAGGATTTGTAGACTTAGAGAAAGCTTTTGACAATGTTGACGGATATACGCCTTTTCAAATTCTGAAGGTATCAAGGTTTAAATACAGGGAGCGAAAAGCTATTTACAATTTGTACAGAAACCAGATGGCAGTAATAAGAGTCAAGGGACATAAAAGGGAAGCAGTGGTTGGGAAGGGAGTGAGACAGGGTTGTAGCATCTCTCCGATGTTATTCAATCTGTATATTGAGCAAGCAGTAAAGGAAACAAAAGAAAAATTCGGAGTAGGTATTAAAAGCCAGGGAGAAGAAATAAAAACTTTGAGATTCACCGATGACATTGTAATTCTGTCAGAGACAGCAAGGGACACGGAAGAGCAGTTGAACGGAATGGACAGTGTCTCGAAACGAGGATACAAGATGAACATCAACAAAAGAAAAACGAGGATAATGGAATATAGTCGAGTTAAGTCGGGTGATGCTGAGGGAATTAGTTTAGGGAATGACACACTTGAAGTAGTAAAGGAGTTTTGCTATTTGGGGAGCAAAGTAACTGATGGTGGTAGAAGTAGAGAGGATATAAAATGTAGACTGGCAATGGCAAGGAAAGCGTTTCTGATGAAGAGAAATTTGTTAACATCGAGTATAGATTTAAGTGTCAGGAAGTCGTTTCTGAAAGTATTTGTATGTATTGAGTGTAGCCATGTATGGAAGAGAAACATGGACGATAAATAGTTCGGACAAGAAGAGAATAGAAGCTTTCGAAAAGTTGTGCTACAGAAGAATGCTGAACCTTAGCTGGGTAGATCACATAACTAATGAGGAGGTATTGAAAAGAATTGGGGAGAAGAGAAGTTTGTGGTGCAACTTGTCTAGAAGAAGGGATAGGTTGGTAGGACATGTTCTGAGGTGTCAAGGAATCACCAATTTAGTATTGGAGGGCAGATTGGAGGGTAAAAATCGTAGAGGGAGACCAAGAGATGAATACAATAAGCAGATTCGGAAGGATGTAGGCTGCAGTACGTACTGATAGATGAAGTAGCTTGCACTGGATAGAGTAGCATGGAGAGCTGCATCAAACCAGTCTCAAGACTGAAGACCACAACAACAACATATTCAGAATTGACATTGAACATTATTTTGTATGACACTTAAATCACCAAAATCAGCAATTGGATGTAGACATAATGTTGAGTAGGACTAGTGGAATTTTAATTTCTGTTCAACATGTATTCGTAGGAATCTTCAGCCTTCAGTTCCTCTGTACTTTACTTTTGTTTTGATATATTCTACGTTATAGAGAAGAGAATGAAATACATGTTTATTAAGTTAAGTGGTAGCCCATTTTCCGAGATCGAGTCAGCAATTTTTCTAGTTTTCACGTTTTCTTGTTCCTACTTTTGTCGCAAATCTGTTGTTCTTGATTATAATGCATCAGAAAAGATCACAAATTCTGATCTACCAGTAATTTATACACAGGTTGATTGAGCTGGCCATGCCCATGTGTTTTGTGCAAAATACAGTACCTTCAAATACCACACACAAAAGTTTCATACGCTCTCACGCCCTTCATGCAAACTATTAGCCGTACAGAAAAAAATGAAAAGGACGTATTTGTATGAAATTTAATCCAGCAAAATTTTGTACAAGGTTACGTTTCCGCTAGAGGCCGTAGTTTACGAATTATTTGAGTCAAACAGACAAAAGTGACCTTCAAATGCGCTTTTCTTGAACACTCAAAAACCGTGTCTTCCTGCGTATCCGAATACAAGATTTAAACAGAATGAATTTCCTATGCAATATACTGTTCATTTTTGCTGTGGGACTAGTAGTTTGTGCGTAAGGAGCAAGTGAGTATGAAACTCTTTCAAGTGTTACTTGAAGGTACTGCATGTTGTACATATCAAATAGGTAGGGGCAGCGGAATCATTCCAAGGACAGGAGTGTTCGAAACTTTGAATCTTGTGGAACACCGGTTGTAATCTGTAGCCACTTAGAGATTCATTGTGAAAACTGCATAATATTGTGTTTTTGGTAAACTACACAACAGTTTCAAAAAACCATTGCCAGGCTTTTTGAAACACTGCAAGCATATTAGTCTGTTGCTTTTTTCCCAGTAGTGTTCTCGCTTCTCAGATACCTTTTGTAGTTTCTTCATATTTTATTTAATCATTGATACAACATACGATTTTTTGTAACTGGATAGCGATCCTGTCTCCCCATCCTCACGTTAGCACTCACTGTTAATCGGAAAGCCGCTCTGTGTGTAACTAGCACTTTAAGCATTTAAATAATTGGTCCCTGGGTCGCAAAAAGGGAAACCGAATGCTTTTGATCATAGATACAAGAAAAAGTTGATGATACTGTATCATGGCCTTAATGTCTTCTAGCTAAATGAGATTTGAAAAAGAGTGTACGTTGGACAAAAAAAAGAATCTCTATGACCCTTTACTGTTCAAACTGCAGTTGACATATACTGCAATACATTTTCCTATCTAAGCGGGGTGTTGTTAGTTGGCATACACAACGGGCGCAGTTGGTGGGTGTGTCTGAGAACGCGAGCCCTGCAGGCAGCCGACAACTGGTGACAGTTGTCAGTGCACTGAGTAGGTATTTGCCACGCGGTCGCCTCAAGAAGGCAAGCGGCTCCAACAGGAGTTGCCGAAATTGCAACCTAACTGTCAACTACAGTAGTGTGCGTCCGGAATGTGCGACGTGGCTGAGTAGCCACAGATGGTGAAATAAAGACACAGATATATATTAAAATGATAAATACTGAAACAGGTCGGACTCATACCCTCAGTCCCTCTTTGTAAGTCACATTCTCCGTCAAGCACTCCACGTGGGAGTTGCTTTTATGCTGAGCTTAGAGTACCTTGCGAGTCAACAGCAAGTGGCAAAAACTGCGTCGATCTGCGTGTCACATCCATACCCAGGTACTTTCACTGGCACGGGCCTGTGGGACGCCAGGTTGACAAATCCAGCTGTACCAACATACACTGAAAGGAGCACATTAGATATTTCTTAGTCTTGCTCTGATGTAGATTAGAGGGTTTGGAGGAACATGGTGGTGTTTTGATGCTGCATAACACTGTTTGGTACAATGTGATAGTAAGGAATATTAGTGGATGATTAAGTTGGTTCAAATGGCTCTGAGTACTATGGGACTTAACATCTGAGGTCATCAGTCCCCTAGAACTTAGAACAACTTAAACCTAACTACCCTAAGGACATCACACACATCCATGCCCGAGGCAGGATTCGAACCTGCGACCGTGACAGTCGCGCGGTTCCAGACTGAAACGCCTAGAACCGCTCGACCACCGCGGCCGGCTGATGATTAAGTGATTTATTAACTTTTGCATTAGTTGTATTAATGACCTTTACTGTCCTTGTGGCACAGAATCACTATTCACTTGGCAGTATGCACGACTTCTAAGATTTTTCAGCGTACAAGTAAGGAATGTGTGACGCAGATCCTGAGACTCAGTTTTGAATAGAAGTTTATTAACGTTCAGATCTACCACAGCTTACTGTTTGGTAATTTCAGGCACAAAAGTCATGTGGTATCTCTTCATATCGTTTGAGACCTCCTTTTGCATGGGGTGCTGCAGCAACTTGGGGTGCCATGGACTCAACAAAACGGCAGAAATTTTGAGCTATGATGCCTCCATAACCGTCCATAAATGCGAAAGTGTTGGCGGTGCAGGATTTTGTGCATGACTTATCTCTCGATTTGGTCCCGCAAGTATTCAGTGGGTGACCAAGTCTGTCGCTAGAATTGTCCAGAATGTTCTGCAAACCACTTGCGAGCAATGGTGGCCCTGTGACATGGTGCACTGCAATCCGTAAAAGATCCTAATTTTTTTGGAAACTTGAAGTGCATGAATTGCTACATGTAGCATCCACCTAGCTAAACATCAGCATTTCCAGTCAACGATCGCTTCAGTTGGACCACAGGCACCCGTCCATTCCATGTAAACACAGCACACACTATTAAGGAGCCAGCACCAGCATGCACAGTACCTTTTTGACAACTTGTGTCCATGGTTCAAATAGCTCTGAGCTCTATGGGACTTAACACCTGAGATCATGAGTCCCCTAGAACTTAGAACTACTTAAACCTAACTGACCTAAGGACATCACACACATCCATGCCAGAGGCAGGATTCGAACCTGCGACCGTAGCGGTCCCGCGGTTCCAGATTGAAGCGCCTAGAACCGCTTGGCCACCACGGCCGGCCTTGTGTCCATGGCTTCGTGTGGTCTGCATCAAACTCGAACTCTGCCATCAACTCTGAAATCAGGATTCATTAGACGAGGTCAAGGTTTTCTAGGGTCCAACCAAATTTGTTACGACCCCAGGAGAGGCGCTGTGCATGATGTTGTGCTGTCAGCAGCGGCACACTCTTCGGTCGTCTGCAGCCACAGCCTATTAACGTCAACAACACTGTCCTAATAGGTATGTTCATCGCATGACTCACATTGATGCCTGCGGTTTCTTGCCTGTTAGCACTGACCACTCTACACAAACGCCGCTGTTGTCCGTCGTTAAGGCCAACGGCCATTGCGTTGTCTGTGGTGGCAGGTAATGCTTGAAATCTGATACTCTTGGCACACTCCTGACACTGTGGATCCCGGAGTATTGAATTGATTAACGATTTCGGAAACTGGATGTCCCATGCGTCTAGCTCACACTACTATTCTGCGTTCAAAGTCTGTTAATTCCCGTTGTGCGGCTATAATAACGTCGGAACCCTTTTCACATGAATCAGATGATAGCTCCACAGATGCACTCCCCTTATATATATATCTTATGTACACAGTAGTACCGCCGTCTGTAACGTGCACGTCACTAACCCATTACATTTGTCATCTCCTGTAGGATTGGTAAAACTGTCAATAGTATTTTTTATTGGGATAGATACTACACAGTACCTCCAGTCTTCTTGATTGAGGGTCTCTATGTGTCCCTTAATAAATAGTGCCGGTGATGGTTCACCTAGCATTGCCGCCGAGGATTCCCGTCCCACTGCAATTCTAGATAATGTAATAATCTTTAAGATGATTCAGAGCAGAACTACCACTGTATTACGCTTATCTCAAGCTTTGAACACGATACAAATAATTCAGAAACTATAAAAGCATCGAAATACAAACAACTTTCACTTCGTTAACGAAACGATGTGTGATACATCACGTTATGCTGGCTTTCTCTCATAATCAACTTACGTCTCCAGAGGTTATCGCAGCTCAAATTCTTGAATGCTATTCTAAGCCAAATTATTACACACTTTTAGGAGTCTTCTGGAAGATTGTTGTACAGTAACATTACATGAGGCGTTTGGCAGAGGACAGCACCATAGTACATAGTCTAAGAATTTTGAAATCAGGGCCGGCCGCGGTGGTCTCGTGGTTCTAGGCGCGCAGTCCGGAACCGTGCGACTGCTACGGTCGCAGGTTCGAATCCTGCCTTGGGCATGGATGTGTGTGATGTCCTTAGGTTAGTTAGGTTTAAGTAGTTCTAAGTTCTAGGGGACTGATGAACACAGCAGTTGAGTCCCATAGTGCTCAGAGCCATTGGAACCACTTTGAAATCATGTGCCTCACATTGTCAGCACGCTCGGCAGAATCAATGGACAAATAAGATAACGAAAGGAGAGTATGTGGATGTATACTAATATTCGACCGTATGTGCACTGTGTTATAGTTAAAAGAAATGGAAAGCCGCAGGAAGATGAAGTATGTTTGTGGCTTTTATTACGGTCCATTGTATAGCAGAGACACTACCCGCTGCCATTGGCTATGTCGTCTCGTGTACCCACCGCTGGCCACCACTATACTGTGGCGAGACCCATTTCCAGCAAGCGTTCGGAGAGCCATACGGGACGGACGAGCGCTGTGCTGCGTTACTGTGCCATCTAAAGTTATGCGACCTCAGCTGTTCCGTAATGCAGCATTCTTCAACAGCAACAGCCATCTCAGAGTAACGATACGTCCTACATCTGAGCGCTCGGAAAAGCTGTGGAGCTCACGTTAATGACCAAGTACGTCCTGTACATACGGCAACTCACAACACCCAGAACAGAGGAAAAAGTTTTTGTAGTATATGTTAACTGTAGTTTGAACAGTAACGACTCATCGAGTGCTTTTTTTTATCGACTGTATATACCGTTTTAAATTTCATTTAGCTAGAAGACAAAGACTATATACGGTATCACCGGCTTTGTCTCTGATCAAAATCTCGTTGTTTCCCTATTTGTGACTCAGGGACTAAGTATTTAATTGCTTGATGTGCTAGTTATACACAGGTTGGCTTGCCGATTAACTTATTTGGGGAACGTTTAACCGTATACCGAAATGCTAGGCTAACGACACATGGAGTATTGCAGTAGATAAGAAACTCAGATCCACCGAAACTGAAACCACACTCGAAATTGTCTGGACAAGATTGTGTGGTGTCCTTAGGTTAGTTAGGTTTAAGTAGTTCTAAGCTCTAAGGGACTAATGACCACAGCAGTTGAGTCCCATAGTGCTCAGAGCCATTTGAACCATTTCTAACAGTGAACTGGAATTTCCTCCCCAGATACTGAGCAAGCAGAGAAATGTACAAGGTACCTACCTACGATAATCACCTATTATATTGTCACCGTTCTGCCCCATCATGTCTGACGCCCAGCGAAAAATTCATGAGGACAACCTGCCCATCCAAAGCGTGCTCTGCAGAGGTTTGATCCGGGGAGTAGGCAGGCCATACTATACGTTCAGACGTTCAGTATTTTCACTATCCAGTGAGCCTGAGCACTGTCGTCCACAAACAGAAGGTCGGGATCTACCGCACCCCTAAACAGATAGTCATGATCCAGAATATTCTCCCTGGGGTACCACTGTGCTGTAGCGCCATGTTGCGCAAAGGTGTGCAGTAGTATCCAGCCATTGTGCACAATGCCCACAATGCCTTTCCACGCTACAGCGCGTAAGCCACACCGATGACGTCCATGAACATGGTACGGTGTGTAACGTGTTCCCTTTTCTCTCCGCACTAATTGGTCGAAAGAGTCATTTGCCACAGTTAAACAAGATTCGTCGGAGAATATCACTATAGACCACTGCGGATTGACCCCAACCAACATATAAGCGCAGACATCCGTGGCCATTGTAACAGTCAATAAAATTTTTCTGGGTTCGTGACCGCACGGTCAGTATATAACACTACCCACGTTTCGGTCACTGTTTCAAGTGACCTTCTTCAGGGAGTTTTTGTTTACGCACTGAGTAAGGTCACTTGCAACAGTGACCGGAACGTCGGTAGTCTTACATTTTGACCATGCGGTCACGAAGCCAGAAAAATTTATTGACCCAACCAACATGCTCCCTGCACCAACGAAACCCTTTCTTGACGAAGCTGTAATCTGATGCTGTGACACAAACAATCCTTCAGATTTAACCGCAAGGCTTAATGATAAGTTGCCCAACCATACTGTCATCGTTAGAAGTGATTTTAATCACCCAAGACTCATTTGGGAAAATTATAGTTTTCTAATTGATGGGCGTTTCTCCGACCTACCTAGAACATATTGTTCGCAAGTCCACACATAATGGCCGGCCGGTGTGGCCGTGCGGTTCTAGACGCTTCAGTCTTCAGCATTTGAGATGTGGTGCTATAGACGAATGTTGAAAATTCAGTGGACTGATAAGGTAAGGAATGAGGAGGTTCTACGCAGAATCGGAGAGGAAAGCAATATGTGGAAAACACTGATAAGGAGAAGGGACAGGATGATAGGACATCTGCTAAGACATGAGGGAATGACTTCCATGGTACTAGAGGGAGCTGTAGAGGGCAAAAACTGTAGAGGAAGACAGAGATTGGAATACGTCAAGCAAATAATTGAATACGTAGGTTGCAAGTGCTACTCTGAGAGGAAGAGGTTAGCACAGGAAAGGAATTCGTGGCGGGCCGCATCAAACCAGTCAGTAGACTGATGACCAAAAAAAAAAAAAACTACTTTCTGTGATAACCTCGGTAGAACAGTAATTACCGTCATGGACCGTAAGTACCTTGACAAAATATATTTGTTTTGATGCTCTCTACATTCTATATCAATCTGAATGAATAGTTTCCGAACATCTTGCATACACAATGTGTGTCAGGATGAGTGGTCAGAATTCAGGGATATGACAGAAACGATCGTTCGAACCAAAAACGTCCAATAAACTTGGGCACTAAATATCGTATCTTAAGAGTTACGAGCAATTTTTCAGTAGAAATGTGTTACACAATAATGAAAGGAAAAAGTGCTCATAGCTTTTAAAGTATGCATTTTAGAGCCAATGTTTACGACAGTTTTTTGCTTCGTATGATCATTTCTGTCATATCTATGAATACTGACGATTCCTCCTGGGACGACCTGTATAATAAGACATTTTCAAAATTTTAGAAAGATTGGTTCAAATGGCTCTGAGCGCTATGGGACTCAACATCTGTGGTGATCAGTCCCCTAGAACTTAGAACAACTTAAACCTAACTAACCTAAGGACATACACACATCCACGCCCGAGGCAGGATTCGAACCTGCGACCGTAGCGGTCACGCGGTTCCAGACTGACGCGCCTAGAACGGCACGGCCACACCGGCCGGCCTTTTAGAAAGAGCCCCAACCACTGTCTTCTGCGATTTACGGAACCCACAAATAATCCGATCTGATGGCCACGTCGAAACCTGAATCCCGTTCCTCTCGAACGCTTTTCTACTGTCTCACCACTGCGTCACCTCGGTCAGCCACGTAACGAATGAAACATACGAATTTGTGAAGTGTGACTGCTACGGTCGCAGGTTCGAATCCTGCCTCGGGCATGGATGTGTGTGATGTCCTTAGGTTAGTTAGGTTTAAGTAATTCTAAGTTCTAGGGGACTGATGACCACAGCTGTTAAGTCCCATAGTGCTCAGAGCCATTTGAGCCATTTTTTGAAGTCGAAAGTTTTTGAGTAACTTCACTTGCGCCTTTTCTGAAGGGGACTCCATAGCTTGATCCTCTTAAGAATCATCGTCTTCTCATATTTTTCTGTGATGGGAAGTCTAGAAACGGGTCCACTCTGCATCGTGAGGCAATCGAGAAGCTGCGCGGAATATGTACTTAAGTACAGACATGCAAAACGCCTAAGCGGCGTCACATCGAAAGGCTTCACCGGATAGAGAACCGAACAACATCAGATTGTTTCTAGTGATACTGGTGTAGAAGTCTGTGGAGAGAAGTCAGTTTTACTTCAAGTCGAACATGAGATAGGGATGGAGGAAGCGACTTAATATTGCCAATATTCCGTTTCTGTTCCGATGGAAACAACGTCAGTCGATTTAGGGAAAACTTAATTCTGTATGAACGGTCAGGGATTGGAACTCACGCCTTCAGAATACGAGTGTGGTTCACCACCTCGCTGTAGGAGAGACGTCGTGGATTCACCCCAATGAATTTTATGTGTTTTGTATGTATGCCAGTGTGGAAAATGGATTACAGAGGAATGTAAGAATATTTGGTATCAGACGCATGCGGTACATTAGTGTCACAATTACATTTTAACTACATATTTGGCATGTGCATAATTCTGTAGCTAAGGAGAGCACTTTTCCATCAATGCAAAACAAAACTTAATATTGTCATGACAACACTAGCTGCTAAATACACATCTCATGCCCATGCCATAAACACAATTTAAAATGCAAACACGAAATAATATACATGATGATTATAGTACGACCGACGGACCGAGAAATGGATGTTATAATGCATCACTGTTATTGTTATCTGTGAATTATTAATTAGTCGCTGTCCTCGAAATAACAGTCCGTATGGTGGAAGTAATACAGACATTCTGAACCAATGTTTAAAATAATTATTAACTCGCCCTCGTGAAAAGCTCACTCACAGCCGATTCGCTGGATAAAATGGGAACTCATCTGATAATCTAACGCCCTTCTCCACCACGGTGTTCGTGCGTTCTCCGATATTCCAATTAACGCGGTATTCTCGAAACGCGAACCTTACTTACAGGCAGTTCGCTTTTAATTAAAACATTGGAAGGAAGACGTACTTCAAATGGGTTTCAAATAAAAAATTTAGATGAGGTTTACCTTTTTTTGTATTTTTTCTCTAACTAGGCAATTGTCATTTTGGGCAGTCCATCTGATACTTGATACTAACTACTGTTTCCTGTTTAGAGGAACCCAAAGTTATTGACAATCTCGAAACGCTTCTTGCATATTTTTCTACAGTGATAGAACAGCTGAGTCCCTCACATTCAGTTATTGTCTGTACGCAGAAAGGGTACAGCAAGATATAGAGATTTAACGAGTTGCGTAATAGTGCAAAAATGGACAAATCCAGAAAAGAATATTTAAATATCTGTTCCAGTTATGGACCGCAGGTTTTAGATCCGGTTATGAATTTCGGTCTATGATGAACATCTTCCTACCAGAGTACAAACAATTTTTCCAGAATATCATGCCAACATATGTCTTTTTCTTTAACTTTCACTGCAGCATATTTGCATATGTTGGCTCGATTAGATCGAAACACTGTTGGTACTCAGGTAATACTTGACCGAAATTGATAACATGGTGAAAGAAATATACAATTAATTTTATATGAAACTCTTCCGCAAAACAGGCTTTTAGGTAAAAGATGCAGAGTGTTTTGTGAAGATTAGTGAACCTGAATATTTACAGGATTTGCCTGTCCCATTTTGGATCGTCAGTTCATTGCTGTCCTAGTTTCAGATATGATAGTTCTGAAGAAAATTGCAGCTACATGTTTTATCACACCCGTCTCCTCGTATTAATTGGCTAAATTAGTTAGTTACATGTTAGATAGATTATTTGAACGATTCTATGATCGAAATTACGTGGGCAAAGATATGTATACTTGATTATTGTTAGCATTAACGAAATTTTTTCCATGTGCTCCTCATACATTTACACTTAAAAACAAGTTTCCTCTTCTTTTTTTAAATACTGGAAGATTTAATAATGGCTACTAAAGATTATGTTTCGTATAGTGTTGTATGTACGAACGTCACTGTTCTTCTCAAATTATGATGGAGTATTTATGACGAATTTAACTGGCACTTGTCTGCGCAGTTAAAATGCCAAACTCATTGAATAGGTACCTACATGACCTCTGAGGATTATCGCATTTATTATTGCTCTCTTTTGTGCCATCAATACTTTCCTTGTAAGTGGTGCGCTATCACGTAAAGTTAATCCATAGGATATTACCGAGTGGAAAGATGCAAAATATGTCATGATGTTAATTCATTTGTTTCCAAGACTAGCAATTACGCGGAAAGCAAAAGTATCTGAACTTGCTTATTTGGGCAATTGAGTAATGTGGTCCTTGAGGTTCAAGTTTTCATCAATATGTGCATCCAAAATTTTGGGGTATCCTACCCTATTTACTGACTCCTATTCATGTTCTACATCAGTTATTGATATGACTCTGTGTTGAACAGAACTGAATATAGTATGTTTTCATTTTAAATTTTGGGGGAGACAATTTTCAGAGAACCACTTTGTTAAATCATTAACAATCACTTCCGTTGATTTCTCTCTAATTGACTTTCTTATAGCACTACTATTACATCGCATAACTGATACAGAAGACGAATCACATTGCTAATAAGAGTGACATTCAGTCACTGTTCATTACCTAGCCATTTACATCGAGTCAACGTTACTGAGTCCCCTTGTTGAGGGACGGAATATCAGTTACAGATTCGAAGTACGAATTTTTATTTTCCTGCCGGAGCGCAACAATTACTACTGACTTTTTCAATAAAATCTTCTCAAAAGTCATAAGCTGTTGTCGACTACTCTCCAGGCACTAACAATCCGATAGTGTAAAAAAATTAGGGAAATTTTAAACCAAAATGTAGCATATGCATGAAGAGAAAATGAGTAATGTAATGGTGTTAAAAATCCTTGTAAGACGTGGATGGCTATCTTGGTCAATCTGAAAAAGTATTAAACCTAAAAAGTTTCGCACTAACGACGAGATGTCAGCTGCAGTTTCCTTGTTTCCATCACGACGAGTAGTACGGGCGTTTTTCTGTTCTCTCGCTATAAAATGACCGCTTCGGCGCGCAGTCCGTAGCCCATATATCTGTTGTCACACTCTCCAATTTATACGAACACTTGGATGAGAGACAAAAAGATATCGATTGAGTAGACACAGACAAAAATGTATGGAAACAGAGGGTGTGTATGTCTTGAGTTATACATCCTGATGGAGACAGGGACACTGTGAATGTCGTTTCACCTTTGCCACCAACGTCATCACTATTTACGGAAGGCACTACTACCTCAGCTTAGATTTCGTTATTTATTTATTGGGTAGTCAAGGGTTAACGATGAAGATTTTTATATTAAATGAAGAGGACTGATGCACGGACATCATGAAGTTCTTCAGTACTTCATAGGACACCACCGGGCCAAACATGTTCCAAATGGCGACCTCGTCGCATTACGGTGAGAACGTCGTAAAATCAGTGTCTCAGTCGAGAAAGAAATTGCATTCAAGACTTATTTTTTAAGATAATGGTGCTCTATGTATATAAAATAGAGCCGTCATCATGTTACATAAGAGCCCTGAAGCACATTCGTGTAAGACCAAACAAGAGGACCTAATAACTAATAACAGATCATGAAGACACAAATTGATAGCAAGAACGAATTAAAATTCCTTAAGAGTTTTGAGTAAAAAAAAGACATACTACGTTTTTCTGACTTTCGTCGACTTGGGTTTACGATTGTTTTTTAAATGCTTGAGCGCTGCTGTGCAGATGTGTCAACAACCTACAAACATCAACACTTTTTCAGCCATTTTCTGACTGGTTGTGAAACCCACCACGAATTTGTCTCCTGCGCCAAGCTCTTCATAGCAGTACTTTCATTTAGCCCCAATAGTTGTTTTTTTGGGTAAATTCCCATGTTTGTCTTCCTCTACACCTTTCATCCTCTACAGGTCCCTCACGTACCATGGAAGTTATTCCTTGATGTGTTACGACATGTCCTGTCGCCCTGACGCTTCGTCTTGTCAGTGCTTTCCATACGTTCCGTTCCTCGCTAACTCTTCGGGGATCGTCCTTTCTAATCCGCCCAGATAATTTTCAACATACTTCTATAGCCCCAAGTCTCAAAAGCTTTGATTGTTTTTTTTCGGGTTTATAGTCCATTATTCATTTCATACAGTTCGTTGCCCCAAATGTACATTTGCAAACACTTATTCCTCAAAGCAAATTTCTGATACAATTTGATTTATTTTGGCTCAGAACGCCCTCTTTGCTATACTAGTCTCTTTTTGATGTCCTTGTTGTTTCGTATGTGAAATGATATTTTTGCTTTCAATGTAGTAGAATTCTTTCACGTTGTCTGTTTGGTAGTCCTCAATTTTGATGTTAAGTTTAACGTCAGTCCTACTTCTACATCTACATCTACATTCATACTCCGCAAGCCACCCAACGGTGTGTGGCGGAGGGCACTTCACGTGCCACTGTCATTACCTCCCTTTTCTGCTCCAGTCGCGTATGGTTCGCGGGAAGAACGACTGTCTGAAAGCCTCCGTGCACTCTCGAATCTCTCTAATTTTACATTCGTGATCTCCACGGGAGGTATAAGTAGGGGGAACCAGTTCTGTTGCTCCCCGTTATTTTCCGTTCACCGTCAGTCCGATTCTGTGCTAACTAGAGGCTTCATTTCATACAACAGATCCTTCTGTTCTTATTCAATTTCATTGAGGACAGAAAAAAAACATTATTGAGTATCATTGGTATTTTTTCACCCTTAATTTTAATCCGACACCAAAACTTTGATATCTGCCATTGTTTCTTCGACGTATACGTTGAATATATAGTCATGTCTTACTATGTTTCTTATCCGAACACAACGATAATGGTCTTTCATTCTTTGGTTTAGCTTTTATATCTTACACATAAAACATAAGATAAGAGAATTTCGAACCTCCTGCAACATTTTTAACTGTCGAATACTTTTCCTAGGTCAATATATCCTATGCACCTGTCTTGACTTTTCTTAAGGCTTACTTCAGTTGAATGGAATGGATAGTGTCTTGAAAGGAGGGTATAAGATGAACATCAACAAAAGCAAAACGAGAATAATGGAATGTAGTCGAATTAAGTCGTGTAATTCTGAGGGAATTAGATTAGAAAATACGACACTTAAAATAGTAAAATAATTTTACCATTTGAGGAGAAAAATAACTGATGATGGTCGAAGTAGAGAGGATATAAAATGTAGATTGGCAATGGAAAGGAAAGCGTTTCTGAAGAAGACAAATTTGTTAACATCGAGTATAGATTTAAATGCCAGGAAGTCATTTCTGAAAGTATTTGTATGGAGTATAGCCATGTGTGGAAGTGAAACATGGAAGATAAATAGTTTGGACAAGAAGAGAATAGAAGCTTTTGAAGTGTGGTGTTACAGAAGAATGCTGAATATTAGATGGGTAGGTCACATAAGTAATGAGGAAGTATTGAATAGGATTTGGGGAGAAGAGAAGTTTGTGGCACAATTTGAATAGAAGAAGGGTGTTGGGGCATCAAGGGATCACCAATTTAGTATTGGAGGGCAGTGTGGAGGGTGAAAAGCGTAGAGAGAGACCAAGAGATGTATACACTAAGCAGATTCAGAAGGATGTAGGATGAAGTAGGTACTGGGAGATGAAGAAGTTTGCACAGGATAGAGTATCATGGAGAGCTGCATCAAACCAGTCTCATAACTGAAGACCACAACTACAACAACTTCAGACATCAAGCACTGCGTCAGAGCTGCTTCTCTGAGGCCTTTGCCTTTTCCTAAAAAACGTTTTACAGGCCCTCAATATTCTTCTGTATTTTGAGCAGCTTCGATGCTTGAACTGTTAAGCAGACTGTGCGGTAGTTCCACAATTTTCTGGCGTTGCTGTCTAGTGTGGTTTATACGTTTCCGAATGTCTGAACGTATGTTTACAAAGCAGCGTAAATAGCCGATTGGTTGCCTTTCTCCCAACGTGTTAGAAATACCGAAGAAATTTTACCTACCATTTGAGATGTACACGACAGCGAACTTCTGCTCCTGATTTCAAATGTGGCGTCCAAGAAATAAACTCGCAAAAATTTCTTCGATCATCCGAAAATCTAAAGATTTGAGCAAATTTCTGATACTATTTGATTTATTTTGGCCCAGAACGCCCTCTTTGCCTATACTAGTCTCTTTTTGATGTCCTTGTTGTTTCGTATGTGAAATGATATTTTTGCTTTCAGTGTAGTAGAATTCTTTCACTTTGTCTATTTGGTAGTCCCCAATTTTGATGTTAAGTTTAACGTCTACATCTACATCTACATCCGTACTCCGCAAGCCACCTGACGGTGTGTGGCGGAGGGTACCCTGAGTACCTCTATCGGTTCTCCCTTCTATTCCAGTCTCGTATTGTACGTGGAAAGAAGGATTGTCGGTATGCTTCTGTGTGGGCTCTAATCTCTCTGATTTTATCCTCATGGTCTCTTCGCGAGATATACGTAGGAGGGAGCAATATACTGCTCGACTCTTCGGTGAAGGTATGTTCTCGAAACTTTAACAAAAGCCCGTACCGAGCTACTGAGCGTCTCTCCTGCAGAGTCTTCCACTGGAGTTTATCTATCATCTCCGTAACGCTTTCGCAATTACTAAATGATCCTGTAACGAAGCGCGCTGCTCTCCGTTGGATCTTCTCTATCTCTTCTATCAACCCTACCTGGTGCGGATCCCACACTGCTGAGCAGTATTCAAGCATTGGGCGAACAAGCGTACTGTAACCTACTTCCTTTGTTGTCGGATTGCATTTCCTTAGGATTCTTCCAATGAATCTCAGTCTGGCATCTGCTTTACCGACGAGCAACTTTATATGATCATTCCATTTTAAATCACTCCTAATGCGTACTCCCAGATAATTTATGGAATTAACTGCTTCCAGTTGCTGACCTGCTATTTTGTAGCTAAATGATAAGGGACCTATCTTTCTATGTATTCGCATCACATTACACTTCGCTACATTGAGATTCAATTGCCATTCCGTGCACCATGTGTCAATTCGCTGCAGATCCTCCTGCATTTCAGTACAATTTTCCATTGTTGCAACCTCTCGATACACCACAGCATCATCTGCAAAAAGCCTCAGTGAACTTCCGATGTCATCCACCAGGTCATTTATGTATATTGTGAATAGCAACGGTCCTATGACACTCCCCTGCGGCACACCTGAAATCACTCTTACTTCGGAAGACTTCTCTCCATTGAGAATGACGTGCTGCGTTCGGTTATCTAGGAACTCCTCAATCCAATCACACAATTGATCTGATAGTCCGTATGCTCTTACTTTGTTCATTAAACGACTGTGGGGAACTGTGTCAAACGCCTTGCGGAAGTCAAGAAACACGGCATCTACCTGTGAACCCGTGTCTAAGGCCCTCTGAGTCTCGTGGACGAATAGCGCGAGCTGGGTTTCACACGATCGTCTTTTTCGAAACCCATGCTGATTCCTACAGAGTAGATTTCTAGTCTCCAGAAAAGACATTATACTCGAACATAATACGTGTTCCAAAATTCTAAAACTGATCGACGTTAGAGATATAGGTCTATAGTTCTGCACATCTGTTCGACGTCCCTTCTTGAGAACGGGGATGACCTGTGCCCTTTTCCAATCCTTTGGATCGCTTCGCTCTTCTAGAGACCTACGGTACACCGCTGCAAGAAGGGGGGCAAGTTCCTTTGCGTACTCTGTGTAAAATCGAACTGGTATCCCATCAGGACCAGCGGCCTTTCCTCTTTTGAGCGATTTTAATTGTTTCTCTATCCCTCTGTCGTCTACTTCGCCGGCCGCGGTGGTCTCGCGGTTCTAGGCGCGCAGTCCGGAACCGTGCGACTGCTACGGTCGCAGGTTCGAATCCTGCCTCGGGCATGAATGTGTGTGATGTCCTTAGGTTAGTTAGGTTTAAGTAGTTCTAAGTTCTAGGGGACTGATGACCGCAGCAGTTGAGTCCCATAGTGCTCAGAGCCATTTTTTTTTGTCGTCTACTTCGATATCTACCATTTTGTCAACTGTGCGACAATCTAGAGAAGGAAGCACAGTGCAGTCTTCCTCTGTGAAACAGCTTTGGAAGAAGACATTTAGTATTTCGGCCTTTAGTCTGTCATCCTCTGTTTCAGTACCATTTTGGTCACAGAGTGTCTGGACATTTTGTTTTGATCCACCTACCGCTTTGACATAGGACCAAAATTTCTTAGGATTTTCTGCCAAGTCAGTACATAGAACTTTACTTTCGAATTCATTGAAAGCCTCTCGCATAGCCCTCCTCACACTACATTTCGCTTCGCGTAATTTTTGTTTGTCTGCAAGGCTTTGGCTATGTTTATGTTTGCTGTGAAGTTCCCTTTGCTTCCGCAGCAGTTTTCTAACTCTGTTGTTGTACCACGGTGGCTCTTTTCCATCTCTTACGATCTTGCTTGGCACATACTCATCTAACGCATATTGTACCATGGTTTTGAACTTTGTCCACTGATCCTCAACACTATCTGCACTTGAGACAAAAGTTTTGTGTTGAGCCGTCAGGTACTCTGTAATCTGCTTTTTGTCACTTTTGCTAAACAGGAAAATCTTCCTACCTTTTTTAATATTTCTATTTACGGCTGAAATCATCGATGC
Organism: Schistocerca gregaria; assembly: GCF_023897955.1. Taxonomy (NCBI): domain Eukaryota; kingdom Metazoa; phylum Arthropoda; class Insecta; order Orthoptera; family Acrididae; genus Schistocerca; species Schistocerca gregaria. The sequence continues at coordinate 418,108,012 of NC_064921.1, read as the reverse complement.
AGTAACCGCTTTATGATCGCTGATTCCCTGTTCTGCATTAACTGTTTCAAATAGTTCGGGTCTGTTTGTCACCAGAAGGTCTAATATATTATCGCCACGAGTCGGTTTTCTGTTTAACTGCTCAAGGTAGTTTTCAGATAAAGCACTTAAAAAGATTTCACTGGATTCTTTGTCCCTGCCACCCGTTATGAACGTTTGAGTCTCCCAGTCTATATCCGGCAAATTAAAATCTCCACCCAGAACTATAACATGGCGGGGAAATCTACTCGAAATATTTTCCAAATTATTCTTCAGGTGCTGAGCCACAACAGCTGCTGAGCCCGGGGGCCTATAGAGACATCCAATTACCATGTCTGAGCCTGCTTTAACCGTGACCTTCACCCAAATCATTTCACAATTCGAATCTCCGTCAATTTCCTTCGATACTATTGCACTTCTTATCGCTATAAACACGCCTCCCCCTTCACTGTCCAGCCTATCTCTGCGGTATACATTCCAATCAGAGTTTAGGATTTTATTTCTGTTTACGTCTGGTTTCAGCCAACTTTCTGTTCCTAGTACTATATGGGCGTTGTGACCGTTTATTAATGAGAGCAGTTCTGGGACCTTTCTATAGACGCTCCTGCAGTTTACTATTAGCACATTAATATTGTTATTCCTTGTTGCATTTTGCCTACTCCTGCCTTGCCGCGTCTCAGGAGGCGTCTTGTCGGGCCTAGGGAGGGAATTCTCTAACCTAAAAAAACCCCATGTGCACTCCACACGTACTCCGCTACCCTCGTAGCCGCTTCCGGCGTGTAGTGCACGCCTGACCTATTCAGGGGGACCCTACATTTCTCCACCCGATAGCGGAGGTCGAGAAATTTGCACCCCAGCTCTCCGCAGAATCGTCTGAGCCTCTGGTTTAAGCCTTCCACTCGGCTCCAAACCAGAGGACCGCGATCGGTTCTCGGAACGATACTACAAATAGTTAGCTCTGATTCCACCCCGCGAGCGAGGCTTTCCACCTTCACCAACTCCGCTAACCGCCTGTACGAACTGAGGATGACCTCTGAACCCAGACGGCAAGAGTCATTGGTGCCGACATGAGCAACAATTTGCAGTCGGGTGCACCCAGTGCTCTCTATCGCCGCCGGTAGGGCCTCCTCCACATCTCGGATGAGACCCCCCGGCAAGCAGACAGAGTGAACACTGGCCTTCTTCCCCGACCTTTCCGCTATTTCCCTAAGGGGCTCCATCACCCGCCTAACGTTGGAGCTCCCAATAACTAATAAACCCCTCCCCCCGTGTGCGTGCTCGGACCTTGCTGAGGGAGCAGCCACATTTCCACTCACAGGCAGAGCGGGCGATGCCACACGGCCAGCCTCCACATTGACCCTCCGCCTCGTGCGCCGCGAACGCCGCTGAACCCGCCACTCCCCTTGGGGAGAGGGTGGCCCAACCGCGCCCGGTACCCGCGAAGATGTCTCGACAGCAGGAACAGTGGGTGAAGCATCTAACTACTACAACTACTTCTACAACTACATCTACATTCATACTCCGCAAGCCACCCAACGGTGTGTGGCGGAGGGCACTTTACGTGCCACTGTCATTACCTCCTTTTTGCCTTATTTGATTGTAAGCTCTTCGGAAAAATCCAAGTCACTAGAAAAGCTTGATGGACGTGCTATAGGAATGTCAAGGCTGACACTGTGAGCTCTTTCGAAAATTGTGGGTTAGATAATAAAGTTACACGTTCCTAAATTATTATGCTTATGAGAAGTTCACCGTCTGCAATGAGATGATTAAAGCAGCTTTCTAAATAAACCCAGTAAGATAAGAGCTTATGAGAGTGGACGCATGTAACGCTCAGCTCTTACCTGCAAACACGCACGCCGGACGAAAGGAACGTTTTTTAGCTGCGTCAGTTACCATAGTGATTCGTATTAACACCCACAGCAGCAACCAGGCAGGTGTAAAATGTGATCATGTACACGACAGCGAACTTCTGATCCTGACTTTCTACACGACACTTAATCTCAAATGTAGCGTCCAAGAAATAAACTCGCAAAAATTTCTTCAATCACCCGAAAAGCTAAAGATAATTGTGTTTGTACTTTCGGGACAATGTGGAATAAAGTATATTCTCGTTAGTTACAAATATTCAGAACTGCGTGAGAATTTGTTTCAACGTCAGTGGCCATATGTAATTAATAGAACTGGAACCCATTGGTCCAGTTTGATGTCACAAATCACAAAACGTGGACAAAGTATGGCCTGGGAGTCAATTCGCTGCAGAGTAATTTCCTCCCCAAACCTTCTGAGCGCTTCTCCTATAGGTAAACACTTTCTAATAAATAAATACGTACCTGCAAATAGTAGAGATCTACATAGAATTTCTGGAGTGCGTTTTACATAACTTGTTAAGTTTTCTAAGAGCTCAATCAGTGAAGTAGACTGTTTTAAATCTAGAAGTGTTGCAAGACCGCGATAGGAAACAATAACGGCACTAACTTTTCAATAAGATGTTCAAATTTAACATCTCAACAGGTCTCAACAAACGTGTCTCTCGATTTTATCTTATGTTCGTAATACACTTCATGTCAGCATAGGATAGGACTTGCACTTATGTGATTTAATTTACTTCTAGGAAATCAAGAGAGACGTAATTGAAAAAACTTCTTGAAGCATTAAATCCTGTGCTTTATAATTAATACAAAAATGTAAATTTCGTCTAACAATACGTGTGTAACATAACATTACAAAACACAAGTGTAACTGTGCGATGCAGCTTCACCTTACGACAGAGTCTTTCAAACAGAACCTTATCGTTGGGAATCTGTCGGCTAGAGACTTTGTTCTCTGTGCAACGGAGAGGTTCGGTGTGTGGCGAAAACCTTCTACGCAGCAGTTCCTAAACTCACACGACTTCCACGCATGCAGGTGCGATAAGCAGGGTGGGTAGTTATAAACTAGCGCTGGCCACACCTTGCTTGCTCACGATCCACCCCCTCACTCACCTACACACACACACACACACACACACACACACACACACACACACACCACCGCTTGATGACTCAGCAAACAATATCACTTACAGTCAATATTACTATAGATGATAAGGGCTACGTAACGCGGAACATAATAATTTGTATGGTTACACAAATATTTTTGCGCACTATATCTTTAGCACAGCATCATGTTGTTGCTTTTGTTGTAGGCGTTGTAATTCTTTCATCACTTACTAGTCTGTACACCTGATGCTACTTCACATTCATGGCTTGAGTTTTTCCATTCCCTCCCTGATCATCTTAATGACATTAATGTTGTATTCTACTCTATAATTGTGTGCGTGTTATTTTAAGCTAAAATAGTGTTCATGTTGTCGTAAAATTTATTATGGTAATTTCCTCGTTAATTGTTCCATTCTGTATCGTCTTTTGTAACTCGCACTTCTTCTGCAAGACATCATTTCTGGTGTACAGAATCATTTCCGCTGTGTGTAAAGTACAACATTCTCATTTCATTGGAATCACTATCTCCTTTCTAAGCGTTTTATAAGCATAGCTACGGTTTTGAGAAATTTCGTTACAGTATCTTCTAGTAATTTTTATTTAAAAAAAAACTAAAATATTGCACATAAAAGATAATATACATTACTGGCCATTAAAATTGCTACACCACGACGATGACGTGCTAGAGACGCGAAATTTAACCGACAGGAAGAAGATGCTGTTATATTCTAATGATCAGCTTTTCAGAGCATTCGCACAAGGTTGGCGCCGGTGACGACACCTACAACGTGCTGACATGAGGAAAGTTTCTAACCGATTTCTGTAACACAAACAGCAGTTGATCGGCGTTGCCTGGTGAAACATTGAGGTGATGCCTCGTGTAAGGAGGAGAAATGCGTACCATCATGTTTCCGACTTTGACAAAGGTCGGATTGTAGCCTATTGCGGTTTATCGTATCGTTACATCACTGCTCTCGTCGGTCGATATCCAATGACCGTTAGCTGAATATGGAATCATTGGGTACAGGAGGGTAGTACGGAACGCCGTGCTGGATCCCAACGGCCTCTGATCACTAGAAGTCGTGATGACAGGCATCTTACCCGCATGGCTGCAACGGATCGAGCAGCCACATCTCGATCCCTGTGTCAACAGATAGGGACGTTTGCAAGACAACAACCATCTGCACGAACAGTTCGATGACGATTGCAGCAGCATGGACCATCAGCTCGGAGGTTAGCCTTGACGCTGCATCACAGACAGGACCGCCTGGGATCGTGTACTCAACGACGAACCTGGGTGCACGAATGGCAAAACGTCGTTTTTTCGGATGAATCCAGGTTCTGTTTACAGCATCATGATGGTCGCATCCCAGTTTGGCGACATTTCGTTGAAAGACATTGGAAGCATGTATTCGTCATCGCCATACTGGCGTATCACCCGATGTGATGGTATGGGGTGCCAGTGGTTACACGTCTCGGTCACCTGTTGTCCACATTGACGGCACTTTGAACAGTGGACGTTACATTTCAGTTATGTTACAACCCGTGCCTCTACCCTTCATTCGATCCTTGCGAAACCATACATTGCAACAGAATAAATCACGACCGCATGTTGCAGGTCCTGCACGGGCCTTTTTGGATACAGAAAATGTTCGACTGCTGCCCTGGCCAGCACATTCTCCAGATCTCTCACCAATTGAAAACGTCTGGTCAATGGTGGCCGAGCAACTGGCTCGTCAAAGTACGCCAGTCACTACTCCTGATGAACTGTGGTATCGTGTTGAAGTTGCATGGGAAGCTGTACCTGTACACGCCTTCCAAGCTCTGTTTGACTCAATGCTCAGGCGTATCAAGGTCGTTATTATGGCCAGACTTGGTTGTTCTGGGTACTGATTTCTCAGGATCTATGCACCCAAATTACGTGAAAATGTAATCACATGTCAGTTCTAGTATAATATATTTGTCCAATGAATACCCATTTATCATCTGCATTTCTTATTGGTTTAGCAATTTTAATGGCCAGTAGTGTTTAAAGCTTTCGTTTGTATATACCCACTTCTTCCCACCGACAGACGTGCTTCCTTAGTAAAACAATGGTATTAGTAGGAAATGACGCTTCAGATTCCTTTCTGACCAAACAATTTAAGTTCCCTTTAGTTTTTCTAAGTCGCTTAAGGTTTTATGACGCTCATTAGTTCTTGACCTTTTCATACCTGTAACACATGAACCCCAGGTTACTTCGGTATTTTCTTAGTAATTACGTCTCATTTTCATTTTCAAAGGGTAATCATAAAACAGCAAAGTTTCTTGGCGTTTCTCTAAATTTCCAAGACGAAATTCGTTCTCCCTTCTCTCCTCAACTGGAGCATATCCCTGTCTCTCGAGGGAAAACGCAGTGACAAACGCTATGCTATCTTTTCCAGTACGACATAATGGAAAGTAAACACGCGGACATGGGAGCGCCGTATACATCATCACTTCTGAGACAAACATATTATCATTGCACCAACAGTTTATAGAAAGGTAAATTCGTGGGAAGTTATTTAAACTGCAAAGCATCCATAAATTACTTTGCGGTGGCGATGAATTTTTATAGTGTCAATAGTGACAATAGCCTGTAGAACGCTTTCAACGCTGAAGTATCAAATGTCCTGTTAATACCCGCTGAACGGCGCCACATAACCAGATGTGGTACCAGCTAATGACCCAGTTACTCATAATTATTTGTCTGCCGCACAGAGTGGTCAGATTAGTCTGGGGGGGGGGGGGGGAGGCAATAAAGGGGGGAGTAGACAAAGTTGTTCGGTTCACAGCAGAAAAAATGAACCAAATACAACAGCACAGTACCAGTTGTGTTAAATATCTTAGAATTGTGACAGATGATACATTGGCTTTATTCTGCTGCAGTGCTGATTTCACACTTACATTATACAATTTAACTGCTTCGATAGCGTTGGTTACTACAAAATGAAGTTATTCTAGAAACACGGCAGAAAGCCGCACAATTAACAATATACAAATCTTTATACATTGCACAGCATCTGTAATCCAATAAACCTTTCTTGAACAAAAACACTTCATAATAATATTGAAGTAAATAAGTCTTCTTTACATACATTAAGTACAGCCATTTATTTGGTAGCTTCAGAGTCTGTTATAAGCTTTTAATTTTATTTCTTATTCTTCACGATGTAATTGGGACTTGACTGAAGACTATGTTATAAACAATTTGTTTGGAAACTGTCTATAGAAGAAATATGCGAAAGTTAGTTCCTATAGACGCGCGCTGATAAAAATTGCTCTAGCACTGCTGTACTTATTTGGAGGCACTTATTATTTTCTTTATAAAGAACACTATGTCTTGTGACTCTTCAAGCTTTCCCGTCGGATGTGTTGTAAGTAGTCTTCACGAGTTTGCCGCCGGATAACGTTGTGCAAATTCCATAATATTTCCTCCGAGCAACCGTCCGACATCTTCAAGTGGTTCTTCCTTGCTTCTGGCTAGGTATATTGTGGAATTTGGTCAACGTGATCCCGCGGCAACCCATGAAGACTACTTACATCATTATGTCTTCTTTGAAACGTACATAATCTAGAAAATGTTTTTCCAAAATTGTTGCTGACATAATAAATATGCAACTTTCGAATTTTGAAATACAGTCGTTTTCTAATTTCAGTATTACGATTTTAGCGGCTTCTAGAGTAACTCCCCCACATTGAATGTTACAATACTCCACGGAAAATTCTCACATAAACTAGAGAACAGACGACATTATTGCATCCATCTTACGTACCACAAGCTACTAGCTAGTTTAATTCGCTGAAGCTCTCGCAGCTCGTCTCGTTGTTAAATTAAATCACATTTCAAGTACGGAAAGAGTTCCTTCTTCTCCAACTTGTTCCTACAGGCTTGTAGATTAAATTTCACAATGTAGCTCGGTATTCCCAGAGCAGGCAACTACGGATACTAAAACAACAATCTGAACCATTGTTGCCAGGGGATATGAGATTTGTTCTCAGTATCATGCGTTATATAAGTAACTGTTAATCAATAACTCTGGGATTTTGACCCAAAAGCCAGAAGAACGCAGTATTTCAACCTTTTCATACTTCATTACAAATGCATAATTTCTCAGTGGCTTCAAACCTTTCCTCCTATTTTTAGCTAATCCTGTGGAACCAACAGATGAAACAACAGAAAACTATTCAAGGCTGCGCCGTGGCTTTCTGGTGGTTTCAGTGCATTTGCTTGTTGTACAGTGAGGGAACACGGTCCGACGTGAATTACGTTATCGGTACAGTGATGATTCACCATAAATGAATGTAGATTTATACCTAGACTACCAGTTCCTTGTTCTCAGATATTATGACTATTTATTCTCCTTCTACGCTGAAAATTAGGTGAACAGAAAAGGTAAAGGATAATATAAAATGAGGTGAAAATGAAATGGTTCTTTCTTTATAACTCAACTTTCAAAAGGTAGCAAAAACAAGGCACGTAAGAGTTTCTAAAACCGAACAAATAACAACAGCAACAAAAATATTATAGTAATAATTAATTACGTTTGGCACATTCTAACATTCAGCTGATGATTATAAAAAGAGGCCTGTTCAGTCTACACAAAAACTGCAGGACGAATTGAGAGATTTTCTTAAGACAGTGTTACTGCATTTCATTCTGGTCCTTTCCACCTACCTTAGAGAAGGGACAACACAAATGACTTTATGTGCACCACATTTTCAGCAACGCTACACTTTATAGTAAAAGTGGAATTCGCATCTACAAACAAACTTAACATCACAGAGCTAGCGGAGCGCCGATGCGCAAAACATTCTGTCAGTGCTGTAGTTGCAGTTAAGGTGGAAAGAATACTGTATTGTTCACAAAGCGAAATGTAAGAGAAACTATAGCCATTTACGAGTAAAATGACTTTCTTGCAGTCACAAATTAAATTTTCTCATTGTGATGTATTACGTTTAGAACGTTTCATAAAAATTACAAGAAAATAACCAATGAATTTGGAAGGATAATTTAACTCTATTTCTAAGAGGAAGTCGACGGTTACAGAGCTGCCAAAAAGAATTTGAGACATTTCCATGTCTCATATTTTCTAATGGCAAGAACCTATTTTTTTATGGCTCTCAAAGTTTCACTCTAGCGCTGCTACTCAAATCTTACTAGATGTCTTGGCTAACAGATATCATCTTGAGGGCGGGCTACATTCAACACATCTACAGAATACATCACTGACTTTATGTAGATTCTACATGATACTTACAATTATCTGAGTATGTATAAAACCATAGAAACACTGCAAATCTAAGTAAAGTAGCCTGTGATCTATGTAATTGTGTTATTATACGTTTATATGTGTAATTTGTATCATGAAGATGTAGCTGCGTCATGATAACTGACAAAGATGAAAAGACTTATGAGCCGTTCCTATGGTAAGTATAGTGTTGCAATATTTCTAGGATTGTAAAACACCGAAACCGGCCAGCATCTCGGCTTTTAGCAGTTTTTCTAAGAAATACATCATGTAAGGTAGAGCCAGTGCTTCGCAAGTGAGCCGCAGACGGGAAGGAATCTGAAGAACTGCTTTATACTATTGAAGATGTTCAAAGAGTATGAATTAACAGTAAGTTGGGACTCAAGAATTGCAGAGGATGTATATCCGCTGTCATTTTAGTGTAGCGGTTAGACTTGTAATCTGACAAATGGCACGATTTTTTCGGTTTTCGGAGACAATGCAGTCATCAGATGTAAGTTGTTTAATTTCGTAAAGGGCAGATAGAACTGCAGTCCATCAAGTCGCTATTGGTTAGTAAAATTTGGAACAGCGAAAAAATATTGCAGTGAACTCCCTGCTCATTCAAATAACTATTGTTCAGTAAAACTGAGAATAGCGAAAAAATTATTGCAATAAATTAAGGATTAGACCTATCGTACACTCTTAGAGGCTGAACAGTGACTCTTATTCGTTTTTATAACAAACGACACGATTTCTTTGGAAATATCTACTTATTTAACATATTAAAGTTACCTGACACTGTGGTAGGAGGCGATTTTTAAATATAATGTTACAGTCTTTTCTATGAGAACTTTTTATTTGCCAAGATCACAAGGAAGGATACATGGATTCCTTGTTTCGTCCACTTAAATGGTCGTCTTCGGATAACATAAGAGAAAGCGGTGTCTACATCCACTACTGAAATAAGAGTCATTGTCACAATCGTGTTTACAATTCCAAAGTAAGAAATTGTAGTTTTGATTTTGTGAGTTTGGATTTCTAAATACGATTACGTCATATTTCAGTAATCGGTGTAGAATCTCCTTTTTATTACGTCATCTGAAGCTGGCCATTTTACTGGTTGAAACTAAAAATCTATGTATCCTTCCTTGCGATCTTGGCAAATAAAAAGCTATCGTGAAGAAGACTACAGAACTAAATTTAACATACTTACCACAAAACTGAATTCTGTTGTAATTTTAATCACGTTTATAGCACGACAACTGAAGTTTATGTTCGCTGGGTCAGACTATTTTACTTGATACCATACTTAAGAGACGTCCTTTGAAATTCCTCCTTGTTGGTATTTTGCAATCAGCGGTAGAAGACTTGATCCCAGTGTGAGAAACATTTGTGCCATTCGTTATGCGAAATTTTTACTTATGACATAAAGTGCGTAAATAAATCATTATTTATATGAGAAACCACACTCGTGAGGTAAAGGTTGTCTCTATGCAGGGCGTGTTAAATAGTATAATTTACAATACGGTTCTTACTAATTCAAACTGTGCAGCGACTAAATTCTATCGACACGCAAAACTGTTAAAATGTTTTGGAAATGTGGCAACAGTGACGGGTAGCACGTGGTTAGTCTGCAACATTGCAGCAGAAGTATCAGATACACAAGACTTCGTTAACGCTCGCGACCGCGCTTTCAGTATAAGTTTCCAAATGAGACCATACGGTTGTGAGAACATTAGTTGGTATGTCTATTCATCTTTCTATACTTTAGTTAAAAAATACCTGATCAATAATGATTGCAGACGTTTTTTACTGGTTTTGGACATGTCTACCACTTCAGGGGTTGACATCAAGCAGTTTTATTTACAAGTGAGAAGCCTTCTTTTACATTTCTTCACCAAACCTAAAACGGGAAAATACAGGATGGCGCAGATAAATGTAGTCTATGTAAGTATAAAGGAAGTGCAGCGAAATTAAAGAAACGAGTAGTTGAAATGGATTTACCGTTTATTTTCGACGAAAAATACAGTAAAAAAATGAATTTATTGAAGATGCTGAAAGTGAACCCCTGAAACATCAGTGCACAGCTATCCACGTCTAAGGATATTCATATTCTCCTGGTGTGAATTTCTGCTATCGACGGCGGCAACTTCACGGCTGAGATTGTCTTTCAGTTCCTGCATTGTATGTGGATTTGTGTCACAGACTTCAAGTGTCCCTCACTGGAAAATGTCACATGTTCTTAGATCCGGCGAACGTGGTGGCCATAAACGCTTGGTGACAGTTCGTTCCGCACAGAAGATATCATGCACTCGTTCCAGGGACACCTCATACGTGTGGCATGTTGCCCCATATTGCTGGAAAAAGCAGTGCTGTCTTCATATCCAGTGAGTTGAGCACCGACTCTATCAGATATTTTCATATTTGCAACCAAGTTGAGAGTAGTGTAAAAAATATAGGTCCAATCATGCACATTCCTTTTACACCGCACTAAACGTGGAACTTTTCACCATGGAGTGGTTGCTGGTACACAGTGTTAGGGTTCTCCGTTGCCCAGGACCTCGTGTTCTGCAAATTCTCATGACCGGAAAGATGAAACCATGCTTCACCACTCTTGCTGTAATGGAAAAGATCTAACAAACCATCACTGATGTTATTCAAAACTCACGTTCAGTAATCTACACGTTTCTGACTGTCATCCCCTCATAACTGCTGCACAACCATCGAGTGATATGGCTTCCAATTAAGACTTTTCGATACCAACTCGCCATTCCTCCAACTTACACACGCCTGTTGGGCCAGTTTTCGTGTATAATTCTTCGGGCTCTTAATAATTCTTCGGCGAATGTCAGCAGTAACTTCCGATGTGAGAAATGTAGAACTTCTTTGTAGTTTTACATTTTGTACAGATGAGTAGGTGCACCAATTTTTATAGACACTGTATTGCCCTCTTTGCTGATAGCCCTCCATCCGGATCCCTGACAACGAAAATTTAAAGGGATTTCTTACTAAAACCTGTATTCACATGTTGTTGTTGTTGTTGTTGTCTTCAGTCCTGAGACTGGTTTGATACAGCTCTCCATGCTACTCTATCCTGTGCAAGCTTCTTCATCTCCCAGTACCTACTGCAACCTACATCCTTCTGAATCTGCTTAGTGTATTCATCTCTTGGTCTCCCTCTACGATTTTTACCTTCCACGCTGCGCTCCAATGCTAAATTTGTGATCCCTTGATGCCTCAAAACATGTCCTACCAACCGATCCCTTCTTCTGGTCAAGTTGTGCCACAAACTTCTCTTCTCCCCAATCCTATTCAATACCTCCTCATTAGTTACGTGATCTATCCACCTTATCTTCACCATTCTTCTGTAGCACCACATTTCGAAAGCTTCTAATCTCTTCTTGTCCAAACTAGTTATCGTCCATGTTTCACTTCCACACATGGCTACACTCCATACAAATACTTTCATAAAAGACTTCCTCACACTTAAATCTATATTCGATGTTAACAAATTTCTCTTCTTCAGAAACGCTTTCCTTGCCATTGCCAGTCTACATTTTATATCCTCTCTACTTCGACCATCATCAGTTATTTTACTTCCTAAATAGCAAAACTCCTTCACTACTTTAAGTGTCTCATTTCCTAATCTAATTCCCTCAGCATCACCCGATTTAATTTGACTACATTCCATTATCCTAGTTTTGCTTTTGTTGATGTTCATCTTATATCCTTTTTTCAAGACATTGTCCATTCCGTTCAACTGCTCTTCCAAATCCTTTGCCGTGTCTGACAGAATTACAATGTCATCGGCGAACCTCAAAGTTTTTACTTCTTCTCCATGAATTTTAATACCTCCTCCAAATTTTTCTTTTGTTTCCTTTACTGCTTGCTCAATATACAGATTGAATAACATCGGGGAGAGGCTACAACCCTGTCTCACTCCTTACCCAACCACTGCTTCCATTTCATGCCCCTCGACTCTTATTACTGCCATCTGGTTTCTGTACAAATTGTAAATAGCCTTTCGCTCCCTGTATTTTACCCCTGCCACCTTTAGAATTTGAAAGAGAGTGTTCCAGTCAACATTGTCAAAAGCTTTCTCTAAGTCTACAAATGCTAGAAACGTAGGTTTGCCTTTTCTTAATCTTTCTTCTAAGATAAGTCGTAAGGTCAGTATTGCCTCACGTGTTCCAACATTTCGACGGAATCCAAACTGATCCTCCCCGAGGTCTGCATCTACCAGTTTTTCCATTCGTCTGTAAAGAATTCGCGTTAGTATTTTGCAGCCGTGGCTTATTAAACTGATAGTTCGGTAATTTTCACATCTGTCAGCACCTGCTTTTTTTTGGATTGGAATTATTTTATTCTTCTTGAAGTCTGAGGGTATTTCGCCTGTCTCATACATCTTGCTCACTAGCTGGTAGAGTTTTGTCAGGACTGGTTCTCCCAAGGCCGTCAGTAGTTCTAATGGAATGTTGTCTACTCCGGGGGCCTTGTTTCGACTCAGGTCTTTCAGTGCTCTGTCAAACTCTTCACGCAGTATCGTATCTCCCATTTCGTCTTCATCTACATCCTCTTCTATTTCCATAATATTGTACTCAAGTACATCGCCCTTGTATAAACTTTCTATATACTCCTTCCACCTTTCTGCCTTCCCTTCTTTGCTTAGAACTGGGCTGCCATCTGAGCTCTTGATATTCATACACATGGTTCTCTTCTCTCCAAAGGTCTCTCTAATTTTCCTGTAGGCAGTATCTATCTTACCCCTAGTGAGATAAGCTTCTACATCCTTACATTTGTCCTCTAGCCATCCCTGTTTAGCCATTTTGCACTCCCTGTCGATCTCATTTTTGAGACGTTTGTATTCCTTTTTGCCTGCTTCATTTACTGCATTTTTATATTTTCTCCTTTCATCAATTAAATTCAATATTTCTTCTGTTACCCAAGGATTTCTAGCAGCCCTCGTCTTTGTACCTACTTTATCCTCTGCTGCCTTCACTACTTCATCCCTCAGAGCTACCCATTCTTCTTCTACTGTATTTCTTTCCCCTATTCCTGTCAATTGTTCCCTTATGCTCTCCCTGAAACTCTGTACAACCCCTGGTTCTTTCAGTTTATCCAGGTCCCATCTCCTTAATTTCCCACCTTTTTGCAGTTTCTTCAGTTTTAATCTACAGGTCATAACCAATAGATTGTGGTCAGAGTCCACATCTGCCCCTGGAAATGTCTTACAACTTAAAACCTGTTTCCTAAATCTCTGTCTTACCATTATATAATCTATCTGATACCTTTTAGTATCTCGAGGGTTCTTCCACGTATACAACCTTCTTTCATGATTCTTAGCTGTATAGATGGTGAATATAAAGCACCGGAAATAAATGAGAGTTCTTTTCATTTGTCACCGTCTTGCTGTCTTGTCGCTTGTTGATAGGAGGTCTGGCTGAGTAGATGTAAGTTAGATAACCCTGTGTACTTTTCCGGCTAAATATTATATTACCATAATCTGTCGAGTTCGTTATTTCATCAGAACAACCAACTTGTCTCCTTACCATTAATGGATTTACTTTGTACATATTTTACATCTATTTCCGAGAAGAAACAGTTGAGATTGGTGATAATGATGATGATGATGTTTGTGGTTCGCTCAACTGCGCGGTAATCAGCGCTCGTACAAAGTTCTAATTTTTACACAGTCCAGTTTTCTCACAATCCAACATATTCACTGTCAGAAATGATGACGGTAAAATGAAATGACGAGCACAACACAAACAACCAGTCCCCGGGTAGTTAAAATTCTCAACCCCGCTGGGAATCGAACCCGCGACCATCTGATCCAGAAGCAGTAACGCTAGCCACTTTTTTTTTTTTACTTTTTTTTTCTAATAAGACGCTACCCTTTTTTTTTTTTTTTTTAATCTGGACAGGAAAGGAAAAACTACAAAAAAATGTCTATTTGCCACCGCCACTTGTATTCTAACAAAAAAATAAAATTAAATGCACCTCTTCAGGCGTTGGCACCTATCTACACCTATTCCAAAACAACTAACCTATTACTGCAAAGGTGTAGGAAAGGAAGAAAGTAGGGGGGAAGAGACATAGAGAGTAGCGATAAAAAAATGAAATTTGTTGTGAACAGGAACTTTTTTTTTGTTTTTAGTTTATTGTATTGCATTTTTGTTTTCTTTATTTTTCTTTGTTTTTTTTTTGTATGTATGTTTTTATTTATTCATTTTTTTGTATTATGGCAGTCGTTGCACCACAATTCTAGGAGTCGCTTGCGCCGTCTGATTGGCGGAACATCCAAACGTGTCTTCTCGAAATTTTAGTGGGGATTCCGTGTGTAGTACGTTCAGAACATCATATCGGCAAAAAAGCATCAGCATCTCATGGCTTGGACGTTCCAGCTGGAAGGCGGGTCATGAAAGGCGCTCCGTAGAAAATTGGAAAAGAACTGCTTGTATCTGGGGTTGCGAACAAGTGCACAATGTCGATCGTTAAGGTACGTCCAATAACCTAGTTCTGATTTCTCATCGGGCCCAAAAAGGTAGCGGACTGTATGACCGCGTATCCAATTCACGGCATTAGTTTTTGTTGTGGGGTAATGAATCACATCCGGGAATAGAAGCGTCAGGAAAATAATCTGAGCAGGCGGCTGTCGGGTGAGGAAAGCCAGGATACGCTGCGCGAGCCTCCAGACGTCAGCAGACGGACCACATGAGAACCGATGAGCGTCCGTGTCCTCTACACCACAGTGAACACAGAGTGGTGTGTCAGCAAGGCGGATGCGGTGCAAACGAGACTGGTTGACCTGTTTGCCATTGACGGTGATATACCAGGTGGACTGAACGCTGGTGTCGAGGTAACCAGCATGCACTGCTTTCCACACACGGCGCCATATGATCTGGGGAAACTTGTGTTCAATGGGGTTGGGGGTTTGACACATTTGTAAGGTGTCGTATACAATCTTTGTCTGGAGTATACGGAGAAGGGGTAAGGAGTGCAGAATGTAACTGATTTCAAAGAAGAAGTACCGAAAGTGATAAAAGGGGGGTGGAATGTCGGATAACATGACCGGGGCTGACATGGAGACTGGTGCGTATTCACGCAAAAGCAGTCCGGTCAGGCTCGTCGGGCAGCGACGCCAGACTTTCAGTTGGGAGCTAACAAAAAGTGCGGTAACTCTGTCTGGCACATGGAATAAGCCCACTCCACCACGCTCCCGCGGGAGGGCAAGGGAGGAATATTGAACTTTAAATAACATCCCGGCACAGACAAAGGATCCCATCGCCATCAACATACGACGTGCGAGGGTAATCGGAACCGGGAACACTTGTGCCACATGGGGGATGCGTGAGGCGTGATAAACATTCACGTATTGCGCGCGCTGTATAATGTCGAGGGATCGAAGCCGGTGGTCCACAAGGCCAGCCCTGATCGTTTGTAGGAGACGTCGACCGTTGGTTGCCGCTGAGCGACGGAGGTCATTCATAAAATCAATGCCCAAACAGCGGACGCTGGTGGCCACACTTAGAGGAGCGACAGATCTTTCTGGTAGACCCTCACCAATGAGCAGAACCTTCGATTTGGAAATGTTAAGAGAACTGCCCGATGCCTCCCCATAAGTCGTCACCCAAGTCAGAGCAGCGCGAACATCGTCTTCATTGCGGAGGTAGAGGACTAGATCGTCAGCATAGGCTGTACAACAGAAGCGGTGCCCATGCAATGTCAGGCCCACCAGGCGTTGGCGAAGCCCCTGTAGGAGGGGCTCTAATGCCAAAGCATACAGTATCGTGGAAAGTGGGCATCCCTGTCGGACAGAGCGCTCGATCGCTAGAGGCGCGGTGAGGCGACCATTACAGAGTATTCTTGAAGTTGCGCCGCTCAAGAGCCGCATTACCACGGTGATTGTACGAACCGGAAAACCCATGTGTTGGAGGACCGATTTCAGAAAAGTATGGTCGAAACGGTCGAAAGCTTGACGGAAGTCAAGCGATGCCAATGCGCCAGGTAAATGTCACGAGCGCGCGAGCGCAATCATGTCCCTATAACGGCAAAGGGCCGTATGGATGTTGTTGTCACCGCCCAACGAAGTCTGATCAAGGGAGGTGACGGATCTTGCTGCCTTCTTGAGGCGTGAGGCCAACAAACGGGTGAAAATTTTCATGTCACTGTTGAGTAGAGTGATGGGCCGGTAATCACAGATCCGTGATCGCCCATGTGGCTTAGGGACCAGGATGATGACCCCATCAAGGAAGGTGGCTGGGATCATCGTTGTGGGTGACATCAATTCACGACAGATGGACGTCCAAGCAGGTAACAAAAGGTAGCTAAAATACTTGTAAAAGTCGAGGGGGAGGCCGTCAGGTCCAGGGGACTTGTTGGCAGCCCCCACCTTGATAGCATCTAGGACTTCATCAGAGGTCACTTGTCCCTGAAGTTCTTGAGCCACATCCTCTGGCATGGTGTTGACAGTCATTGCTGCCACCTCCTCAATTAAGGTCGGGGGATGAGGGACGGCAGCGAACAGTTGACGGAAATGAGAATAGAAAGCGTGACCAATGTCGCATTGCGTAGTGTGTCGTCGTCCTTCCGCATCTGTGAGATCGTGGATGAGGGTTCGACGACGACGTCGGCGTTCCCTGAGAAGGTGGTACATCGATGGCGTTTCATGAGGCATATGGTCACGGGTGCAGGATCTGACAAGAGTCCCTTCTAAGCGCCGTCGCGTGAGGGAAGTGACCTGCGCTTTAGCACGATGCACCATCATCTGACGATCAGGAGAGAAGGCCATCGAAGTGCAGTCACGAAGGACTGCATAATAAAAGTCCATGGTGCTCGCTTGCCAGGCTTTGAAGTCTTTGCCATATCCTATCAGCGCCCTGCGCAGAGCTGGTTTCGCGCATGATACCCACCACGATAAGGTGGATGCGTAGGCGGGGCGACGACGATGACAGAGGGCCCACGCATCCTCAACGATTCGTCGGCAGTCAGGGACAGTCAGGTGGGAAACGTTGAATTTCCACAAGCCGCGGCTGTGCCACACTTGTTGGCGGGCGAGGACGACATCGCAGATGTAGGCGTCATGGTCAGAGAAAGCCAGAGGCCATACTTCGGCATGTCGCGTGTCGGCAGCAAGGGAACGTGTGAGGTATATACGATCGAGACGACTAGATGAATGCGCCGTATAATATGTGAAACCTGCACGGGTGCCATGCACCTTTGTCCATGTGTCAACAAGCTGGAGTCTGTCGATGATGACGGAGAGGGCCGCACAAGGGGAATGATGCGGTAATTGATCTTCAGGCCTTTGCGTGGAGTTGAAATCGCCACCGAGGACCATATCATCTAGGGGACCCTCAAACAGCGGCGTTACCTCGTCAGCAAAGAAAGTGTGTCGATCACGACGTCGACTGGAGCCGGACGGCGCATATACATTGAGGATACGGACGCCGAACAGCGTGAGAGCCATACCCCTAGCATTAGCAAGGTACACTACATCTTCAGCAGGGAGTCCAGAACGGAGGAGGATGGCAACTCCACTACCGTTGTCAGAAGCATGGGAGATGTGTGCCACGTAGCCAGTGGGGGCATGGAAATCGGCGACAAAAACTTCTTGGAGGAGGGCAATGTGGACATCAGCAGCATAAATGGTCTCACGGAACATTGCCAGTTTATGGGGGGCCCGAATGGTGGCCAGATTCATCGTCACTATGCGGTAATGTTGGGGGCGTGCTCCCACCATTGGCACAGATGTTCCGGCAGAGATGTCTGGCTGGCGTGTAACATCTGACGTAGTCACCGTTGTCGTAATCACTGGCTGGAAGGTGGGTCAGGCACCTCCATGGGGCACTGCCTGATGGGAGGACCACCATCTCGAACTGCTCCTTCGTCGATATCATCAGCCCAGGAGACTGGAACAGACGGTGAGCGACTGTCACACTCCTCGAGGGCGAGTTGTAGCGACGCTGCTGTAGTGGGGTCCAGGGAGGCACCCTCCTTGGATTCCGTCATATTCGTGTGAGATCGTTCTTCAGATGGGACATCAGGAGCAGCCTCTCCTGTCGTCAGAACGCTCGAAGGGAGATCACTGTCGTGTATCAGCTCCACTGCCTGTGATGCCACATGAAGAAGTGTGTCGTCAGATGGCGTTTGACTCCTCTTCTTCCGTTTTCTGGGCGACCGTTGCTTTCGGAGGTGCTGTTCTGAATCAGAATGTGGATGTTCGATTTCCGAGGTCGCGCCAGTCTGAAGAAAGGCAGAAGTAGGCACCGCATTCGCGTCGATGTCCATCGAGCTCTGGAGAGTTGGTGGTGTCGTAGCCGTCAGAGGAGATGGTGCCGGTGAGGCCATGGCAGCACCGTCATTTCCAGTGGGGAGTGCCGGGTGGAGAAGAGGTGCTTCCTGAAGTGACGCATCGGGGCTGCGTACGGCTGTGGCGTAGCTATCTGGTAAAGAAGCGGCCGTCACTTTGGGAGCTGAGTCACTGGTCGGGACCTGGAGCAAACGTCGGCGGAGACATTCTGACCGAACATGGCCCTCCTGTCCGCAACCGGCACACGTCCGCGGCTGGCCATCATACATAACGATGGCTCGCACGCCACCTATCAGCAGATAGGATGGTACATGTTTGGAGAGTTCGATTTTGATTTGGCGGACACCATTCAACACGTTGTATGTCGTGAATGTCTGCCATTTCTCCGCGATGTGCCCCACAACATTGCCATAGGGTCGGAAAGCTTCGACGACCACATCTTGCGGCACTTCGAAAGGGAGCTCAAAAACCCGGATTGTTCGAAGTCCGAAACCAGCGTGATCGACCGTCACCTCTCCAATATGCCCGTCAGAATGTTTGAACTTGAGTCCGCGTGCGTGTTGTCGCACTACGTTAGCACACGCTTCCTCCGTCGTCATCTTAATATAGACGATGCTGCTAGTGATAGAGAAATGAATACCTATCACTTCCTGAGGGTCCAGACGTAGCTCTTCGCGAATGAATTGCTCAATTTCAAAAGCGCGTGGTCTAGCATGTTCGGCTTGGAATGTTACTTTAACTGTCGCTCGGCGGTAACAGTGCGCCATGAGGTGCAATAGAAATGGACGCTACACAACACGAAATACCGTGACGCGGAAGTAAACAAACTACGGTGCGCTGTCCGGCGCACGGAGCCGGTCCGCACGCGACCACGGCCGAAAGCCGACTGCCACTGGACCAAGAGCTGCGGACATCGAGGCTGGTGACGGACTGTTCGGTATGGAACAACCGAACACTGCTTTTCAGTTGACACCGATCTTTTCCCTGCTGTGTGCAACCATTTATAGTGAAAGTTAAGTAGGTCTCTTTGGTTACAGGTTCCGAACAATGATGTGTGGCAGCCCGCTAATTGTGACACTGGAAATTACGCCACTAATTAAGTGTTATACGACCAGCGTCCTACCGGTACCAGATCCAGGCTCCATCTATTTTCTGTTGGTTTAGGGGATAATTATCCTCGATGCAGTGTGCCTGTCATCATTGAGATTATGTAGATTAATCTATAAGGATCACAAATTCCTTAGCTGATACTACAAAAGTTGATTACCCCTCCGGCTGTCAAATGATAGGATGAAACAAACGTAACGGTATAACGACTCGTCCACTAGCATAGTCACAGAGGTAAAGGGGCGGCGGTCTGTATCTTGACGGCAAGAGGAGTTCTTACTCGATGGTGTCCTGTACTGATACGATCTCTTCGTTCACTTACTTTGATACGCATCATTTCTTTCCCATTTTTTTTCCAAAGATCGTCACTTGTTTTGCCGATTCCGGCGCTACTGGAGCATCTGTGGGCAGAGTCTTTCTGATGTCTTTCCCCAACCTTTCGAAGCAAAGGGGACTGGGATTTCTAAAGGAGTGGTTGAACCTAATTCCATGGGGGCGTAAAAGCTGAGTGTCAACCCTGTCATCCAGGTTGGGGGTTGGAACGACGGACCTACACCTCATTATTCCGATCTCCAAAAAATCCTAGTCAAAAGTGTCAAACGGATGAATAAACAGCTGCAACGAACAAGACAAACGGAAAGGACAACGACAATTAGATATTGGAAAATTTAAGATCACAGTTCAATGTGTAACGATGCCTGAGAATAAAGAGGATTGGATTTTACTGTTTTGAGTGAAACATGGAGAGAGGAATGGTAATTATATGACATTTTTCAGCGGTATAATAAAACATTATAGAGCAGAAGCCATAACATCTTAATAATTGATGTATATGCACTAACTGACGCTGCAGAGTAAACAGAAAATATGTTTTTTCATAGGCGGGTAACTGTGCTTTATGCGCAGGATCAAAAAGGACATCGTTCACATGGGCAAATAAAGTGCACCATTTACGGCAGCCCCACTGAGCAAATGGGGTCACATCAATTGAGGTTTGTAGCCACTAATAATTAAAAATCTTACAACTGATTTCCCACTCCCAACTAAACTTGGATTCTGCCCAAAACTTACAACGCTCACAAAATTTTCTCTAGGTCATGATCGTTATCCCCAATTTCAGTTATTATGAACACTGTCATGTCATCTTGTACGACGGAGAAGATGAAGAAGTGCATGAACCATTTCCTGTAATGTATTTTAATTTGAAAATAGTATACATGTGCAAATGAGAACTAAATACCTCAAAATTATTGTATTCTGGCATTATAATTTGTGGTTACGTGAAATGAAACCTATGCAGAGTGCATACGCTGTTGTGAAACTTCGTAGAAAAGGTGTGTTGGGCCCGGGCTAGACGAGTAATTATGGTCAAAGTACATCCCTCACTATTTACTCTGGATCCTTACCTGCCTTACACTTTTTTGTGCCCATCTTGGAAGTTAAACTAGCTGAGAAGTAATTTTCATAAAAGCTGATACTCGTGCATTTCAAAGATTACGGAATACTTCTTTACTGAATTCGATAAAAACTGAATAATCAGCAAAACAGAAAAACATAATGTTGAAAAAATATTCTTGAGTGATAAAATGATTTTTAATGGCAGTGTCATCTACTGATCTGTTATTAGGTTAAAAAAAATACCCTTTTGGTTCACAATGTGTTGGCGAAATCTGAAGAAAATCAGCCCAGTGTCTGTTTCCAG
Source organism: Schistocerca gregaria (assembly GCF_023897955.1). NCBI lineage: Eukaryota > Metazoa > Arthropoda > Insecta > Orthoptera > Acrididae > Schistocerca > Schistocerca gregaria. Next base: position 418,086,643 of record NC_064921.1, on the reverse strand, counting down.
AGACATCCTGAAACATTGGAGGATCTACGTAAATACGAAGTTGGCTCTGCGGTTGACTACTGCGAGAGCGTACAGGAAGTCCAATTTTCCGGCCCGGAAAGCAGTGCAATTTTCAAAGCCCCGGGCGCTGCCATCGTGTGAAGCTCTCCTTTAAACATTCATAGTTCCATCAGGGGCACTCTCTGCAGTCCCCTTCTGATTGCTCGCCCAGTAAAATAAAAAACCCGTCTGTGACCTAATGACCTTGAAAGTTTATTAACTTCGCTGCAGAACAGATTCCGTTAATTTCTGGTTGCTCGCCCAGTAAAAGAAAAAGCCTCTGTGACCTTATGAGCTTGAAAGTTTGTCCATTTCTTTAACCCTAATTTACTTTTAGGGCTTGTATCCTATTTATTTATGAATGGAGTATCTGTGTTGACAAAGCATAACTGCCGCCAAGTGATGCCACACAAAACATGAGACTGCGATCTTGCATCTTCGCGAATGATGTACCTTATCGATAAAATTCACCTTAAAGCGGTTCATTATTCCAAGGCAAATATCAATGTTGTTTATCAGTGGACAATGGTGGAGGATGTTTGATTTTCCTTTATTCTATGTATCTGCTGCAGATTATTTTTCATTTTTCGACAAAGTGCGAAAGGCTTTTAGTTAGTTACAATAAACCTAAAAGCGGAGTCTCCTGCTTATTCAGCCTAAGTTATATTACTCACTGTCGCACTAAAAATTTATTTAATAGATTTCCTATTTTAGGTCGTTTTAGTGTCATTATAACAGTTGAAACGAGAAAGGAATAGAAGTTATTGAAATGTGGTGTTACAGAAGAAAGCTGAAGATTAGATGGGTAGATAGCGTAGCTAACGAAAGGATACTGAATTGAATAGAGCAGAAAAGAAAATTATGGCAAAATTTGATTAAAAGGGTGATCGGTTAATGGCACACATTCTCTGGTCTAAAGGAATCGTCAATTTGGAGTAGACTGGAGCAGTGGTAAAGGGAGAGGTGTGGGTTATGAGGGGACGTAAATATTGTGGAGGGAAGCTGGAATTCAGAAGGAAGTACAAATGCATGTAGGCTGCAATAGTTAAGTAGACGTAAAGCGTCTTGCACAAGATACGTCGATTACCGTGGAGAATTGTATCAAGCCAATCGCCTTAGAACTGAAGACCCCAACACCAAGAACTAGTGACATAGATTCGCAAACTAGCGAGAGCATGATGATATTTACAAGCAATACTGCGGTATTAAGAACACGGCATTCAACAGCGTTTTTATTTGAGAAACCTTCTAAACTTATTCAGTGATTCTCCCGGTCGAAGTTTTCTCCTATACGATGCTGTAAATAACTTTCTTTTTCAGTAGTTGTTTGAAAAATTTTTCCATTAAGTCTAAAACTTAATGACTACACACTGGCGTCAGCCACGGTTATGTCCGAAAAACGGCTTCCCTAGAAAATTATCAGCGACTTGTCTTTCAGTGTTGAATCTGCGAAACTAGATATTTACCTGTAACGATAGTTCAGTGAGGTAGGAAGGAGAGTGTCTGCGAAGTTTGGAATACAGGAGAGGGATACTTGTAGAAATAGAGCTGTGTGGAGTGGCTGGATAGCTCAGTAGGTCAGCGAAATGCTGTGCCTGGCAGATTTAATTAGCCAGGAAACACCATGACAGGACAAATTCTACTGTCGAATGAAATAATTTTGGAGATTTCTATGTGATGTTTTCTGTACTTTATCATTATAGCTGTAGTATAGGTTGAATAAATCAGCCAACCGGTTGATAACTAAACATTTATTTAGCCCTTGAGCTAGATTTCGAGATTACTAAAAATATCTTTTTCAGGAGGAGTGGGTCTTGTTATATCTCATAGTGGTAAATTGCATTAGCTGAAGCCGCGCAGCTCTTCTCATATATAAAATTCAAATAAAAACCAGAAACATCACATGCCACGGGTTAAGACAGCAGTCAGATTACAGAATAAATGTACAGATGTTTTCGCTCACTGGTAAAGGCTCTGGTCAATGTAAAACTATAACAGGGGCCCAAAGTAAAAAAAATATTTGCATAACTAAGTGTTCATCATGCCAAAGACGAAGGCCAACTAATGTAATTTAACACCATGTGATGTAACAAGTTCCACCCCTTCTGAAAAATATATTTTCAGAAATATCTAAACCTAAGCCAAGGGCTGAATAAACCTTTGGTTTGCAACTGGTTGACTGATTTTTTTCAACCTCTTCAAATTTATGCAGTTACTGATTTGCAACCATGTTTAAGGTAACTGTAGTACTGTTGTAAATATATGATTCCAAGAATTCCTTTTTCGTTTTACACTAGAACGTACTGAAACAGCCAGATACGACCTGGTTAAATATGCCATATAAATTAGTAAAATGATGCTGTTAAAAGATATCCACAGTCGTACAAAAGGGAAGGCCATACCTGTTTCATTTTTAGACACGACTGTATTTTTAAATGTTGCAGATCGTTGGGTTTGAGGAATTGCTTGACACTGATATTTAAAATATTTACTATAAAACAGTCTTGCTCATGATTTATCTCTTCTGCTGGAGAATCACCAGCAGAAAGAGGTTCCTGCTCAATGGTCTGAAGATGACCACAGTAGTGGTCGAAACGGTCACCTTAATAAACAAATAGTGAACAAGACTGTTTTATAGCAAATGTTTGTAACACATTGATCACTGTCACTCCCATAATGTATTCAAAAGTAACTGATATTTAAGTTTATATGCACGAATAAACTGTCAGTAACATAAAATACGTATCTTAACCTGTCAACAGCTGGATATAGCTTGACCTGCTATCACGTGTCTATCATTGGTGGCCAGCCATACTACATATGTAATAAGTAAATACAAATGCAAAAATAAATATCATACCAGAAAAAAATATTAATCAACCCCTAAACAGAGGACAGTGTTCACTTTTGAGCGGTGTAGATGGTACAGAACAGATGGCAGGCGGCCATGGGACAGCTACAACGCTGGCGTAGGTCATGGGAGTGATGTGATGTGTACGTGCGGGTAGTGTGTATGGAATCAGTGCAGTGAACCGAAATGGCAGAAAAGAGCTGCCGTGTTGCGTGCGGCCTGGAACACAGCTTGCATGAAGCTGCTCATTTGTTGATGTAACAATGTAACTGAAAGGAACTGGAGTCTAGTGACGCACATTATCAATGACATTAAGTCGCGTGCGCCTCAATAATTCCTATTGTAAGTGAATGCAGGTCACATTGGACTCGTATACAGGAGAACTAACTTTCAAATCCTCGCCTGGTGATCCAGCTTTATGTTTTCTGTGATTTCACTACACGGCTCAGGCAAATTCCCCGATGATTCCTTCGAAAAGGCCATGGCAGATTTCCCTGCCCATCCTTTCGTAATCCAAACTTACGCTCCGTCTTTGATGGCTGCGCTATTGACAGGATTTTAAACTTTAATCTACCTTTCTTCCTTCCTTCGATCCTTCCTTCCGTATGAAAGTATGTACATGTTAACCAGCTTCCGAGCGAAAATGCGACGAGAACTGTATGAAACGAGACATTTGAAATAAAGTACCTGGCACGCTTCCCTTCTGCATTTGACTGAATCACCCAGAGACTGGACACTAGCTGACCGAAGATGTGAAATGTAGTCACGATTTGGTCTGTTTTCATACAATGTTACGCACGGACGTCACAATGAATCGTTTAATCGCCCCTGTTTGGAGAGTGTGGTTCAGATGGTGCGCCAGTACCTCATCTCGTACCTTCCAAACATTACAGAAGTTTTCCAGCAAAACTTCCGGGTCTAGCACTTTTGGAAGAAAGGATATTGCCGGCATGGTTAAAAAATGTTCGAATGTGTGTGTATTCCTAAGGGACCAAACTGCTTAGGTCGTCGGTCCCTAGACTTACATGCTACTTAAACTAAGTTGAACGAACCTATGCTAAGAACAACACACACACCCATGCCAGAGGGAGGAGTCGTAGCTCCGGCGGGAGGGGCCGCGCAGTCTGCGACATGACGCCACAAACCGCGCGGCACGGTATGTGGATTGGCCTCAGTCTAGAGGAATGTTCCTAGACTGAATGGTCACTCTGTGAGACAGGACATTTACTTCAAATTTTCGCTAAGGAAGTGTCGTTTTTTCTTCGACATATCCATGATGCGTGTGCTGTGTACACTACAACATAACAATGTTCACTGGGTGGTGTCCGTACGTCCTTAGATGGCTGATCGGGCACTTGATTGCACCTCGACTCGCACACTACAGTACTCGAGCTTAATGAAATAAAACCGCCTCGGCCATTTAAAACAGCATGTGAAATGTAGTAGCATATCTGCAATTTGCTAGCTGAACGATATGTAGTCCTCAATGAATGACTTTACCTTGAAAGTCTCCTTTCATTGCTATTACGCTTTTTGCTGACAATATAATGGCAAATTTTAATTATGAGTTGTTTTGCAATGATTTGTGTGTCTCTGCAACAGTCAGTTTCAATTATTCGAAATACGTTCTTTCAGCAATCTTTTGGTATCTTCCTGAAGAATTTCGTTTATTTTGGGATCGGTTTAGGCTGCAGCCTGTGGGAAATGATATGGGGTTTTTGGAACAACATGGAGTTACATTTCGAGTTTACAATCTCTATTATGTCTCTTCTGTTATCTTAGGGAGGGAGTTTGGCTTTGTCAGGTGTTAGCGAGGGCTGGTTTAAAGTTTCTACATTGTTCAAGAAACTGCGTAAGCTCTTTTAAGGGAATTTCTGTGAGCCTTTCGGGCTCCTATCGATATTGATTTCTAACAGAAGTCATTATCATTGATTGAGAGCCACGTAGGGGGAAAAAGAGGGAGTGGAAGGAGGTTTCGGCCGACACTGTTCGGGAGGGCCGGAGGCAGGTGTGCCGGCTCGGCCAGGCATCAGGAAGAGAGCAGCAATACTGAAATACTGAGTTTAAGTGCGGCCAGACGGGGCCAGTTGTTATGGAACGGCTGAGGGAGTGGGTTTTAGGGGGTTGGCTCCCTGAGGTCGCATGAGTCACCTGCGTGATTATTGGGATCTACCGTGCAGTGCTACTCAGAGGAACGCCTTGCTCTGGATTGATGCTTTTTGGTGTGAACTGGCTGCATCAGGAATGTGCATGTGTTAATCCATTGGGATATTTCAAGTCTAAAATTGATTTGGTCAGCAGTAGTGTTGTGTGTGTAACTTGAAGGTGTAGTCTTTATGTGGTTTTCCAGCAAGTGATTCAATTTCAGACTGGCTGTAGAACCTGCTGTACAATCTTGTTTTACTGCATTATAGGAAACGCTACAGATTTAAATGGTAATCGATTCTGCTCGTGTTTGTGTTTTGGCAGAAGTTGTAGTTTGGGTGAATACGACGCATGGTATACGAAAATAGTTTTGCGTGGTTGGGATTTCCTAACTAACGTTTGAATACGAACTGAGGCCAAGATGGTGAGCGAAAATTCTTCGTGTTTGTTTTAAATTGCACTGTACTTAGTAGGAGCAGTTAAAATATAGTCTCTTATACCATTTTGGAGAGGAATTCAGTTCCAAACTTTGGAAGTATGTGATTCTCACATTATAGACATACTGATTAGAACACCTTTGTAACCTAGAAAAGTTCATTTGTTTCTTAAACTGTGAAGCTGCTGTGCAGTCTGAATCAGATTTTGGAATTGTTACATCGCACTGTGCTGTTTGTTTAATACCTGTTCCATTAAGTAGTTTAATTCACGAAGACAGTTGCCACTGAAGGTCTATAATACGGCATGTTTCATTTGTGGCTCACCAAATCAGTATAAATTTTACTGCACTGCTGGCCATTGCTTTCCTGAATTTCTTATAGTTGTTAAAACTAGAGTACAAATTTATTAAACTTTTAAATTACTTGCAATACATTTATTATGATGACCGCCGTTTGAGCTAGAGGTCTTCTGGAAGCATACTGAAATTTCGTTAATGACACTGTATTTAAAAAAACTCAGAAGTTTGAAGTATTTGTGGCCGTTTATGCCGATCCAAGTTGTGTCCACTCCCTTTGTTCATACTTATGTGAATGTGTACCACGCCGTGATTTAAGATTTTACAGGATTTTAGCCTTGTGGCCCTGTTTATTTGAAATGTAATCTTAGTTTTTACTCTGTTGCCCTTCTACCCTTGTTTGTGGCTCCTCCTATTGTCTGTTACTTTTAGGGCGCCTAACCCTGCCGGGTTGTGATTGTTTGTGACGGTGCCAGTTTAAAGATTCTAGTTCTAAATTCGATTTTGTACCGTTTCAGAAAAAGTTTACAATGAGTGTCTATTATTTCATTATGGGTAGCCTGCACGAAAACCTTTTAAGAGGTGTAGTTACTGGAAACTATAATTTAATTTTAGTTGTAGTGGCCTGGCGGCAGTTATTCTGACGCCAAAGTGCCGTACTATTTCGTATGGTAAAGGCAAAAGAGAGGTAATTCTGACGTCAATCTTTATAATGGAAGTGAAACTTAAGGAAAATCAAGGCCCGTCGATGGGATTTGTCGACCTATAAAAGAAGTTCGACGATGTAAAATGATGCACGATGTGGGACATTCTCAGGAAAATGGATGCAACCAATAGAGGAAGACAGGTGCTAGACAATGTTTACAGGAGGGAGAAACATGAATCTAAGACGAAGAACGAAACGTTGGTGTCCGAAAGGGCGCATGACACATGTTTAGTCTGAATTATTTTGCACATTTCATTTAATACAGCTGCTACTTAACATCTGTTGCCACCAGCTTTATGACGTACATACGCAAATATTATGTGAGTAGTTAATTAATTACATTCTGCAATTGCAATACATCAGCAATAAATACTGTTCCTTGACATGCAGCTGGGGTTCAAATGGGAAAAGGTAAGTCAACAGCTGCTGTTGTGGAAAGCTGCCGATTTTTGAATGCACTGTGTAGTGATTGAGTCTGTAATTAAGACATTTTGAGGAACATAATTTCGAGGGGCTCTCTAACAGCAGTATTAGACAATCATGTTCTCAAGTTCTGTTCGCATCTTAGTGGTTCAAGTAATTATTGATTTAATTATTATTTAAAGTCTAGATTCAGTGAGTGCCGATCAGAAGAAAAACCGTTAGTGTCACTGTTTGGCGTGTAAACAAGTTTTGGTTAGTTTCTTGCTCGAAAATTAGTGCTTAATTTTTTAACAGTTAGTCATGTGAAATTCATCCCTGTTTCCTACATTAAGTAAGCGTATGTGTCTGTTTTCGTTAAATATTTGTGGTCTTAAGAAGCTTTCCTAATATATGAACATTATGTTCATATATTAGAGCGTAGCTTGATATTAGAGTGTTGCCTAAGATTCGTTTTGTTTGTTGACATTTCGGTTTCTATGGATTTATTTATCTATTGCCATTTATTTTGTAGTTCTCTGTTGCTATCTGAGTTTACACATTGTTATTTTATCATCTATAGACAATGAGTGGAGCTGTGGAAGCTAGAAATGGAGTGCCGAGTGGAGAAATTGGGACATTTTCCATATGTTTTTCTGTTTGAAAGCGGTATAGGCGTGACAGCAGGGGAGGCAGCCAGAACCAATTGCCCCTGCATATGGGAATAATGGCACTAGACAAACTACGAAAAAACTGGTTTTCTCGTTTAAGGAGGATCGTTCTGACGTTAGTGACTCTCCGTGTTCATGAAGACCTTAGGGGTTTGACGAAGACCATTTAATAGCATTAATCAACAATCATCCGCGCCAGTGCACACAAGAACTGGCAAATGTGATGAACCGTGATCATTCCACCACCGTGCGACATTTGTCTGCACTGGGGATGGCTCAAAAATTGAATTTATTATTCTCGTATGCTCTAAGTCAGAATCACAAAAATCGCAGTTAGCCGTACATTAGATAGGCAAAACAATGTGAACATCTGGATGTACCTGGGAATGGGTTATTAATAAGAGGCTGGACCCCCATTTTCCCGTAATACAGTTCAGATTCTTCTTGGAATACTGGCATATAAAGACTGTATAGTCTCCAGTGGAATATTGTGCCACCATTCGATCAGAACGTCTTATAAGTCCTATAGTGACGAGGGAGGCGGAAATCTGCTCCGGAGTCTGCACTCCAATACTGCCCACAAGGGATCGATAACGTTCAAGTCCGGTGACAGTGGTGGCTAGGGAAGACGCTGCAGCAGTTCACTTGCGTGCTCTTCATAACACGATTCCACTATCTTGGCTGTTTGAATCGGTGCATTATCATCCTGAAATGTGACATCGTTTTTTGGGAACAACATTTGAATTATGGGGTGCACATGATCACTTGAAATGTTCATATAGCCTTTGGGTGTAACATGGCCTTTGAGAGTAATCATAGGACCAGCAGAATGACATGATATGGCTGCCCTCACTATCACACTTCCACCTGAATCCTTAACCGTTGGAATCAAGCAATCAGGATTGTCGGCTTCTTTTAGCGTTCTCCAGACGTAAACCCGGCCCGATGGTGGAAATAATGAAAACGTTGACTGTTCGGACAATATGACATGTTTCTACTGATGAGCCGTCCAATATTTATGGTCGTGACACCATTTTTTACACTTCTTTGCATGGTTGCCGTCACTAATGGTTTCGGTATACCAGATCGTCCATGAATATTCGCTCTATGAAGTTCTCGGCGGACAGTGTCGTTAAATACGTGGATATTGAACTATACAGTCACTTTAGACGCCACAGTTTTGTGTTCTTTCGACACAATTCGTGTTAGCGTACGACGATCTCTGTCATTTAGTTTTGATTTGCGCACACTATTACATTTCATCGATTATGTTTTTCCGTGTTTTGTACAGGCTGTCATGGCTGTTGAAACAGATGCTTTTGAAAAGTTCAATAAGTTGGCTGTCTTGGCCACTGATGCTCCATCTAATCGGACCCCCACAATCTGACCTTTTTGGAACTGTTAGGTCTTTCATTGCACGTAGACCTCGGCCTCTGAATGCAGATATGAAATCTGCTCTCCTCGTAAACAACCTGCACTGATGTCTAGTCTGTAGTGAACACGTACAGTCCAGCACAACACGTGCCTTACTGCGTTGTTGACCGTCAAACACAACCATCCCATTACGATCACTGTTCACATTACTTTTCCTATTCCCTGTATGTGCATCTCTGCTAGTTTGACAGGAATTGTCTGATGTACAGCGCAGACCATCCCTATACTTTATCATTGCTTGTGACGGGAAACATTGTCTTTATCCTAACACAAGGGGAGGAAAAGAAAGCCGCAACTCCCCCTACAAAGACCTGCGTGTAGCCGCCAAAGATAATATTATGCATCTAGTGGAACAACGACGGCGTGGTGTACTACGAATTTCTTCCCTGAATTGTAATCAATACTGGTGACATTTATTGTTAGTATTTTGTCTAGGAATCCTGCATACTAGGTTCGCCAGACAAACAATCAAACAACTCGAATTAATGAGTTTTATTATAATGAGACAAGACATAAGTACTCAAATTTGACATATGTATAGCAAGCAGAGGGCGACATAAAAAATAATCAGTCTTCTTCAGAATAGACAAACTCAGATCTGTGCTATCTAGAGAGTACTAATGAATTGGCTAATGTTGAAGCTGCTATCGCTGTGGGCTCCCAGCAGTTAGGCGCGGCTCTTAAGTCCTCTTCATTTGAGGGGCCGCTACTGTGTCGTTGTCGTCCTGGAGGGAGGTCGGTCAGGGTGCGATTGGCTGACTGCTTCTCACAGCCGTCACTTCTCCTTCGTTCCCGACTGGCGCGCCGGCGGTGACTTCACGTCTCAACAGTCAACAACTGAGACGTCTTACAGACGGAGACACAGAAAAACAATGAGGAGAACAGAATGAAGTGACGCTTCTTCACGCTAACGCCCACCCACAGTGTGCTAGACAAAAAATGCTTAGCAGGAGGAGGGTTGGAAAACCATTCTGTAGCCACATTATTTACCAGATTTTTATGCACTCGGACTTCTACGTTTCCCGTTGTCTATTGCACAATCTTAAAGGAACTTCCTTGTCCGATGAGAATGTGCTGCAAACATGATTCGACGAGTTCTTCGCCTGAAAACAACGTTATTTCTACAGACGCGGAAGTCGCGGAATCGAAAAGATACCTAAACGTTGGCATACTGTTTGAAACAGTAAAGGAGAATATATTATTAATGACTTAAGTCTCTGTTATGTTTATCTCTTATATTTATTAAACTCATGGCGTAACGCTATGTGCTTATGCACCAACCCAATAGTTCAGGGCTTTACTTAAAGTCTCACGGTAGTTGTTCAGCCTTTAACATACACGCACACGAACACGCGCTAGAGCGTGCGCGCGAGTTCTTGCACACGCCTTGCAACATGGATAAGGCATACCTGAAAAAATTGTGAGCTCTTCGTTACTGTACTAAAGCGATGTTACACTGCATTAGAGTGCTGCCGTGTAGTTCAAATGGTTGAAGAGGTTCTGAGCACTATGGGACTCAACTGCTGTGGTTATCAGCCCCCTAAAATTTAGAACTACTTAAACCTAACTAACCTAAGGACATCGCACACATCCATGGCCGAAGCAGGATTCGAACCTGCGACCGTAGCAGTCGCACGGTACCGGACTGCGCGCCTAGAACTGCGAGACCACCGCGGTCGACTGCCGTGTAGTGTTATAAAAGATATAGTGATGAAGATATAATGAAATTTTGTGTGTAACTTGGCAACAGTCAGATATTGCGTGTATTGTCTTACGATAACAAGTCAATGTAATTATTATTTCACCTGATAAATATGTTTTAAATACCTGACATTCTTTGGGCATAGAACACCAGATTAATTTATTTGAGATTGATAGAAAGCAACATTACCATTTCCGCGTTTTTTCACGACCGTGATGCTGTTATACCCGGACGGAAGGACTGATTCGGAAATGATACGGAAACAATAATGTTCCTCTGGCCTCAATGCTGAATTGGGTCCATCAGCGTGATCGTAAGTTCTGATACAGAATGGTGCAAACGGTTCTGAGCACTATGGGACGTAACTTCTGAGGTCATCAGCCCCCTAGAACTTAGAACTACTTAAACCTAACTAACCTAAGGACACCATACACATCCTTGCCCGAGACGGTCGCGCGGTTCCACACTGTAGCGCCTAGAACCGCTCGGCCACTTCGGCCGGCGATACAAAACAATTAACATGCAAGTAATGAGTAGATGAAGATACTTGTGTATATAAGCACCCTTCATATATAACACACGATTTTTTAATGCTACGTACCTTTCTTGTATTAGAGTTACAATAGCTGGTGCGTATTAAAAAAACGCTTTGCACATAACAGGCAGTACCTGAGATTACTGTCCTCTTGATGGTGCCTGCTCGTAATTAATTACGTAAACATACAAGTTCTCTGACTGAGATGACAATTAGCACATTTACAGAATATTTCCCACAAATTTTAAAATAGAGCTCGCGGAATGCAGCAAGTCCGCGTCCACCTTTCATGAAATACACTCCTGGAAATTGAAATAAGAACACCGTGAATTCATTGTCCCAGGAAGGGGAAACTTTATTGACACATTCCTGGGGTCAGATACATCACATGATCACACTGACAGAACCACAGGCACATAGACACAGGCAACAGAGCATGCACAATGTCGGCACTAGTACAGTGTATATCCACCTTTCGCAGCAATGCAGGCTGCTATTCTCCCATGGAGAATAGCAGAGGTGTACGGCCAGTGTAGGAGATCGCTCCCCACACCATGATGCCGGGTGTTGGCCCTGTGTGCCTCGGTCGTATGCAGTCCTGATTGTGGCGCTCACCTGCACGGCGCCAAACACGCATACACCAAGGCAGAAGCGACTCTCATCGCTGAAGACGACACGTCTCCATTCGTCCCTCCATTCACGCCTGTCGCGACACCACTGGACGCGGGCTGCACGATGTTGGGGCGTGAGCGGAAGACGGCCTAACGGTGTGCAGGACCGTAGCCCAGCTTCATGGAGACGGTTGCGAATGGTCCTCGCCGATACCCCAGGAGCAACAGTGTCCCTAATTTGCTGGGAAGTGGCGGTGCGGTCCCCTACGGCACTGCGTAGGATCCTACGGTCTTTGCGTGCATCCGTGCGTCGCTGCGGTCTGGTCCCAGGTCGATGGGCACGTGCACCTTCCGCCGACCACTGGTGACAACATCGATCTACTGTGGAGACCTCACGCCCCACGTGTTGAGCAATTCGGCGGTACGTCCACCCGGCCTCCCGCATGCCCACTATACGCCCTCGCTCAAAGTCCGTCTACTGCACATACGGTTCACGTCCACGCTGTCGCGGCATGCTACCAGTGTTAAAGACTGCGATGGAGCTCCGTATGCCACGGCAAACTGGCTGACACTGACGGCGGCGGTGCACAAATGCTGCGCAGCTAGCGCCATTCGACGGCCAACACCGCTGTTGCTGGTGTGTGCGCTGTGCCGTGCATCTGATCATTGCTTGTACAGCCCTCTCGCAGTGTCCGGAGCAAGTATGGTGGGTCTGACACATCGGTGTCAATGTGTTCTTTTTTCCAGTTCCAGGAGTGTAGAAACAGTAAAAGGTGAAGCGCTCAAGGACTCATTTGTCTTGAAACTACAGAATTCTTTTTATATCATTAATCGATACGTGTAGATAGTGATTTACAGCAGGAGCGGCAAAGATAAAGAATAACAGATTCTGTCGTTGCTATGCGATGGTTTCTTTCTTTTACATTACAACTGTTAGATAACTTCAGGCCATCAGGCGTTTACTATTTAGCGTATACTAATGTTTGTGAGGCGAAAATTACCAATATTACAGCCTCCAGAGCGAGACAAATTTCTTGTCCGATGGACTTACTGCGTTTAAGTGTCCACAACTTTAACATCGCGTCACACAGGGACAAGGCAGAATGAGGTGTGTTTGACGAGACAGGGTGTGCCTGCTGTCTGCTAGCGAATTGCCGGAGTGGGGCGGCCCCGGGGAGGAGCGCCTGCCTCGCAGAATAATTCAGCCTCAGCGTCTGGTGTGCGCCGCGGAGCCGCCAGCCCGAGGCGTCGGCTCGTAGTTTATGTACGCCGGGGAAGCGGAACTGCCAGGCGCCGGCAGCAACACGCGACACGGCGCGCCGCTCACCCACCGCAACATGTGGTCCGTCGTGTGACTGAGCACCCTCTGTTAATTTGCGCCATTGTGGCACGTGTATGATTCTTGTGAACCTAGTGCTTCGGATACAGATGAATTAACTCTCAGTTCCCTGCGATGGCAATTTACATCAGTATCTACTCCACTGGCCATTAAAATTGCTACATCACGAAGATTAGGTGCTACAGACGCGAAATTTAACCGACAGGAAGAAGATGCTGTGATATGTAGATAATTAGCTTCTCAGAGCATTCACACAAGGTTGGCGCCGGTGGCGACACCTACAACGTGCTGACATGAGGAAAGTTTCCAACCGATTTCTGATACACAAACAGCAGTTGACCGTCGTTGCCTGGTGAAACATTTTTGTGATGCCTCGTGTAAGGAAGAGCCATGCGTACCATCACGTTTCCGACATTGATAAAGGTCGGATTGTAGCCTATCGTGACTGCGGTTTATCGTATCGCGACATTGCTGCTCGCGTTGGTCGAGATCCAATGACTGTTAGCAGAATACGGAATCTATGTGTTCAGGAGGGTAATACGGAACGCTCTGCTGGATCCCAACGCCCTCGCATCACTAGGAGTCGAGATGACAGGCATCTTATCCGCATGGCTGTAACAGATCGTCCAGCCACGTCTCGATCCCTGAGTCAAAAGATGGGGACGTTTGCAGGACAACAACCATCTGCACGAACAGTTCGACGATGCTTGCAGTAGCATGGACTATCAGTTCGGAAACAATGGCTGTGGTTACCCTTGACGGTGCATCACAGATAGGAGCGCCTGCGATTGTGTACTCAATGACGAACCTGGGTGCACGAATGACAAAACGTCATTTTTTCGGATGAATCGAGGTTCTGTTTACAGCATCATGATGGTCGCATCCGTGTTTGGCGACATCGCGGTGAACGCACATTGGAAGCGTCGATTCGTCATCGCCATACTGTCGTATCACCCGGCGTGATGGTCTGGGGTGCCATTGGTTACACCTCTCGGGCACCTCTTCTTCGCATTGACGGCGCTTTGAACAGTGGACGTGACACTTCACATGTGTTACGACCCGTGGCTCTACCCTTCCTTCGATCCCTGCGAAACCCTACATTTCAGCAGGATAATGCACGACCGCATGTTGCAGGTCCAGTATGGGCCTTTCTGGATACAGAAAATGTTTCACTGCTGCCTTGGCCAGCACATTCTCCAGATCTCTCACCAATCAAAATCGTCTGATCAGTGATGGCCGAGCAAAAAAATACAAATGTGTGTGAAATCTTATGAGACTTAACCGATAAGGTCATCAGTCCCTAGGCTTACACACTACTTAACGTAAATTATCCTACGGACAAACACACACACACATGGCCGGGGGAGGACTCGAACCTCCTCCGGGATCAGCCGCGCAGTCCAAGACTGCAGCGTCTGAGACCGCTCGGTTAATCTTGCGCGTCCTGGCCGAGCAACTGGCTCGTCACAATACGCCAGTCACTACTCTTGATGAACTGTGGTATCGCGTTGAAGCCGCATTGGGAGCTGTACCTGTACACGCCATCCAAGCTCTTTTTGACTCAATGCCCAGGCGTATCAAGGCCGTTATTACGGCAAGAGGTGGTTGTTCTGGAGAGCGATTTCTCAGGATCTGTGCACCCAAATTGCGTGAAAATGTAATCACATGTCAGTTCTAGTATAATATATTTCACCAATGAATACCCGTTTATCATCTACATTTCTTCTTAGTGTAGCAATTTTAATGGGCAGTAGTGTACATATATGCTTTGCAAACATGTAGGGTACTGTACAGCGCATAGCGGAGGGTATATCGTACCAGTAATTGCAGTACTTTGTCCTATTCCGTTCATATCGTGAGCAAGGAAAAATAAAGACTTTACATGCTTTTTATTCTAGTGATCCCTACCCTAAATATACTATGAGAGCAGCGTATTTTTCCCGAGAACTCTGTCGTCTAATTTCAGAGGAATCCCATTTAAATTCTTAGAGAATTTATATTATTTATGAGTCCTTCGAGCTTACGATATGTAATCGAAAGCGCAGTCTAGCCTCTTTGGCTGTAGCAAAGCATTGGCCTGCTTAGCGTCAATCAAATGGCCACACATTCTGTCTGCCGCGTAAGCTTACATCCATCTCGTATGAGCTCGGTTTCAATTTTTCTTCACAGATAAAGAAATATGACAATCCAAAAGTAGCTCCTAGCACTTGTGTGGGACATGAACGCTACAAGCATCTGCCGAAACTGTGTAGAAATTTGAGCTCATGTCTACACTGCCATTCTGTCTATTACATGCCTAAAATATACGACGCTGGAATCTGGTGGAAGACGGCCTTGGTTCAATGTCTGCTGCGTCGCATCTACAGAAATTACACGCAGCGTTGACTGGTAGAGCAGCATGGTCATACATGGTGCGCACCTTAACGTGTATACCGTACGTGGATCTATTTGGAGTTATCAGCTGTGCTGTGGGGTGCTTATACCGTGCATGTTACGCTTCAGTTAACCCCAGTGATATTAAGAGGCGTTTACTGGTACTTATGTCGATAAACGTACCATAACTTCACTCTCATTTCTCTCTGTTGCCATTATGCTCTTTCCCCTAATGTGTACACAGCGCAAAGGCAAGTTAAATTTTCTGTCTTAGTTGAAGCCGTGTACGCGTTCTGGTTCGAATTATAGTGATAAAAATTTTTGGCGTAATCAGAAAGCAAGACACGAACGTTGCTAATAGTCTCTTTCTGTTCATGTTAAAAATATTCTTTATTGTGCGAGAGCTCAGTTTGTTATTTAAGAGTATTATTTACCCCTTATCCACGCAGGTATATTTATACCTGCGTGGATAAGTTTTATTTATGGATGTTTTATCGTTGCCTGTAACGTTCTTTAATGGTGACTCATTGCCTTTTCTGCCATCGTAACTCAATGACCCGTAATGTTCGGTTCATTACTGTGCAGAATATACTTATGGAAATGTTTTTCTCTCTGTTTTAGCTCACATGGGCTTGCTTAACGTATCTCGGAACAGCAGCTTAAAAGTGGTCAGAGAAGAGTTCAGCGGTAGAGCACAGCGGACCTGTGGGGGTGGCGGGTCAGACAGCCTCCTCCACTCAGCCGCTGGCCACGCCCCTCTGAGTCCAAGGATCGACACCACAAGGCGCGAGCACATGACCATCTGGGACGACCGCCGACACTTCACTGATGCAAAGACGCCACAGATCAGCGTAAGGCTGCGTCCATCGGACGAGGGCTCGCACCTCAATCGTCTCTACCTTAATTAATAATAGAGTTTTCCTGAACTCTGTCTCATCCTGCCACGGATGCCTTCACCACCTACTGATTCCTGTAATTCCTGTCAGCCCGCTGACCTCACAACGCCTATTTGGGACAGCAGCTTCTAGTGGTCTCATAATTCTGGATTACCACAAACGTGATGTGTCAAGATGTTCTCACTAATCTTGTGATCTAATACTAGCGGGATCTTTCATTTGGTTTAAGCCGTTGTCGCACTTTTATCAACATTCAAAGTAGCAGCCACTCATTACACTAAGCGCCGGTCCCTGTGGCCGAGCGGTTCCAGGCTATTCAGTCCGGAACCGCGCGAATGCTATGGTCGCAGTTTCGAATCCTGCCTCGGGCATGGACGTGTGTGATGTTCTTAGGTTAGTTAGGTTTAAGTAGTTCTAAGTTCTAGGGGACTGGTGACCTCAGATGTTAAGTCCCATAGTGCTCAGAGCCATCTGAACCATTTGAATTACACTAAGTGGAAATCTTCTCTTCCACAGAGATGGAGAAACTTCTGATTTATGAGCCTTCGAAACATACGATCTGTGATGGTCTGACTAGTGTGAGCGAGATTTGTGAAACGCTAAGGCTCGACACCAATCCTACATGAATGTGGAGGCCGGTGGTTTGTACTCAGGGTGAAGTAATAGCATTAATTCTGTCTTATTCCTTTGTAGAATAAGAGGTATCGATTGCTGCGGAAATCATCCTTATCATGTGTTTCGCTCCAAAGATTGTGCTTCCCATTGACAAACTGAAGCCGACCAAAAATGTGACGTGGAGACAGCTATCACCATTAACTATGCGTAGTTCGCCATTGTATTCTTAATTTAATTTATTAACTGCCGTAGTTAACAACAGAGTTCTATCAACGTTTTGTAAATTGAATAAAATATTGACATCCTTTGTATGATGATTTATTATGACACAATCGCTTACGTATACATGATTTCCCAGAAGGATTGATCGTTATACAGAGGTGTGACACGAACCACCATTCGGAACAAAAATGTTCGTTAAACACGTGCTCCAAAATTCATACCTTAAGAGCTTTGAGCACTTATTCAGAAGAAATGTTTTTCACAATTATAAAGATGAACAAGAACTCATAGCTCTTAGAGTATGCTCATTTTTACTGGACATTTTTTCATTGTTTTGCACCATACGTCTACCGCTAAAATATCGAAACCAAAGAACTAGCAGTAGAAGAAGACTGTTTCACAGCACCCAATGTAAAGAAGTGCTCTTAACTCTTAAGGTGTGCACATGTTTACAAGACTTTTGTGCTTCGAATTATTGTTTCTGTTATACCCTTCAATATTGATCATTACTCCAGGGACATCATGTATATAAATAAACACGTTACCATTTTCGGCGAACAGACCTTCCCACAGAATATGTAATCGACCTTAGGCGCTTCCACGAACATGAAATCAATCAAAATATTTTAATGGATGTACCTCGTATCGTCACATGATGATGTTGGTAATATGTCAATTTCCTAAAAAAATATTATCAACCATTTCATAAAATAAATTTCCACGGTTTACAACAGACTTGAAGTTGTAGAACATAAGAGACCAGCAAACTAACAGCTGTGTACACAGGACGCTGTCAGGAGAAGAGAAGCAAAGCTTTTCACACAGAGCTGACAGTACTGATCTTAGAACCGATCACGTCAGACAATGTAGTTTCTTATATATAGGATAGAATGAAGGAGACTGGACTGCAAAATTTGAAAATGAAAGAACGTAGGACAAGAACGACGATCATAAGAAACTAAGGATAAATTGACACGAAAAACGGACTTCTCCGATTTCAGTTTTCACCCTTTAGCAAAGAATATGCGTAATTCAAAAGTAGGGGTACGATCTCCGATTACGACCCTATTTTTGAGCAGAGTTTATAAAATTAGAATCAAAAGGAGAATGCCGGTAATTTTTTGTAGTATTCAAATACTCATCACTTTACGAGAAAATCAGCGAATGGTGAAAGGACCAAATTTTCTTTCATTGGGCTTGCAGAACTAGCACTCCTGGAGAAAAGGATATAGTGGGGACGTGGCTGAGCCACAGCCTTAAGGGTTATTACCAGAATGAGATTTTCACTCTGCAGCGGAGTGTGCGCTGATATGAAACTTCTGCAAGGTTCGCAGAAGAGCTTATGTGATGTTTGGAGGGTGGGAGATGAGATACTGCCAGAATTGAAGCTGTGAGATGCTTGGGTAGCTCAATCAGTACATTACTGCACACTATAGACAAAGGTCCCAAGTTCGAGTCTCGGTCAGGCACACAATTTTAATCTGTCGGGATGTTTTATATCGGCGCACACTCCGCTGTAGAGCGTAAAATCTAATTCTGGTAACTAGCACAAATTTTCCACAAGAAAAAAATGTTTAGACAGATTGGGTACTGAAATTCTACTTTTAACGAAATCGATAATTTGTAAAACTTCATTCGCAGATACTTTGTTACAGGAGACGCATCCAGAATCTGTTAGGACAGCAAATACAACTATCAGATCAACTCTCTAAGCCAAGGAGCCAAAAGTGTGCACAATGATTTTGACGATAAACATGTCTACGTGATCCGCAGATTGGAAAGATAGGCGCTGTGTACAGACTGAGAATCTCCTGCCGCTGTTACGCAAACCGGCTGGAATATCCAATGTGTATCTTGCGTTTGCAGAAACTAGGAATCCGGTGGAGCTGATCGAACGCTCTAAAGGGACCCGAGCTCGCTCTCGCACTTGGACAACCCCAGCCGAAATTGCGTAGCAAATATCTTCATCTACATCCACGTGATTACTCTGCTATTCACAATAAAGTGCCTGGCAGAGGATTCAATGAAACACCTTCAAGCTGTCTCTCTACCTTTCCACTCTCGGACGGCGCGCCTGATAAACGAGCACTTAGATATTTCTATGAGAGCCCTGGTTCCTCTTATTTTATCGTGATGATCATTTCTCTCCGTGTAGGGTGTTACCAACAGGGTGTTTTCGCAGTCGGAGAATACCACTGGTAATTGAAATTGCATGAGAAGATCCCTTCGCAACGAGAAACGCCTTTGTTTTAATGATTGCCACTCCATTTCACGTATGTCTGTGGCACTATCTCCCCTATTTCGCGATAATACAATACGAGCTTAACCTCTTTATATTTTTACGATGTCATCCGTCAGTCCCACCTGATGCAGATCCTACACCGCACAGCAATACTCCAGAATAGCTGGACAAGCGTGAGTTAAGAAGTCTCTTTAGTGTTACGCTAATGAATCGCAGCCTTTGGTCTGCTCCACCCACAATATTTTTATGTGATCGTTCGAATTATGTTATTTGTAATTGTAATCGCTACGTATTTAGTTGAATTTACAGCCTTCAGATTTGTGTGACTTATCGCGCAATCGAAATTTAGCGGATTTCTTTTATTACTCATGTGAATAACTTCACACTTATCCTTTTTCAGTGTCAATTGCCAATTTTTGAACCATGCAAATATCCTACCTAAATCATTTTGCAATTCGTTTTGGTCATCTGATGACTGTACAAGACTGTAAATGACAGCATCATCTGCAAACGATCTATGATGGCTATTCAGATTGTCTCCTATGTCGTTGATATAGATCAGGAACAATGTAGGGCCTATCACACTTCCTTGAAGACCGCCGGACATTACTTCTGCTTTATTCGATGACTTTCCATCTATTACTACGAACTGTGATCTTTCCGACAGGGAATCACGAATCCGGTCGCACAACTGAGGCGATATTCACAGCCACGCAGTTTGGTTGGAGGACTCCTGTGAGGAGCGGTGCCGAAAGTCTTCTGGAAATCTAAAAATATGGAATCAATTTGACATCCCCTGTCGATAACACTCATTACTTCACGAGTATAAACAGCTAGTAGTGTTTAATCCCTGATGTGTACCAGGATTCTAACCTGCTGTCGCGCGGTTCCAGACTGTAGAGCCTAGAACCGCTCGGCCACTTCCGTCGGAAATTGCTGAATACAGAGTTGTTTTATCAACCTACTCAGAAAGGAACCTGACTGGTATGCGATCTGGACAGGACTCTTGGCTTTATTAAGTGATTTAAGCTGCTTTTCTACACCGTGGATATCTACTTTTATGTGTCTTATCTTGGCAGTTGTTCATGATTGGAATTCAGGAATATTTACTTCGTCTTCTTTGGTAAAGGAGTTTCGGAAAGCCGTGTTTAATAACTCTGCTTTAATGGAACTGTCATCAGTGACTTCACCGTTATTATTGCGCAGTGAAGGTAATGCTACTGGTGTGGTTTATGTATGACCAGAATCTCGTTGGGTTTTCTGCCAGAAATATGAGAGGTGCACCTGAGATAAACAAAATCTTCTTAGTTAAGATACAAGTACCAAATCTCCATATGACCCTAAAGGAACGGAAAAACATGATACTGTACTAGAGGTTGGGTACAATAATGTTAAACAAGTCTCCATGATTATAGCCTCGTTTTCAGTTTCCTATGACAGCAGGAGCACTTTGGCGCTAATTACATGTACCGTGACCTCAAATTTGTACGTCAGTCTGATTATCTGATATGTTGTGCTGTCTTTCATGAACAGCATTCAAGTGAGTGTTTTTCAAACATGGTTCAAATGGCTCTGAGCACTATGGGACTCAACTGCTGTGGTCATTAGTCCCCTAGAACTTAGAACTACTTAAACCTAACTAACCTAAGGACATCACACACATCCATGCCCGAGACAGGATTCGAACCTGCGACCGTAGCAGTCGCACGGTTCCGAACTGCGCGCCTAGAACCGCGAGACCACCGGGGCCGGAGGGGTGTTTTTCCCAACAGGATAACTCTCTCCCATATACCGATGCTGTAACCCAACATGTTCTACAGAGTGTCGATACGTTACCTTTGCGTACTCTATCACCAGATGTGCCTCCAAATGAGCACGTATGGGATATCATCGGACGACAACTCTAGCGTCATCGACAACCAGTATTGATCGTCCCTGTATATACTGAGCAACAGGCGTGGAACCCCATCCTACAAACTGACATCGGGCAACAGTACAACATGATGCATGCACGTTTGAATACTTTCTTTCATCATTCTGTCTGTCACACCGAGTGTTAACGTACCAGCATTTCACATTTTCAATGGCTTACCTCGCGTTTACATTAACCTGTGATCTTGCAAAGTTGGTCACTTAAATATGTTACCTAAATAAATGTATTCCCGGAACTTCATTACCCTACATTAATTATTTTTGGTAGTGCGATTTCTTTCCGTCAATGTATAAAGTAAGAAAACCCCCTATACAATTTTCGCCTTGGGCAATACAACAAGTATGAATGAATACAGAGGGTATTCTATTACAATGAAAGAGACCGTTAAATGGAATAGTATAAAGAACTCAGAACCATGAGAGCCCTCTTCCACTGACAAGTATTCAATACCACTTTGAAAGCGAGAGAAATGGAAAAAGTCAACTAGCTTACAGTTTGCGTCTCTCCCGGCAGCAAGAAGATAGGTAAATAACAGCCCTGGACATCAACACACGATAAACTTAGCGAGCCTTGTCTCCATTCTAAACTACACCTATGTCAGTCATGCAAACAAAGCGCTCTAAGGATTCAATTAAAGCAAACACGCTTACACTCTTAAGGATGATAGCACATCATATACAGCGTGTTACAAAAAGGTACGGCCAAACTTTCAGGAAACATTCCTCAAACACAAATAAAGAAAAGAAGTTATGTGGACATATGTCCGGAAACGCTTAATTTCCAAGTTAGAGCTCATTTTAGTTTCGTCAGTATGTACTGTAATTCCTCGATTCTGATGATGATGATGATGATGATGATGATCATCATCATCATCATCATCATCATGATAATCATCATCGTCATCATCACCATCATTTAAGACTGATTATTCCTTTCAGCGTTCAGTCTGGAGCATAGCCCCCTTATCTGATTGTTGCCAGCATCAAATTTAAAGCATTGGGGAAGCAGGTTGCTAGCCTTACTTGCCCCTAGTCCCGTTTAGTTTTACCCCTAACGGTTGAGGGACTAACCGGTGGATTTTGTAGTCTTTGCCGTGTGAGCACAAAGGTGACCAAGACTCAGAATATGTCCGAGATGCCCAGCCTTATTCCAAAGTAACTGGTATCCCGACTGTCGGGACCACTTACTTGTGTGGGCTGACGAGAATCCGCACGCATTTGTGCAATCACATCATCAACAGAGGTTTTCTGTGAACGTTTGGGCAGGCATTGTTGGTGATGTCTTGATTGGGCCCCATGTCCTTCACCTACGCTCAATGGAGCACGTTATCAATATTTCATACGGGATACACTACCTGTGCTGCTAGAACATGTGCCTTTTCAAGTACGACACAACATGTGGTTCATGCACTATGGAGCTCCTGCACATTTCAGTCGAAGTGTTCGTACGCTTCTCAGCAACAGATTCGGTGACCGTTGGAGTGGTAGAGGCGGACCAATTCCATGGCCTCCACGCTCTCCTGACCTCAACCCTCTTGACTTTCATTAATGGGGGCATTTGAAAGCTCTTGTCTACGCAACCCCGGTACCAAATGTAGAGACTCTTCGTGCTCGTATTGTGGACGGCTGTGATACAGTACGCCATTCTCCAGGGATGCATCAGCGCATGAGGGTTTCCATAGGACGGAGGGTGGATGCATGTATCCTCGCTAACGGAGGACATTTTGAACATTTCCTGTAACAAAGTGTTTGAAGTCACGCTGGTACGTTCTGTTGCTGTGTGTTTCCATACCATGATTAATGTGATTTGAAGAGAAGTAATAAAATGAGCTCTAACATGGAAAGTAAGCGTTTCCGGACACATGTCCACATAACATATTTTCTTTCTTTGTGTGTGAGGAATGTTTGCTGAAAGTTTGGCATTACGTTTTTGAAACACCATGTATAGGTATAAACACTACAATTTCCGCGAGGCAACAAGATTCTAATCGTAACTGAGAGGCCTTAGCCTCCAAAATACTAATCTTCATTCTTTTCACGTACTTCCCGAGATACCAAGAGGGAAGCCCGTAGTAAATAAAATCTTGCATTTAAGGCGGACGTGTAACGAAGCCACGGTGCCAGTTTAAGGACGATGACGACAAGAAATGTATTGCCAGTCCCGGAACCACACGGGCCACAACTGCCGAGCTGCATGTCACGGTACAGGCCTTCACAAACTCTCTCTCCAGATCCCGGTTCGACTCCAACGACCCAGCCTAACCCGTTTCTCGGGACTTCCTGTCTGAGCGCCACCTGCTACCCTCGTTCTGCGGTCGGCGAGTCTCTGCTTTCGGTGGAAAATTGACTCTGAGCGAGCCGCCACGGCTCAAGTGTATCATTGGCTTTATGACAATGCTTGTCAACATGCTTGAGAGTCAAACTCAAGAGGTCTTCGGATCGCCCTCCTTATAGCCCCCATTTTGTGACTAGTGACTACCACGTGTACATCCAAAACGATCAGCCAGTCCCTTTGCAACACATAAAACCTCCAGCCCAAAAGCATTGGGGTAGGGAACACAGATGGACAAAGGATATACTCTAAAACTTAGATGGAACGATATAATCACCCCTCAAGTATAAAACGTAAAGGTAAGTCAGCCGATGAGAGGGGGAGGGAGGAGGGAGAGAAATAGAGGGAGAGAGAGAAGAGAGCTTGTGTTTTGACAGGAATTTCTCAGGTATCTGTATCAGCGTGTTGTTAATGGAAGTTACTGAAGGGACAAGTGATGGGAGGAGGGGATTGGAGGAACGAGCGGCGGGGAGACTGCTTCTCCCAGTGTCCTCTGCCAGTTGTATTGTGAACTAACTCAGACAGTATCTGCACAGCATGGAAAGCTCAAAGAGCAGCTGCTTCCACTGACCTGGTATGGAGAGCGTGTGTTTGGGAGCAAAACAGGAAGGGAGTTTGGTATCAAAGAGAAGAGGGCACCTGATGCTTTCTCCATGAATTAACTAGCGGGTGGCCAGAGGTCCGACATTCCCGCAATCCCTGATGACTGTTCAACGTGCGTGCGTCCACGACCCCGTCATCAACCAATAGGGCACTAAGAAGCAGGTACGTGGAATCGGAAAGCTGTTTTCACCCGATACGTTTAGCTCCATATGTAATAATGTAATTATGTGCTGTGAGTGTTATATGTCTACGGTATCCATTGCGCGATCAGATAGTCACCAATTGTTTGAATGTTCCACACATCGTCTTGTGTCTCATAAATTGCTTCAATTAACAATATTCCATACGTTGCAATATATTGCTGGGACATTTCAATCAATCAAAAGGGTTTTAATATTTTCAGAAGGGGGTGGGAAACGAAGGGACTTTGGGATCGAATCTCAGTGGAGGCAGTAAGGATTTTGACCTAAATGTGTGAGGAAAACGCATGAGGTCATGAGAGTGGACGAGTTATTTCCCATCAATTTCTGATAATTTTATTAATTAGTCAACTAATTAGATACCGAAAGTGGTATAGGATTTCCAGGAGGGGGAGGGGGCAAAGCTGGTGATTTCCCAGAGAGGGGCAGTGACATTGAAAAGCCACACTTAACGGAACAACAGATTAAGGAGGAGTATAGATTTAGAAACCAAGCATAGTGGGGTGAGAACTGAACAGTATGTTGTCGGAGGGTGGAAGGGGTGATATGGAATAGAACAATACGTTAGGGAGGGATTAAGATTTGGCAATCATGCAGAGTAGAGTCAGGTCCCTATTCCATCTTGAACAAATTTCGCAACAGATCAAAGTGTGGTAGTGCCGCCATTACCCTACTACATGTGAAACTATATTGTAAAAGCTTCTAAACTCATATTTCTATCTGTCTGTTTGGTATCTGAGAAAAATATGCAAAACCTATTGTAACATCGAAATACATAAATCTCGGTGCAGGGCAACAGAACTGTTTTAAAATTAAATTTTGAACTGAAATATGAGGAGCTCACCCGACACAATGCGAATCACCGTCCAGCCAGTACAACAAAAAATTCGCCTGTGACGGACCAATCCGTTTTCAATTAAATATGTGTCTGCTATTTGACTGCAAAACAAATTACTAAGATTAAAATGTTAGCCCTGTACATTGTTAATCCGTATCTTTAGTCTCGCAAACTATAGCTGTACCAGAGCTTTTAGTATAATTACACAGGAAATTAACATAAAATCTGACCATTCGTTAAAACTGCTTGAACACTCACAAGACAGCTCTTTACTGACACCTTCCCCTGCTATTAATCCTCTGACTTAATACATTATTTTTACAAATAATACTCTGATAATCACTGTGCCCTACAATGGGCATGGATTTTGATGATCATTAAATTTGTTGGCTTACCTGTGCAAGCGATATTCTCGTTTGTCTGTTTCCTTTTACTGTTAAGATAATGATGGAACTGTCAAAATCAGATTTAGTTAGTCGTACTTACGATGTGTAACGCAACTGTACAAAAATATTTGTACAGATAAAGAATGGAAAATGAGAACTTAACGACTGATGAATTGAGAACAAGAGTCCAAGTTAAGCTACGCTTCATTAAGCATTTTCACAAAGTTAGACAAGTTAGCAAAATACTCATTACTAATTTTCCTGTGCACAATTAATTTGCTTGACATTTTTTTCAGTTATAAGACAAAATCATATCTTGCATTATAAATTTTCTACTCCAAACGTACGCAATGTTCTAACAATGAGAAACTACACAACTACAAATAAAAAACTGGATTATCTTGCACATTGTTTAACACTATTCCTCCATTGATATTGTAGAATTCCACTTACTCAGTATTTTTCATTAAAAGGTATCAATGCAAAATCATTTCTAAATACAGCTGCCTCCGCCACACAGCAGTCCAGCTTCCATCCTTTTGAAACCAAATACTTGGCAGACTGCCTAACACACACTGACTGCTTCCTTGGAAAAGTAAAACTAGCCCCTGTGACCAAGGGCTGTGGTCTCAGGAAAAGATTTACAAAGAATTTGGTTATATCGATACTACACAGCTTGAGTACATGCATTAAATTCACAGTTTCATTCACACTTACGGCTAAAACATCATGAATTTCGTCAAGGCAAATAAGACAGTCTCCTCTCACAGATAGTCTATGCATTGGCCATAACAGCGAATTGATAAAATACACAGTAGCATAAAATAAAAGATAAATAAATAATTTAATATAAAGGGTACCATCCTAACGTCTGTAGTGAATGTAGAAGACAGACAATTATGTTCAGTAATGTTTATTCAAGAAAGGACATCTCATATGAACTGGAAGTTGTCCTACGATATTCAGTTAAAATACGAAAAGTAACCTTGAGAGCTTTATGAGAATGGTAGGAAAATCACCAAAGTAAAGAGTCATCAAGGACTCGCGAAAACTAAGCCCATTTGGACATTATACACTACTGGCCATTAAAATTGCTACACCACCAATATTACGTGCTACAGATGCGAAATTTAATCGACAGAAAGAAGATGCTGTGATATGCAAATGATTAGCTTTTCAGTGCATTCACACAAGGTTGACGCCGGTGGCGACACCTACAACGTGCTGACACGAGAAAAGTTTCCAACCGATTTCTGATACACAAACAGCAGTTAACCGGCATTGCCTGGTGAAACGTTGTTGTAATGCCTCGTGTAAGGAGGAGAAATGCGTATCATCACGTTTCCGAGTTTGATAAAGGTCGAATTATAGCCTATTGCGATTGCGGTTTATCGTATCGCGACACTGCTGCTCGCGTTGATCGAGATCCAATGACTGTTAGCAGAATATGGAATCGGTGGGTTCAGGAGGGTAATATTGAACGCCGTGCCAGATCTCAACGGCCTCGTATCACTAGCTGTGGAGATGACAGGCATCATATCCATATGGCTGTAACGGACCGTGCAGCCACGTCTCGATCCCTGAGTCAACAGATGGGGACGTTTGCAAGAGTTTGCAAGACAACCACCATCTGCACGGACAGTTCGACGACGTTTGCAGCAGCATGGGACTATCAGCACGGACGCCATGGCTGTGGTTACCCTTGAGCTGCATCACAGACGGGAGCGCCTGCGAATGTGTGCTCAACGACGAACCTGGGTGCACGAATGACAAAACGACATTTTTTCGGATGAATCCAGGTTCTGTTTACAGCATCATGATGGTCGCATCCGTGTTTGGCAACATCGCGGTGAACGCAGATAGGAAGCGTGTATTCGCCATCGCCATAGTGGCTTATCACCCGGTGTGATGGTATGGGGTGCCACTGGTTACACGTCTCTGTCTCCTCTTGTTCGTATTGACGGCACTTTTAACAGTGGACGTTACATTTCAGATGTGTTATGATCCGTGGCTCCACCATTCATTCGATCCTTGCGAAACCCTACATTTCAGCAGGATGATGCACGACCGCATGTTGCAGGCCCTGTACGGGCCTTTCTGGATACAGAAAATGTTCGACTGCTGCCGTGGTCAGCACATTCTCCTGATCTCTCACCAATTGAAAACGTGTGGTTAAAGGTGGCCGAGCAACTGGCTCGTCACAGTACGCCAGTCACTACTCTTGATGAACTGTGGTATCGTGCTGAAGCTGCATGGCCAGCTGTACCTGCACACGCGATCCTAGCTCTGTTTGACTGAAACCCCAGGCCTATCAAGGTTGTTATTGCGGCCAGAGGTGGTTGTTCTGGGTACTGATTTCTCAGGATCTGTGCACCCAAATTGCATGAAAATGTAATCACATGTCAGTTCTAGTATAATATATTTGTGCAATGAATACCTGTGTATCATCTGCATTTCTTCTTGGTGTAGCAATTTTAATGGCCAGTAGTGTAATAGACGAAAGGTTGTCCAGATCAAAATAGTTCATAGTTCAATGTGATGAGTCTCATATGAACATATGCGATACGAAGAACAGTAACTAATGCTCTGTCTACTCACAGTTCCGTGAATCAATCGGCAGAAGGTCTCCTCTGGAGTACATTCAGACATCTCGAAATATAAAGTCCGTTAAAAAGTTAGTGTCGTAACGACCGTCCACCGTCCAGAAACAATCACCTGAATAGCTGAATCGCTCACGTTACTGTAGGCAGGTCTGCCTCCTTCCAATGCTCTTCAACGAACATCCAGAATCACCACCAAAAATCCATCGTTCTCAACCTCTACAAACATGATTTGACTCAATATGGCTAATTATGTATTACAACAATATTTAAATACAGAAATGTCATCAACAATAAATGGCTCTGAGCACTATGCGACCTAACTTCTGAGGCCATCAGACACCTAGAACTTACAACTAATTAAACCTAACTAACCTAAGGACATCACACACATCCATGCCCGAGGCAGGATTCGAGCTTGCGACCGGAGCGGTCGCTCGGCTGCAGACTGTAAAGCCTAGAACAGCACGGCCACTCCGGCCGGCTGTCATAAACATTCAGTTACACTGAGACCATTGCAACAGATATAAGTAATCATTGGTTCATAAAGAAATAAGCCAGCATTCTTGCGCAAGCGCGCTTACTTTAAATGATAACAGATCGTCGTTAAAATTGCCTAAACAAGTATTTATGCCTGTTTGACAGAAGCGTCTTCTGACACTCTCTTGAATTGTGGTATTCGCTATCACATGTGACTGACCACTTTTAAATTAACGTAGTTTTTTAGTAGCACTTGCGTCAACATTTACAAAGTAATTGGCGAGAAAGTAAACTATTTATTAAAAATATGAAATATTCATGTTGTACTCATTTTCTGTGTAAATGTGGAGATTACGATGTTCTGACAAACATTTGCATAATGAAAAAGACATAAAACTCGTCCTCAATAAGTAAATAAATAAAGTAGATATAGATATGTAGTTTTCAGGGATGATAGCTTCAGTGCAATGCTATAATCTGAGATCGCGTTTATTGAAATCTCATGAAGTGATTAAAAGTTGTTAATTCAGAAGGTCATTGCTTATTCACTGTGAGATGTTAACTTCTGTAGTTTTAAAGGTACTTCACTGGATGTGCTCATTTTTCTGAGATCCCAGATGTGTTCAGATCTGCATTAACATTTGATGTGAGCTATTGTCGAATCTCAATGAGCTGTAACTTCGCCATCTGTAAGAGTGTCTGTCACTCCGCTATTTCCTGGAGCATATTCTGTACAAAGGCAGCGGTCCAAATTCGCAACTTTGGGATTTACCCATTTCCGGCGATTCGGTCCTTGTTTCTGCACCTGAGCTCGCCAGAGGCGGAAACGGTCAACCAGTCACGCTGGCCGCGGCGTGCCCTGTTCCCTGGGCCCGATAGCATTCAGCCGCGCAAACTATTCGGTTTACACCGAGCGGTCGACTTCCTCGCCTAAACACGCGTAACGCTAAAACGCATTGCGTATGCTTATTTTACTATCCTGACTTCGTATACGCAACATTCAGTGGATTCTGTTGAGTTTTGGCCATGTGCTGTGCTGATTTTCTAGTGACCAATGGGCAGTAGAACTTGTGCGGAACAGAGTCCTCTTTTGCTTCGCGTAGCTAAATGAATTACATTAGTAATACTTTCGGCGTTTTGGGCTTCGAGAAGCATTTGATAGAGTCCAGCAAGTACTGCATTGACCTCTCGACCTTACAGCACAGCGCCCATGCGTCCTCTGAACAGTATAGCAGCTACCCGAGAATTCATTTATTAACCATGAAAGGGGCAACAAACAGACTACACTAGTCGTAATTCTGCTGTTACAGTAGTCACAGTTTGTGAACGCTCTAACTTGCCTATTCAGCCTGCTATTTGTAAATTCTGTTACGGTATTATAAAAGTAGATACACACGCGTACCTCGGTGGCTATTGTTTAGGGTTTGACACTATTCAGAATGAACTCTGTATGTATCTCTCTGTCTAACGCTCGAGCGTGAACGAGCAAGCGCAGGCGCGAACACCTGCACGCACGTACACACATACACACACACACACACACACACACACACACACACACATAAACACATACACATACACTCTCTCACACACTACCAACAGCAGCAGAAGCAGGAGAAGAGGACCATTAGCGCTTATAGCAAATACTCACATGATGCGCTGCAGTTAAATGTCCAAATGTGTGTGAAATCTTATGGAACTTAACTGCCAAGGTCATCAGTCCCTAACCTTTCACACTACTTAACCTAAATTATCCTAAGCACTAAGACACACACCCATCCCCGAGGAAGGCATCGAACCTCCGCCGAGACCAGCCGTGTTGCAGTTACATTTATACCTTCCAATGGACAGAACTTAACCGAATGTCAGCCTAGTCGTACAGAGAGAAATGTATAATAGCTCCACGAATTCGAAGTAGTGATGCCACTCTGGTATCATTAAAGAGCAACTTTATACATTCAAGTAAAAGAAATAGCTCTGTGGAATTCTAACGGTTATTACGACGCAAGGCTTTGAGAAAATTACATCTGCAAAAGTGAATTATTTCGCTGCACGAATGAGACATACATTTTTAAGCCAAGCACGTATCAGCAGTACATCAAGGGGGCTAGCTTGTGTCGTACACAGCTGTGCTCTCTCGTTCCTACATATCATGTATTTCCGCCATTCCGAATCTATTATATTCTTAAGGAATTTCATTTCCCTGTGTTCTTCGACAAACATCCCCACACCAAACAAAAATTTATCGGTATTCTGTAAGCTTTATTGAATATCAGAATAATATGACCTCTGGAAAAATCAGTAACCATAAGCGAGTGATTATAGAAACTCTAGGAAATTAAGAGGAAACACACATCCACTGAGTTACCATAAAAATTTTATTTGTCTTACGCTAACACTTTCCTCCACGATCTAAGTTACTGTTTTTGTGACGAGTAAATTGTCTCACCACATTCACTCTAGTTTTAGGCACAAAGCTTCGAGATTTTAATTTTCGTCAGAGTAGCATTAAAAATAGATTTCTTCCAGATAAATATTATACCAACTACGGCAATTTTAAGGGTTGATAAACCAATTACAACCTCCAATATGTGTCCTAAGTGATGTGGAGACTAGAAAAAGTAGCTGTAAACTCTCACTTATTACTAATTCAGTGAACTTATTTTCTCGGAAAGCAAAAGTTTGTACTAGCTCATTCCTCTAATTCGATAGGATAAAAAAAAAAAAAAAGATTCAAATGGCTCTGAGCACTATGGGACTTAACTTCTGAGGTCATCAGTCTCCTAGAACTTAGAACTACTTCAGCCTAACTGACCTAAGGATATCACACACATCCATGCCCGAGGCAGGATTCGAACCTGCCAACGGCTAGGTCGCGCGGTTCCAGACTGTATCGCCTAGAATCGCTACGCCACCCCGGCCGGCTCGATTAGGATATTCTGTGTTTGTATCATTACATAAACTGAACTGGAAACGTAAAAATATGCAGTCAAACAGATAGAAAAGAAATGCCTCGTGGATAGTCTCATAATGTTATCGTTCTCTGATGGTGAAGAAACCAACACTTCTCTCCTTAAGAGCATAATACTGCATCATTATATTTTGGACGGATTGTTTCTGCTTCTAATTGTAGTTATTAATACGTCCAACGTAAAAACTGTAACTACCTATTACTACATCGTACTAGGTATTTTGGCTGCAGATATTGTAGGCTACATGTAAAAATATATAAATGCATCGTTTTGCGGCGATAAGTACTGATAAAATTCTCTCTGGCTTCCAGGTGCCTCACGTGGTATAAGATCCACGCTTTTTCCGCTGAGTACTCCTTGATCACTGTCAACTGGTCAGTGTTTTTTAGTTGCTGCTGCCGTCCTTATGCAGCCACGCTGCCTTCTGTGATGTCACTCGTCCCTACTCCAACGCCAAACAAGCTAGGGTTTTCGTTAAGCGCTCGCCGTACCCGATTCAACCTAGCGATGACCGGATCTCAAGTCGTGCTTAAATGTAGGCCGCCGTCTATATTGAGAGTGTTGTCACGAACATTTATATCGATTGCTTCTTTAATTAGGGAATCCCAGAAACTACTAGTCCATGTAATAACTTCTACAATAAGATGTACGTTCTCTAGAGCAAGTCAGTTATCGCTGATTTCTCAGGGTACCGAAACGGAAAGCATCTTTCATGTTCTACATAGCGCTGTTCAACAGTACGCAGTCTGTCCGATATAAAACTGTCCACACCCACACGGTATTTTATATACTCCTGGCGTTCTGATGCCTACATCGTCTTTCAGACCTCACGAATTGGCAAACTTTTGTTGGAGCTCTGAGGATAGTATCGATTCTATATCTATTTAGCAGCTGACTAATCTTCCCTGTTACTGAGCAAAAGTACAGCAAAGACAGAAACTTCTTCGGGTCTTCTCAGGTGTCCTTCTACTTCAGTGTTTACTGAAAGATGGCTTGCGAAATCTTGTGGTTGCTGTAACCGTTTTCCTTCAATACGTTTCCGTGAGTGACTCAGTTCCTTCGGCAGTTTTCAGCGTCTGAACGGGTTTCACTCGATGCACCAAGATCCTCACAACAGTTCATTACTGCGCCGGATGGCGATAGCTGTTAGCGTGTAGAAATCGGTCCGTATGAGTGGGTTTCCGGTAATCACTGTGGTTGACACACCCATTTGCTGTATGGCAGACAAGGACCTCACGGAAAGCCAAGGTACGATAGGTCTCTGCCTCCACCGTGATATTCATCTTGTTGTGGATATTGTTGATGTCTTCCAAGTATTTCACGTCCATGATATCACACAAGGAACGCGCCGTCGAGGTATCACAAAAATCAATTAGGCTTTACAGGCGCTGTGTCCAGGGCGATGTCCTCAAAATATTCAACAAACAGGTTGGCTACAACTGGTGCTAATGGGCTCTCCACAGCGATACCATCCGCCTCATTAGAATATTCACTATCAGACAATAAATACGTTGACAACAGAGTGTGCTTAATAAATCGACAACGACATCGACGAATAACTGGGAGAGGAGATCTATGGAATCCTGGGTGAAGACGTGGTTGAATATTGACACTACATCAAAGCTGACTGTAATATCTCCTTCTCCAAGACGAAGGCATTTAATTCGAATGATGAAATCGGTCGTATTCTTGATGGAGTGAACACAGTGATCAACATGTGGAGTAAGGAGGCTGGGCAGATGTAAGTCATCGATTCAGTGGTGCTTGGTGTGGGACGCAGAAATGTGTTTTTCTTGTGAATCTTTGGAAGGCCATAAAATACACTCCTGGAAATTGAAATAAGAACACCGTGAATTCATTGTCCTAGGAAGGGAAACTTTATTGACACATTCCTGGGGTAAGATACATCACATGATCACACTGACAGAACCACAGGCACATAGACACAGGCAACAGAGCATGCACAATGTCGGCACTAGTACATAGTATATCCACATTTCGCAGCAATGCAGGCTGCTATTCTCCCATGGAGACGATCGTAGAGATGATGGATGTAGTCCTGTGGAACGGCTTGCCATGCCATTTCCACCTGGCGCCTCAGTTGGACCAGCGTTCGTGCTGGACGTGCAGACCTCGTGAGACGACGCTTCATCCAGTCCCAAACATGCTCAATGGGGGACAGATCCGGAGATCTTGCAGGCCAGGGTAGTTGACTTACACCTTCTAGAGCACGTTGGGTGGCACGGGATACATGCGGACGTGCATTGTCCTGTTGGAACAGCAAGTTCCCTTGCCGGTCTAGGAATGGTAGAACGATGGGTTCGATGACGGTTTGGATGTACCGTGCACTATTCAGTGTCCCCTCGACGATCACCAGAGGTGTACGGCCAGTGTAGGAGATCGCTCCCCACACCATGATGCCGGGTGTTGGCTCTGTGTGCCTCGGTCGTATGCAGTCCTGAATGTGGCGCTCACCTGCACGGCGCCGAACACGCATACGACCATCATTGGCACCAAGGGAGAAGCGATTCTCATCGCTGAAGACGACACGTCTCCATTCGTCCCTCCATTCACGCCTGTCGCGACACCACTGGAGGCGGGCTGCACGATGTTGGGGCGTGAGCGGAAAACGGCCTAACGGTGTGCGGGACCGTAGCCCAGCTTCATGGAGACGGTTGCGAATGGTCTTCGCCGATACCCCAGGAGCAACAGTGTCCCTAATTTGCTGGGAAGTGGCGGTGCGGTCCCCTACGGCACTGCTTAGGATCCTACAGTCTTGGCGTGCATCCGTGCGTCGCTGAGGTCCGGTCCCAGGTCGACGGGCACGTGCACCTTCCGCCGACCACTGGCGACAACATCGATGTACTGTGGAGACCTCACGCCCCACGTGTTGAGCAATTCGGCGGTACGTCCACCCGGCCTCCCGCATGCCCACTATACGCCCTCGCTCAAAGTCCGTCAACTGCACATACGGATCACGTCCATGCTGTTCGGCATGCTACCAGTGTTAAAGACTGCGATGGAGCTCCGTATGCCACGGCAAACTGGCTGACACTGACGGCGGCGGTGCACAAATGCTGCGCAGCTAGCGCCATTCGACGGCCAACACGGCGGTTCCTGGTGTGTCCGCTGTGCCGTGCGTGTGATTATTGCTTGTACAGCCCTCTCGCAGTGTCCGGAGAAAGTATGGTGGGTCTGACACACCGGTGTCAATGTGTTCTTTTTTCCATTTCCAGGAGTGTATGTAACGCAGCCAATGAGATTGCTGCTAACGTAGAACCTTTTCTCCTCGCAGTGATACCTGAAAGCGCGAGGTGTTTTAACGAGTGTACAGACCTCCGATTAGTCAGTCTGCATTAGTCTGCATTTGTCTGTACCAGTCTATAGTCAAGTTTCAGTCTGTGCCTAATAAGATTATCATATTCCTGTACATAGCCACGAAGTTAAATGAATAGACACTTTGTCAAGTATCAGAGATATGTGAGAATAAGATTAGCTTACCAAGACCAAAGGAACTTCAGATTGTCAATTGTAAATAGCATCCAGAATCAAGTTAAGTAACGTTTATGATTTTTTTATTTTAATGGATGTCTGTGAAAATTATTCAAGTTCTGATTAAAGTTGGTCACCGTCAATCTGCTACTCTAAGCGTGCAAGTGGCATTTCTATCGTCTGACCTAACTGCAGAAGATAAACACGCCACAATAAGACCACGAGACATATTGCTAACACTCGCCTACTTCGCTAGAGCGACAAGTCAAATAATCTGATGGTGTGTGTACCGAAGGTCTTACAGTAAGCACACCACAGTTGAGACTCGTGTTTAAACAATTATGAGTATTATAAGACGTAATAAACGTCTCGCGCTACTAGGCGCGTCAACTGATTTAAAATCCACGAGCTTTCGGCTCTCCTCGGCCCATGTCAAGTGGTGAATGCTTTTATTCGTTGACGCTGCCGTCCTTATACTGGTGCCCTCTCCAAATCCATACAAGGTAGTGTTTTGGTGGAGCGCCTTCCACGTCCGCTTCCACCTACCGATGGCCGGTTCCCAAGCTACGCTTAGCTGTAGGCCGCTGTCTTTACTGAGGTAGTTGTCACAAATTTTTATTCCAATCCCCTCTTGAACTATGCTGTTCCAGGTCCTACTAGTCCGTATAGTAACTGATGTCTCTTGGACTGCAATAAGATACCCGTTTCCTAGTGCGTTGAGTTTCTCGGGATGCCGAAAACGAAACCATCTTCCGTGTTCTTCACAGCGCTATTCTTTAGCACGCACAGTCTTTCCGATACAAATCTGTCCACAACCACACAACATTTTATATACTCCCGGCGTTCTGAGGCCTAGATAGTCTCTCACAGGCCTCATGAGATGCCGAATTTTTGTTGGAGCCCTGAAGACGGAATGGATTTTATGTCTCTTTAGGAGCTCGCCAATTTTTCCTGTTAAAAGGGACGGAATGGCAAAAACGCAAACTTCCAGAGTATTTAGAAAGATGCCGGAGCCTCTCAAGAGGTATCCACTGCAAGAGAATTCCAATATGTATCTCCTCCCTTGGGCACCTCGACCACATATACGCTCCTGGAAATGGAAAAAAGAACACATTGACACCGGTGTGTCAGACCCACCATACTTTCTCCGGACACTGCGAGAGGGCTGTACAAGCAATGATCACACGCACGGCACAGCGGACACACCAGGAACCGCCGTGTTGGCCGTCGAATGGCGCTAGCTGCGCAGCATTTGTGCACCGCCGCCGTCAGTGTCAGCCAGTTTGCCGTGGCATACGGAGCTCCATCGCAGTCTTTAACACTGGTAGCATGCCGCGACAGCGTGGACGTGAACCGTATGTGCAGTTGACAGACTTTGAGCGAGGGCGTATAGTGGGCATGAGGGAGGCCGGGTGGACGTACCGCCGAATTGCTCAACACGTGGGGTGTGAGGTCTCCACAGTACATCGATGTTGTCGCCAGTGGTCGGCGGAAGGTGCACGTGCCCGTCGACCAGGGACCGGACCGCAGCGACGCACGGATGCACGCCAAGACCGTAGGATCCTACGCAGTGCCGTAGGGGACCGCACCGCCACTTCCCAGCAAATTAGGGACACTGTTGCTCCTGGGGTATCGGCGAGGACCATTCGCAACCGTCTCCATGAAGCTGGGCTACGGTCTCTCACACCGTTAGGCCGTCTTCCGCTCACGCCCCAACATCGTGCAGCCCGCCTCCAGTGGTGTCACGACAGGCGTGAATGGAGGGACGAATGGAGACGTGTCGTCTTCAGCGATGAGAGTCGCTTCTGCCTTGGTGCCAATGATGGTCGTATGCGTGTTTGTCGCCGTGCAGGTGAGCGCCACAATCAGGACTGCATACGACCGAGGCATACAGGGCCAACACCCGGCATCATGGTGTGGGGAGCGATCTCCTTCACTGGCCGTACACCTCTGGTGATCGTCGAGGGGACACTGAATAGTGCACAGTACATCCAAACCGTCATCGAACCCATCGTTCTACCATTCCTAGACCGGCAAGCGAACTTGCTGTTCCAACAGGACAATGCACGTCCGCATGTATCCCGTGCCACCCAACGTGCTCTAGAAGGTGTAAGTCAACTACCCTGGCCTGCAAGATCTCCGGATCTGTCCCCCATTGAGCATGTTTGGGACTGGATGAAGCGTCGTCTCACGAGGTCTGCACGTCCAGCACGAACGCTGGTCCAACTGAGGCGCCAGGTGGAAATGGCATGGCAAGCCGTTCCACAGGACTACATCCATCATCTCTACGATCGTCTCCATGGGAGAATAGCAGCCTGCATTGCTGCGAAATGTGGATATACAATGTACTAGTGCCGACATTGTGCATGCTCTGTTGCCTGTGTCTATGTGCCTGTGGTTCTGTCAGTGTGATCATGTGATGTATCTGACCCCAGGAATGTGTCAATAAAGTTTCCCCTTCCTAGGACAATGAATTCACGGTGTTCTTATTTCAATTTCCAGGAGTGTATTAATATGTGGATCGGTGGAAGCAGAATTTGGTCCGTCTCTAAGACAGCGCCATCTCGTAGTGCGGAGACGGACGAGCGCTGGGACTGCGCTGTTGTGACGCGGAACTATGTACACAATACAACGACAGTAAGTAATGTTACCTGTTCCTTCCATCTACGAGACGCATCAGAGTGCTATGTTCACGTTACGATGAACGTTCAAACGACGAATGCATCAAAAATCCCAAACTGTGTACTTTTGTGGCAAATGGATGACTGTGTAACACTGCAGAGGAATTTCACCTCCCAGCTGACAAGGATAATAAACAGGTGGCATTTCGAAACAAGGGCATAAAGTTTTTGTGGATGTGATTCCGAGTACCCAACCGGACAGTAACTATGTCTCGCAGAGAGACACTTGAACAATAGACGCAGATATTACCATTTAAGAGAGGATGTGTCGTTGGGCTTAAAGAAGCCGGGTGGAGTAATCGGCAAATCGTTTGACGTTTGGATAGGAGCTATGCCACTGTTTGACGATGTTGACAGGAATAGGGAAACGATGGCTGAATACGGCGTCAAGAGGGAAGCAGTCGACCTAGAGAGAGGACCGATCATTCATCAGAGAGGCATTCACAGCTCCGGATTCATCATCGATCCGTCGTGCAACTCCTGCTGCAGTGACCACAAGGACCACTAATGGGCGGCTCAGAGAAAGGGCGCTGAGCTCACGACGCCCCTTGCGCCAAATACCATTGACCTCTGTACACCAACAAGCCATTTTCCAATGGTGTCGGGCACATTCGCTGTGGTATCTCACTGGTTGGAGCAGTAGTGTCTTCTGTGATGAGTGCCGCTTGAAACAGAGCATCAACGACCAGTGAAGGCGTGTATGGAGACGCCCCAGGCAGTGGCGAGGTACCAGCCTGGCTGTCGCCCGCCACACGGCACGACAACCAGGAGTGATGGTCTGGGATGCCGCCTCATTTCATAGCGGGATCCCTCTGTTTGTCATCTGCGGGACTCACACGGCAGAGCAGTACGACCGCGATTTTCTATACCCGATTGTGTTCCCCTGATGGCATGCCAAACTGGGCTTACATGTCAGCAAGATGATAGCCGCCCGCTCACGGCGAGAGTTTCTAAGGCTCACGTTGTGAAGCTCTTCCGCGTGAATAGATCATCAAATTTTTCTGAAACTGTAATAATTTGTTTGCCTGCACATGTACATCACATACACCGTTTTCCGTCCCATTCGGATAATTTCTTCATAGCGCGCCGTCTTATATATGACTGACGCGTTGCAACACGTTCTGCATGTAGTCATGCATCTCGACAAGCTTCCGCAGTTCCTACAAAGAAAAGTATCACAGCGGTTACGAACGCAAACAGATAACTGGCGTTGCATTCGTCGAACTCACTGCCACGTATGACAACATCAACCATGAGAAATTATTAGGAAAGACCAATGCTGTTACGAAAGACTATCATCTGACACAATTTATGAGATGCCTGTTACAAAATAGAGACGCTTCTTGCTACTCTACAAAACAAAAGAAGTGGATGCAGGATACAAAATAATGGCATTCCACAAGAAAGTGTGTTAGTCCCATTGTTATATAATATCTGTGCCAATGACCAACCAATTGAACCTGCATCTATGCAGATGGATCAGCAGTTGCTGCCCAAGGAAGGACCTTTGAGGAGGTGGACGACAAACTAACTACAGGTCTTCAAGCACTGTCTGCCTATTATCACCACGATTACCTGAAACCAAATACCTCTAAAACACAAGTATGTGCTTTCCATTTACGGAATAGAGAGGCTAGAAGGAACCCAAACACAACCTGGACAGGACAACAACTGGCCAACTGTGATACCCCAAAATATCTGGGAGTAAAGTTAGACTGTTCCTTCACCTTTAAAGTCCATTGCAAGGACGCAAAAGTGAAAGTATCTTCTAGGAACAACATTATTCGGAAACTGACAGGTAACAATTGAGGCTCACAACCAGATGTACTTCGCACATCTGCATTGTCCTTATGCTTCTCCGCTGCTGAATGTGTGAAACAGACGCTTTGTCACTGGCTGCTTGCGGGCAACTCCTATTAATAAAATATATCATCTCATGGGCATAGCACATCCATATACCAGAAGAAGAACACCAGCAGCAAAAAAGGAGCGGACACAGGAGACAGATCCAAGACACCCCTTGTTCGGATGTGAATACCAACATCCAAGATTAAGATCAATAAAGAGTTTCCTCCGTTGAACAGAACCAATTTTAAAGTCACCTTCAAATCGTCGAATATAGCTTTGGTGTAACTCACCATCAGAGAGATACTGAAGCAACCCTAAAGAACAGCTTTCTAAAGGACGTCATCTCCCATATGAAACATGGTAGGTTCTCAACAGGCTGAGAACTAGTGTAGCCCGATGCAAGTTCAATTTGAAAAAGGGGTTTCTCTCCAGGAGATGAACTATGCCTATGTGGCGAACACCAAGATCATCAACACCTGCTCAACTGAAGAAACCTCCGAGCTCCATGCCAATGTACGATCTGGTTATCGCCAATGATACAGCACTTCAAACGGCGGAATTTTGGATATCATGTGGTATTTAATCATGTACTTATACTGTTCGTAAATTGATATCATATGGAATTTAAACATGTACTTATATTGTCTGTAAATTGCTGTTGGTCGGCTATATATGTATGTTATGTTCTGGACACGAGTAAATAAATAAATAAATCACAGCGAGCATGCTGCGTTAACTGAAACATCAGTCACAAAGTTATTTTGATCTGATTTGATCGTGAAGTAACGTACATTTTTATGCTGGTACAGAAATGGATAGAATGGCTTCAACACCTCGTTATTCCAATACAGAACGCCACAGAACTGTTTTGGACACGTCTATGGACGTATGTAGCTGCTAGTAATCGAGTACAACCATTTATCCTGTTTTAAACCATGTTTGGAAGAAAAATAGATGGGTTTATTTAGAGCTAATAAATACCCATTTTTACGTAATTTCTGTTACACAAAACAGATCTATTGTCTGTTATGGTGGATTGGTATGTTAGGTTGCAGCTATGTGGGAGTGAAGTACGATAAAAGATACTGGCGATGTCTACACATATTTACATTTATTACAGGATGAGGATGAAAACTTTAATCCTAGATGCTTGCTTGAAAGTAGAGGACAAAAGGAAAGGTATCGAACTAATATGATGGGGAGGCTCTGACGAACGATCTGATGGTCCCAATGACATCTTGGCTACACATTAACAGTTGCCGATGTAACACTAACAAAATTATACTTACAACAACTGAGACTATATCTCCATCATGCTGAGTATATATGCTCTCAGAAGATTATGCTTGGGACTGTACTACATCGCACACATACTAATACCCCATTTGTCACGTGCTGACTACCTGGGGAATTCTTACTTCAATTAACTGCGAAACGTCCTCCTAGTGAGGCACATATTACAGCGCTTTACTGAACATCTCTATATACTATATACTTGTCCGATACGTTTATTACTTGCTCGGAGGTAATTAAGGTATTTATCAACAACAAGTAATTTTAAGTACATTCGTTTTTTAAGGGTTGTGTTCCGTTTACGGCGAGACGGAAAATTAAAGCTGACCTCAACCCAAACCTCGATTTCAACAGCACAAGGCTTAGCGGCACGATAAGCATTTTGAAGTTCACCGTGCCGTTATCTTTCGCCGGAAAACCGTAATTTTGTACCCGGCGAAGTGTTTAGTTACACTGAAAAGTAAAGAGAATCTTGACTTTCTGTCTGAAGCTGTAGTCTGTCTTGGGGCACTTCGCCTCGGTTGCAGTTCAGTAAGAACATGTAGGATTAGTTTAGTGGAAGTTTGATCTTTGCAGGGCGTATTGGTGATGACAGTGTCGAACAACAACCGCCTCATAGCTTGGGAAAGTGCGAGTGTGTTGTTGGAACAGTTGGCATAATGGCTGGCAATGGTGTTGCCTATGTGTGTAGAATTCAGGCTT
Source organism: Schistocerca gregaria (assembly GCF_023897955.1). Taxonomy (NCBI): domain Eukaryota; kingdom Metazoa; phylum Arthropoda; class Insecta; order Orthoptera; family Acrididae; genus Schistocerca; species Schistocerca gregaria. The sequence continues at coordinate 418,044,771 of NC_064921.1, read as the reverse complement.
CCACCTTAGTGCATATTTGGGCTCGGATCTTTCGTCAGATCTGCCCCACTGCAGCAGCCAAGATAACACTGGGATCGAAATCTCTGCTTTCATTTTTCTAATTTGAGACAAGCTTCTTGGATTACAATTATCTTGCTCCATATGTAATAAATGGAATGTTACGTTGACATTACCACTAACTTTCATCGTACCTCAATTCATCATAGCTACAATTCACTACAATTAGAGTGACAAATCCATATGACTGTTTTTCTACTTGTGTAACAAAAGTAATGAAGTATGAAATGGTCTCTATTCTTCTTGCAAGGCCGAGTACAACAAGTAAAAGGCTCGTGCTAGCAACAACCATCCAGGAGTGATTCCAAATTCATTCTAGAGACGACTCCAAATCCGTTTTGCAGTGTTTTACACTCTAAGGCAAACAAAAAAAATGACACACCACGGAAGTGATTCCGTGTGCAGGAAAGTGATTACAGTTGCAGAAAAATTGGATGATTTATTGAAGAGAAAGAGCATCACACATTGAGAATTTAAGTAAAGCGTCGGTCCACCTCTGGCCTTTACGCAAACAGTTATTTGGCTAGGCACTGATTCAAAGAGTTGTTGTATGTCTACCTAAGGGACATCGTATCAACTTCCGTCCCGTTGATCCGTTAGATGGCCAAAATCACGAGTTCGTTGAAGAGCCCTGGATAATGCTCCAAACGTCATCAATTGGGGGGGGGGATACAGTGAACTTGTTTGCCAACGCAGGGTTTGGAAAACAAGGAGACAATTAGTAGAAACAAGCAGTAGAAACCCTTGACGTGTGCGGACAAATTTGCTAAAATTTGAACCCAGTATGATCTACCGTAAGGGGCAACAAAACTGGGCATATAGTATTGTGGACGTACCGCTGTGCTATGGATGACTACCAAAGGGGTCCTGCTCTGAAATGAAACGGTACCCTAGGCCATCAGTCCTGTTTGTCGGGCCGTATGGCGGGCGACAATCATGTTCGTATCCCGCCGCTATCTGTGACGTCTACAGACACGTATTAGCTGGTCACCGGGGGTCGCTTGGAAGCGGAACTCATCACTGAAGACAATTACACTCCAGTGAATAAGATTCCAGGCCGAAGATGCGTCTGGAGAGCGGCGGAATACCAACCGTTTGATTCCCGCCAGACTGCCCGACAACCGGAACTGATGATATGGAGGGTGCCATTTGATTCCATAGTAGAACCCCTTTGGCTTTCATCCGCGGCAACCATACAGTGTATCCATACGACCCCGTTTCGTTGCTCTTCATCGAAAGTCATCCTGAGGTTATGTTTCAGCAAGACAATACCCGCGAGCTCACGGCGAGAGTTCCCACTGCTTGTCTTCGTACTTGCCAAACCCTACCTAGACCACCAAGATCTCTTCCGAATTGAGAACTTTTGGAGCAGGGCCCTCCAACCAGCTAGGGATTTTAACGCTCAAATGCGACATTTACATAGAACTCGACCCGAAATCTCACAGGACGACATTCAACAACTCTTATTAATCAATGCCAAGCCGAATAACTACTTGAATTATGGTCAGTGATGGACCAACGCGCTGTTGACTTGCTCATTTTGTGAAGCTTCCTTTCTTCCAAAGCTCATCAATTTTTGAAATTGTAAGCATTTGTTTGCCTGTACTTTACATCACATCTACCAATTTTCCGTCCATTTCGGGTAATTGATCCGTAGGGGGTAGTTTTCCTATCTTAGAGAGCACCATATATAGGGAGAAATAACTGTTGAACACATTTGATCACCTATTGCTTCAGCAAAATTACGTAAGTAATTTCTCGATCAAAATAATTTCGAGAATATCGTTTCAGTGAGTACTGTGGTAAGGGATAGATGCCAGCGTTCTCAAGCGTATCATGTTCGCTGTATTACTTGCTTTGGAGGAATATGCGAAATCTTATCGAACATGGCCGATCACATACGGAAAACGCTGTCCACAAACACTGCAATGTGCCAGTCATACATTGTGCTCATGCTATACCATCATCATGTTGTTCTTCTCGTTGTTCTGCCGCAAGACCGAAATTAGCCGGCAGCCGTCTGTTGAGGCATGTGTATCACGAAGTTCCATTGGGCCACTGTATCGCATACCATGACTTGAAGAAGCGCTACCGTAATCTCTTGTATGTCCACTTATACTGATGCAGTCTTCTTCCTCTTTCTCAGTTTACTCTTTGCACATTTCATTCCAATTAAAAATTATTGCATACGAAATTCCTCTTATGTTGAAACTAACTATGGAACAAAACCATGAAACAAATTAGAACATTCGGTGAAATAGCACTCACATTATTATTTGACGTCATTCTATACAAAATAAATTTTGTGCCAAATGGAGAATGAGAAGTAACCGGAAACCGGAGCTTGACAATTAATAAGGAGATTAGCAACAACGCAGATGTAGTGCTTACCTGAAAGCAAATTTCCAATGACAGCAACAGGCTGCCTGAATCTAGATTTATCTAATGATTTATTTGTACTTGCAAAATTAAACGCTTCTATTCAGAAGTTGAAGGGCTTCAAATGGCTGTACAGAAGCAAAACACAGAGAAAGATGCAAGTCAAAGTTGTAATACTCATATCGTTCGTGATACTGCTATTAAGTTTCAGTTCAAATAACAAACTTCCTTGGTGAAATAATCGAATTATTTCAGATACAAAATAACCGTGTCGATATTCAAATCTCTGAGGTAGACTATGTCATACGAAGAAAGAAACACGAGAATACTTCTGCACCTTTTAAAATATATTTGTACCTTTTATTCGGGTACCTTTTATTCGGACCTCGCCTGCAGTTGTTTATTTCGTATCGCTTTACGAGCATTCCGCCGAACGGGCAACTCTTGTGTGTTATTTCACATTTATGCATAACACTGGGAAATATGTATACGTGACATTTACGGAAATAACAAGTGTTCCAGGGCCGCGCGCAAGTGGGAAAACACACAAAGAGAGGAGGGCAGAATGCCGCTCTTACTCAGGCAGAATGCAGTGCGCGCCAGTGGGCACCGCCATTGAAATGGGGGCTTTGTGTAAATTAATTAAAAGGGACGGCCTTCCTGTGAGACGGAATTTCATATTTCGCGAGTATCGTTTCTGAACCACTCTGGGATATCTTGAATATTGGAAGAGATTGGGAGTGTTTTGCTACGGGTTTGGAAGCATCAGATGTGTGGAGAAACGCTGAGAATTTAGGCATATAAAAATGTACGTATATGCGTTCAAGTTCTCTTTCTTAAGGGCTGGATTGTTTTCATCCAAACACGGTACACGTATTACTTTTCATCTGGAAAGAAGCGCTGTGGGGATGAGAACTACCTGCGTCTAAAAGGTGTGGGGCGGCAGGGGGGTGGGTGTGCTAATATGTCGGTTTTATTGCTACGGTCAAGTTTTTGAACCTTTATTGGGCTTTGGAAGATACCTCTACGCAACAGAAGAATAGTCTTGGTGTCCCTATCCTGCAGTACAAGATCAAAGTATGAATATTACATTCATCCTCCTGTTTGGGGCAAATCGGTTGGTTCATTTTGCATTTGATGTGACCTGAGGTGAGCTTCCTACGGTGGGCTTTACGGGACTTAGGGAGACATTATTACCTCATGGGCGGTTCCTTGGAAACTACCAGAAAAAAGGATTCCTCACTATTTCAGGCCGTCACCAGCGGACCAAAACCAAGTCGAGGATTCCAAGATGGTTATGCACATCAAATGGCTAAACGTTTTACGATGTATTCCTAAGGTCCAGATCTTATATAAAAACTTTCTTTATATCGTTATCCTTTTCTTAGATACAGAAGTTCAGAATTCTGCCTCTACGCGTAAAATTCGCACAGATAAACATGCTGTAAACTGTCTCGGTTGTCACCTTGGAACATAATGTTGTTGTGCTGAAGCACAGGAAATTATTTTTCCACGTACATTCCGTTCTGAGGTCTAATATCTGTTTTGCGTTGTTTCAGTTTAACATAAATAAACTATCGAAATTTTACTGATAGTTACATCTGTCTTCAAATGAGTTATATGACTGCTGCAGCAGCAAAAGAAAGGAAGCACAGAAAATATGCTTCTATGGGAGCACAAAAAATGCGAATATGTTCCTGTTAATTTAAAAGGTTCTTAGATTGGGTCTACCAGCTCCCTAATTCTATGTTCCCCGGCGTCTTTATCTTCTGGCTTATGAAGATATTTATTTTTGTCTACTGACACAGAACAAGACACTGGCTGTGGCAAAAGGACGGAAAAGTAATAAATACTAGAAGAAAAAGACAGTGGTTGTGTTATAGAAAGAGCGAAGGAGACCATGACAGTGTGGGAGAAAGAATGGGATACGGGAAATCGCACATAGCTGACAATGACATTAGAGTGCCAGGAAAAGAGTGAAAGACACAGTGCCAGGGGGGAGGGCAGCTGGAGGAAGTGTAGCAAGGTGAGACCCAGTGGTAATGACACTATATATGAGAATGATGATAAAGATAAGAGAGATAGTGACAGAAGAGGTAATGTTTATGCCTGGTGAGTTTGGTGGCTAGCAGAAGTGTTTAAACTCGGAAGAGTGTTCCTGGAGCCACTCTGTAGCAATTGCTTTGTTACGCGCTCTTCAGAAGAGATCTCCACGCTCTCGTACTCTTACGGATTTATGGACAGCCATGCAGGATTCATAGTGTCAATTCCCTCCAGGTCTACTTCAGACATTAGTCGAGTCCATGCCACGTCTTGTTGCGGTACTTCTGCGAGCTCGCGGGGAGCAGAGACGATATTAGGCAGGTGTAGCAGTTTGTTTGGCTCATCACTGTATAGGCCTACACCAGGTGGCCCATGCACGCTGTCCTCCGTTGACGTTAGTTAATCTCTGATACCTCATACGTCGAAAGGCCTGCCTAAGCAGAACAGCAAAGGGGCTCCACATCAACTGAGAGGGGACCCTCCTAAACGTAAGACCAGCGCTTGAAAACAAACACTGTACAGCTATAACTGGTCCAATAACTCGTAGCTAGAAAACTTACTTGTTGTAGGAGGAGTGCCGGATTCAATTTCTGGGCTCGAGAAAAGCGTCTGTGTAGAGGAATGAGTGTTCCTGACCAAAACAATACGCACAAGGGTCAAAGCATATTAATTGTCCGTTTCAAGACATATCATCGTATGACAGCTAATTTATTAACAACACATATGCATCAGTTTGTGGTTCAAAATTGGCAGTTTACAAAACAACTAATTTATTGGCAACACATATGTATCAATTCGTGGTTCAAAATTCGCAGTATTACATAAATTCTATCATATCTTCGACTGAGCAGTGAACATAATGAATATCATAAATGATGTTCCTTTAAACATATATTTATGTTATAGACCGACAAATTCTTATAATTACATTATTCATAATATAAATCAAATGCACGTCATTTCTTCCATTATCGAAATTTTGAACCCCATGAAGCTTCTGACTTACGTTAGCTCCGTTTTAATCGCTTTACACTTTTCACTACGACAGCTCTCTCACCACAAGACTCGGATGAAAAGGGCAGAATCACGTTTAACTATTCAGCAAGATTTTCCGTTTTCAGTGCTATGTGTTCACTATAATGCTCATCAAATCACTGTGCATAGTCCTGGCTCCGAGACAAGGGCAATGATAATGTTGAAAGTTGATATCACTGTCGGAGAAGACATCAAGTACGAAAGGATGCAGATGGTTGTCAGTTGTCAGCGTGTTTTCACCACAGGCCCCATGGAAGTGCAGGAGTATGTCTCTCACAGCATAATAATGCTCCCATTAGCCTGCGTCCGTGGCTCTCCGCACGTTTCGAGCCGCCGTTCACCCCGATGTCGGCGTTTGTGGAGACAACCATCGACATATTGTTGAAATATGTGATGTACCCGAAGAGCCTACACGTTTCCATTGATCGACGGTCGAATCCCGATGGTTCCGCACCCGCTACAGTCGCAACTGGCGATGTCATTGGCTCAACATGCGAACGGGTAGGGGTGGACTGATGCAACAATGTACGATAAACGGTGTGCTTCGAAACACTTGTTTGTGCATCAGTATTGTGATCATCCAGCAGAGATGCCACATGTCATTATCTACCCTACTTTACAGAGCGTTCTCGCTTCCCGGGTTCGATTCCCGGCGGGGTTAGTTAGGTTTAAGTGGTTCTAGGTTCTAGGGGACTGCTGACCATAGATGTTAAGTCCCATAGTGCTCAGAGCCATTTACAGAGCTGACAAGCCTCCGAAGACCATGTTCTGTGAAGAGTCGTGGACATCCAACCAATTAGCGCTTAATGGTAGTTTAAGAGCCCTTCTACTTCTTTCCTTATATGCTCAGGCCAGTAGCACGTGATCTTTCGGCTAGCTTTGCCGTTTTCGAGAGACTCGTTCTAGATGTAAACATTCATGGTGGTGTCTGTTTGTTCTATAGCGTGTCTCCCTACCATTTTCGCGCAAAGACGCTCTGAGCGTGTTTTTTAGGGAATTAACTAGTTTGAACCTGGGACCTGTTGCTGGTAAGGAGACGCCAGACCACACATAACATGTAGAATTCAGAAGAGTTCAGTGAGACTAGCGATGATATAACCAAATACTAATTGATCTCAGCGTCGGTTCCACTGCACTCCCTGTAAAAGAATCTTAATACTAACTAAATTTAGTGGAAAGGGTTCAAGGCTTTCCTATTTTTAGTTATCTGGTAAAATAACGTCGAAAAAGCAGTTAAATTTACCATTGGAAGTTTTATTCTACTAACAAAACATCGTTCATAAATGGCACTATTGGTAAAAGGAAATGTTTTGATACAGGATGGTAAAAACCAACTGCGTTCAACAAAAATGTGAACGAATATTCCCTGAATGGGTTTCCAAGTTCTACAATCGATCGAAGGATGACCTATACCATATCACATCTATCATCTGTGTTAAATTTAAGTTTCACAAAAGAGAAAACTATAAAAATGGTCTACAGTGACCCTCAATTATCTTTAATTACTTATCTAACTTGTCGTAAATTACAGAGGCTGATGTGGTTTCTCAGTAACTTTATAATAGAAAAATCATCGCGTTTCAGATCTTTTCTTCAAGTGGCAAATGTGAACACCATGAGTTTTAATTAACGATCGACACTAGTATTACGCAAAAAGGGGTTGTAACAGATAAAGACTTCTGCAGTTCTGAGTGAAGCCTTATGGGCTCAAACATGCGGCATCGCGTGCGTTCATTACCTTGACGGTGTTTAGGCAGCGTTAGAGCAGCGGTGGGCAGCACAGCTCCGCTCACCTCGCCATCTCGGAAGCAACTCTCCTCTAACTTCTCCTTACTACAATTTACCGAAGTTGGTTTAAAAAAAACTATTTGGCTATGTTTTCATCTGACCAATCAAGGTCTCAATGTTAACCTTAAGCTCCGCCTATAAAAATTCTGTCCATCCAATGAGAAACGTTATACTTTTCGTGGTGGGGTAATGTTTTAAAGTTTGCAACGTAACAGAGACGCGAAAAACTCTCACGCTAAAACCTGCAGTTGGTGTGGTCCTTTTAGCGTTATCGGAAGATCTATACTGTTCTTCTGGAGGGCTCTACCTTTTAACATGGGCTGGCGAGTGGTCCTAATGTAACAGACACGCGAAAAAGTCTCACTCTAAAACGTGCGGGTGGTAGTCTTAGAGGTAGGCAGCCGACGTGGGTGTCCAGTCCGTCCCTTATCGTAGGGCCTTCTAGCTTAACACGGTTCCGCCCTCGGCTTCTGTTCTCGTTTCTCCCCTCGAAACTGCGTCGGTCTGACGGTGGGAAGGAACGACATGCATTTAGGCATTCTTGTGTTAGTCTGTGGTATTCGATTTGATCACTCGTTGCTCGTATTACTTTGGTTAATTTAATGTCACGATATATTCGGAGCTATGTGACATACTACTGGATTTGCTTATCATGTCAGGGTTTTCATGGAAGGTGTTGGATTTGCCTGACACCTTACAAAGGGTCTGCGTAATTGAGCGGTGCACGGCTCACGCTCATGCCATTTATTGTTTGTCATCTTCTATTACTGTACTGCCGCCTCGTTTACTTATTCCATTTATTAGCAGCACTATCTTCCTGCCTTACTTGCCCGCGAGCGGTAGCAGCAGCGCGTATCGATAAGTGCACTGTCGTACCATCTCTGGAGCAGACGGAGTGGCGGTAAGGAGCGGGCAGCCAACGCTCGCCGACCGCTGGCGACACACACGCACTGTCTGACGGAGGGAGATTGGAGTGGCACGACTCCTGGTTGGTCGTTCGAGTTGGTCGTCTCATCGGCCGACGTATATTTGGTCCTTCACCGTATCCTGGACTGGGGAGTCGGTCGGTTGGCGTGAAGCAGCGAGGAAATCTCCACGGCGCATAGTTTGGTCCGGCCGGCTGGCGGCCTCTATGCGATGTCGGAGTGTGTGGTGCTGTTCCGATTGCTACAAGGTTCGTGGCTCACCGATCCTGGACATGAAAGTTGACTTTTGACTTAATCACGACTGTTCACATTGTGTCGTTTGGTGATCGTTGTCGGTTGCTGTGATATTCCCGGGAGCAACAACGTGTGTTTTCAAGTTGGCAAATTTTAGCCAGTGGAGTTTAATTGTACTTGGTTATTTGAATTGAAGTGCACCAGCGGAATCTTCTGCCTTGTGGCCATTAACGTTCCGGTAACCTGCCCTGGCTGTTGACGTAAATTCAGGCAATGTATTTTCCTCATCGTGTTGTAGCTGTCCAGCATGGTGTGTAGTTTGACAGCTCAATATATAATTGTTTGTGTGCGCCAATACCTTCTATGTTGTTCCATTGAACTCTCTGTCGTGTGCTGGTTGGGTGGAGTGGAGCTTATCTTGTCAGTGAGTCCCTTGAGTGTCTGTCAGTTGGGTTGTTGTCGGATTGGAAATGGTTGGGCCAACTGCCTCCCTCATCTAAGTGAGCGTTAGTGTTTCAATTCCAGGCCGACCCTTGGAACTTCTGAGCGCCCTTGGGTGTACTGCCTTTTCTTGTTGTTTGTACTTGCATGGCTTCTAGCCGATTTTTAGATTAACGTGGTTTTACCATTAAGGCGTCAGATGGTTTGGGCCTTCAGCCTATGTTAACAACTGCTTTACGTAAGGCCTATTTCATTTTCAAAATTAATGTCATTAAATCTTAGTTTTGCGCCTTCAGCTGATTTTGAATTTAACATGTTTGCTCTTAAAGTGTGAGATTCTTTTGGCCTTGGACCTAATTAAGGAACTGTTTTAAGATTAGGATTTTCCTTTTAAATTTCTGATTTTTGTTGAGCTTTAAGTTATTGGCTTTCAGCCGTTTTTAAATTAAAGTGGTCTTGTCCTTGAGGCATGAGATTGTATGGCGCATTCACCCGCTTATTAAGTTCCAAAACTAAAGCTGTATTTTTTTTAAATTTTTCTTGGCTCTTGTAATGTTTGATCAAATAAAAGGTTAGGTGTTCGAGTGTAACTGATAGCCGCTTATTTGGGCGCTTTCCACAACTTTAACTATCAGTCCTGTCTTGCGGGTTTAGTAAGGTGTATCAGTAATAATTATCTGCCCTTTGTCAAAGTCGCTCATATTAATGGATTTCCCTATTTGCAGCCCATAATTTCTCTAGGGTGGTGTCCCATCAGTGTCTTTATCAGTCTTTGACTGGTCTGATGCGGCCCGCCATGAATTTGTCTCAGAGTAGCACTTATTGATGTCTAATTCTATTGGAAACCATGTGCGCCAGGACCGTATTCTTGTTTATAAATTTTGGATACATGATTGTATCGCTCATAACGACTGAAATCGATTTCGGCTACTGTGTGACCATCTTCAGTGGAAAACATTCGGTCCTTGTAGGCATCATAACAGAACATTTTCTATGAGGTGTAACATTACTTCCAACAGATTACACTTTTACTGTGTACTTCACAGTTGCTAAGCCTACAAACGACGCAGATGTGCTTTTCCTACGGCGTCACGTGCCCGCAGGACCACAAGGCGGCATCCAACGTCACGGTAGTCACTGGTCCTAATCTTCTGGCTCGTCAGCTTATGGTCATAAAGTGCAGTACTCCAAGAAGCTGACAGTGTGTGGCCTAAGAAGTGTCTTGTCAGAAGGGAGTTGTCAGCAATTCCCGTCAAGCCTGCTCCTTTGCATGTCTGGTTGCTGTAAGTGCAGGGTGGGAACGATCTCTTCGACCGACCAGCTACGGGATACTGTGCTTGCAGGTCAGTGGCAATGTTTGTGGCGGTGCGGTTTATTGCTTACACAAAAATGGTCCACTCTGCTCTCAGTTATCTTCTTCTGCAGCAGACGCTTTCCCTGATGCTGAGAACAGAGTTTCTCGTCTAGAGAAACTGTAGCAGAAAGACGATAAATGTAACAACAAAGTGCACGAAATGTTTAGGTTTGCCAGACTTGTTTATCGTTACTTCTGAATCTCCTCTCAGCTATCAAGTCTGTACTGTTTTGGGGTTCCAATACGACAATCACACATAGGGACAGTCACTCTCAGTAGCAAGCTTATGGCATTCACCTTAACCCGCTACCGAAAGAATACACCGAATTGTCTGTGCATTGAATGATCGCTCAGTACTCTACAAACTGATCACTTTGAACTTTGAGTTCTCGGTTACGATTTGTACAGTACGCCATACGGATTTAAAATATTCAACAAGGTCACAATTCACATAGAAAATCCTGAATTTGACGTCACATTTCGCCCATATTACTTTCCGACGCATTGCGATCTTTTTAAGACCACGACCAGTCTAAACTTAAACATATTTTCAGAGCTCAGTCTGATCGCCATGATGTCCGAACTCCGAATCTTCTAGCCTCCAGAACGCTCTTTCTCTCTCGTGTCACAAAATATGTGCTCTCTTTTGATTGGATAGGACTCATCATAAGCAGTCAGCTTGCAATTCTAAACCTCATTGTTCCATGCCATCTATCTTGCACTAATTGCATTATTAACATATCTCTAGATCAACTCATTAAATAAGTAGCTTCGAAAAACCCATTCGTAGAAAATTAATACAATTTTCTTCATAAAACTGAAATACCGGCTGTTTCTTGTTTCCTCAATATCGCAAACTGGCGTAATACAAATCACAAATTTCCTTGTTGTATATGACTCACTGATCCCGTCGATATACATGTTTCTCGGTCTCATAATACACTCAGTTATTCACAACTATTCACAAGTGACGTTTACATTATACTTATACTTTCACACAATCAATAAGAAAGCAAATTTATTAATAAAAATGAAGTTAATGACAAAGAAACATAAAATCAAATAATTTAAAGAAAACCATTTTTTTCGTTACTATAAAGTGAAAAACTAGATATACCGTGAGACGTCTTTATAAATGGTTGGTTAACAGTTACGAAAGTCATTCAATAAGTAATGCAACACATTTTTGGACCAAACAGGTACAATCGGGAAATTAGGGGATCCGTGTTATAGGGTGGATAAGCAAGAACGGAACGAAGAATTTTTGTGAGCTCTTCCAGGGCACTCAGACTTGTGTGTGACCTTGCTTGCCATGGTATAGGAGAAGCTCGTTTGCATTTTTGTGACAATTAACAAGCAGAAATCCTTTCATCAGTTTACTGATTGTAGTCCAGTACAGTTCATAGCTGATCGTTGCGCTATGGGGAAGGACATCAGAAAGAATAACCCCTTCAGAGTCCCAGAAGCCCATCAGTATGCCTTTATTGGCTGAGGTTGCAGCTAATCCACTTTTTCTTCGGAGGAGATGTGGTGTGCCGCCACTCCATGGATAACCGTTTTGCGTCCGGTTCGAAGCAATGAAGCCATATTTCATCGCCTATGATGATTTTCGACAGAAAATTGTCAGACTCGTAAAGCTCAAACAATCCGTATAGATGGTCCTTCGCTGCTCTTTGTGGTCTTTTGTTAGTCAGCCAGAATCCAGTGAGCGACACGTTCGAATACTCCAGTTGGTGGAGGAGTGTATCAGCACTACCAACAAAGAGGTCCAGTTGTGCCGCGAAGTGTTTGATTAGCATCCGTCTGCCACCTAGAATGAGAGTGCCCGTACGTTCCAGGAATCACAGGAATCACAAGTGTTTTGTGGCCGGCTGTCACGCAGGATATCGAACGGGTATTTGCGACCTTGTTGCGATGATGACAAGACACCTTCCTCAACAACTCACAGTGCCTTTTTTCACTGTCATATCTGCGTAGACGTTCTGGAGTCGCCCAGGATTATCTGTGGGTTGCTCTGGGTTTCCGCCAAAAGAAACTCAATGATAGCATTCTCTCTGGAACGCACCTCCTCTACGTACGCCATTTTGAAGGTGCCGCCCCCTGTGGGAACTTCATAAAACTATGTGTTCGAGCTGTAATATTTCACGATGTCCCATAAAAAATTACTAATTTTTTCAACTGAAATTGGCTGAGAAAGAAATGTTTTATTACTTATTTAAGGCCCGTCGTATTTCACATTAAGTGACTGATTAATGTCACATTTAAAATCTGCGTCTAATTTTCGTATTTCTATAAGTAAAACAAATATTAGGTAGCACTTGACACTAATGTTATCTTCTTACGTTATGAAGGTATAGTATGAAGTACTGGCATATGGCTAATTCTGCGTTTAATCTTACAGTAGAGTTTTGTTGCCTGGGCGGTAATGACACTCTTCGGCTGAAACAGCGGGATGCTAGCAAATAGCTGGTTCGCAGAAACGAACGTCTGCCACGGAGTAGGCGTGACCCGCCGCCTATACGAAGCTAACAGTGACCCAGTATGGGTGATAAATGGCACTACACCACACACTCTACGGGGATATGACGAATATACGACATTACCATATTTCTGTGGTATTCGTGGGCTGTATGTGGAAAAATAAATTCAATTTTCTCCATTGATGGATTTATTTGCAACGTTTTTACTGATGAGTGTAGTGGCGGCGTCTCGACTCTTTGTTTATTGTATAATGTGATATCACAGATCGACTAACGGCTAGTGGAAACAGTACGGAGACCATTTTCAAAGTTTAGAAGGGAATACTAATAAGTGAAACGATAAAAATGAACAAAGGGCAAAAATTACATGTAAACTGATATACAAGTAAGAATCACGAAAGTTTCAAGAAATGTAAACTGAAAGCTGCCGTAGGTAAGGCAAAAGAAACAGACAGAATGGTCGAACAGGCGTGACATGTGGCAGGATGAATGGAACTGAAGTGAAGGTTGGTTGGTTTGGAGATAAAGGGACTAAACAGCAGGGTCATCAATCGAAATGTCAGGACGCAGCAAGTTATTGTACCATTAATGTAACCTGATTTCGTACAGGATTTTCTTCATTGTGACTGCTTCGTGACGTAGTTCTTAGGTATTACTTGAAAGAAATTACTTCCCTGCATTTTATGCCCAATTTACTTTTATTTTTTTACATCCATTTTAGTTTAATTTTTTATACTGCGTTGTTTCGGCTGTGCAGCCATTTGCATGTAAAATGTTTACCACATTAAACACATAATAGTTACCCAGATCAGATGTTAAGTCACGTAGTGCTCAGAGCCATTTGAGCCAGTTACTCAGAATCCATCAAAGGTAAGGAATGAGGAGATTCTGTGCAGTATCAGAGAAGAAAGGAATATGTGGAAAACACTGACAAGGAGAAGAGAGAGGATGATAGGACATCTTTTAAGACATCAGGGAATGACTTCCATGGTACTAGAGGGAACAGTACATGACAAAAACTGTGGAGAATGACAGGGATTGGAATACATCCAGAAAGTAATTGAGGACGTCGGTTGCAAGTGTTGGTACTGAGATGTATAGGTTGGCACAGGAGAGGAAGACTCTGCAGGAGAGACGCTCAGTAGCTCGGTACGGGCTTTTGCTGAAGTTCCAAGAACATACCTTCACCGAAGAGTCAAGCAGTATATTGCTCCCTCCTACGTATAACTCGCGAAGAGACCATGAGGATAATATCAGAGAGATTAGAGCCCACACAGAGGTATACCCACAATCCTTCTTTCCACGAACAATACGAGACTGCAGTAGAAGGGAGAACCGATAGAGGTACTCAAATTACCCTCCGCCACACACCGTCAGGTGGCTTGTGGAGTTTGGTTGTAGATTTAGATTTAGATGTAGATGGACTCGAGCGGCCGCATCAAGCCAGTCAGAAGACTGATGAATAAAAAAGAAGAAATCCATCAAACAATTGTGACTTAGTTCTAAGATTGGTAGGGAACTGTTATTGGGTCCCTCATTCTCTCGCTCAATTTGCGTGTATGTGTGTGTGTTATTATGACAACAGACGCTTTCAAACAAGGGAACTCACTGTTTGTCTGTCAACATAATTCTCGTAATGGCACTAAGTAAAGCATAAGCAAACGATATAGTTAGTTGCCTCTTCACACGACAACAGTGGTGTAACGAGAGTGCGCAGGGTGAAGTATGGCGATGATGAAATGTACACACGCCGCCGCTTACCAGACCAGGTACAGCTCAGCGAAGCAATGTTTTCCAAGCCGTGGAAGCACATGCAGGTATTTTAGATGCATGTTTTAATCAAAGGTAGTTTTCAGTGAGCAGAGCAGTGCGTCACCGTGCAGCACAGTTGAACAAATATTTGCAAAACCGTCAGCTGTGGCTATGACTACTCTCGCAAACGAGAACTTTTCACTAACGAACTACTGTTTCCTTATTTTCTCTCATCTCGTACTGCAAAGTCAGCTTTGCTAAACGCTGAGAAATACATAAGTAAAATGTAATACACTGACGGAAAAATTCCCACACAAATTTGTGCAAGATACACGAAAGTTGGTAGGTTTGTTTCTACATTTTATGCGTGATGTGTATTAAGATTTTGCGCCAGTCGCATAAGAGTGGCCCTAAAAGCACTGCTATGAGGTTAGAAATCAGGTTTGCTTTAAATACGTGCTGTAACGGTGCTCAACGTTAGTTACTATTGAGAGTGGAGGTAGTGAGTTGATGTTAGTCCAGAATGCCTTTAAGATGACGAAGACACTATTGTCAACAGCTCACTGCTTGAAAGAGATCATATAATAACGCTGCGAGAAGCTGAATGTTCCTTCCGCGATATTGCAACAAGACTTGCCAGGACTGTGGCCAGTGTGCATGATAGCTGGCAGTCGTGATCCCGGGAAAGAACAGTCGCAAGAAGATCCGGCTCCAGATGGCCACATGGCACTACCCAGATTGAAGACCATCGTAGTCGATGGTCCCGTACTGAGTTTGCAGCAGGAATTAGAGCAGAACTTGGCACCGCAGTGACACAATCAAAAGATACTATCGGTTACGTCAAGGACTGCTCCGAGCCAGATGCCCCGTGACCTACAGTGCACATCCCATAGGTCCAAAACAACGCCGTTTGCGACTTCTGCGGTCTCAAGCGAGAGCCCATTGGAGGGTGGAGGTCTGTTGTGTTTTCAAATGGTTCAAATGGCTCTGAGCACTATGGGACTCAACATCAGAGGTCATCAGTCCCCTAGAACTACTTATACTTAACTAACCTAAGGACATCACACACATCCAAGCCCGACGCAGGATTCGAACCTCCTACCGTAGCGGTCGCGCGGTTCCAGACTGTAGCGCCCAGAACCGCTCGACCACACCGGCCTGCCGTTGTGCTTTCCGATGAAAGCTGGTTATGCCTCGGAGCCAGTAACGGCCGTGCAGCGGTTACAACCGAACCAACCTGTCTGCAGCCTAGGCACGTTGATCTACACCTGGAGCCGTGGCGTGGGGTGTGATTTCGTAAGAGAGCAGGAGCACTCTCGTGGTTATCCAACGCACTATGTCTGCAGATTTGTACGTCAGTCTGCTGATTCGACCTGTCGCGCCGCCATTCAAGAACAGCATACGAGCGAACATTTTCCAACAGGATGACGCCCGTCCACATATCACTGTTCCAACCCAACATGCTCTATAGATTGTCAACACGTTTCCTTGGCCTGCCCGGTCCTCAGACCACTCTGCAATCAAGCACGTATGGGACGTCATTTGATGACAACTGCAGCGTCATCCACAAATAGCACCAATCGTCTCTGCATTGACCGACCAAGTGCAATGGGCATGGAACTACGTCCTACAAACTGACAGGCGGGACCTGCATGACACAATGCATGAAAGCGTGCATGCTTGTATTCAATATTTTGGTCGTTGCATCGGCTGTTAATGTGCCTGCACTACACATCTGAATTAGCTTTCCTCGTACTTGTGATCTTGTGATCTTGCAACGTTACTCACTTAAATTTGGCACGTAGACGCATTTATTCCCAAAATTTCATTACACTACATTAATTATAACCTGGTACTGGGAATTTTTCCGTCATTGTGTATGACTTAGTGACATGCTCCGGCTTTGCACATGTAGCACTAAGTATCCATGGCTGGACGACTGGCATAGCGGTAATAAATTGTATACGCAACCTTCCTTGTGAATCAGTCTGTCTGTTAGTAAAATCATATGGAAACCCCTACAGTAGTTCCTAAGGTTACCCTACACGTACAGTTGAAAAAACAATGGCCGGGGAACGCCTCTATATACGATACTTGTTTCAGTAAAGGGAATTCTCCCAACTCCGTGATGAGATCACGGTGGAATCATCATGATCTCCTTGGGTGATGCAATAGTTAAAACATTAAATCCGAAATTGGTGAAGTGGGAAGTCCCTATCGAGCAATAAAAGTCAAGACACATTTCGGGATATTTCTGAGTCGTGCTTGCGTTACTATCAATACTTATCACTCATTAAACATCTCTGTACTTTGCTTCGTACGGATGGGTTCGCCGGATCCCACCAGAGGTAGCAAAGCTGATCAGTGAGTAGCTCTGATGGGAGAATTTTGCTTGGTGTTACGTATGGTGAATGGTAACCAGGGTTGGAAATCCAGCTCATCGTGTTATGGATAGCGATCCGCAATTGTGAAAACTGTGCCTTCGTGGTTGGAGGTTCACGTCTTCAAAGTCGTCTGTTGTCAAATCTTGTAGTGTAGGCACATTAACTGCTGTATTTAATCGGATTTGTGATGCTGCTATTTTATTTCATATCTAATCTGACTGGTGATGTTGCTATTTTATTTTAAACCACTTGAATTTTAAATTTTGGTGGTTGACATTGTATTTATTACTACGACTTTTATCTCAATTTTTTTTATGTAAGGCTTAATACTATATTAATTGTTTTGACAGCTGTAGTCTCGTCTTCAGAGTCGTATGTTGCTCTCTTGTTTCTGTTTGCGAATGCATAGTATTACACTGTCAAGGTTCAGCGTGGAAAGAAAACACTAGGCACGTTTCACTGTGTGTGACTAAAGTGCTGGTTCAGATTTGCGAAAACCCTGTTGTTCGAGCGAGGCCTTGTCATAGAAATTTAGTTTGGGATCTTGCTTATAACGATTTCTACCTTTGAATACCGACGGTGAGTCGTAATTGTCAATTCATTTCATACAGATTAACGAATTGTACCTGGCAAAATATTGCACTGGCACGTCATGTGAAATCTAGTTTCGCAGGACAGAGCAGATAGGGTCGTGGAAAGGTTGCTGCTAGTTGCACAATCATACAAACTTTGTTTGCCAAAAACACTCAAGCACACATGCCCTTAAAGGATATCAGAAACAATACAGCTGAAGGCAAGAACACAAGTTATTAAATTTGCGTTAAGGAATACACACGGCTGAAGGCCTTAGTTACAAAATAGAAGAACTGAAGGCTTAAGGCCGCCTAACAAGAACTCCAGTAAGGAAATTTTAAAAGGTTGTAGACAAAGACCTTTCAAATTTTAATTTAAGTAGGCTGAAGGCCTAATCTTAAAATATTTCACATAAAGCTCTGCTGAAGGTCATATACTGAACATAAAACAACTGAAGGTTTAAGGCCTGGATACCAAATTAAGATACAGGAAAATTTTGAAATTTCAAACGAATTTTTTCTTTGACGGCCGTATCTTAAAATATTCCACATAAGGTTCGGCTGAAGGCCACATACTGAACATTAGAACAAACTAAATTAATACATGGCTGGAGGCCTCGCACAGTATTTGAGACAAAAGAAAATCCCAATCCCAAACAACAGAGCACTGGTGCTCAGAAGTGTTCCAAGGGTCGGCCTGGGGAGAAAATTCTAACAACAGGTTAGGTGAGACAAGCAGCCAAGCGTAACACTAAATAATCGGGTGGCAGCATGACCTAGGGACGGCTGGAGAACAAATCAACAACCTAATCAATTTCCGAAAGTCAGTGGGGACAAAGATCGCAGCATCACTACGTCTTGGTAATAGCCATCTAAAGACAGTCAGGGCACAATACCCACTCCAAAAAAAGGAGAACAACATCAAGCTGTCGAATTACACGCCGCGCTGGACAGCATCAACACCGTGAGGAGAACACACTGCCGGAAAACTACGCTAAGGACCAGGCCGGGTAACCGAACCATTAACGGCCATAAGGCAGAAGATACCACTGGTGCACTTCACTAATAAGCTACAATCATTTCTATAGTGAAACACAATACAGGAAGACGGCTAAAAAATTTTCCTACTCCTGCACACTTTTTGTTGCTGCTTGCGGGAACAGCCCAGTTCTCAAGTAACTCCATGACCAGGGAGTGGGTTTCTCTCGTAGTAAATTGGACGACTGGTACAACTTTCCGACCGTTGTTCATAGAGACTTCGTGACTATATTGAAAAAACAAAGCGATGTATCTGTGTCTCTTGGCAATGCAGTGCAGCATTCAATAAACGTTACTTGGCCTGCCACAATAATAACATTTTGAAGTCTCCCCATAGTTGTAAACAAAAAATTGGTGACGGACATGGAAATTTCAAGAAAAGGGGATTTTCGGATTTTGTTATGTGAAGCATGAAATTAAATTATGTTCTTAATATGTTGCAATATTTAGCTGTTGATTGTGAATATACTATGTGAAAGTGTATCTTTCTTTGGCAGTATCTACTGATGTGAGGAGTTATTTACAATCATGACGGAATTCGATCTCCTATCAGAAGCACACTTATGTTCATTGTGAGTCAGTTTTGAACGGAATTTTCCTGAAGTATGTCAGGTAATTTCACAGGGTGTCAACTGCCAGTAAGAATATTATCGTTGTCGTCCTGTTTTTCAAAGAGTTTTCTTCTTTCGGCGCGCACAAATTTACAATAACGCGTTATTATATAAGCTCAATTGTTGGTACGCTCGACGGAGAGTTTGGGTTTAGTATGCGCTGTAAAAATATTTTGGCTCTGAGCACTATGGGACTCAACTGCTGTGGTCATTAGTCCTCTAGAACTTAGAACTACTTAAACCTAACTAACCTAAGGATATCACACACATCCATGCCCGATCGAGGCAGGGCTCGAACCTGCGAGCGTAGCAGTCGCACGGTTCCGGACTGCGCGCCTAGAACCGCGAGACCATCGCGGCCGACCAAAAATATTTTAATGTCAAACAGTTAATATGAAGTGTACCTACGAGGTAAAGTGGATGCCAGACGTTATCGGATAGCCGTGCCTGGACGTGTTTCTTTGAATCGATACAGACGTGATTGGGTTCCCAGCCACGTAATTTGAATGTGTATTCGGAAATCGATCATGTACAGTACGTTGTTTGGTTAGCCGACTTTAATAAAGCGCTGTCTGAAGCAGTCTCGCATGAGGAAGCCTGTAACCTTTCTCGAAATAATATACTTTGCTTAACTCTGAGATGCCATCGTCAACAAAAGGAAGGGATACATATTTCAGTTGGGCGTTGTTTGGCCCGGACTTGAGTTTGACGCGCTTGGAGTATATTTTTCTTTCTGAATGAGGCATTGCGTTACAGGTACAGAAATTCGTCCAATCGGCTTAGTTTTCGTTCCTATCGAGTCAGGAAAAAGTGCTCTTCTATCAAGAAACTGCCCCATACACGCTTCTCCAGCTTCTGAACGCGCTCTGTAATATGTTCATCAAATCCCTGGTCCTACAGAGGCCCCATCTGTTCCTCACGGAACAGTACGTACGACATGAAGAGGAAACGTCTTCATCGAGCTCCGTTACAGGCAACATCGCCTGAAGAGATGACGTAGCATGTGGAAGTAGCATGCAATACTATTTCTCGAGGAGACACCACGAACTTATACGATTGTCTCGAAGTGATGTATCTAGAGAATTCAGTACAAGATATTCATATCACTACGCACGTCAGTATGTAAACAGAAATGTGGTCAGTGGACTCTGTCAAAAAAAAAATTGTTCATATGTTAAAATTGCTTTAAAGTGACCTTTTTTGCAATTCACCGTTCTGTTAACGTCAATTACACTGTTTTGCACATTATGCTGAGAACACTTATTTGCAAATACAAAATCGAGTTCCCTCGTGCAATTAACTGTATAAAAAAAAGAATTTTTCATAGGGACAGATAGTCTACCAACTTCTCACGTTGCACTTCTATTTAAACAGTATTCAAGCACAGCTGTGGTCGTGCTCACACCTGCGGTAGGAACAACGAAACATTCCCGATAGCGCCATTTACTAAAAGACATACTATAGTGAAAGTATTTGATGTAGACGAAAGCGATTACCCAGTCCACACACACAGTCAACGTAGAACATCCAAATTCCAATTCAAAGGTAAAACACAAAAGCACAATACTGTAAACTTGCAAGACACGAAAATCCAAAGAAATAGGCATGAACTCTGAGCATGTGGGTGGAACTTCTTTGAGTTGCATTAAATAGCTACGGTTTCTCTGATGGTAGGTGGTGGTCTTGTAGCATTCGGACGCGATTTAAGCGCACACGCAGCTCACTCTATCGGTCTACTGGGGTTTGACAGAAAAACAACAAAACTATCTGGATTGTGGCCTAAAACGGGTAGCCGTGCTAGTCCGTCCATCGCGTCTGGATGGCAGATGTTTACTTTGGAGAGCGTGCTTACGCCTACTGGTTAGTCACCGCTACCTTTCCGGTAGCGGGCCGCACTTTGGAGTTCAACGAGACTTGTTTCTTGCCGGTTTGGTTAGTGAACATATACACCGTTCTTGATCCGTTTAGGTTTGATTCAGGAACGACCGTGAGCGCCACAGCTTGTTTGCGTAAAGTGTCCGCCGCGATTCGTGGAAACAACTCTGTTTTAGCTAATTAGTTTCTGTTGGTGTTCTTGTCACAATCTAGCCTGGTTTATGCTACTAACCGTTGTTTTCGCCGACGCCCTTAATGTGGATCAGCGTCCTACGAACAAAGACGTGTCCGAGTTAAACGTTCATTCAACTGCATTTTATCTAGTTCTGTTTTGTGAGTAGCTGATCTAGAAGGATTTGCCTTTATCCCCATTACTAGTGCGTGTATTTTCTATGTTGTAGTATTTCCTACATTTTTATTGTCAGTTAACTTTAAGTACTAGTAGGTCAAATAGCCTCAGTTATTTTCTTTGGGTTCCTCAATCAACATAAACAGGCCTCTGTGCATGTTGTAATTTATTTTGTAATGTAAATTTTACTTTCTTAACGTTAAGTATTTAATGAACGGAATGGGCTCAGTTGTGTGCCCCCTCTGCCATGACGTGGGTTCCATGTCCTATTTGTCATTTATTTCTCATGTAAATTTAATATATGTCTTATCTGTGTGTTTTAGGTTCCCTACTGATTCGAGGAAATGTTTGTGACGTGGGCCGCCCTCAAGCCTCTTGAGACCTTACGTTTCAGTTTGTTCTTGATTGCTCTTGTGAATAATTACGCCTGCTTGTTGATTTGCTAATGCTCCCTTCCTTATTTTAAAGGCAATACACAAGTTGGGTATTGTACTAAATATAAACTTTTCTTAATGTCTGAAGTGTGTTGTGAATCGTGGTCATTGTAATATCCATTTCTAAGGAGAAACAACATTTGTTAAATCCACTGACTTCAACTGCAGGCGACTTTCCTAACGTTTATTAAGTTCAACGGTTTTGCAGTGTTATGAATAAAAAAACAAAAGAACAAAGAACGGATAGCAATTTAAAGTTTTGTCAGTTTGTTGTTGTTTTTTTCTTGGTGCTTAATATTGTTCGTCTCGTTTGGTGTGATATATTGGACTCCACGGAAAGTAAATATGAATCGTCATTGTTTATGCTACATTTGTCCTTTGTGGAAAATAAATATGTTTAAAATTATTGTCTTCTTAGTTTCCAGCATCTTACCACTGTCAGATCTAAACTCCCTACCACTTAAAATTCTTTCAGCGACAGACGACATCACAAGTGAGACATCCTACCAGGCTCTATATACGACATACACTTCCTTCATTTGCAAGTTTCGCAGTTCAGTCCAGTTAAAGAAACTAAATATCTTAGAGTATTAAAGAAAAATGTGGTAGCTAGTGGTTAGTTGAAATACTAGTAAGAAATTAACTAGAATTTACACCACTAAATAACAAAAAGAAAATTGGTGGTCGTATGCCCGTAACTTCAAAAATTCACATCTCTAATTCAAAATTCCCACAACATTATTTTGGACGACTGGAAGGAGTTTGACGATTCGACTCAAATAACTTTCTGAAGAGACAAAATCGGCAAAATTCTCCGTTGCTGATTATTCGCTACCACATAAACGAAAAGTTGATACGTTTGATGATGTTTTCCTCACCGAGTCAAAATGCTGATCAGTACTTTAAAAAGATTCAGATGTCTCGGGAGGAAATTCACGAGACGCACAATGAAATAATGAAGTCCGTCTTAAATACGTTGCTTTGTACACCTCTTGAGTAAGGTAAAAACAAGACAACATTACGTAAATATTCTTGTACAAGTAACTGTTACTTGTTGCAGCCAGTAATTTAAATGAAAAATAGGAACAAGGGATGAAAATGAGTTTGAAATTAATGAATATCTGTTGGTGTTGCACTAATCGAGGTGCTTAGTGCTTAATAAGCACGCAGAAAATGTTCTAGAGAGAGGGATCTTGTGAGCAATTAGCCGCTAATTAAGAAGCTGTTGTGAAACAATTGATCAGAGTTTGCACTGCGGCACTGGAAGAACCCCTCAGCGGAGATCAACCTTATGAAGCTGTCTCTGGCGATGCTCTGGTGCGTTCCTTCGTAGCGTAGTGGCAGAAACAGTCTCTTACACAGCCTTCAACGACCTGAAGTTCTTTGCAGGATCTTTGGAATCTGGAGCTAGGCACTGCTTCGGCAGCCTTAAAATTAGGCCAAGACATTCGACATTTCTTTCACACCCTTCTTGAAATAACATACGAGCGAAACTTTAAAGGTATGAGACTGACTCGCATCCCTATAACGAAGTTATGTTATCCCACAGAATCCGAAAATAAAAGGCAAATTTAATGAAATTCTGAGGTGTGCGAAAAGTTCAGAATAGTCGTTTGCACCAAGGGACACAAATACTCTTCAAACGTATGTCATGTCTTGCACCTGACCACAGAAAGAGTATCGATATTCTTCTCAGTGAAATCTGCATGTTGTACTTAAATAAGGCGTTGCATTGAACCGTGGATGCGTAACAGGTGTTTTTGAGACACGCTAACCTTTCATTTTATCAATAAACTATCTTAAAAAGTGTTTATTTTAGTTTTTAGTCCTTTTAAATGCAAATGATTTTCTGTAGGAAAAAATACTATTTAGTACTAGCCAAATTAATTATTTTTATTTATTAACATTATGTTAGGAAGATTACTGAAAAAATTAGCAGTTGGGCCCAGCTACAACTGATAGCTAAAAAGTTAGAAGTACTCTGAAGTCTATAACCCAGCATTGTTCTGTAAGGTAAGAGTATTTCTATATGCCAAAATTGTTTCCGCTGAGAGTAATGTTTAGTTTCATAAACAGAATACTTATGGTAGATACTTTACTTGCAGCAAAAGTACCATATTGTCTATTAGAAGCAAAAGAATGTCATAAGGCACCAGAACAACTGATCAAAAGTTTTAATCAACTATTTGTGAGTGGTTTGAACCTTCTCTGCGCAGAAAAATGATAGCTTTTCAAATACAGCCCGCCTTCCAGCAGTGACGAACCTGATGAGACACACCACAGAAGTCTTCATTCTGTTACAGCCACTATCCAGCAGAATCGAGTACACGGTACCATGAAAATTTTACCTGTTCCAGTAAGAAGTACTGTAGCTGCCACTCCTAAAAAAGTGTGGGACTTATCTCACAAAGAACATTAGAGCACATCGTGCATTGTACTAATTTAGAAGGTAGGCAAACTACCAGTATCAAGGGAGAAGAACTGACAGTCTTACGTATGAGGAAATGAATAAATTTTTGGACTCATAATTGCTGGTTTACGTAGAATCTCTTGTGCAAATCACAGAGCTATTTCACTATAACTTCGCCAGTATTACTTACTTCACCACATTTTCATTTTACAAATCTGAAGGTCTACAAAGAGCCTTGAGATCCGTTGACAAACTGACCAGATAAGCCAGGAGTTACACTCACAACATGGCTGAAGTTCGCTACGTTCCGGAACTTTTTAGAGCAGACTGCTATGAAAGGATGAATCCCGATGACTGAACTAAGTAAAGTAAAACACTGCCACCACTAATGAACAACTTGTCCCTTCAGAGACCGTAGCGAGTTTATTTAATGTACTCCAAGCTTCGCCTTCGTAAGCTAGAGATGATTTACTTGATACCGATAAGACAAAACTTACCAGGGCGCTCTCACTTGCAATTGGTACAAATACCTTGCTTCTGCTCCTATACCTCACGCGGGAAAATATTAACATTTTATAACCAACTCCACTGATTTTATTCAACGCTTGAAGTCTATGTGTAATGGAACATCAGACCTAATTAGCCGGCCGCGGTGGTCTCGCGGTTCTAGGCGCGCAGTCCGGAACCGTGCGACTGCTACGGGCATGGATGTGTGTGATGTCCTTAGGTTAGTTAGGTTTAAGTAGTTCTAAGTTATAGGGGACTAATGACCACAGCAGTTGAGTCCCATAGTGCTCAGAGCCATTTGAACCATTAGTTTTGATGTTGTTTCAATTTTTATTGACTTTTCACTTAGGTGCCTTTTGAGGAGTCCTTGTTGATAATCGGTCACTTTTTAGTGATAAATTACTTAGCTGTGTCTTCATTTATTGACATCGACATATTATTTATTAAATGATACGTTGTTAAACAAACTTACGGTGTCACTATGAGGAGTCCTCTTTCCCCTATTGTCGGCAATTATTTGATGGATATTTTGAAGATACTGCACTCAGAACTTCTCCTCTACTGCCCATATGCTTTTTTTTAGATACATGGATGATATTTTTAACGTTTGGCCACAATGAATGGAAGTTCCTCATCGGTTTTTAGACCATTTAAACTGCCCTCATCCACGCATCTAATCTTTGATGGAAATGGGAAAAGGCGGGAAATTACGTTATTAGGACGTGTTTTAGTACACAAAAAAGAAGTGGGACTTTGGGACTCCATGTACCGTAAATCCAAGCGTACAGGTCACTACATCTACTTGTCATCCAGCCATCAACGCATGGGAGTTCTACGGACATTGGTCAAGAGCACTAATGATATTTCGGATTCTGACAAATTAACGCAGGATCTGGGTTATCTTAACGTTGTTTTCAGACAAAATGGTTCTACCAATCATCAAATTGTTCGTGCTTTCCATTTTGGACCACCATGTGAACTAACAACTGCCACTTGTAAAGACAGTTGCTTTTCTTCTGCGGGGAATATTTCTTCGGAAATCTTAACAATTCTCAGACAACTGAATATTAGAACGACTTAAGAGTGAGAAAACTGGAGTCCATAAAACTCCATGTTATTGTGGAAAGGCTTATTTTGGATAGCGTATTCGTACTGTTCATGGCCGATGTGTAGACCATCAACGACATATACGTTTGCTCCAGCCCGAAAAATCTGCCGTTCCTGAACATTATCTCAAGGAAGTAGGTAGCATGTCATTGAAAGAGATGCAAATTAGTGCTCTGGCTCCCAGTTATAGGGATTGTGTATTTAAGGAATCCATTGGAATATGATAATCCTGTGGCGTTATTAATAAAGATAAAACTTTGCCTTCAAGCAAGATGTGAATTCCTGTTTTATTAGATGTAAAACAAGAACGGTCTGATTTTCAGCCCGCTTCATCTTATTTTCTGATTCATTCCTCTTGTTAGTTTCCAGCGCCGGCGGCGCTGCGATTCGCTTAGCAGAGGGCAGGCCATCCGCTTTTCGCGCACTCCCAGCGACTTGTTCCTGGGGTAAAATGGAGCTGCCGTATCCAGTGTTATCTCAGAATGTGATTGTGCACCCGCAGTCTCCGCTGAAGATGGTAGCCAGTTGGACCATCGAAATATTTTTATGTTAGGAGGATAAAATAGGGCTGCATGCCTGTGAAGAGCATCAACAACACAAACAAGTGTTTGATGTTCTACAGTAAAGACACTAACAAAGGCAATAAAAGGAATCAGTACATACTACAATGAATATTTTTGGCGAGGTGTTCCCTTATTTAAGGAACTATTGCAGTAAAAGATATCAGCAGTGGGAACTTAGTGACCAAAAAAAAAAAAAAAATTCCACCAGCAGTGAAAGTTTCTAAGTCTAAAGAAGTTATGTCTTCATTTGGTTCCCAAAACCATTTGGCAATTGCAAATTACTTGTTCGCAAAGAAACAAATGTGTCCTACTGCTGTTTTCTCTGCACCACAGTGTCATCGCGAAACTTATAAAAATGCCTGAATTTGTTTTGTTCTATAGTAAAATTACTTATCAGATGGCACGTACATACACATACAAAAGAGAGGAGTGTGGTAGCCATAATTTCCCTGTATGTATTTTCACAGCAAGATCCCAACAACACGAAAAGCAAATCTGATAAAAGAAGATTTTTTTCTCAATGAACTAGAGCAAGAAATGATATCCCCTCACATGGAGAAGCGAGACAACAACCACACCTCCAAAAGAATGTTCTACAAGGTGTTGTGGAGGTGCTCACCCACATCCACAGACTGCGATAACTGAAAGATCGCCAGAAACATCTACCACGCGATCCCGTAGTTTAAACGAAACCAATGTTTCAAACTGCAGCAAACACGAACAAATATTTGCAGATAACAAAGTACAATTATTTGACACTGTTTGTTTTTAATGAGCAGAAATTTGGCCGTGATCTGAATAAAACTGAATGCTTTTTGTTTAATTTCGGAAAAATTGTACCTTTATGTATGCAGTATTGTGTTTCATATAATAAAGTAAGGGTCAAAATATCATAAGACTATTTTCTTATTCATTCAGTCACCAAACCCATAATAAACTGATAAAACTGACTTAATAAATAGAATTTGATATTTCTTCTGAGACTGGAGTCTTATAGACCTCTCTCATGCATTTTTGGGAGTCCAGCAAATCATGTATCCAATGGTTTGGATTTTAGCATGTAGTGTTACAAATCAGTCCTGATATCGCGACTGTCTTTTCCGTCATAGAGTCGACAGATAAATATTCATATTTTAATGTTTTCATATATTTATCGAGCTTTTGGTGAAGTTCTCCATCATCTTCATCGGGAAAAAGTTTTTGTACAAGGAATTTTTACACGGGATGCCACCAAGGTGTGTTTATTTAAGAAACATCGTAAAATGAACTTGTTCACTCTGATTATAAGCGAACTATTAACGGTATCAGAACATGGGCTACCGCATGACTAGATCGATCACTGCCGACTATGGCGTCTGTAAATCGAGCGTACATGCGGTATGGTTCGTATAAGATCGTGCATATTCAATTATGCGAAATTTGTTCATTTATTTATTAACATCAACGTTTCCTGGCATTGTAAAATTGCTTAAAGGTAGTATTTATGAACCGTAGAGGTAGTAAGTTCTATGGGACCAAACTGCTGAGGTCTCTAGGCTTACACACTACTTAATCTAACTTAACATAACTTACACTAAGGACAATGCACACACCCATGCCCGAGGGAGGAATTGAGCCTCCGACGGGGGGAGCCGCGCGAACCGTGGCAAGACACCCAAGACCGCACGGCTACCCCGCACTGCTGAACCATAGACTCATCCTGATGTCTGAGTGGCATAAGGCAACATTTTTTGTCAAATATGTATCAGTAACAGCAACTTTATTCACACCAGAATAAATACACTTTCCCTACGTGTCTCTTTGCTGACGTCACGAGCGATTTCTGCATCGGCACCTCAGCCCACTGGCTCTGAAGCCTCAGATAGCTAACCAGCGTGGCAACCTTACGCTCGCTCCTTACTCCGTACGTACTGCAGCGCAGATACATTCAAATCACATACGTGATATAGCAAAACTGGAAATATAGCAAAATGCGCTCTTATCTGCAAATAAGGGGTACCTTACAAGAGAACACCTAGTTTCTACATTCACCTCATAACCAATGGAAGTTACCGAAAACGTTGATGGGGACTGGAGGGTTGGAATAATTTCAATTCATTTCTGAGACAATGTTGTGCATTGTCCCAGCCAAAACCTGAAATTTTGTTTGCGTGTATGTTTTAGAGTGAAGTATGTGTTGATACGATGTGGTAAGCAGCGACAATGGCTGAGAAATCGAAGTGTTTGGGGCGGCAGGGATGTATCCGTTACTTAGCAGAAGACATAATTTACTCAGAACTGAATCACATTAAAATCAATTTTCAACAAATGACACAGCTGACTACAAATAAAAACCCTTAAAGAAATATTTAATCAAATTTCAAGTCAGATTTTCATGAACAGAATTACTGTTTTCCAAATAACGCAGAATAATTAAAATAGAAAATGAAGGAACAAGATGTAGAGAATAAAAGGTCAGTACCAATAATACTATAAACAACATAAAGACCAAACAAAATTTTGTGATAGAGGATCAATGCTCATGGTTCCGAAGTATTAAATTTAATTATTCTATACCCAAGTACCGGCCTTGTGGGCGAGCGGTTCTAGGTGTTTCAGTCCGGAACCGCGCTACTGTTACGGTCGCAGGTTCGAATCCTGAATCGGGCCTGGTTCTGTGTGATTTCCTTAGGTTAGTTAGGTTTAAGTAGTTCTATGTCTAGTGGGACTGATGACCTCAGATGTTAAGTCTCATAGTGCTTAGAGCGATTTGAACGATTTTATACCCCAGCGTTCAAATAGAAATTATAGTTTGTCACGTTCACTAACCTCATAAAATGAAACAATGAAATGAGTATCAGAATCAACAAAATAACCTTCCTGAATATTTCTCAGGTAATGAACTGAGTGGCGTCATCCAGAAAACGCGATATTGCTGCGAAACAGTTTCTTGTCATCTTCAGGTGTTCTTGATGACTGACTGTTCTTTTTTTATCATTTCCAGCTCTGAGGGAGACTGGCGAGCCGCGGAGAAAACTGCTCTATTGGTCCTAAGATTCTAAGTAGTTTATTCTGATTTGACTCGATCGATTAATTTGCTGCGATATTGGAAAATAGACAGTTTTCAGCTTTGCCCCACCTTTGTATCGCCCCCCTCCCCCTCATCATCTCCGAGCCACCACCCGGCTGGTTTTGGATACGTGCCTAGTGCGTTAAGGAATTGTGAGGTGGGAGGGGGGGGGGGGGGGCAGCGACGTCAGGCCTCGATCCAATTTCTTGAGTCGCTGCGCGACTGGCGCCGGATCCGTCTCTTTGCCGGCGTGGCTACTATGCGTTCTCGTCTACAACTGACATGTTCAAGAATGGGTCCAAGACATTGCTTACATGAAAACCACTATATTTATTTATAAGTTAGTCGTGACGTCGGATCTTTATAGGCTCTTTTAGAATACAGTCCCAGAAGGTGGTTTATTGCTGTAACAACCTCGCTCTACCATAATTCTTTGCTTGTCCATGAGAGATGCAGTCTTCTGCCACTACGGTCTTTGTCGGGTGTTCATTGTCTGTGTAGCGTTTACACTGACAGCACCTCTCCTATACCGTCCGGATACTCTAGCCTACATACATTTTTCGAGACCGCCGAGGGAAAACATGAGATCATGCAACATAACGCTTACCGTTAATTTGCCCCAAAATTATTTTATATTTATTATTAAATCACATCTAAAGAATTTGCTCTCTCGGAGCTGCTGCAATCACAATTAGGCGTAACCTATTAGACAACCCCGGTCCCGGCGCTAGCTTCAAGTAGAAGCTAGTCCATTGCGACGCACAACACTCATTAACTCTGTCGCTCTGCGCCACACGTCGACTTGCGTGCTGCCGTGTTAGAGACACGTCATCCGCCCAGGCGGCAACTGCCGAGCGAGTAGATACTCAACTGTGCCCTATGGGGCACTGAATGTATTGCGTAATGCTAGACAACTAGCGCCACCACTGACACTTTGCCGATTTTTTTTATTGCAAAATTTGTATACACGCTGTTGTAAAATCTAAAATTCCCCGTAAAAAAGTAAATAAAAATTCCGGACTATGATTCTACACTTCGAGATGCCAACGCTCACATGCTGTCCTCCTTGCTGCTAACTGTTACCTCTCTCACCAAGCTCAGTCCCTTTTTGCCAATTCTGGCTTGCCTCTCTTAACCTATGAAACCCTATGATCAATAGCAATTCCACCCTCTTCCTCTGATTTCAGTACAGTATCTTTCTTGTTCAAGTAAATAAATAAAAGCACAAGATATTTAGCTCTTTCCAGTTTATGATTGTGATATGTCCGTTCCTGTTAATCTACAGGGT
Source organism: Schistocerca gregaria (assembly GCF_023897955.1). Lineage (NCBI taxonomy): Eukaryota > Metazoa > Arthropoda > Insecta > Orthoptera > Acrididae > Schistocerca > Schistocerca gregaria. The sequence continues at coordinate 418,014,095 of NC_064921.1, read as the reverse complement.
GATTCAAAAACAAAGCATAGATTTCAGTGGTTTATTGCAGACAAGTTATGAAAAAAATATTTTCCGGGTGTCACTGAATAAAAGAAGGTTCAAAGTTTTATGTTCGAACAACCTCTACATCATACACATGGACACCATGCACTGCTCGAGAAAAATCGAAACAGTCGTCCATTTTATTTCACACACGGGCCGACAGCTTCAACAGTTAGATCTCTCGGGTCTTGTTGAAGAGTGGCTACAATAAATGGAACAGAGGTTCAGTGTTTTACGTACCACCACAGAAAAAATTGCAGGGTTTGAGGCATGTTGATCTGGGAATTCAAGTGCGACGAGCAAGATCTTGTCCGCCTTTCCCAAGCCAACGTTGTGGGATGGTGCCGTTAAGATAACGTCGCACCTCAAGATGAAAGTAAGGAAGGGCACCGCATGCATAAAAATGAAATCACTGGAATATTCTTGAGGTTCAAGAAACAATCAGTTTTGCAGCATGTCTTCGTATAATAAATCTGTCACCGTTTTCTCCACAAAAATTGGTCCATAAACTATGTCAACAGAAACAGTACAAAATATATCAGTTTCGGTGACTCCAATAATGTTCGATGACGACACGAGGATTTCGCGACCCCCAAATTTTTACATTACGTCAGTTTATTTTACGCTATGGATGAAACATCGATCAATACGATAAGATGAATCTCTCATAAATAGTATCCTCTGCCATATACTGGAGAAGTGACATGAAAAATTCGTACCTTCAGTTGTGGTCGCCACGAGTAATTGTAGATTGGTCGCCTTCATATGTAGGCGTCGTTTCAGAACACGCCACACTGTTGTTTGAGTCTTATGGCCATCCGAGGGCGCCATGTGAACGCATGACGGATATGCTCAACATTTTCATCAGACATCCGTGGCCGACCAGTGCTATTTCCTTGACATAGGCAACAAACATCCAAGAATTCTTTATGCCAGTCATAAATCTGCTTGTGCAGAGACGGCTTGTGCTGAATCTACGGCGGAATGCGCGTTGCACTTCAACAATAGATTGACTTCCTGCAAATTCGAAAACCTAAATTACTTCTCCGGTGTTGTACTTGCTATGTTGCTAACAAACAAACAACAGAGCAGCTCTGTCGTCAAAACTTTGACATTTCCTCTGTTCAATGAGAAGAGCAATGTGCTTCTATCGTTTATAGTTTGCCGATAGTGTCAAATGAAATCTGTTCTTTCTTTTTGAGTCACCCAGCATGATTAGCCTTTTAATCGTTGTAATAGTACACTGCAGCATTCACACCTTTACATGGGCTTGAGCGCAATAGTTCTGTTGTGACACGAATCAGAATTTCTGATTTTCGCTTAACTGCAATACACAAGCCACTTTACGGTGTGTACCCAAGGGTACTTCGAGTACCGATATCGTTTCTCGAGTTCCCTTCCAGCTGCACTCGAGGATCTCACTTCAGGCCACGAGTTGCCTACTAGGACCATCCGACCGCCGTGTCATCCTCAGTGGAGAATGCGGATAGGAGAGGTGTGGGGTCAGCACACCGCTCTCCCGGTCGTTATGATGGTATTCTTGACCGAAGCCGCTACTATTCAGTGTAGTAGCTCCTCAATTGGCATCACGAGGCTGAGTGCACCCCGAAAAATGACAACAACGCATGGCGGCCTAGATGGTCACCCATCCAAGTGCCGACTAAGCCCGACAGCGCTTAACTTCGGTGATATCACGGGAACCGGTGCATCCACTGCGGCAACGCCGTTGTCCTTGTTATATGTGGGGGGAAGTAATATGCTGCCTGACACTTCTTGGAACGTACGGTTTCGATATTTGAGCAGTGAACCTCTCCTTGATGCACAATGTCTCACTTGCAGCGTCTGCCACTAGAGTTTGTTGAACATCTCCGTAACGCTCTCGTCCTTATTAAGCCTCTGAGCACTATGGGACTTAACATCTTAGGTCATCAGTCCCCTAGAACTTAGAACTACTTAAACCTAACTAACCTAAGAACATCACACAACACCCAGCCATCACGAGGTAGAGAAAATCACTGACCCCCGCCGGGAATCGAACCCGGGAACCCGGGCGTGGGAGGCGAGAACGCTACCTTACGACCACGAGATGCGGGCTCCTTATTAAGGGATCCCGTGACAAAACGCACCGCTCTTAATTGCATTCTCTCTACCTCTTCGACGAATCTATCCCGCTAAGGCTTTCATACTAATGAGAAGAACTCAAGAATCGATCGACCTAACTCATTCGGAGCCACTATGTGTATGAACTGCATTACCTCAAGATTCCTCGTATATCTAAGGCGAGAATTGATTTCCCTACAAACAATTTCACTTGATCGTTCTTTGGATATCTCCTGACGGTTACACATAGGTATCTACGTTGGTTACTGTTTCCTCTAACTTACCATAAAAATTGTAATGGAACAACAATTAATAGACCATTAAAATCATTCTTGGTGTACTGCCGCCTCTCCTGCTGCGTGGCAGCGGACTGCTGATCAGAGGAAGGCAGCAGCAGCTCGGCTGAAGCACTGGGTATTTCAGAATTGTAAGTATTTTATAAGATGGTGCGGCCATATATCTCTAAGTATGCTTATGAGATTGGCCCCGGCTGCGGAGGCCCACGTGTTTACAAGAGTAATGGATATTTTCACCTGTTTACACTCAGATCGTTGCATTACTCCCATTCACATCAACTTGGGTAGGACACGAAATTACATTTCCATTTATGATTTCGTCCCTCGAACAACGACGTGTTGAGTTTTACCTGCTAGTAAGTCAAGAATCCAGTCACAAATTTATACCGATATTCGTGAGCCTCTTGTTTTGTTCACTACCCTCCCGCAGGAGGTTCGAGTCCTCCCACTGGCACGGGTGTGTGTGTTATTCTTAGCGTAAGTTAATTTCAGTATTGAGCACGTCTAGGGACCGATGACCGCAGCAGTTTGGTCCCGTAGGAATTCACACACACATTTGAACATTTGTTCACTAAACGACAGTGAGTAACTGAGTCGAATGCAGGAAGTAAAGGAAAACCGTGTCAACCTGGACACAAGCATCTACATCTTTCTAGATATCACGAACAAACAGAGTGAACTAATTTCACAAGATCTTAGCTACGGACTTTCATTTCACTTTTAAGCGATGATTATGTTTCTATTGAAAAAAGCGCGTAAGACGAGTTCTATAGTTCAACCACAGGTATTATCACCTAAGTATTCCTCACGAATCAACAAATGAAAGCTACATCGAATAAGGTGGGGTCACCTCAATTTGTGTTTTGTTAGGGGAGACCGTGTGCCCACCGCACGCGAACGTAAAATTATGGAGACGCTGAAACAATCACATACTGTGCGCCGGACGCGGATTGCGTTATCTGTATCCGTTAAGCTGGCAGTTACGTCCCACGCAAGGCTGAAACAATTATTTCGACGAAATGCGAGCGGCTCACGCCCACTTTATTATTCGCGTTCCCTCCATGAATATTCATTATGCGTTTCCATTTGCTCCAGTGCTCCTATTGCACTCCATAGCGCTCGGAACCTTTTTGTATCTCCGCCGCCAGTGACTCATATTCTTTTCATCAGTTTCCACACTGAGAGACTAACTTGATATTCCAGACTTCGGACAATACAGAGAGAGAAACAAAATGTCTTTGTTAACCTTTAGAATCGAGATGTTTCCTCGGCTTTTTCACACAGTTCTGGTGCAATAGTTGAAAGGGAAGTAAGAAATATATAAAAGTAGAGAGAGAGAAAGAGAGAGAGAGAGAGAGAGAGAGAGAGAGAGAGAGAGAGAGAGAGAGGGGGGGGGGGGGGGGGGGATAACAGTGGACACTGAAAGAAGCTTGTAAAGACTAACGTTCCGCCGACATATTGGTAACTGAAAACAGAGCATGAAAACCTCGACAATGGCCATTTTGAATCGACAGGTACTCAAGATCCGCTTCAAGTGAATGCTGTTCTTCTTAGTTAGGCACACATGGCCAAGGCTGCAACGTTTTATTTTATTTTTTACTTGAAGATAGCTGTTCTAAATTCGGACCATTGCTTTTTCTCCATGTAATTTTATGGTTTATGAAAATTTTATTCTGACGAAGACGCCCTTAGTAAGTATCGAAAGCTAGATCCAAACAGTAATTTGCAACCGGTTCAAATTATTTATACGTTCTGATTCCAGTATATATTGAAGTATCTATTAGGACGACAACTTTTCTTCCGCGGTTTTGGAACAGGTGGCAACAGTAGCACGTGATGTTCCATGTGGTAGGTCGTAAGTCACTCAAAAATCTCAGACATTTGTAAATATACCGCCATCAAAATATTAGTTGACGTGTATTTGCTTCATAAAGTTATTCTCGATGGAATATATCAACAAACGAGCCCAGTTCTCGTCATCTGCGGGAAATTTTAAGTTCCTAATTTAATATGAAGAAATCTACTGCTGAAGCCGATAAAATGCTGGATAAGACCTACGGTGAGGCACTTATTACTGGAAGAACGTACAGAGAATGGTTTCAACGATTCAAGATCGGTGATTTTGACATCGATGGCGGTGGAAGAGAGAAGTTTTTCCAAGCTACTGAAACTGACGGAAACAAACACAAGAGATGAATATCGAACCCAATTGATGCGTTTGAGCCGAGCACTGAAAGCCAAACGGCCACAATACTGCAACAGACATGGAAAGGTGAACTTTCAGTGTGACAGTGCTCCACCCCGTGGCGCAAAACCCGTCGAAACATCCTCGCAAACGTTGAAATGGGACGCCCTACCACACACGCCGTATTCTCCAACCACTGCTTCCTCTGACTACCACCTTTTTCTATCAGTCGCACGTGGTCTAGCTGATCAGCACCTCCAGTCACACTAACAAGTACGAAATTGGATCGATGCATGAGTCTCCTGGAACGACACCTAGTTCTTCCGCCATGCGTTTCGAACGCTTCCAGAAGGCTGGGAGAAAGTACTGACCAGCGATGGCCAATACTTTGAATCGTAATTTTTTTGTAGATTTTCTACAATAAAGCCTCGAACTTTCAGAAGAATCTGCGAAACCAAATTTGTAGACCTAATATATCAATTGTGCATGCCAAAAAGTTGAATTCAGTGTAGATCGTACCGCTATTCACCGCCTGAAAAATATGACAGGTAGCTGCACATCCGATTAAGAGATAAATTCTCCACAATCAGAGGCCAACAATTCATCTGTCCCTTTATACTGAGACAGCTTTCCCAATTAACGGATACCAGTAAAGGATCGAGGTTATGTCGCATGAATACCTATTAAGGAGACACCGCGCATCGTGAATGAATCAAATGAACGATCGTTACACCCATTGTACTCTCCCTACACAACCTCTTGTCTCGTCTTTATCCACATCAAGATACGTGGCATTTTGAACGGAATGGTCGCTAACAGCAAGATGCCGTTGACAAATTTACCGTGTGTTAGTCACACAGCTGCATCTGTACGAGATGACGACAGTGTTCACGAAATTTGCAAATCTCATCTTGATTCGCAGTACAAATAAACTGTTACACTCCCTCAGAGAAGTGCCTTATCACGTAATTTCTATCCTTACTATGCCGCACTCATTGTGTTGTTTTTAATATCTATCTATGTATGTATCCGTTTTGTACGTCACGTGGTTTGCTTTAATTGTGCGTACACGCACAGTTCATTAAACAGTATGATTTCTAGGCACATAAACCGATAGTTACACATAAAATGATGCCACACACAATAAAGTGACAACACAACTTACCACGGTCAACTTTTATGGAAATATTATGTGAGGCCTTAATGCCCGCAATATGAAACACTGTAAGTGCGGTGTGAAGCACCGTTCTAGCTCGTATGTTGAAAAAACATCTCAGATTCTTTTTGCACTGCTGTTTCATGGAAATTAATACTAATTTAACGTCGAGAGTTCACGTAGAGGCGAGCAGTCCGGAACCGTGCGACTGTTACGGTCGCAGGTTCTAATCCTGCCTCGGGCATGGATGGTTGTGATGTCCTTAGGTTAGTTAGGTTTAAGTAGTTCTAAGTTCTAGGGGACTGATAACCACTGCAGTTGAGTCCCATAGTGCTCAGAGCCATTTTTAGTTCACGTAGGCATATTTGTCACTCATCATTTCGGAGTAAGTTAAGTTTTGTGAATTTACATGAAGATGAAAGATAGTCGTTAATCGGCAACAACAAGAATTTAATGGAAACTACTATTAATCTTCGCAAATAAATTAAAATGACACTGGAATTAAATAACATAATTAAAATGCAAACACTGTAATTTATTAGGGCGGCACCGTGCCCTTTAATATTGGCAATATTCAAACAATACATTGCGGCGTGCAAATGGCCGACAATCAATCAATCAGAGGCTCGCGCTGTACTGCGCTTGGTGATACTCTGAAAAAAAAGTTACTTTCTTAACTTGCATATATCCTCAAGGTATACAACTAAGGGATTTTAAGAGCAAATAATCACATACATTTAACAAAAATGCAACGTTAGTACACTTACAATGTCTCTCTTGTCTATCTTCATCCAAGATCAAGACCAGGGTAGGTAGTATATAAGACCATTCGGCTGTTTCACAGTTATTAATATTTTTAACATAGAACAAATAATTATAGTAATACATCGACATTGTTTTTAAATGCAATTTCTTTGAGTGATATCTGTTCTTTCTGTACATTTTTACGTACGGCTTTGCAGAATCATAAAAGTCTTAATTCATTGCACTGTTCGTAATTGGATATGAATAAATATAGTTCTCCCCAGGGCAACCAGCACATCATTGAGGCACACTTGTAGCCATCGAATTTGTAGAATCTAGTCAAGGGTTTAAGAAATTTTCTATAAAATGGAGTAAAGAAGTTAATAACGGCGGAAACAATCTGAGATTTTTGCATGAGTCCTAGTCCGCTATAGTTTTCCTTAACCGAATAAATTTAATACAAGCAAAAGCGACATTAGCATCCAATTATTGCCAAATTCCACTCCATATGTTGGTAAGCGAATAAGGAATCCCACGAGACCTAGCAACCTCCTCCCCTCCCTTTCACCACACAGGTTCACACTTCCTTTTCACCACCCCGCCCCCGCCAATGCACGCCACAATAGCTCCATCACAGGACTGAAGAACTGTCCTCGCCTCATGAGTACGGCCCAAAGCTTTTACAAACAGTATGAAGCGCTCAATACGATTAATAAATTGGAGGTAAATGAAACGTAAGTGATCAACACTGTTACAGAAACGTTAAAATTGACCGATAGCACACAGAGTAAATGAAAATAATTTCCAGTCGAGATTAATAATGGATCATTTGAATACTTGCAAGAGATTATTTTATTATATTTATTGATTTGTATTTGGTTTACGCACCGCCACATACTACGTGAAGTATAAAGTAGCTAATAACAGATCATAATAAAAGTTAGAAAACTTTTTGGCAACAGGTTACAAATATAATGATTTTAGGAAAACAGGATAAAGACCGGAAAAAATACATCAACATACAGAATGAGACTTTCACTCTGCAGTCGAGTACGCGCTGATATGAAACTTCCTGGTAGATTAAAACTGTGTACCGGACCGAGACTCGACCTCGGGACCTTTGCCTTTCGCGGCCAAGTGATCTACCAACGATCTACCCAAGCACGACTCACGCCCCGTCCTTGCAGCTTTACGTCTGCCGGTAACTCGTCTCATACCTTCCAAACTTTGCAGAAGCTCTCCTGCATGTTCAGACGTAAATCTGCAACATTCTCTTCTCGATGGCTTCCAGACGGCAAGGATTAAGAATTAGATAGATATTCAAAGGATTCTCCTGGTTAGTGAAGTGGCCCGAGGTGCGGGAGCACTTCTGTGTGGGTTTGTTGAGGGAGTAGACCGCTGGTAAATTAGACAATCAGCACCAAAAGCGACATTTTTTATTAAAATTCATGTGAGTACACTTGCAGCGTTGTAGTGGACGCGGCATCCATGCACCCTCACAGCACATAGTGAAGGCGACATGAGTTGGCGGCGAACTAAACTTTACCGAGTCGTCACATTGCCACCCAGAGACGTCGACTCCAGAAACTTATATAGCAGCGTCCACCCCAGTTAGCGGGACACGGCTGCTTGCAGATAGAGCCAGCGACAATGAAGAATGGCACATTGATTGCAGGGGAAACCAGACACTGGTGGATCTCGCCCTAGCCAATGATGGTACGTAGCCCTAGCACAACGTGTGGTGATGAAGGCCTGAATTTTAGTGGCTGCGTGCTCCCTCATAGCAACGTGGTGGTCTGACAGGGCGCTCTTGCCTCTGTAGACACTGCTAGATTTCTCTTACCTCTACTAAAGCTAATGGTTCTTCACACTGGTTCGCGGCCGAACTGCTGTGCTGACGCCTTGCTTTCAATCCCAACAAGTATGGGGCTTGGTGGGTGGAAATGGCTTAGCTGTTTCTACTCCAGTTCCATTTTACCATTGCGTTGCAATATTGCAGTGCTTCGCCGCCATGTGCTGTGTAAATAGCCCCGCTGTCGCACTCAGAATGCCGACGCCTTAGCGCCCTCTGTATGCCTTGAGCTAATGCGGCTTGACTATTTGTTTATAAGGTAACTCACAAAACCGAAAAAAACTGCTGTGCTGGATTAACTCCCCTCTCTGGAAGACTCAATTTCAGGTATCTACCCTTGACCTATCTGCAACAGAACTAAGTATACATGGACATAATGTACAATATTTACAATTTTTTCATCTTAAGTACTAGCTCGAACCACATAAAGAGGTCGTGAATTATCCTTCAATGTTTAGTTCTTAGATCATTACTTAGAACTACTAGTTTACATCCTTATTACTTTAATTAAGAGGCCACGCGGGATAGCGGTCCGGTCTAAGGCGTCTTACCACGGTTCAAGTGGCTGTCCCCGTCGGAGGTTAGAGTCCTCCCTCCGTCGTGGGTGTGTGTCTTGTCCTTAGCGTAGTCCGCTTAAGTTAGATTAAGTAGGTGTATAAGCCTAAGGTCCGATTACCTCAGCGGTTTGGTCCCATAGGAACTTGCCATAAATTTCCAAATTTTTCTAATTAATAGTTGATTAGTTTTTGTGAAAACATACACTTGATGTCCAATCCAACTACTAGCATCCTGCTAGCCGTGTCTACTTGACAATTCTCTGTGTCCCATTTAACACCTTGTCTCACTCACAAGGCCCCCATGGCCTTCTCAATAATCTGGTACCTGATTATGCAGAAAGTAAGCTTGGTGTGTGTGAGTTTTGCATAGATAAGGGTTTATGATCGTATATGAGTAAGAATCCTGATCAACAACAAACTATCTTTTTCAAACGGAGCAGGATATTGATTATATTTCCGATTCGTGGGTCGCCGTACGCGGGGATACGGATGAAGTGGTTTCTTGTCGTGGCGCTGCTTCACTTCTTTGCCGAGGACGAAGTGGGGGTGCTGCGGGATGAGAATCCGCAAAGCGGAGTGCTGTTTACCTGATAATAAGTTGTGGTGATCACCAGGAATCGACGGCAGATGAGATGAGGAATGAAGTTAGGGGATATGTCTGTTAGACTACGATGGGAATGAAAGGCTGGATATGTATTCAGACATGTTTTGAGTGAATACAAACGTCTCAAAAATGAGATCTACAGGAAGTGCAAAATGGCTAAGCAGGAATGGGTAGAGGCCAAATGTAAGGATGTAGAGGTTTGCCTCACGAGGGGTAAGATACATACTGTCTACAGGAAAATTAAAGAGACCTTCGGAGAAAAGCGAACCACTCATATGAATATCGAGAGCTCAGATGGAAACCCAGTTCTAAGCAAAGAAAGGAAAGCAGAACTGTGGAAAGAGTATAGAGAAGGTCTATACAAAGGCAATGTACTTGAGGACAATATTATGAAAATTGAAGAGGATGTAGATGAAGATGAAATGGGAGATATGATACTGCGAGAAGAGTCTGACAGAGCACTGAAGGACCTGAGTCGAAACAAGGATCCGGGAGTAGACAACATTCCATTAGAACTACTGACAGCCTTGGGAGAGCCAGTCCTGACAAAACTCTGCCATCTGGTGAGCAAGATATATGAGACAGGCGAAATACCCTCAGACATCAAGAAGAAAATAATAATTCCACTCCCAAAGAAATCAGGTGTTGACAGATGTGAAAATTACCGAACTATCAGTTTAATAAGTCAGGGCTGCAAAATACTAACGCGAATTCTTTACAGACGAATGGAAAAACTAGTAGAAGCTGACCTCGGGGAAGATCAGTTTGGATTCCGTAGAAATGTTGGAACACGTGAGGCAATACTGACCCTACGACTTATCTTAGAAGAAAGATTAAGGAAAGGCAAATCTACATTTCTAGCATTTGTAGACTCTGAGAAAGCTTTTGACAATGTTGACTGGAATACTCTATTTCAAATTCTGAAGGTGGCAGGAGTGAAATACAGGGAGCGAAAAGCTATTTACAATTTGTACAGAAACCAGATGGCAGTTATATGAGTCGAGGGACACGGAAGGGAAGCAGTGGTTGGGAAGGGAGTGAGACAGGGTTGTAGCCTCTCCCCGATGCTATTCAATCTGTGTGTTGTGCAAGCAGTGAAGTAAACCAAAGAAAAATTCCGAGTAGGTATTAAAATCCATGGAGAAGAAATAAAAACTTATAGGTTCGCCGATGACATTGTATTTATGTCAGAGACAGCTAAGGACTTGGAAGAGCACTTGAACGGAATGGACAGTGTCTTGAAAGGAGGATATAAGATGAACATCAACAAAAGCAAAACGAGGATAATGGAAGGCAGTTGAATTAAATCAGATGATTCTGAGGGAATCAGATTAGGAAATGAGTAAAGGAGATTTGCTATTTGGGGACCAAAATAACTGATGATGGTCGAAGTAGAGAGGATATAAAATGTAGACTGGCAATGGCAGTGAAAGCGTTTCTGAAGAAGAGAAATTTGTTAACATTGAGTATAGATTTAAGTGTCAGGAAGTCGTTTCTGAATATATTTGCATGGAGTGTAGCCATGTATGGAAGTGAAACATGGACGATAAATAGTTTGGACAAGAAGAGAATAGAAGCTTTCGAAATGTGGTGCTACAGAAGGATGCTGAAGATTAGATGGGTAGATCACATAACTAATGAGGAGATATTGAATAGGGTTGTGGAGAAGAGAAGTTTGTGGTACAACTTGTCTAGAAGAAGGGATTGGTTGGTAGGACATGTTCTGAGGCATCAAGGGATCACCAATTTAGTATTGGAGAGCAGCGTGGAGGGTAAAAATCGTAGAGGGGGACCAAAAGAGGAATACACCAAGCACATTCGGAAGGATGTAGGTTGTAGTAGGTACTGGGAGATGAAGAAGCTTGCACAGGATAGAGTATCATGGAGAGCTACACCAAACCAGACTCAGTACTGAAGAACACAACAACAACAACAGTAGACCACGTAAGTTGTATGAGGAGTTGCGAGAGCAAATGTAGCAAGTCGTAGATGTTGTGCCTCATACTGACTGGATACTGGGCGAAGAATATGGAAAACTGTGTTCGGGACCGCGGATTAGGGCGATAATAGGGACATGAATGAAAGAATAAAACAATAAGGAAATGGCGAAACGCAGTAAGGCGATGTTGGAGTAGAATACCACGTAGCTCTCAAGCTTGGAGCAAGGGGCGTTGAATGACACGCACTGTTACAGGAAATGACAAAAGGAATAGTGGAGTATACCACGGCGTCGGTTAAGTTCCAGGAAGAGTCGGGCAACATATTGCTTTCTCCCTCATATGTCTTCTGAAATGAAAACGATGACAAAGTTTGAGAAGTTAGAACATAAACAGATCTTTATCGGAGTCACTAAACACTAGACATCCTCTCTGGCAATGCATAGATCCCAGAACCAAATTCACAGTGTCTGCTGGAAAAGTAAGGGAACTGAGCTGAAACTGGTTGTTCCGTCCCTATACGTTATCTCAAGGTGTCCAAAATTTCTTTGTTAGTAGTGACAGGTTGGGGAAGATGGTGATTTGGGTTCGGATGCCTGTGAGTAAGGACAGAACCTGTGCTGGTCTCCGTCAAGCAGTTTCCTAATTTAACAGTAGGCACACGTATATCATAATTTAGAGCACTAATCAGTTCCTTTTCAGTACAACCACAGTTAGGCTTACCGTAGGACCAACTTTTTAAATTGTTTTCTGAGTATATTGGATAGTTTGTATTCATGATTCTAATGTGAGCATGTGGAGCTTTGTAAATCAATTTTAAGTTGTTGATCCTGTGGTGCCCTCAGCATCCCCAATAGCTTTTCAGCTAAGTAACAGAATATTCAATTATTTCGTTTTATTCTATTCCAGAACTTGTAAGACTTTTATTGGTAGCATATCCTTCTCCATTTGTACAGCCTTCAACCATGTGGTTGTACCAGTGAGATAGAGAGTAATTATTTTCTTAATATACTTGAAATTGAGAGTGTGATTAGTATGAAATATTTAAAGAACATTGCGTTTGAAATTAGTTGATTTGATTCTGTTCGGAGAAGCAGTCACCAGCATCCAAAATAAATTAAATATAGCTTGTGAAATAATAATATAAAATGCAAGAACGATCGCAGATAGTAAATGGAAATGAGCGTTTGGCGTCACTGACCGGGAGGCCCCTTGCGGGGCAGGTATGGCGCCTTGGTGCAGGTCTTATTACAGTCGACACCACATTGGGCGACCTGAGCGCCGGATGGGGATGAAATGATGAAGACAGCACAACACCCAGTCCCTGAGTGGACAAAATCCCCATCCCAGACGGTCCGTCACGCTGACCACTCGTTTTGTTATTATTTTTTTATTTTTTTATTTTTATTTTTATTTTTTTTTTTTTAGCAGCTAGGTGCCAAGTCTCTAACTGTAAATAAACGGTCAGAACAATCTTATCGCGAGTGGGTAAGAGATTTTAAAGGCATGACAAGGAAATGCAAATTCAAATTTGCTTACGGTGCTTTATATTCAGATGTTGCGTGATGCGATCATGTACAATGTCCCTGATGTCAAACAAGACAAATTTTTTAACAGTCCAGTCCATCATTTCAGCAAGTAGTGCAAATGCTAGATCAGTCGGTTTCCGGTGATCTCCCTTGCTTACGATCGCCCTATTCCACACTGGCGGTGTGCGCTAGGCACGCCAACTAAACAACGTTCCGTGCCGCATAGGCAGTTCACTAAACAGGCAGCTATACAGGGCACAGGGACTTTGAGAACAACACTGGGCGGTAAAAATGTGAATGTCGTGTGACGAGGGCCCCCCGTCGGGCAGACCGTTCGCCGGGTGCAAGTCTTTCGATTTGTCGCCACTTCGGCGACTTGCGCGTCGATGAGGATGAAATGATGATGATTTAGCACAACACAACACCCAGTCCCTGAGCGAAGAAAATCTCCGACTCAACCGGGAATCGAACCCGGGCCCTTGGCATTGACATTCTGTCGGGCTGGCCACTTTTTTTTCTATCAGGTTTTTTTATTAAAAGACGATGACCTTTATAAAATAAATATTTATGGGAAACGTAAATAAGTGGACTTTTTTACGTAACAATGAAAAAAATATCCTGCTTCTGTCAGTACAGAACAATAACGGACCACGTTCCCCTTCTTGGGAGCGTACGTCGCTAATCTCGTTATACCTCGCGTTGGTGCCCGGTACGTCATCACATATGGTGGTGGATCCTCTCCACTGTCCTGGTCTTTCTTTTGGTGTTATACTTATAGGCAATAATTACATTCTCCTACCTGGGACATCCCAACTGGGTGGGGGATCAAGCAAGGCACTCCCTAAAAGATCAGCGTAATGTATTCGATATCTCGGATGTCTCATACGTTGTGAGTGATGTTCTTGTAGTAAGGGCCGAAAGTCGAATCCTGCCTCGGGCATAGATGTGTGTGATGTCCTTAGGTTAGTTAGGTTTAATTAGTTCTAAAATCTACCCGACTGATGACCTCAGAAGTTAAGTCCCATAGTGCTCAGAGCGATTTGAACCATTTGAACCAACCGCAGGAGAAAGGCGATCATTTTTTGTACCACACACCATACGTCCGCCGAAGGCCCGTATATCAAGCGGTGTTGCTCTGTGTCTATAACATTGCACCGCGGACACAGTGGCTCGTCCGCCATATGAAATGTATGCAACCTGGAACGAGTCACGTATTTCTCATTTACCTCCTGATACGAAAGCGCGCGCGTTCCCGTATTAAGGTGTGGGTGGTGCACTGTACGCCATACCATTGACCACATAACTGTTGCCGGCCGCGGTGGGCTCGCGGTTCTAGGCGCGCAGTCCGGAACCGTGCAACTGCTACGGTCGCAGGTTCGAATCCTGCCTCGGGCATGGATGTGTGTGATGTCCTTAGGTTAGTTAGGTTTAAGTAGTTCTAAGTTCTAGGGGACTAATGACCACCGCAGTTGAGTCCCATAGTGCTCAGAGCCATTTTGACATAACTGTTGGTTGGCTCTACGGTATTATTCCGCCGTCGCCGAGTCAAGATGTCATATATATCAAGAGTCGTTGCCCTCCTGGTAGTCGGTAGTTCCATATGTACATAACTGTATTCCACAAAAAAAGGTTCGCATATGGTCAAGCGATGGTGAAAACTGAGACACCGCTACCGGACCCGAACGAGAAGGTGGAGCGAGTTCGTCTATAAGGTGCCCGTCAGACTTATCCGGTGTGGTGTCCACGTATTTATCATCGTGCTTACATAAATAGCCACTGATGGGTAGCGTACGTGGACTAGTCCAAGACCTCCACGACTACGACGAATGGTGCGGGTTTCGTATCCGACCTTACAAAGCAGACCTGTGGTTACAAAATATCCTAATGTCGCCAGGATTCGGAGCACCAATACCACCGGCATAGGAAGGACTTGTGCCAGGTGTAGATGGGAGAAGTTAGATAAGTGTTGGTAAAGGTGTCCCGTTGTATCATAACCAGTGCCCTTAATCTGTGACTTCGGACACTCGCACTAATTGCTTGCAAAAGATGTATGTAGCTCAGTGCCGCCGTCCGTCGAACGTCTGTTGTTAAGATAATTCCTAGGCATATCATCTCGTTGATCTGCTGTACTGGTGCTACACTTCCTGTCGGGAGTCCTCTCCCGATTTTCATCGCTCCCGAATTTGCCATGTTCAGGCTACTTACCGTAGCCATACAATACAAATTAATCCAGTGCATGGCCGCTCTTGCCTCGTCGCCTAACCGTGCTAAAAACACTAGTTCATCTGCGTATGGTCTGTATATAAACTTATTGTGCCTTATGGTCACGCCTTGGAGGCAATTCCGGAGCTCGCGAGCAGCGGCTCGACAGCGATTGCTACAATATCGTCGACAGCGGGCACCCTTGTCTGACCGATCATGAGATTGTGATGGGCCCCACAAAGCGTCCATTGATGAGCACTCGGGATGGGGCTCCGTGGAGTAGTCTCATAATGACGGTGACAAAACTTTTCTGATACTTCCATGACATAAGAATGGCTGAGTCTGACAAAGGCAAGATAGAAGTCTATCGATACCAATGCACCCTACAGACGACATATTGATCCCAGTACGATAAGATCGCGGTAGTCGCTGAGTGCCGTTTGTATATTGCCATCGCCTCCTAGCTGGGTTTGGTCTAGTGATATCACTTGGCGTATTACGCGTTTAAAGCGTGCTGCAAGTATCCTGGTGCAGATCTTGTAGCTGCAATTAAGAAGGGTCAGCGGCCGGTAGGCCTGTATCCCTGTGCCGCCGGATGGTTTGTGGATGGGGATGATCATTCCTTCTAGGAAGCAGAGTGGAAGAGGCAGGTTGAGAGACATCAATTCGCAGTTCATAGCAGTCCATTGTGGAGTCATGAGACCTTTAAATGTACGATAAAACTCTAACGCAAACCCATCGGGCCCCGGCGATTTGTGCGACGC
Source organism: Schistocerca gregaria (assembly GCF_023897955.1). Lineage (NCBI taxonomy): Eukaryota > Metazoa > Arthropoda > Insecta > Orthoptera > Acrididae > Schistocerca > Schistocerca gregaria. The sequence continues at coordinate 417,998,136 of NC_064921.1, read as the reverse complement.
TCTCTTATCAAGCGCTTCCATTACGTCATCAACTGTGACATCCCCTGTTAACTCCCGGTTAGCCGTCTCGTCGAGACAAGCGGAGAGCGTTCGTCGGACCTCATGAAAGGCTGCCTGATCGTGTTCCGCTTCTTCATAGAGATAACCGTAGCATTCCACAAAAACGTTGGTAACGTCTTTTTGCGTTGTCTTACGTCGTCCATCTGTCAGTACGACCGTCTGTATGAAGTTTCTGCGGCTACGTTGTTTTTCTCTGATAACGTGATAACGTGACGGTGATTCTCCACGGACTCGTTCAAAGGCCCTTGCACGGACTGGGACACACTCCATACGGCGGGGCGTTATGGAAAAGTTCGAGGAGCATCATGAAATAAAATTCCGTCGTGTGTCGCCTTCACATAATCTGCTCTCTTCCGTATGCAATTAACGCTCGGCGCTATACAGGCTTAAAGCATTCCAGCCACCACTGCAACGTCGTCGGATATGCCGGGGGCGTCGTTCACACATGTGCCAAGCGTCTTCGATTAAGCGTCTGCACTCAGGTTCCCTGTGGTGTGCTGTATTCAGTTTTTGCAAACACTGCGACTCCTCCACACTCGTTGACGACTCAGGGAGACCGTGCATATGTATGCTATGTGATCTGAAAAGGCGACAGGCCCCAATTCCGCATCGAGGGTCGCTGGTTCGAGACGACGTGTTACGTAAACGCGATTGAGACGACTTGCAGAGTGACTTGTGACTTAGGTGTATCGGCGTCTGTCGCCATGAATCGTCTCCCATGTATCAATGAGATCCATGACCTGTATCAGTTGCCGCAGCTCCGGGCATGAATTATAACGTGGGTGTTGTCTTTTAGTGCGAGCACGCAGTTAAAGTAGCCTCCAAATAAGACATGTTCATACCGACCTAGGAATAGTGTTGTAAACTCCTCTGCATAAAATCGGGATCGATCGCGCCGTCTGTCGGACCCCGACGGTGCGTAATTGTTAACGAGCCGTACTCCCAGCACTGTGAGCGCCAGTCCTCGCGCTGACGTCATGTACACCACGTCCTCGGCTACTATGCCGCCACGTAGAAGTATCGCTGTTACGATGCCGCCGTCAGTAGTAGGTGTAATGGAGGTATCGTACTCATAGAGGTCGGGGAAGCTCTCAACACTTACTTCCTGCCGAAGAACGATGTCGACGTCTCACGCATGCAAACATGTCTCGTAATAATGGCAATTTGACCGGCGTTCTGATCGTATTAATATTAATAGAGGCTGTTCGATATGCCTGCCGCTGTTCCTCTGTGAGTATAGCGCACATGGACGCTTATGTTAATTTGCGTGCTGCTGCTCGGCGACATGCTGTCTGTGCGGCAGTCTGCATCTTCTGCGTGGTTAACATCCGGTGGATGCAGCACTCGCCATTGCGGTTGCGTCGTCGGTCTGTGGGTCAGTATCGGATTCGTCGGCCCAGTTCCTGTGCTGGAAGTCCAGCTCCCGTCGTGTTTCTCCCTCCTGACAGACCGAAGGCGGTGGCGTTGCTGCGGTGGGTTGAGGGACTCCTTCCGTCGGATTTCCGTCCGGTGTGTCTGTATTCAACCCCTGTCTAGCATGATTCGCGTCGTACTGCTGTGTGGGAGGTAGAACCTCCCGTTGCGCGTCCGGATGCACTACGTCGACGTTACACGCAAGTCCGTCTGACGTGGACTGCAGTAAGCAGGTATCCGACGGCGCTAGCCGTCGTTTCTTGTGGCGCTTCGGCGACCGTTGTTTGCGCGTATGTGCCTCCGTATCCGAGTGCGGAAGTGACTCCCGGTGCTCAGGGACGAAAGCAGCTGTCGGCACAACCGTAGGATCAATTTCCACACCTCCTACCAATCCTTTCCGGTCGTTTAAGTTCGTCGTCGGCGCCTGAGTGGCAGAAGTGTTCGTCGTTTCGTCAGTCGGCTGCCGTAAGCTGTCCGGATGTTGGAGCTGGTCATTCTTCGGGATAGGTTTTGTCCGAAACGCATCCGCTTACGTTAGTGTCAGCGGTATTAACGTGGACGGGGCACGAGTTCGTCATTTGGAACTTGCACAATCCTCCGCTGCATACATTCGGAACTGGCGTGGCCCTCTTTCCCTCAGCCTGAGCATGTTTTGGGTTGTCCATCGTTGATGACTATAGCTCTACATCCGCTGGTGAACAAATATGAGGGTACATGTTGTGTCAGTTATATTCTGATTTGACACACGCCATTGAGAACGGGATAAGTCGTGAAGTTGGACTATTTTTCCTCAACGTGGCTAAGCACTCTTCCATAGCGGCGTAAGGCGTCAATGACCAAGTCAGACGTAACCTCGAAGGGAAGTTCGAAAATACGTTTGTTTCATAAGCCCATTCCTGCGTGATCAATAGTTACTTCTCCAACATGTCCATCAGAGAGACAAAATTTGAGTCCATGTTTAATATCTCGGATGATTCTATCACATACTGCATCATTAATCAGTTTGACGTAAACGACACTGATCACTATGGAGAGGTGTATTCCAATAAGTTCGTTGTAGTCAAGTTTAACTTCGCCTCCTAGGAACCTTTCGATTTCGTAGGCTTTCGGTCTCGCATATTCATTCGAAAAACTAATCAAAGTCGACTTTCGGTATGCATGTGCCATTCTTCGAAACGTGCGGGTACGTCGAAGAGGTAAACACCTGCGCTAGCGTGAACTTTCGCGGCAGGGACGTAAACAGACGTCCGTTGCGCAGCACCGCCGAAGGCAGACTTCCACTCAGCTATCGGGGATGGCATCGGAGATGGTGAGTAATTTGGACTGATTGACTTCCAAGATCCCACGTGGACTTGGCTGCACAATCGATGAGTTGACGATCGTTTTTGGGGAAAAATGGAGCAGAGATGTTTCGTGTGAAAATTTGATACTATCCAAGAACGATCAATGATGATGGCAGCGACAAGATTTTAGTTAAACGTTAGCTATGGATCGTTATTCCATACGACCGTTCTTGTGGAACTCCAACGTAGATTTTGGAAGGGTTCATGTGAAGGATTTAATAGGATGCATTTCATTTTTGTGTATTAACTGGGAATATTTGTGTCTGCTTGCGTACATCCCGACTCCCCACTATAAGATCGTGTCTTGGTTTGCTATGTTGTTGCCTCCAAAATCAAAGAGGGGCGTCAAAATTCCTTTTGAATAGATTGTGTTACAGTAGTAGTTGTTACTCAGTCCATGTGTGGCATGATTATGAAAGTGTCATATGAGAACGGTTATCCCAAGAGCAACGTAATGATACACCCAGATCAGACATAATTATTTGGGGACCATTTAGCTTACATAAAGTGCGCATTATGTCGTTGTTAACTTCTTGGATGTTCATTTGTGCAGAACTAGGAGGATGTCGGCTAGTGAAAGTGATATTAGATATCTTCGGTTTGTAGAACAGTAATGCTACCCACTGTCCCATAACCAACAAATTCTATCCTGAAATGAGCTCTGATAATATAGTGATGCGCAACCAGAAATTAATGAAAGTAAAGGTGCCATGTGGGAGTAAACCGGTCTAATAATGGTCCAGATGCTTTTAGTTATCTGGGTTCTTTGGTTGCTTGGGCTCCTTCCCCCCCTCCTTTTGCGTTGTTCGTTGCGAAATAGATTTAGTTAATCTCCATGAAATGTAATCACCAGTTAAACAATCCTGGCTGTCCTCTTAACGATTATTGGCCAAGCACTGAGTAGAGGAAGGCAGCGAGAGCATCACTATCAATGCAAGCTTATATCACCAGAGTCAGGCAACGAATCCTTGACAGATTCGAGACAGAACAAAACATAATCCATCGAATTGCTCATAAGTAAGGAAGACACACGGGAACAACGGTAATCTTGCATCATGGCGACCGCTGACAGAATTAAATCTAGGACAGTCGGATCCTCCAGTAAAGCAGACAGACATATCAAATGTATTAATAATTCTTTTCAGTATTCCATCACTTCGTCTGTTCAGATTAACGTAATTGTTCGTTGGCTGTAATTGTTGTCAAATTTTGGAGTAATGTTTCTGTAGTCATTAGTGGGATTATTACAGTGATACTTGGAGGAACTCGTTTCACTACTTTTTCGTGTAAAGATATTAAGGATAGTAAGTCAGTATATACTTCTTAGTGGTTCGTGTATGAAGTAGAGTTGTATTTTAGCCAGTCGTGGTGGTTATGAGTGTTGAAAAAGTGCGAGCAAAAAGGTTTGCTATCACGGATGGCGAGGCGACGGTAGAGGCAAGTGGTGCGAGTGAACGGACAGAAGGCCGGCCGCGGTGGTCTAGCGGTTCTAGGCGCGCAGTCCGGAACCGCGCGACTGCTACGGTCGCAGGTTCGAATCCTGCCTCGGGCATGGATGTGTGTGATGTCCTTAGGTTAGTTAGGTTTAAGTAGTTCTAAGTTCTAGGGGACTGATGACCACAGTAGTTAAGTCCCATAGTACTCAGAGCCATTTGAACCATTTTTTGAACGGACAGAAGAGGTGGCAGCTGAATATGGCTTCGGAGGGCTGGATGCGGGCATCTCTAGCGAGGGAAGAGAAACAGGCTTGGCGAAGCTGACCGAAACAAGGCGGCCTTGCCAGCTGATTCTGTCTTTGTACCACTAGGGAGAAGTTTTGTGCAGACGGCAAGCCATGAACCGCTAGCGTCACATCGCCTGAAAGCTTTTAGACACCCCCCCAATACTGGTGTTCGAACGCTTACAGAAAATGAAGCTCTCATGCAATTATTGTAGAACTACCAGTTAATAAATGATTCGTTGAGAGGCAGCACGAATTTAATACAGGGCCTTTGAAAAAGAATATACGTGTTTCAAATGGATATATTTATTAAACTTTGGTCCTGGCAGAGGTTCGAGTCCTCCCTCGGGCATGGGTGTGTGTGTTTGTCCATAGGATAATTTAGGTTAATTAGTGTGTAGACTTAGGGACTGATGACATTAGCAGTTAATTGGAAGGAGAAACAGCACTGATCGTATTTTTTTTGTTTTATTATCAGAAAAATCGATTTTCGGTCATTTAGTGACTTTTATTTATTTTCTTTATTGTTATTTTTATACCTGTTACAGGCAGGCCATCAGCGGCACAGTACGCTGCTCTTCGGCCACAGAGAAAACTAAAGGCACAAATAAAGACAATCAAAGAATAAACAGGGTGGATACATAGACTGAGACAGACACTTTTTAAATACACGGAGCCATTCACAGGCGTAGAGTCCAAGATAAAATTGTGCAGACACGTGGACAAACACAGAGATGATTATTGTCACACACGAACGTTGGAGGACAAAACGAATAACACTGGAACTTTTGAACACGAACGACATCACACACAGAAACACGAGACGATGATCTCCGGTGCGCGAAAGTCCACTAAGCGTGTACGAGTCTGAAGACCTGCCAAGAGAGGAGGGAGGGGTGGGGGAGGGAGAGGGGAGAGAAAACATGCCGCGGGCAGGAGAGATAGTGGGGAGGAAGGAAGGGAGGAGGGGGTAGGGGAAACCCAGTGGAAGAGGGGTAGAGGAAGGAGGGATGGAGGGAAAAACAGAGAGAAGGCAGAAGGGTGCCCAAATGAAAAAACCGCAGGAAGTTGGAGGGGAGGTTAAAAGTTGGTAGAAGGGGTAGATGGAGGGGAGGAGGGCATCATCATGTAGAAGGAGCTGGCTGAAGCCACCTTTGGATAGGGTAAAGAGGGTGGAGAGGTGGTGAGCAGGTGGGATGTGGAGATACAGGTGGGGCAGCAGGCGGGGGTGGGAGAGGATGGGTGAGACAAATGGATGAGGAGGATCGAGTTTATGGGAGATTTAGAGGATCTGTATCCGTTCAACAAAAAGGTGGAGATGGGGGAATGGAATGAGGTTTTACAGGATCCACCTGTGGGAGAGGAGACGGATGTGATAGGTGAGGCAGAGAGCATTGCATTCAAGAATCTGAAGGGATATGTTAAAGGTGGGGGGGGGGGGGATGGGGAGATCCAGGCTCGATGGGTGTAAAAGAGGATAGGGTGGATGAGGGATTTATAGGTGTGGAGTATGGTGGAGGGGTCCAGACACCACGTACGGCTGAAAAGGAACTTTGGAGATGGAGTCGGCAGCGTGCCTTGGCTTGAATTGTTTGGAGATGGGGGTCCAGGAGAGGCGACGGTCGAGGGTAACGCCAAGGTACTTAAGGGTGGGGGTGAGGGCGATAGGACGGCCATAGATGGTTTGATACGAAATCGAGGAGGCGGAAGGAAGGGGTGGTTTTGCCTACAATGATCACCTGGGTTTTGGTGGGATTGACCTTAAGCAACCGCTGGTTGCACCAAGCGGCGAACCGGTCAAGATGGGATTGGAGAAGGTGTTGGGAAAGCTGCAGGGTGGGGGCAAAGGCAAGGAAGGTGGTGTCATCGACAACTGGAGAAGGTGGACAGGGGTGACGGCGGCGGCATATCCGCTGTGTACAGAAGGGGGGAGAGGACGGAGCCTTGGGGCACACTGGCGGAGAGAAAGAATGTGTAGGAATCCGTACTATGGATGGTGACATAGGAAGGACGTAGAGAGAGGAAGGAGCCTATCAGACGGACGTAGTTAATGGGAAGGCCGAAGGTTTGGAGCTTGAAGAGGAGACCGGAATGCCACACATGGTTTATGCACGTTCGAGGTCCTGGGAGAGGAAGATTGTGGAGGGACGGGAATTACGCTGCTCGGAAAGGTGATGAGTGAGGTAAAGGAGTAGATCATTGGAAGAGCAGGACGGCCGAAAGCCACACTGGGTGACGGGAAGGAGGCAGTGGTAGCGGAGATGCTGGTGGATGCGTAGGGTGAGGATGGATTCCAGGACCTTGATGAAGACTAAGGTAAGGCTAATGGGATGTTAGGAGGAGACGGCGGACGGCGGTTTGCCAGGTTTAAGGAACATCAGGATACGGGAGGTTTTCCATAGGTCGAGGTAGTAGCCGGTAGACAGGACTCCATTGTAGAGCCTAGCCAAGGTGGAGAGGAATGGGACAGGAGCTTCACTAAGGTGGTGGTAGGTGACACAATTGTGACCCTGAGCGGTGTTGTGTTTTGTGTGAAGTGTGGCAATGAGATACTGTGTAGTGATATGGGGGCCTTGAGTTCCGTGTGTGGAATGTTGTCCAAGTACTGGAAACCAGGTGCGAGGGGAGGGACAGAGGTGTCAGTTCGATCACGGACATCCGGGAAAAGGGAGTAATTGAACAGGAGATTGTCGGGGATGGAAAAGACATTGGAGTGGTAGGAGGCAAAGTGATTGGCCTTACTAAGAGTGTCAGGGAATGGTTGATCATCATGGAGAAGAAGATAGTATGGAGAGGATTTAGTACCGGTAAGGCGACGGAAGGCAGACCAGAACTTCGACGAGTTTATAGGTACTGTAGCATTTACACAGGTGCATGTCTGTCGCCAGTCTCGGCGTTTCTTAGCCACGAGCAGGTTTCAGATGTATCGCTGGAGTTGTAGTGTGTCCGGGTTCCGCGTGTGGAGGAAAGCACAGTAGAGACGGTGGGATTCACAGTGGAGGAGGACAACCTGTGGAGGTAAGGTAGGACGGTGGGGGTGGATGGCGACAGTAGAGAGATGGGCCTCCACGGCCACAGACAAGGTCTGCTGGATAAAGGAGGCGGCTTGGGTAACATCGTCAGGGTGGTGGTAAGTGAAGGGGTGGCTGTAGACCTGGGTGGAGAGGGTATCCCGGTAGGCATTCCAGTCAGCACGGGAATAATCATGGACATACTTCGGGGGAAGGTCATTACGAGGGTTGGGGCAGTGCGACCACTGTCTGAAATGGTGAGGAGGACAGGACATCCACCGCTATACGAAAAAATGGTTCGATTGGCCCTGAGACTATGGGACTTAACAGCTATGGTCATCAGTCCCCTAGAACTTAGAACTACTTAAACCTCACTAACATAAGGACAGCACACAACACCCAGTCATCACAAGGCAGAGAAAATCCCTGACCCCACTAGGAATCGTACCCGGGATCCCGGGTGTTGGAAGTGAGAACGCTACCGCACAACTACGAGCTGTGGACCACCGCTATATGGCCAGGGCGGTTGGTTGAGCAGAGGATGACATCGGGAGTGGAGTCGGATTCGGGGCGGGTTTGCTGGGGAAAGGTGGACAAGGCCGCCTTGGAGGGTGGAGAGGAACCAATGCCATCCCTGTAACTGGGTGGCGGAACGACTATAGATGTTGAGGTCGGCGGCGATCACGTAGGAGGAGAAGGTACAGTCAGTGTGGGAGACGAAGTCGAAAGGAATAGGGTCATTAGGGCGGACATAGATGGTGGCGCAGGTGATGGTAAGGCCAGGGAAGAAGAGACTAAGAACCAGGTGTTCCGTGGGGTCGGTATGGAGAGGTTGGCGCCGAACGGGAATCTGGCAGTGGTGACCAATGGCAACTCTGCTACGCACTATCGGGAAAGGATTATCACAGCGGTGAAGGAGGTTAGGCGAAGTGTGGATGGTGTGGTGGGGTTGGAGGAAGGTTTCATGTGTTTTACATACATTTTAAATTTGAATTACTTCATGATTCACAAGTGCACAAGTTTTATTTTGTGGTAATATCTCGCAAAACCAGTAATATTAAGTCTTCACGTGACATATGCCACATAGGGGGCGTTCCAAGCCCTGTCACACCGAGGTCTGCTGAACAGGTGCATGTAGACAGCGGCCTCAGTTTATGTAATCCCTCTACGCTTGTTGATACCAGAGCCTACCAATTTTAATTGTATATTACAGGTATGCTCCTACCAACTGTTATGTTGATACGCAGGTGTAGTTGTGATTTTCTGTTTTATACTCTCTGATCGTTATGTGAAATTTTTAACTTCTAGCACTGAGGATGGTCACTAAGTGACCGAAAATCGATTTTGCGGTTAATTAAACAAAAAAATACGACCAATGAAGTTTCTCCTTCCAATTATATCCATTATCTGGTCTTGGTGCACAGAATACTCCTTGGAGTCGTCAATCAATTATCATTTGAGTCCCATAAGATTTCACACTCATTTGAACATTTTTTATTAAACTTTAAGACATACGAATATGAAACCTTACACACATGTTTATGAACCTCTCAAGTTCAGATTACAAATGTTCAATATCTCCTTCATCAGCGATAGGAACAATATCACATCGATACTCGAATTCCTCCCATACTCGGCCACGCATGTCCTTCGTTACTGATGTTACGGTAGGTTCTGTAGGAGTGGTGGTACATAAACGTTGTCTTCAATGAAACCCCACAGGAAGAAGTCAGAGGGTGTCAGATCCGGTGACCATGGAGCCCAGCTGAGACATGATAAGTCGCCAGCTACTTGACGGCCATTCTAACGTTTCGGTAGAGTTTCATTCGGATATTCACACACTTGGCGATGCCAGTGAGGGGGTGGCCCGTTTTGTTGTAAATGAAGTTCGTGTAGTCTCGGAAACAATCAGTTTTGTAACATAGTGAGATACTGCTGACCGTTAACCGTGTTTCCATCAAAAAAGAATGGGCTGCAAACAGATGATGGGGATATCGCACGAAACACATTGACTTTGGGCGAATCTCGTACATGTTCAACAGCTGCATGTTTGTTCTGTAGGCCTCCAATTCAAACATTGTGTTTGTTTACCTGACCACTAACATGGAAAGTCGCTTCATCATTGAACACGATGCATTGTGCGAAAGTGTCATCATTGTCAGTAGCACCAATAATCTCGTTACAAAATGCCACACATCTGCGTTTGTCACCAGGACGCAGAGGTTGTAAGAGCTGTAATTTGGACAGGTTCATAACCAGTCGACCTCTCAAAACACACCAAATTTTTGGTGTAGGCAGTTGTAGCTCCCGACTGGGACGACGAGTTGATATTGAAGGACTATGTTGGAAAGCAGTTTGAATTCGTGCAACGTTTTTTTCAGGAACATGAGGGCGGCGAGGACTCTTTCCTTTACATTCACATCCTGTATTTAGAAACTGTCGATACCATCTGCGAATGTTCCACCAATTCGGAGGACCAATTTTGTACCTGAACCTGAAAAGTCTTTGCACTGTAATCACGGAACTGCACTTCGCAAACTCGAGAACACAAAATGAATTCTTCTGCGGTGTAGCCATTTTAAACATATGACGGTTAACAAGCAAAACAGAAGACGACATCTAGCGGCTATTAATATAAACTAGACTAAGTATTCGTTTCTCAAATAGCCGAGCCGAGGAGCAGCGATCGATAGTTTGGAGAAAATAATACTTTCTAATACTTATATTCTTTTTGAAGCAACCTCTACACTATACGATGAGAATAAGCAAGAACGTAGAGCATTAATAGACATCTTGATGTGAGGAGAAAGATCAAGAGAAGGTACTTACGAAACGATTCGATGAACAAGATCAAAGATTAGCAGAGATTAATACCAGGGTGGATGCAGTAACAACAGAAAATCTAGTGACGACAGAAACAAACCAGAATGACGAGAAGGAAGTTAGACAAAGTGTGAGACGAAGGAGTGAATTGATAATCGTTTTGTTGCTATTGAACATAATTTGTCAGTATTCGAGGGTGTAATAAAAGTTTTGTTAAGTACGTAGTAACGGAACTCTGTTCGGAACAGCATTAAAAATTAGAGCGAGTTGGTCAACAAGTCACCCAACGGATTCCAACTCTTCCACACACGTAAATATTATCGACAATTGTCTAAGCCACCCTGCGTTTAAAGACTGCAAGCAGAGGCCCATTGTCATGGTGAATGGAGCCTGGACCTCCTAACATCCACTGCAGTCAAATTGAAGTCGACAACAGCACTTCTGACACCCACTGAAATGACCCGTGGGCTTAGGTACACTGCTATGAGGAGTTGAACCGTGGCGGTGTGCTGGGGCGGCGAAGCACGCCTGGTAGCTTAGACAAACAGCATCAAAAGTCGAAACGTTTTATTAAAATCCATGGTACTACACTCTAAGCCGTCTATGGAGGCGGTGACAACGTCCCTTCAGAGTACGTGGCGTGGAGAGCGCATGCCAACGGTGAGTTGAGGGCTTCCGAGCCATGACACTGATGACCAAGACTGCTCATTCCACAAGCCTGCGCTGCAGCGTGCACCACAGTTAGCGGAACATACCACTTGTAGATGTAGCCAGCTGCCATGAAGACTGCTGGGTTGTTTGTCAGTGGTGGACGATCTCACCACAACAGATGATGGTTCGTCGTGACTAGCAATCTGCACCAGCATGTAAGGGTGGGTGGTTGCGTCGCCGTGATCTCGTTTAGCTGTCTTCTGGGACATGAGCCCTCTTGCTGCGGAAGTGGGCCAGGAGACGACCCGATGCTGGAGAAGTACCAAGTCCTAGTAGGCCGACCTTCCACTAGCAGAATGTGAGATGGTGGGGGCCTAAACCTCCAGCTTCTGGGTGCTGTCCCATATTGTCCAGTCTAATGTGGCCCTCTATTTGCTGCAGGCACTGCTGCACTACTCTCAAATCTACTAAGATAGGTGGTTATCTATATTGGTTCGTAGCCCACTTGATGTTCTGCCAGGCGCGCTCTGGCCAAGAAATTTGTGATCTGGTGCTGTGGTAGCAGCTTGGCTCCTCCTGAAACATCTCCGTTCTACCACTGCGTTGCATTATTGCAGTGCTTGGTCTAGCCCTCCTCGTGCTGTATAAACGGCCCAGTTGCTGCCACTGGACAGCTAGTTTCTGCGGCAACGCCCAAAAATAATCGAGGCGCTCCAGTAGTTGACATAGATCGATACGAATAGTTTTCTTTCCCTTGTATCTCGTTCATGGTGTTAATGTTGATTCGCTTCATCTTTTTAGTGATTTTACTCGGTACACATACTAACTCAGAACATATGTTTGATAATAGCCGCTAAGTAATCCTGCACGTAAACGTATGATGCTGTTATAACTCAGTGTAGTATTAATGTAACTTTTGTGTACTTATGTTAATGAAGTACTATGTCTTTACGACCAAAGTTAACATGTTTGTTTTTTACTGAAGATGGAGACAGTGGGAATGAGAACTGATTATGTCGACTCGGAAATAATGGAGGAGAAATTTATATCTTGAGGAAAGACGAAGTAATTTCAGACGAGGTGGAAGCTAGCGCTATTTTCCGCTATCGTGATCGAGCCGTATCGCGGTGGAGAGAGAACACGTCCGTGCAGGTTTCACTTCCAGCAACTGCTACTATCTCTGGTAGGCGATTTTCAGAAACATATCTTTGGAACCTTCATTTCTAAAACAACAACGTAATATGGCACAATTTTCATTAAGTCAGTGATTTTAGTGCTTTAATAACATAGTAAAACAATATTGAACATTAAAATATTACATTTCAACATATGATTATGCAGCCAACCGGTTGCGCATAACTGATAAGTACACTGACCTAGGTTTCGACACACACTAGGGATGTCTTAATCAGAATGAATTTATGAAAAATCATAAAATTATATTGCCAAACAGCAGTGGTCAGAATTTAGAGCAGTTGTGGTCAAGTCTAAAGTGCACAGCAGCTCTAAATTCTGACCATTGCTTTTTGGAAATGTAATCATAATTTCATTCTAATGAAGACCCCCCCCCCCCAGTAGTTATCCAAACCTAGGTCAATGTACCTACAGTTTATGTGACATCGGTTGGCTGTACAATCCTATGTTGAAACTAGTTTACCGCTGCTGGAGACATCCATGTTTAAAACTATTAAAGTATTTGATAATAGAACTTTAGATCACTGGAATTACGGAAACTATAGGCAATCCTTTATGAGGAACATCCGCTACAGTTGCAAAGTATAGAACACGACAGATTTAGGGATCGTACGCCCATCTTCATGCGTTATTAGTTCGTGCTGTTACTCCGGGCGCCGTGGTTGACTAGTATAGGATTCGGTGTATTACCAGCGACCACAGACCACGGTGTATCCGTGCTCTGCACTCGCTAGTAATACACCACGTCCTGTATTCGTCCACCGCGGCCCTCGGGGTCACAACACGAACTAAGAATACTCAGCCTCTGAGAATCTATAGTCTTAAATTCAGGATATCAGTAATCAGACTGCTTTGACCTTGTGCCACTACAAATACAGAGATCCTACAGATAAAATAAACCTATGTTAATCTATAAAGGCAGCAGACACGTGCGGCGTATTAGACATGCGTCAGCACAGTAACCCACTCCCACGCATACTACTGTCTAAAGTTACTGCACCCTGTGCACAAGCTGGAGCCCACCAAAGCATGCCTATTGTGGAGACCAGAAAAAAAGCTCTCTGAAGTTCACACGACAGGAAATCCTCTCTCTCACAAACCTGCAGCATGCAATAAATTGATACAACACGAACATTTGCGGTACACATGAAGACTATACGGTCTTTCTTCCAACCTTAAGGAAATGTATTTCATTTACGAAACAGGAGCTTAGAAAACACTCGTTTTACCGTTTCTTGAATATTGTTCAACACCTCGAGAAAATTCAATAAATTAAATATCACACGGAGCTGTATTGGCTGTAATTTTCCCAAGCACCATTCGTGAACAGAACAGGAAATAGAGCGCGACATATACTATAAGATGGCTTGTGTAGAATAGATGAATATGTAGACAGTTTTGTGGAAATACTGGTATAAAGATCTACATGTGTTTCTTTTATACTATAAATTTGCAGAGTCATGGATAACATTAATGTTTATCTCATCTACGAATTAATGTCGAATCAACCAGTCAGTCTTGTTTTTCTTGTCTTGGTGGTGCTTATGGAACAGAGCTTACAACTCTTACCTAATATGCATCATTTACTAATGTTTATGCCAGCGCAATACGAGTTTAGATGCAGATTTGTGACGTCACAGTCAGGGGCATAGGACAGCATATAAGAAGGAAGCTACTACGTTTCAGCCCAGTTGGATTTGCGGATGCGGCAGCGACGAGTCAGTCCGGTACGGTGGTTTGGGTGGTAACTCATTCGCGGCTGCTGCTATCGTCCACACTTAAGGTTCTTAGTTATACATTTTTCGGAGTCAATCTCGCTCGTGACTCACTAAAAATCGTGAGTCATGTTAAGCAGTGAATAGCTCCCACGAAAAATAAAGCTAACTGGGTAAAAAGAATGAGACTATGAAACTCTGTCGGAATTTCTGTAAATTACTAGTGCAGATTCATGGTGCAACTCTTTTACCGTTTGACTATGAACTTGAGAGTTACACAGAACTAACCGCTGGTATTTTATTGCGCATCGGCTTGTACCAAGACGAATGCTACCTATTTTTGAATAACAGCGTTGATATGAACTCATGTTTGGTAATAAACTTTCTTTAAAGCTTACATGAATCTCCATGACACGCAAATCATTCAAGCTGGTCCACATATTTACTAAAGTATATGAACTTTTCAGCTAGTCACTGCTGTCTTAGTAACAGGTAAGTACGATACTCCTAGTCGATGCAGAAGAATATTTCCGGACTCTTTGATTGTTTGCAGATGATGCTGTCTTTCACCGTCTTGTAAAGTCAGTCACGCGGGTAAGCCGAGCGGTCTTAGGCGCTGCAGTCATGGACTGTGCGGCTGGTCCCAGCGGAGTTTCGAATCCTCCCTCGGGAATGGGTGTGCGTGTTTGTCCTTAGGAAAATTTAGGTTAAGTAGTGTGTAAGTTTAGGGACTGATGATCTTAGCAGTTACGTCCCATAACATTTCACACACATTTGAACATTTTTTTGTAAAGTCATCAGATGATCAAAACGGCTTGCAAAATGATTTAGATAAGATATCTGTATAGTGCGAAAAGTGTCACTTGAACGTGAATAATTAAAAGTGTGAAGTTATTCACATGAGTACTAAAAGAAATCAGCTAAATTTCACCATGATAAAATAACGGAAATAACAGCTCCTACGGAAGATATAGGTGTTCGTTCTTTCCGTGCGCTATATGAGATTGGAATAATAGAGAATTTTGAAGGTTGTTCGATGAACCCTCCGCCCGGCACTTAAATGTGATTTTCAGAGTATCCATGTAGATATAGAGATGTAGATGTAGATCTGATGTACACGATGTATGAAACAGGCGAAATACACTCAGAATTCAAGAAATTGTAATAATTAAAGTTGAAAAGGATTTGCGGACTATCAGTTTTAGACGGCCGCTGTGGCCGATCAGTTCTAGGAGCAGCAGTCCGAAAGCGAGCTGCTGCTACAATCTCAGATTAGAATCCTGCCTCGGGCACGGATGTGTGTGATATTCTTAGGTTAGTTACGCTTAAGTAGTTGTAAGTATAGGGGACTTATGACCTCAGATGTTAAGTCCCATAGTGATTAAAGCCATTTGAACCATTCGAACTATCAGTTTTAAAAGTCATGGTTACAAAATACTGCCACGAATTCCTTACAATAGAAAGAAATACTAGTAGAAGCCGACCTCGGGAAAATCAGTTTGGCTTTTGGAGAATTTTGCAAAAACAGACATAATGTCTTATGGGGCAACAGCAATCAGTGAATTTTATAATGTTACTTAAAAACCGTCTTGATTGCAAATATTTTTATTCATATGACCGGTTTCGGTTCATTCAGAACCATCCAGCAGTTTTCACATGCTACGTCACATCTAGATATTTGCAATCAAGACGGTTTTTAAGTAACAGTTTGGAGAATTGTAGGAACACGCGAGGCAGTACTGATCCTACTACTTACTTTAGAAGATCGTTCAAGGAAGGAAAACCTAGGTTTTTAACATTTGTAGACTTAGAGAAAGCTTTTGACAATGTTGACTGGAATACTCTCTTTCAAATTCTGAAGTTAGCAGGGTAAAATACAGGGAGCGAAAGGCTATTTACAACTTGTACAGAAACCAGACGGCAGCTACATGAGTTGGCGAACCTGAAAAGGAAGCAGTAGTTGTGAAGCGAGTGAGACATGATTGTAGACTGTCCTAGATATATCCAATCTGTACATTGAACAAGCAATAAAGAAACCAAAGAAAAATTTGAAATCGGAATTAAAGTCCTGGGTACAGAAATAAAACTTTTGAGATTTGCAGATGATATTGTAATTCTACCACAGGCAGCAAAGGACTTGTAAGAGCTGTTCTATGGAATGGTCAGTGTCTTGAAAAGTTGATATGAGAAGGACATCAACAAAAGCAAAACAAGGATAATGCAATGTATTCGAATTACCTTCAGAAAGTATTTTTATGGAGTGTTGCCATGTATGGAAGTAAAACATGAACTATAAACTGGTTAGAGAAAAAGAGAATAGAAGCTTTTGAAATATAGTGTTACAGAAGAAGTTACATATCACATACCTAATGATGATGTTCTGAATAGAACTGGGGAGAAAAGAAATTTGTGGCACAACTTGTCTAAAAGAACGGATTTGTTAATAAAATACACTCTGAGACATTCAGGGATCACCAGTGAGACTGGAGGAAGTGTGGGGGGTAAAACTTGTAGAGGGAGACCAAGAGCTGACTACTATTAGCACATTTAGAAGCATGTAAGTTGCAGTAGTTATTCGGAGATGAAGAGGCATTCACAAGATAGATTAGTATGGGGAACTGTATGAAACCAGTATTCGGAGTGAAGGAATCAGCTATAATATTCTCATGACAAACGTTGTTATCCAAATGTTTAAGCACTTCTTAAACAAACCTTTGGTTGCTAGTTTTAATTTTCATCTTAAATTAGCCTCAAGATAAAAGTTAAAACTGGTTTTAATTTAAATTAGTTCTTGGTGGATATTTTATTACTCGAAGTCGGAGGGAAAACTGGAACTACTTAAGCCAATTATGCAAATTGAAATAACATCATTTACCATTATGTAGATGATATTTTGTTTGACTTGACAATAACGTTTACATAAAACGTAAAAAGTGATTCTACAACCTTATCAGACGACATGATAGATTACCAACAAACAACAGTACGAACAAGGACATGGTCGAACCCACGTCAGTGCATATTGTAATTTATTCCCATGTACTTGAATTACATTCCTCAGTGAATGATTTGAAGAGCCTAGTGTAACGTTTTCCTTTCTTTTTCTTAAAAAAGACTAAGTAAGGTATGAAATTGATTACGTATCCCATAAAAATGTGATTCCTCTAATACAATATTACGAATTTCACAATCCATTTCGTCGAATGTGTCACAGGAGGTCGTCACTTCAAGAATTAAACATTTTGATAATATGCGCACTGAAAGCGTAAATAGCAGTGTCAGTAGCGTAGCTATTTTGAAATCCAAACAGAAATGTATTAAGTTACATGTACAGATCAGGAAGAAATCTAGAAAACACTGATCTAAGTTAAAGAAAAACTAATGGAAAATGGCACTGAAAGGTCAAAAAGTTATGGAAGAGGGACAAGTCTGTACTAAGTACAGTGCCTGCTTTATTTGATTTATACTTTGTAATTAATTTGTATCATAACCTACCGAGTAAAATGGTGCAGTAGTTGGTAAATTGGACTCAAATTACGGAGGAGTAGAATTGAAATCGACTTTTGATTTTGTGACTTTGTGACTAGGGCGAATTATAGGATGGTTCAAATGGTTCAAATGGCTCTGTGCACTATGGGACTTAACTTCTGAGGTCATCAGTCCCCTAGAACGTAGAGCTACTTAAACCTAAATAACCTAAGAACATCACACACATCAATGCCCGAGGCAGGATTCGAACCTGGGACCGTATCGGTCGCGCGGTTCCAGACTGTAGCGCCTAGTACCGCTCGGCCACTCTGGCCGGCTCTGGGATGATTCACTTGAATATGATACTGCCGATTGCCTCGCACTAACTTGCCACATCTGAAGCAGCGGTTCGTCTCTAATGACACTAATTTAAACACAACCGTGTTTTCCTTCTTTCCTTGCCAACTGAACTAAACTAACCCAAGATGTTCATTGATAAAGTCGTATTAATTCTCTTAGGTACTCCTGCTATTTCTCCCTTCCACATTATCTTCAATACGACCTGAGTTACCTTATAACCGCGTATCTATCGATAATTACAGTTAATTCTATCACATTGTCTTCTGACCTAAAGATGCACACATCTTTCAATCTGTGGTCGAAGATCTTAAACTCGATTGTATATTTCTCTGTGAAGATACAGTGGGTTCACAAGCATTGTGTGACTCCATTCACTAATATTAAGCCGCTGCTGTATTTCTTACTTTCTTCTTCATTATCTTCATTGCTGTTCAAGTAGTATTTTAATGGCGGGTCGGTACCTGAAAAAAATATTTATTGTTTTCGGAAAGAGGAATTTGACTGCTACACTGTTTTCATCTTATTTAGACGGTACGACGAAAACAAGTTAAGTACTCGGAAGGCACGTTTGGATATCAATATAATTTTTTTCTTGTAGCCACCGTCAGCAGGTATGTAAATGCCTAGAGTTGCAATTCCCTACGACAGGTATGATGGCGAGCGAAGTGCGTTAGTGTTCTTCATGTTTGGTGTTGTTACCTGGCCTGGTAGAGTATATAATGAGCCGACCAGCGTCGGATGTTCAAGATCTGAGTCGAAACAAGTGCTAATAACTATCCTTACATAAGATTGCTTACGAGCATGAAGTTCTGTTTCAATATAATTAGTTTTGTTCCGGTGTGGAACTGGAACCGTTGGTTCTTTTCATTAATGATATACTTTGAAAACTTTTTTCAAAATTTTCCACTGACTATTGTTAACTAAAAACTAGTTTACGTAATATGAAGTTAACCGAACTTCGTTTCTGATCGCCACTGCTAAAATACTGAGAAGTGGCGATTCAGTTATAACTTCATTTACTCCTCTCGGTTTTGCAGTATTCTTCGAAGTAGATGCGTTTTCCCCATAGATTTTAGGTACACAGTCATATAGAAAAGCCTGATTAGCTGGAGAGGTAGGGTGTTATAGGCTGTTGTTGTTGTGGTTTTCAGTCTTGAGACTGGTTTGATGCAGCTCTCCATGCTACTCTATCCTGTGCAAGCTTCTTCATCTCCCAGTACCTACTGCAACCTATGTCCTTCTGAATCTGCTTAGTGTATTGATCTCTTGGTCTCCCTCTACGATTTTACCCTCCACGCTGCCCTCCAGTACTAAATTGGTGATCCCTTGATGCCTGAGAACATGTCCTACCCGCCGATTCCTTCTTCTGGTCAAGTTGTGCCACAAACATCTCTTCTCCCCAACCCTATTCAATACTTCCTCATTAGTTATGTGATCTACCCATTTAATCTTCAGCATTCTTCTGTAGCACCACATTTCGAAAGCTTCTATTCTCTTCTTGTCCAAACTATTTATCGTCCATGTTTCACTTCCATACATGGCTACACTCCATACAAATACTTTTACAAATGACTTCCTGACACTTAAATCTATACTCGATGTTAACAAATCTCTCTTTTTCAGAAACGCTTTCCTTGCCATTGCCAGTCTACATTTTATGTCCTCTCTACTTCGACCATCATCAGTTATTTTGCTCCCCAAATAGCAAAACTCCTTTACTACTTTAAGTCTCTCATTTCCTAATCTAATTCCTTCAGCATCACCCGACTTAATTCGACTACATTCCATTATCCTCGTTTTGCTTTTGTTGATGTTCATTTTATATCCTCCTTTCAAGACATTATGCATTCCGTTCAACTGCTCTTCCAAGTCCTTTGCTGTCTCTGACAGAATTACGATGTCATCGGCGAACCTCAAAGTTTTTATTTCTTCTCCATGGATTTTAATACCTACTCCAGATTTTTCTTTTGTTTCCTTTACTGCTTGCTCAATATACAGATTGAATAACATCGGGGAGAGACTACAACCCTGTCTTACTCCCTTCCCAACAACTGCTTCCCTTTCATGCCCCCCGACTCTTATAACTGCCATCTGGTTTCTGTACAAATTGTAAATAGCTTTTCGCCCCTGTATTTTACCCCTGCCTCCTTCAGAATTTGAAAGAGAGTATTCCAGTCAACATTGTCAAAAGCTTTATGAGAGTCTACAAATGCTAGAAACGTAGGTTTGCCTTTCCTTAATCTAAGATAAGTCGTAGGGTCAGTATTGCCTCACATGTTCCAACATTTCTACGGAAGCCAAACTGATCTTCCCCTAGTTCGGCTTCTACTACTTTTTCCATTCGTCTGTAAAGAATTCGTGTTAGTATTGTGCAGCTGTGACTTATTAAACTGATAGTTCGGTAATTTTCACATCTGTCAACACCAGCTTTCTTTGGGATTTGAATTATTATATTCTTCTTGAAGTCTGAGGGTATTTCGCCTGTCTCATACATCTTGCTCATTAGATAGTAGAGTTTTGTAAGGACTGGCTCTCCCGAGGCCGTCAGTAATTCCAATGGAATGTTGTCTACTCCGGGGGCCTTGTTTTGACTCAGATCTTTCAGTGCTCTGTCAAACTCTGCACGCAGTATCGTATCTCCCATTTCATCTTCATCTACATCCTCTTCCAATTCCATAACATTGTCCTCAAGTACATCGCCCTTGTATAGACCCTCTATATACACCTTCCACCTTTCTGCTTTATCTTCTTTGCTTAGAACTGGGTTGCCATCTCAGCTCTTGATGTTCATACAATTGGTTCTCCTGTCTCCAAAGGTCTCTTTAATTATCCTGTAGGCAGTATCTATCTTACCCCTAGTGAGATAAGCCTCCACATCCTTACATTTGTCCTCTAGCCATCCCTGCTTAGCCATTTTGCACTTCCTGTCGATCTCATTTTTGAGACGTCTTTATTCCTTTTTGCCTGCTTCATTTACTGCAGTTTTAAATTTGCTCCTTTCATCAATTAAATTCAATATTTCTTATGTCACCCAAGGATTTCTACTAGCCCTCGTCTTTTTACCTACTTGATCCTCTGCTGCCTTCACTACTTCATCCCTCAATGCTACCCATCCTTCTTCTACTGTATTTCTTTCCCCCATTCCTGTCAATTGCTCCCTTATACTCTCCCTGAAACTCTGTACAACCTCTGGTTCTTAAGACTGTTAAATTCTTTGTAATTTAACTTGATTTTCTAATCACTAAATAAAGTCACATATCCCCTCACGATTTGACGTTTCATTTAATAACCTCCTCCCGTTTTCGGTGCAAAGTTCGTCTTAACTTTTCTCTTCTTTTTTTTTTTTTTTTTTTTTTTTTTTTTTTTTTTTTTTTTTTTTTTTTTTTTTTTGTCAGGCAATAGTTTCATCTTCCGATCTTGGTGCTAGCTTCCCGGTCGTAACCGCAATTTCAGGGCAGGTGTGATTGCCTGAAAATGAGGCTATGACTGAAACTGGTAACAAAAACGCAAGGTAAATACGTGATGTTGACTTGTGTTGGCCACCTCAGCCAAAATTGATGTTAACTTCTGTCGTTGATTGAAAATAAGTTATACGTGCTCAATACCTTTACTTGGACATTAGTTTTAAACGGTGGAAAAAAAGACTTATAACTGAAACGACACGCAATAAGAACAACATTTTTGAAATGTTAAGTGACGGGTACAGAAAAATGTGAGTTTTTATACAAAAAAGGCTTTTCTGAATCATAAACAAATTAAGCTGGTTATATAGGGTTTCTCAGCTAACCCAACCACAGGGTTTTATGCAACCCAAAACACCTTCAAATACCACGTGCCTGATTTTCGGACTCTCTTGCCACTATGTATGAACTATTAGACCCTCATATTTTATAGTGGGATACATTTTCGTTAGAGGCTGTGGTTTCCGATTTATTCGAGACAAACGAACAACAATGACATACAGTCATGTTTCTTTTAATAATTCGGAAACGTATACCAGTATAAAATTTAACTACATCAAATTTCCTACAAAAAGGTTCTTTTCATTTTTCCTGTGGTACTGTTAATTTGTGCATAGCGAGCAAGAGAACATGAAACTCTCGCATGTGGGTTTTGAAAGTGTTGCGGATTACATAAAATCCAATGGCAGAGGGGAGCTGAATTAGCCTGTACATTGAAAGTATAAGATAATTTAAAACATAACAGCTGGTTCAAAAATCCTTTAACTGTTGGTCGATTGAAGCCAACACAACGCATTAAACTTGTGGAGTTACGATTTCTGTGACACAGTCCTGAGTGCTTCTTCTCAAAGCTTTCATAAAATCTTACCTGTCAATGCTCAAATAGAAATAAAATTTACTTGTGACAGAAACGCTTTACGGTAGCCGATAAACTCCAAGTGGACCATCCTACCTACCGGCCTGCACAAACCGCCGTTCCCCTAAGTGATATGAAAGCAGTGTAGAAGTAGAATGTCTGTTTACAAAGCAAATGATGCTTGTTTATTAACAACTTTCATCCTCATACTGAGATAATTATCAATTAGGCAAGAATGCTCATAAACACAGAAAAATTACTAACGTATATTAACTGAATAATCACATCAAAGTCTGCATTCAGTTTTTAAATTTCCTGATGTATCATGACGCAGGATATCTTTGCAGACTTCTTGTTGACATTTGCTGTCGTACAGCTCGATTAATTCACAGTTTATCTGTATAGGTCCGATAATGATGGTGTCGCTGGCGAAATCAACTCTTGGAATGCGACGAAGTTTGAGAAGTCATTTTACATCTGCGACTATCGTAGATTTGTCTTGTGTTTAATCCTTGACAGCGGTTGGTGTGCAAACTCAAATCTTTTAGGTTGACCACATGGATGATTAGTGGTGTTGCGGTGGATCTATGACGTTCCTTTGTGGCTATTGGCCTTTAAAGGTACCTCCAGTACACAAAATTGTTTCGGCGTTTGGAGTCCTTGTCGATTGGGTGTGGCAACGGGTGACGAATGTAGATACGGACACCTGGGGCCCTGGCAGCTTAGTGTGGCCCATACGAAGGTGCACCTGAGGTACTCAACTGACTTAGACAGGAATCCTTGAAGGATGGACGACATAATTCTTGCTAAACCTGGTGCGAAAATGTGGAGAACTGGTATTAGAATAAAACTGCCCGACCATTCTGCTGGCATCTTCGTATATCTGACACGGGGTCATCAGTACGCAGTCATACAGTCATTTTTCCGTCGCTCAATATCTGAATGGAGAGGGAACACAATCTGAAATATTGGTATGATGTACCTCGCGCGATGCACTGTGCAGTGACTACGAATTTATGTTTATGTAGATGTAGGTTTCCTGCCCTCCCTGCCTTTCAGATTACAGCTGCAGGTCGAGCTTCTTGTGTTGTGCATTTTCTTTGTTTCTTTTTTTTTTTTTTTTGAGAGCATACAGTTCAGAGAAAATCCGTTACTTAAAGCCACCTTTGGTACTAAACAAGATAATCATTTATGATTCTACCTGTAGCCACTGACAAGAAGGGCTCGAGTCATTTCTTTTTCTCATCGATGGATTTGTGGAACCTACAAATTGCTGAACTGACGAATGACATGCTGCATCAGCTACTGGTCGAATTACCAAGTGATATGAAGCCAGTAACCTCGTACCCTGACAACGAATGACATGATCATCAGCGAAATTAATGATTTTATATTTTTTGTTTGTGGAGTTAACTATATGGTCTCCAACTCCAACAACAGGTGCAAATAAATCTGTACTCATCAGCTGTTACAACCTCAAAGGATAGGAGAAGCTGTATACACGTTCGAATAGGGAACATCACGGTGGAGTGCGTTGTGTAGAACTGTGAATCACCCCCACCGTGTGAACGTGAATTCGACTCTGCATGAATAATGAGAGCTACTCATCCTTAAACAGTGTCTCAAATGCTGAACAGTTTCTGGTTTATATGCCGTTTCACAGTGAAACTACGCACAATAAAAATACCAGTGATCGCTACCTTTTGATACTACACGGCGGTTCCGAGCGCCGGTTCCTCATGTGGTATGAGTAAGTTACGTGTAATCTGATGATGGATGTTACAAACGAAATACCTCACCATGAATTCTAAGAAAATGTATTACGATTTAGAATGTTTCAATTTATTATTATATATTCGAAATATCGCTATCTTTGCCAAAATTTCATACTGTGAAGCACATTTTTTCTGAGAGTTCTTAATACTTATATTAATTTTACACAGCCTAGGCTGTACCCGAGTTACGAAAAAGAGAGTTCTAACAAGATTCTTTTGATGATAAATAAGGAATTAATACAAAGTAGTTGCTAATGGAGAAATCGTCCCTCTGTTCTTTTACTCGCTAGTGGTTGGAGTTTCTGGCAGCTATCATTAGACAAAGATCTAAGACACTTTCTGCATTGCAGAGAAGCATAATGGCGAGTAGAGATCACTGCCTTACCAAGCTTGTGCCCCTGTTAACGGAGGAGCTCTTTGATTTGCTCGCAGGCTCGGCGTAGAGAAGCAGACGCCGCTAGAAGACAGTGGGGAAGGAGAAGAAATAGAAGGTGAGAAGGTGGAGCCAACCCTTGGGACGAATCGGAATTAGATAAGGCACGCGACGCGACGTGGTCTGTATTTATTGGCCGTTGGGGTGAGCGATCGACCGCCACGAACCACATAAATAACTCGTGAGGTGGGTATAAATTCCGACACCCGGATTGGTTCCCAGGGAGAATCGTTTTGAGGCGTGCCAGACGGCCGGGAAACGTATCTCGCCTCAGTTCGCCGGGCAGTTGGCACGACGTGCCGATTACTCTGAACCGCACTGATCGGCCAGACACATTCGCCTTCGTAGATAGAAGAAGAGCCACAGGGAGCCAACATTTCATTTTATCTCTAGTTGCGACATAAAGTCGCTCAGGAACTCTGCGACTATTACGGAAATTCAGGACACGTCTTATGTCACTGCTTCATTACGTCGCTGAAATCAATCGGTCACTTGTTAAAAATTAAATTAGCTGACATGTTCCAGACGTTGTCCATCGTCAGTCATCTGCCAAAATGAAACAAATTCTTACGAAAATACAAACATAGCGTATAAATGACATAGAATAGAAATACTTAAATCATTGGCAATTAATCACACAGACAACACAGAACTCCTCAGTACCTAGTATTATTCCACATAATAGCGTCCTGACGTTGGTGCTCTTCTGAGAGCACGCTGCCGTTTCCAAAATACATGGCAACGGTTGGCACGGCTGCAGTGGCGTTACAAACTCTTGCACTAAATCTGAAGGATAATTAAGTTATAAATATGATGTTACGAAAGATCCAAAGATAATAGAAGAAAAATCCAACCAGTACAACTAATTACAACAGTCACAGGTGTATAATCAAAAGTACTCCAATAAATTACATGTTTGAGGCTTGATGGGAGTGGCATGGAAAGAGGACAGGGGTGAACATATAGGGCAGTCAGATACCAATTTCAACGTAACTCATACAGATAGGTGCCAACAACACACAAATTTCGTAAATCAATGTATATTGTTTCTCAAATCAACTTCCCTTTTTCTCAGCACATACTAATCGTACAGGGATGAATGAGGTATGCTTAGAAAGATTTTTTAGACAGATTCTGACATTACATACCCATATTTGCGTTAAAACTTACTACTTCTGCAAAATTTTAACTTAAAACAGTCTTTTAGCCATCCCAGCCAAAAGGGGAACATGGATGCCTAGCTTCATACCTATATTTTACTAAGGTAACTTATTAATCACGAATAAAATACTTTATTTTCATATTACCTTATTGCAAATATAAATTTATTTGTTTTAAAGTACTTATTAACTTCATACACTGAAGCGCCGAATAAACTGGTATAGGCATGCGTATTAAAATACAGAGACATGTAAACAGGCAGAGTATAAGACAACAAGTGTCTGGTGCATTGTTAGATAGGTTACTATTGAGACAATGTCAAGTTTTCAGGATTTAAATAAGTTTCAACGTGGTGTTACAGTCGGTGCACGAGCGATGGGACACGGATCTCCGAGGTAGCGATGAAGTGGGGATCCTCCCGTACAACCATTTCACGAGTGTACCGTGAATATCAAGACCCGGAAAGACATCAAGTCTCCGACATAGCTGCTGCCGGAAAGAGATCATGCAATGACGGTACGAAAGACGAATGAAGAGAATCGTTCAACTTGACAGAAGTGCAACCCTTCAGCAAATTGCTGCAGGTTTAAATATTGGGCCATCAACAAGTGTAAGCGTGCGAATCATTCAACGAAACATCTTTGGTAATGGCTTTCGGGGCCGAAGGCCCATTCGCGTACCCTTGATGACTGCACGACACAAAGCTTTACGCCTCTCCTGGGTCTCTCAACACCGAAATTGGACTGTCGATGACTGGAAACATGTCGCCTGGTAGGATGAGTCTCGTTTCAAATTGTATCGAGCGGATTGACGTGTACCAGTACGGAGACAACCTCACGAATGCAAGGACCCTGCATGTCAGCAGGGGACTGTTCAAGCTGCTGGAGGTTCTGCAGTGGTGTGGGGTGTGTTCAGTTATAGTGATGTGGGACCCGTGATACGTCTAGATACGACTCTGACAGGTAACACATACGTAAGCATCCTGTCTGATCACCTGCATCCATTCATGTCCATTGGGCATTCCGACTGACTTGGTCAGTTCTAGGAGGACAATGCTATAGCCTAAACATCAGCACTTGCAAGAGAGTGGCTCCAAGAAAGCTCTTCTGAGTTTAAACACTTCCACTGACCACCAAACTCCCCAGACTTGAACGTTTTTGAGCATATCTGGGATGCCATGCAACGTGCTGATCAGAAGAGATCTACACCCCTCTCGTACTCTTACGGATTTATGGACAACCCTCCAGCATTCATAATGTCAATTCCCTCCAGCACTACTTCAGACGTTAGTCGAATTCATGCCACGTCGCTTGCGGCATTTATGCGCGTTAGTGTTTGCCATGCACCATTTTATTTATTTATTTATTTATTTATTTTCTTTTTTTTTCAGTGTAGATAAGACTGTGTCTGCTGCGGTAGTCGATTACTTACGCCAGGAGTACTAGATGACTTTTCAAAACGAATCGACTTTCGGAAACTAGAACCATATTTGTCACTTTCACATTGAATTGTGATTTACCTATTGCTACTACGTACTAACGCACTTTCATGAAGTACGAAGTGCAACATTATTGTCATGTTGATAAAATACCTGAAAGCTGAATACAGCTTAGCCAATGGAGAACGCATAATTGTGATGAAATTTAATGAATTTTCGATCAATGTTTAGCTGATAAAGAGATAATAGGAAGTGAAAAACGATACCGACGACTCTCATTGCACATAGAGATGAAGAAAGTCATGGGATAGCAATATGCACATTTACAGATGGCGGCAGTATCGCGTAAGGAGGCATAAAAGAGCAGTGCATTGGCACAGCTGTCATTTGCAATCAGGTGACACATGTCAAAAGGTTTCCGTCTTGATTATGGCTGTACAATGGGAATTAACAGACTTTGAACGCGGAATGATAGTTCTAGCTAGACATACAGGACATTCCATTTCGGGAATGGTTAATGAATTCAGTATTCCAGTATCCACAGTGGCCGAGAATACCGAATTTCAAGCATTACCTCTCACCACGGACAACACAGTGACTGATGACCTTCACTTGACCGAGATTTGTGGTGTTTGCTTAGAGTTGTCTTTGCTAACACACAGGCAACACTCCGAGGGAACTGCAGAAATCGATGTGGGTGGTAACGACTGAAGTATCCGTTAGGACAGTGCAGCGAAATTGGACTATGGCAGCAGACGACCGACGCGAGTGCCTTTGCTAACAGCACATCGCCTGGAGTGCCTCTCCTGGGCTCGTGACCATCTCAGAGGGGGGGGGGGGGGGGATGCGAGCGAGCTAGACCCTGGAAAACCATGGCTCTAAGCTAAGGACTATGCGACTTAACATCTGAGGTCATCAGTCCCCTAGACCTAACTAACCTAAAGACATCCAACACATCCATGCCCAAGGCAGGATTCGAGCCTGCGACCGGAGCAGCAGCGCGGTTCCGGACTGAAGTGCCGAGAACCGCTCGGCCACACCGGCCGGCTGGAAAACCATGGACTGGTCAGTTGGTACGAACTGGTGGCAGGATTCGAGTGTGATGCAGACTACAGACGCCACGAAACTATGGACTCAAATTGTCAACATGGCACTGTGCAGGCTGCTGGTAGCTCTGTAATGCTGTGGGATGTGTTTAGATGGGATGGACTGCGTACACCATGTACCATGTCAGTGGGTCACAGTTGTTCGCGATTGGTTTGGAAAACCGAGGGAATGATTTTGCCATCCAGTTCACCCGACATGGGACGTAATCGAGAGGTCAATTCGTGCACAAAACCCTGCACCGGTGACTTCTGGGATTATGGACTGCTATAGAGGCATCATGGCTGAATATTTCTACGGGAGAGTTCTAACGACTTGTTGAGTCTATGCCACATCGAGTTGCTGGATTACGCCCGGCGAAATGCGGCTCCACACGATATTAGGAAATATTTCATAACGTTTGTCACCTCAGTGTGCGTCAAATGGATGAATATTGCTTCATTCACACCTTCATTTGAGACAACGTTTGGTGTTTCAAATAGTAGCTTAAGTTTCGACGGATGATTCTTAGTAATTCGTAGGAGGATACGTCTTAAGGTAACCTGTGTTACGCAGCAGAAGAGACTGCTTTGAGTTTGTTTACTGAGCAGAAATCTTTTTTCTCTTGCTCCATATATAGTCACTGGTTTTGAGCAAAGAGAAAAATGCGACTGCGATGTAATAATTATTTGCACGTACAAATTAAGATTTGGTAACATTTAAGTTAATAATATGTATGGTATGAACAGTACGGTAACCATCCGCTGTCAGCTATCATCATTGCCGTTAACTATTGCTTTAATGTCAAACAGGAGGTGCACCGCCCACCACAACAATGCACCCGCTTTACCCTGAATCTGTTATTCGCACCTTAGCGGGAAGGCCTGCATTTTCCTCTGGGCTATTTGCGCTCTGCTTTCTCTTCCCCCTTTTTGTTGGGAGAGCTTCGTATTAGAGGCGTTTTTAATCAAGAGATGGGTCGATGGTGGATGCATGGGTGCTTTCAGCTAGCGCTGTTGTATTTTTGTGTGGTGTCTAATATATCACTGCGGCTTCTTATTGTACTTACATCCATTCATAACGAGAGCTCTCTGTTGCGCCGAGGTACAAAGACTGCTATTACGTGTAAAATTACAGTGGAAAGAACTATAACAGTTATTTTCACCGACAAGAGATAGTTCGTTAAGAGCTAAATTTAAGATACGGCCAGTACTTTCCTATGTAAAATGAAATGATCGCATGGTTTTTATTGGCCGGGATATCCTCTTCGGAGTTCGGCCGCATTATTGGAAGCCTTGTTTAGTTGACCCCACTGCGGCGACTTGCATGTCAATGATGAAGAAGTACCCACAACACCCAGTCCCCTACCCGGAATCGAACCCGGGGCCCCTTGCCTGGTAGGCGATAACAGTACCGCTGCGCTACGGATTGGAGGAACTTCCAAACGTCTTATCTATGTGAACGATAAGATCCAGCAGTTGTCATTCGTGTGGCTATAAGATATTCAATTAATCTATCGTATCGTGGAGAACCGAATGACTTTTGGTAATAATAGGAATCACAACTATACAAGCTACTTGCGAATGGCATTGTTGATACGGTAAAAGATCAATCATGTCGAAAGAAAATTAAAATGATTTATGAGAAGTGCTAAGAAGTGTCGGACACTTTCAAAAATTAGTCGAAGAGAGGGAAATACGAATTTTCTTTGGTCGTCAGTCACAAAAAGTCGTACGACGTGGTTAACGTACGGTTGGCTGTAAATTTTAAGTTACTGCAGGCGAACAACACAGCGTACAGCATACTTAAAATATTTGGATGATACGACATTTTTTTGTATGGCAGCGGTGTCAGCCTGTTGTCTGCATGTCCAGTACATCGTGTCCCCTTGCTTGCAACTATGTACGTGGCCTAAGTGTATCGAACAATGTACAAAAATACGGGGTGTTGCGAACTTTTTGGGTCAAATTGAAACAGATGACAGTGAATCCGCAACCGATTATATGGGGACAGAGAACCAATCGTCGGATTGCGTATTTATTGTGTACCGCGCGGACTGACGGCGCGGTTAAAGGCACCACGTCACGGACTGCGTGGCCGCTCCCGCCGGAGGTTCGAGTCCTCCCTCGGGCATGGGTGTGTGTGTTGTTCTTAGCATAAGTTAGTTTAAGTAGTGTGTAAGTCTTGGGACCGATGACCTCGGCAGTTTGGTCCCTTAGGAATTCACATACATTTGGACATTTATTAATTGTGTTATGGACTTACACAGCGCGCACCGCATAACAACAACGTAGTGACGGCCGCCTGTCTCGTTGCACGTTTGGCAACGACCCATGGAGTTCTGCCGCACTCTGTCAAAGATCCCTGGCGTCTGTTGTACCAGGAGCCATGCAGCTTGGACCCTAGCAAGCAGGTCAGGGGTATACGGTCTTTATCACCCGCTGCATTTTCCAATGTACTACGGACACCCGGGATCTTGGCGAGGATGCAGCAGAACTGCATGCGCCGTGCAGTACACGCACTGAGACTGGTGGTGGTGGTGGTTAGTGTTTAACGTCCCGTCGACAACGAGGTCATTAGAGACGGAGCGCAAGCTCGAGTTAGGGAAAGATTGGGAAGGAAATGGGCCGTGCCCTTTCAAAGGAACCATCCCGGCATTTGCCTGAAACGATTTAGGGAAATCACGGAAAACCTAAATCAGGATGGCCGGAGACGGGATTGAACCGTCGTCCTCCCGAATGCGAGTCCAGTGTGCTAACCACTGCGACACCTCGAGACTGGCGGTCGTCGCTTCGAACAGTTACTGTGAGCTACGTTGTTGTTATGCCCTGTACACCATGTACGTCCAAGACGCAATAAATATGCTTTTCTGACCATTAGTTCAATATTTCATTATAGTCGGTTGTAGACTCACTATCAACAGTTTCAATTTCACCCTGTACAAACAGTTCTGTAAGCTGTGTATTTGTTTCAATCATAAATTTGGAAATGGTTCAAATGGCTCTAAGCACTATGGGACTTAACATCTGAAATCATCAATCCCTTATACATAGAACTACTTAAACCAAACTAAGCGAAGGACATCACACACATGCATGCCCGAGGCAGTATTCGAACCTGCGACCGTTTCAGCAGCGCGGCTCCAGACTGAAGCGCCTAGAACCGCTCGTCCACAGCGGCCGGCTATAAATATACTCGCTAATTTCATTACAACCTTGGAGTAACAAATCCCCGATTGAAGATTAAGTATTAAGGATAGTCATAAGCTTTTGTAATCACCATAAAAATATCAAGCTGCTACCATAAAACTTGAAGTTGTCAGTCGTTCTCGACGCACACTTTAATGCGACAGAATTTTCCGGCGCTGTATGTCATGGATGTCAATGCTAACGGTCATGCAGTGAGTTCTGCATTGGCTTGGCACGTGATAGCGTGTAGGTTGCACCGTGTGTGCTTTTAGCGAGAGGTGATGGCCTGTATGAGGAAGGAAACACGCCCGGCCTTGCTAGAGAGGAAAGAGTACGCCGTACGTCACTGCCTGTGGAGCTTGCAGTACGGGCTGTTAACACGGTGCTACCTGCTAGTTGAATCCAGTAAGGAACTATGGAATGATGGCATCGGTGTTTGCTTGACACAGACAGGCGAGATTCGTTAGAGGCTATTAATTCCGGTTTTGATATATTTTCATTGAAATCAGCATCCTGATGGTACGGTGAGTATAATTATTATTTGCTTCTGCAGACTGCTATGAAACTGTGTCCCACCTCTTAAAGACTCTTCCGCTATCGCCAGCCGTTCTAGTTAGTCGTTACGCAGTTTGAATTGCCTGGCTGTACTTATTGATCTGCTCGCTTTGTCGGCTCAATCTGTCCCTCCCTAAATTAAGACATTTTATGCTCTGTTTGTTTAACAACTTCATACAGAAAGTATTTTCTGTGTACTATTTGTCTGGGGTATTGATATCTAAAATCGGTTTGTTTGACTGGCGGCAGGGGCCACAAAATTGTATTTCAGTAACAAAATGTTCCTTGCGGCGCCAACTTATTAGCGTGGGGTCAGCATAATTCAGTTCAAGTTCTCATTTTAATTATTATTGTATTTATTTGTCAGCAGCGGCAGGTAAATGAATGTTTTAGTCTGTTCTAGACTTGTGGACACTCCGACGCTATACTGGTGGTTTACAAGCCGGTTGTAAAGTATCGGCGCCGGCCGCGGTGGTCTCGCGGTTCTAGGCGCGCAGTCCGGAACCGTGCGACTGCTACGGTCGCAGGTTCGAATCCTGCCTCGGGCATGGATGTGTGTGATGTCCTTAGGTTAGTTAGGTTTAAGTAGTTCTAAGTTCTAGGGGACTGATGACCACAGCAGTTGAGTCCCATAGTGCTCAGAGCCATTTGAACCATTTTTTAAAGTATCGGCCAGGTTATGCATGAGCGAAATGTGAAGCAGCTTGTACTAATTTAGAAGTGTGGACAAAGTCTGCAGTTATTTTACTACCGATTGTAATTATGATCTGTGGAAAGTCTACCTGTTACTGTGATTCCTTTGTTAAACATTCTGCTTCTGTCTAAAGTGTCTTGTTGATTATTCAGTCAAATACCTTGTTGTCAAATAGCGTGTGTTTAACATAGCCCTTCAGGCCTGTTTCAAAATTAACTTTTCAAGTACTAGCTAATTATTGAGTTTTTAATCGCATTTCTTTGATTAGTCATTAAGGCATCATTGGTTGTAGTTCTATTTCTTAAAATCAGCCGTTCAGGCATTAGTAGTTGCAGTTTGCTATTTGTTGTTAGAATCAGCCCTTCAGGCGTTAGCGGTTGTTGGTTGCAATTTTTTTAATCAGCCCTTCAGGCGTTATTGGTTGCTGTCTGCTGTTCCTTAAAATCAGCCCTTCTGGAGTTTTAATTTCAGAATTTGTTGCATTTCCGTCTTTGTTTTTTATACTAGCCCTTCAGTCTGTGTGTTGAAAATTTTATTTGGCTAGGTTGTTAACAGTGTTTTTAAAATAACTCATAAATTATTGAGGATCACTAGCTTGTACTATCAAGGATAACTTAATATAAATAAAGTCTGTCTTACTTACCCATCAACTATGTGCAAATGAACTAACATCGGCATAGTCCTTTGTTTGGTTATTTGGTCTCGTGGCATCGGGTTGGATACATGTCCGCGTCTATCCATGTTTTGTCTGTGGAAAACATACCACTCCGAGCATCACCTTGTTAGCGGTTTGAAAAAGACCGCCACACTACGGTTTCTTCATCCGAGGAAGGGCGAAGAAGACACTGGTTATCATGTGAGGAGCATACAAGGGTAAGAAAAAATTAACTGGGGCGTTGTCGTGGAGCAAAAATACTACCTTGTCAATCTGCCCTTTGCTTCGTCTTGCTTTGGTACTTTGGCTCGGTGTCACAGTGATCACGGGTCATTAGTGAATCTTAATTAGACGTGTATGGAAGTCATTTGATTTAGCCTGAGGGACGTCACGCCAAATTTTGTCCAGCTGGATCGTTACAGCGTCAAAATCCCGAACTAGTGTGTGTGTGGGGGGGGGGGGCTGCTGATAATGCTCCACATGTTCTGAATTGGGGATAGATCCGGCGATCTTGCTGACCACGGTAGGATTTGGCAAAAACGAAGACCAGCAGTAGAAATACTCGCGGCATTCGTGCGGTTATTATCTTACTGCAATGTAACCCCAGGATGATTCACAACGAAGGGCAAGAAACAGGGCGTAGAACTTTGTCGACGTACCGCTTTACTGTAAGAGTGCAGCAGAGGACAGACAAAGGGGTCCTAGTATGAAATGAAACGGCTTCCCGGACTATCACTCTTGGCCCTCGCGCTGTATGGCGGGAGAAAGTCAAGGTGGTAGCCCACCGCTGTCCGACGCGCCCCCAGACAAGTATCCCCTGGTCATCGGTCCTCAGTTGTAAGCGGGTCTCATCACCGAAGGCAATTCTACTCCACTCTGTAACTTGGTTTTCGGCTAGTGCTTGGGCACTTCGATTATGCTTAGATGAGGCAAGGCCAGAAGAGTTCTACTCAGAACTTCGGCGGCTTTCGGCAAACACACCCAAAGTTTTTCCAGTAGATATTACAATTCACCACAGAGCAGTGGCCTACTGGCTGATGAGGTGCAGACGTGACAGAATAAGAGAAATGAGGACAAGACATTACCGGCAAACGGAAATTAAACAAATGGCAGACAGAATGGGACGCAGCTGATAAGGAAAGAAGAGTCAACTGTTTCTTCCCCAGTATCTGAGAGCCGATGAATCTGAAGTACTTAAACTCAGCATGCGTATTCTGTGCATTGCCACAGGTTTTGCCTGAAACACTCTCACTTGAGCCTGTGGCGAATGTGGCACACCTGAACACATGCCAGGATCTAGAACACTTAATACGCAGACAAAATACTTGGAACTCTGTAAACAACATCGCAGATGAAGTTGTGAGCACTGTATGTGGTATACAAAGAGGGGAGACAGTACCCTAGGTTAGGACAGGCTCCACATCTGACAGATTAGCAGTGCTTACTAAACGACACATCCACTGACTCGGAAGCTATATCACACACAGGAAGTGAAGACGAGGTACACATACAAAAGTAGCAAAAGTAAGCCAAGTTTTTCCAACACTAAATCGAATCATTCTGAAAATGTACTCTCTATGTATTTGGTTGTTATACCATTTCATACCATGTAACACTATCAAAGGATGTGACATTTCTTGTTTCGCTACATCAGGTGTGACTGGCTCGAAGTTTTTCCGAAACCTCGGACCTGTTGCAACCGACTACGATGCATTGAATCAACTCCCAATCTCCACTGGTACCTTAAATTCGCAACCACATTGTAACGTAATTAATGAATACATTACTAATAAA
Organism: Schistocerca gregaria; assembly: GCF_023897955.1. Lineage (NCBI taxonomy): Eukaryota > Metazoa > Arthropoda > Insecta > Orthoptera > Acrididae > Schistocerca > Schistocerca gregaria. The sequence goes on along the minus strand of NC_064921.1, from coordinate 417,963,285 downwards.
ATATTGCCATGGGCAAGAAAATATATGTAATAGATGCAACCATACACATAGAAGGTATAAAACAAAGAACTGTCTCGTCATATCTAACAAGGGGAGGCCACGAAGTTTGGAACGCGGATTTACTTCGTACACTCGTAGTACTCCATTAGGACAAACAAATGTGTAAGCAATAGGGCGTACTTCTCAAGTATTATTGAGAAAATCGCGATAATTTCTACCGTCAAATATATACCTGTGCTTGGCCATTTTTAACATTAATCGGCGACAGCCGAGTTGATAGCGTTCAAGCCCCGTAATCGCGGGATTACTGGATCGTCAGTTTTTTTTTATTTTCAACACAGTCATTTTCTTTACTATTTATACTGCAGTTTATATAATTGGAAAAATACGTGTAATCGGATGAACGTTTATTAATTTTACAATGTTATTTGAGAGTCTACAAAATTTTACTGTCACAAATAATATAATATTCATAACTACCGAATAGTAAACGATCAAACGCATAAAGTGAGACTGAAAATGTATGCTTGTCCGTGATTTGAGAAATCCTTTATATCTGGAAGGAGCCTGAAACGACTTGTTACCTCCATGTTTTGACCGGCACAGACGGCTTTCGAAAGATGTACAATTAATCGTCGCTCTCGACATTACGAGTACAAGTTGCAGGGTGTTATTTTCAGAAAAAAAACATGGTAAACATAAAGTTAAACGGCACCAGATGCATTGAATAAATGGTATGTTTCCGTATACGCAAGGTCGTTTGAGGTTTTCCGTGGAAAAAAAACCTCGTTAACATTTTCAAAAACTCCTCTTTCAGCCGATAATTTGGAAGCAAACGATGCATAACACAGTATTTCCTTAAATATCGGCGCTGATAATTAGTCATGCAGGATCGAGTCTATTGTAATAGCATCTTTACCAGAAGCAATTTCTAGTTCTCTTTCGATTAAATACGAACAATTTTGAAGACACGAGCGAGCACACACTTTTAGTATCACTTTACCGTTGGTCGTTTACTATATTATATTATGTGTGATAATAAAAATTTGTAGACTGCTAGATAACATTATGAAATTAATAAAAGTTCATCCGATTACATGTATTTTTCCCATTATATCAATTGCAATATAAACAGTAAAGGAAATGACTGTGTGGAAAATAAAAAGTAAACTGACGAACGTGACTGGACCCAGCGATCCTGCGATTACGGGGCTTCAACGTTAACAATTCGGCTGCGCCGCTTCATTGTAAAAATGGCCTCGCACAGGTATATATTTGACGGCCGAAATTATCTTGCGATTTTCTCAATAACGCTTGAGAAGTAAGTGCTATTGCCTACACATTTTGTCGTCCTCATGTAGTAGTACGAGTGTACGAAGTTGGTTAGACGTCAAGGTCAACTCTTGTTCACGTTGACGGCACTTTGAGCAGTGAACGTTACATTTTAGATGTGTTACGACCCGTAGCTCTATCCTTCATACGATCCCTGCGAAACCCTACATTTCATCAGGATAATGCATGACCGCATGTTACAGGCCTTGTACGGGCGTTCCTGGATACAGAAAATTTTCGACTGCTGCCCTGGCTAGCACTTCTCCAGATCTCTCACCAACTGAAAAATGACCGAGAAACTGGCTCGTGACATTACGCCAGTCACTACTCTTGATGAACTGTGGCATCGTGTTGAAGCTGCATGGGCAGCTGTACCTGTACACGCCATCCAAGCTCTGTTTGACTCAATGCCCAGGCGTATCAAGGCAGTTATTACGACCAGAGGTGGTTGTTCTGGGCACTGATTTCTCACGATCTATGCACCCAAATTGCGTGAAAATATAATCACATGTCAGTTCTAGTATAATATATTTTCCAATGAATACCTGTTTATCATCGGCATTTCTTCATTGTGTAGCAATTTTAATGGCCATTGGTGCAGATAATTATCAAATTTCCTCAATACTTCTCAACGTCAAACTGGTGAGGACCTACCGTCCCCAGGCTGCATGCCTCGAATCAGCAAGTCAGTATGGGCCAAAATGAATGTATTGGTAAAAGGAGAGGTCTGACACTAACAAGCTGTGTGGTGTGGGGAGTGTGGCGCCATGACAGCAGCCGGCGTGGCCTCAGATGCTCATACCAGATAAGCGGCGCTGCAGCAGGGCTCGGCCCTTATTTCACGGCCATCCCGTCGCGTTGCCGCGGCTGGTGCCGCTTAATTAGGCATGGCTAATGGCGGGCCTGCTCGCCGCTTGACACACACCCAGTGCTGTAATTTTCCGATCGTTACAACTCGGAGCCCGCAACGAGGGGAATGTTACTGCCAACCGCGTAGCTAGCCTCACGAAGTTGCTTTTGCGTCAGTGGAGCACTGCTGAAAAATCCGGACGGCTGTTCCGCTTGAGTCGACAGATTAGTGGTTACGTATAAAGGGAAATGAATTTGTAATATTGTTGGATAAAGAAGGCCTCACAGCTGTTAGGCAGCGTAATGGATGTTCGCTCCTTCAGAACTGGAAGCTACTCCCAGTAACGACTGGTTGAATCCTCACCGCATTACGCAGAGGAGCAGGACCTGGAAAACATCACAAAAATTAGTAGGCAACGTTTGATTTACACGTTACGGTGCCGCTTTGACGGACGCAGAGATTCAGTGCCACTTCTGTCTCAGAACCAGATTTTTTTTTCGGTTGAACAGGAAGCGCAGCAAGGGTGAAGGAGTGGTTTGACCTGGCTGACTTCTGTTTTTGATGCATCTTCATACAACTAATCTTCGAAATTTCGCTGTTTATAGTGCCCGAAATAAAGAAAAGAAGGAAAATGTTTGAAGCTTACTTTTTCCTTCAACACAAAACGGAACAGAAATACCGATTTTACGATATGAGTACTGCAAAAAAATTGTTTCGATATAACTGCGTAGGCTTCCGCGGCCAGAGTCAGTCGACATAAAAGTTTTCTGGGTTTGGTACCGCGTCATAATGTAAAAACTACTGCGGCTGTAGTAGGTTTTACGTTAGGACGCGGTACCAAACCCAGAAAATTGTGTGGAGTTTAGTAGGATATGAGCAGATTTTGTTTTCCAACAAGATGAATCTGTTATAGGATTCATAAAATGATTACTGACCGTTTTGTATCCTGGTACAACGACAAATTCCGTGATAGCGCTTTTTCCAATTTACGTGTGGACTCCACATCTGGGATAGTCACGCCCCTAGCTACTATCGTTGCGCGAAGCTAGAGTTAGGGAGGCCCTCACATGTTGCTTCACCCACACTGTTGTGTGGAATACATCATGCTGTAAGCATAGTTTTTAGTCTGATGTTGCTTGGTAATGCCCAAATAATTTACCCTCTCTCTACCTGTACGTATAAAAGACAATTGAGGAATAGCCGGCCGGTGTGGCCGAGCGGTTCTAGGCGCTTCAGTCTGGAACCGCAGGTTCGAATCCTGCCTCGGGCATGGATGTGTGTGATGTCCGTAGGGGACTGATGACCTCAGAAGTTAAGTCTCATAGTGCTCAGAGCCATTTCAGCCAATTGAGGAATATTGTTATTTATCGCGTTAGAGTGTCAGAGTTGGTTCTAATGGCTCTGAGCACTATGGGACTCAACTGCTGTGGTCATTAGTCCCCTAGAACTTAGAACTACTTAAACCTAACTAACCTAAGGACATCACACACATCCATGCCCGAGGCAGGATTCGAACCTGCGACCGTAGCAGTCGCACGGTTCCGGACTGCGCGCCTAGAACCGCGAGACCACCGCGGCCGGCAGAGTGTCAGAGTCAGTATGGCACCAATAGGCAGCGAAGGAAATAAATTACGATCGACATTTCAATGGCTCTAAGAAACGTTGTTAAAACGTTTTTATTGTCGTTGCTGCTTTCGCGGTCACTTGTTGACGTCTTAAATGTTGATCATTGTCTCAACATCTTCCGCCAATAGTCAATTTTATGGACTCTAACCAACGTCATTCGTTAGCATTGTCAAAGATTTACCCTCCACTAGAAATGGAGTGTAAACCCTTGAGGACGCTAGCCACTCGTGCTGTCAAAACGTCAGACTACCTGCTAAACAAAAGACGTTTGACACTGGTAAGACGAGCATGTACTAGCATCTTGTCATAAAATAATTGTTGTATAAGAAGTAAATGAAAAACAGCAAAATTTCGGTCCTTTCCTTTTTACAAACACTACCACGCACACGAAGTTCCTTTTGGTTTATCCAAATATATTACCTCGTTTTCAAACACTACAGTATTCACGGGAAAATGCTGCGCAGTGGGGCACGCGAAGGGTATGGCATGACACAAGAGATATTTCGTTCATTGCCTTCTTTTAATTTTCAGCTCTTCTTGCTGTACCTTCGCCCCTATCTTTTGTCTCGTCTGGCACAGTCGTCATGTTCATTTCGTATTCCAACACGCAAGGCTAACTCCTGGATATTTGTGAACGGCGTTTTACCCTGCATTGCGCTACTTAAATGAAGACTAAATTACAGACCTAGTTCGAAAGCTAATATTTCTATATACAATGCTTCCGTAAAATGGAACGCAGTTGTGTACCTCAAAGAGATATAACAGTGAATTAATCACGATTTCCGTTTAGTCCGTTTTTGTTATTGAGTTTTTCGTAGTATGAGAATGCTCTTCGTTAAGAGGTCTGATAATTTGGTTCTGTCTACATTTCACACCACTTATTCTCAGATATATATTGCCAAGAGGCCATCATTCATTCGAATTTCCTTTGTTACTCAAAATTAGTCTTTTATCTGCAATTATATTTTACGAATAGCTACTTCCTCTTATGCTTGTTGAATAAAAGCCGCAGCATCTATTGTAACTCCTTAATTAAAGGTACGATCGGTTTCCTAATTTTAAATTACATCACCCTCTCGTCCCGTTAGTCCGTAGATTCCAGTTTTATTGCCGCGCTCTAATCCATGACTTTTTTTTAAAGAAAGGGTTGGGATTGGACTGTAAAACTGGCTTGACCATTATTTGTATGTCCTCAGTGTTATGGACACTCCTTATCACTGTGATATTGTCTTTGCGTAATGTTATTTACGTTCTCTCTATTCTTTTTATTCACATTTGTTCCTGATTATGTAATTTAAAATTATGAACCAGGTCGGGTCTTTAATAAAGGATTTACAGTAGCTGCAGTGGTTTTTATTCATCACGCAAAAGTTTGGCTGTGGCCCCTATTAATACGCAGTTACATACTTTCTTTTACCTTATAGTTACCTTCATTAGACTCCCCGCTGTACACTATCTGCGTACGTAACCAGGGCAAAATTACTGTTAGGTTCTGTGCAAGGTACGTACATAACAAAAGTTCTTAATTTGTTAAACTGTTAACCTCGAATATCAGACTTACCCATCTCAGTTTCACGGGAAACGTTTACACTTTCCTCAAGACTATAACGGTCCGTTACCATCCTAGGACTGCGTTTCTGACTCCCCGGTGTCTGTAGCTGAAAGTACTTGATAAAGACTTCAAATATGGGAAATTATTTTAGAATCGATAGCACTAACTCTGTGATCGGATAGTGCCGAATTCTATTTGTATGTGTCCACATTTAAAGAGCGTGCCATTCAGCTGCTCTTCTTCGATATATCAGTGAATCTCAATCATTACTACATTTTGTTTTTCATTTACGTAGCAAGTCTCAGTCCTGAACACTAATTAAGATTAAATAAAAATAGTGTAATTTGTATTTGTTTACAAACGAAAGTGTTTTTCACTTTATTGTTAACACAGTGTACAAGCTAACAGTCAAATTGTTTCAATACAAACCAGTAGTTTTGTGTTTCGGATGGGGTAAAGCATTGAGGTGACTTAAGTCATGAGATACCGATGTGGACGTATACAGCAGGCGCTAGGATCGCTTACACAAGCTATAGAACAACAGTAATTTAGCGTACGCGTCATTTGTACTCAGGTGATTCACGTGACAAGGTTCCGACGTCATTTTGGATACACGAAAAGGAATTAATAGAGTTTGAAAGCGGAATGGTAGTTGGATCTAGACGCATAGGACATTCTGTTTCGGAAATCTTTGGGGAATTCAATATTCCAATATCCAGTGTCAGGAGTGTGCCGAGAATATCAAATTTCAGCCATTACCTCTCACTGCTGACAACACACTAGCAGATGGTCTTCGCTTAAAGACCAACAGTAGCGCCGTGAGCATAGAGTTGTCATTACTAACAGACAAGCAACACTACGTGAAATAACCGCAGGAATCGATTTTGCACGTACGATGACTTGGCCGTCAGGACAGTGGGGCGAAATTTGGCATTAACAGGCTATCGCAGCAGATGACTGGAGCGAGTGCCGATGCTAACTGCACATCGCCTGCTGCTCCTCGTCTGGGAACGTGACCTTACCGGTTGAACCTTTTTATTTTTCGAGTCATTAGTTTTCTCACTATTTTGATTCTTCTCCTCCGATGCTCTTGATCTCAGAGTAACATTTGCAACGTAACTCCTCAATTATTTACTGGATGTATTCCATCCTCCGTCTTCCTCTACAGTTTTTGTCCTCTACAACTCTCTCTGATGTCTTAACAGAGATCCTGTCATCCTGCCCCTTCTCTTTGTCAGTGTTTCCCATATATTCCTTTCCTCTCTGATTCTGCGGAGAACCTCCTCATTCCTTACCTTATCATTCCACCTAATTTTCAACATTCGCCTGTAGCACCACATCTCAAATGCTTCGATTCTCTTCTGTACCGGTTTTCCCTCAGTCCACGTTTAACTACCTTACAGTGTTGTGCTCCAGATGTACATTTTCAGAAATTCCTTCCTAATATTAAGGCCTTTGTTTCATAATAGTAGACTTCTCTTGGCCAGGAATGCCCTCTTTGCCAGTGGTAGTCTGCTTTTGATGTTCTCCTTGCTCCGTCCGTCATTGGTTATTTAACTGCCTAGGTGGTAGAGTTCCTTAACTTCACCTACTTCGTGACTACCAATCCCAATGTTATGTTTCTTGTGTGTTCTCATTTCTGCTACTTCTCATCAGTTCCATCTTCCTCTGATTTACTCTCAGTCCATATTCTGTAACCATAAGATTATTCATTCCGTTTAGCTGATCTTGTAAATCATCTTCACTTTCACCGAGGATAGCAATGTCATCAGCAAATCGTATCATTGATATAATTTCACCTTTAATTTTAATTTCGCTCCTGAACCTTTCTTTTATTTGTATGATTGTTTCTTCGATGTACACCTTGACCAATATAGACGAAAGATTACATCCTTATGGTAGACCATTTTTAATCCGAACAATTCGTTCTTTGTCGTCCACTCCCTCTTTACTCTTGTATGCGTTGTATACTCCCCGTCTCTCTCTAAAACGAATCCCTGTTTTTCTCAAAATTTTGTACGCCTTGCACCATTTCATACTGTGGAACGCTGATTCTAGGTCAACAAATTCTATGGACGTGTCTTGATTTTTCTTTCATCCTGCTTACATTATAAACCGCAACGACGGAATTGCCTCTCTAGTGCCTTTACCTATCCTAAAGCCAAACGGATCACAATCTCACACATCCTCAAGTTTCGTTTGAGTTATTCTGTTTATTATTCTTTTCAGCAACTTGGATGCGTTAGATGTGAAGCTGATTGTGCGATAATTCCCTCAGTTATCGGCTCTTTCAGTCTTCGTAATAATGTGGATGTTACATTCCCGAAAGTTAAATGGTATATCGACAGACTCTTACATTCTACACATCAACGTGAATAGTCGTTCTGTTGCCACGTCCCCCAATGATAGTAGAAATTATGATGGAATGTTAATTAGTCCTTCTGTCTTATTTGATCTTCAGACCCCCAAGGCTCTTTCAAATTCAGGTTCTAATACTGGACCCTCCAATTCGACTCCTGTTTCTTCTTCTACCATATCACACAACTCTTCCCGCTCATAAAGACCTTCAATGTACTATTTCCACCTGTCAGATCTCTCCTCTGCATTTAACAGTGGAATCGCCGTTGCACTCTAAATGTTACCACCCTTGCTTTTGACTTCACGGAATAATGTTTTGGCTTTTCTGTAGTCTTTTCTTTTTCGATTGCATCACATTTTCAATGCAGCCATTTCGTCTTAGCTTCCCTGCACTTCCTGTTTATTTTATTCCTCAGGGACTTGCATTTCTGTACTCCCAAATGTCCCTGAATTTTTTTTGTAATTGCTTCTTCTATCAATCAACTGAAGTATTTCTTCTGTAACCCGTAGTTTCCTCGCATTTAGCTTCGTTGTATCTACGTTTCTTTGCAAATTCTGTGATTGTCCTCTTTAGAGATGTTCATTCCTCTTAAACAGTACTGCCAACAGAGCTATTCCTTACTGCTGAATCTACAGTCTTAGAGAATTTCAAGCCATCTCGTCATTCATCTTCGATATTAATAATCGCTTCAGCTGTATTTTGATCCTTTATTACTGTACCACTACCGGTTTCGTAGCGTTAAAGCCGTATCTTCAGGTGACATCAGTACAACAGTATATCCAGAATGAATAAAGACCCTGACACATACAATATTGTGCTAAATTAAGATTTTAAAATAAATATTAAATACTTTTACATGAGAATATGAAAATGTTATCACTCACATGATTAAAGCATTAGAGCCGAAATGCTCTGAATCTTTTTTCCAACATTCGTTGTCTTTCAAATACAAAACACCGCTAAAAGACGGTATGTCGTGGATTAAAAACTGCTAAATTCCGATATCGCGGATGGGTCCAAAACAAATTGTATCGTAGTGATCTATTGGTAAGAAGAAAACAAAGAAATACAATTAATATCTCATTTTAGGCGATAATGAAGAGACAAGCACTGGTTGCCACACAGTGGAGGGACGCTCTACCTAGACAAAATCGTCAAGTAAATAGCTAATGGAAGAAAAGCAGAACCTGAGAAACACACTTACCGCTTTTCCTATCTACATGGAACCGTGTAGAGGGGATGCGGTCACGTGCTCTATCCTACTGACGGAAAGAAAGTAAACAGTTTGCCGGCGGACGCCTGGCGCATACACTGATGAAGTGGCGACTCGACCGAATGATTGGTGGTCTTTCGTCGATTACACGAATGGTGAATGAGAACAAAGAATATTGGGATAATAAATACAGAAACTTTTTTAACCGTCAATAGAATATCAATATAATAGTGACAGCAGACATTTTTCGTTAACAACGTCCCTAAGTCATGTTGAAGCCAGAGTGTAAAACAGGAACATCAAGCGCATATAAGAGCAACTAAATAGATGTTACGGAAGAGTACACTGAAAAAACCCTAAAACTTAAGTACATTAAAATTCAAAAAATTATGTCTAGATGAATACTCTTAGCTGTGGCTGACCCACCTACAAGGTAATCTCATTCCTTAATAGATCCGTATCCCACTTCTCTTGCGTACCGATTCTTCCTGACTAAACTCTTAAACTTCAGCCTACTCTTCATCACTACTGCATTGTGATCTGAGTCTATATCTGCTCCTGGGTACACCTTACAATCCAGTATCTGATTTCGGAATCTCTGTCTGACAATGATGCAATCTAACTGAAATCTTTCCGAATGACCTGGCCATTACCAAGTATACCTCCTCCTCCTGTGATTCTTGAACAGAGTTTCGTTATCACTAGCTGAAATTTATTACGGAACTCAATTAGTCTTTATTCTTTGTCCCAAGCCAATATTCTCTTTCTACCTTTCCTTCTAGTACTTCCCCTTGTAACACAACTTACGCACTACATACCTTTTGTTGGTTCATTTAGCTTTTTGTTTTCTTCAGCATCCCATCTTTGAACTTCTGTAATTACTGTATGATTAATTCGATGCTGTAATGGAGTTTAATCTCTGTAATATGACGAAATTATATGTTTTGTCTTTCTCACATAATCTATTTGGTTATCTTTGAGTTTTAACAATTTTGTTTAAATAATCTTTCGTAGAAATGTCAATATGTGCAAATGTTCTGTTTTGTTTAATATGTTTGGTTGATGTTATGTAAACCGCTGAACTTCACTTAGGGTTCTTAGTTATTTTGTATGCAAAAGGCGTTGTCGTTCCCCTCCGGAACGGAAGCATGCAGCGCGCTCAAAATGTGGTTCGTATGGATAGAAAGGTGGGACCAAGAGTCAGTCTCACGAAAAGATTGTGGAACTCACGAAAAGGTTGTGAATTGTGCTAGTGCCGAGAGGGACTTTTTGTGTAGTTTTCCAATGTGCCAAAGCCTCAGATAGATGCAGTATCTAGCTGGAATTATGTTGGAATTGATATCTATCATCGCCACCAAGAAATGACAGAGGGCAGCAATTCTAATTGCAATTGCGCCCGCCACCACATTGCGCAATCACTGTAATGGAACAGACGAACTATGATAATGTACAGCCAAGGATTAGCCCATAGGATGTTATAGTCTACTCAAATATAAGGTAAATTTTGACTGAACTCTTGTACCTACCGTGATTTATCCTCAGTCACATATCCAGTTAGAGTCCCTCACACACTAAATTGCTTACATAGTGTCCTTCAATGAAAGCATTAAAATTAATATGGCAATAGAGTGTGCTAAAATTAATATTGTTTGTTGAAAGGATCTTACAAATATCTCAATTTTGTTGTTTCACTGCAGTAAACGTTCAGAACTGCAACTGTTGAGAGTTACATGTTCATGCTTGCTAAGTGCTTGTTTCACTAACATAATGAAAGGGAGTTTATTTTTCTCTATTACAGTGGTCAAGATTAATGCCCCCTCCCCCACCCATTGAAAGTAATCCTCAAAATTACTTAAGTATTGAAAGTTTCAATTACTCTTGCTATTCCACTGAAGTTCCGTACAATATTGGGTTCCTTTGTTTATTAATAGTGTAACAGTTTGTTTACTGTGCTCATGCTAAATAACGGTTAATAGAAAGACCACTATCTATGAAAACACTAACTTCTCTATTCAAAAGGCAGTGAGAAGTAAATTTGTTAGTGAACTTCATTTAATTTTCATTCCAAGTAGAAAGGAGTTTAGTAATGAGAGACCTAATATATGCATAATACCTAATTTTGCTGTGAACCATATCCATATTTCATGTCAGTTAGGAATATGTTTGAAAAGTAATATTGAACCTATGTCCAATTTATGATTCTATAATGAATGTTAATAGTAATATTATAGAGGCCATTCAGTTATCTAAGCCCTGATGATAATAGTGTGTATCGTTATCTATTATATTTATGCAAATAGTTTATTCTTCTCTAAGTGTCAGTTCGAACCTTAACGTTAACATTTGCAGGTGCCAGAGTTCATTGCACTCACGTGTGACGAAGTATAGGCTGTGTTTCCCCGTTGAGATTACTTATTTTCGGTTTCTTGAACAAGAATGTTACTCATTCTTTTGCTCCATTAGGCTGGCGTCCGTTTCTGTTTTCTTTGAACAGTGTGGATAGGTAAAATTTGTTTGTTACTGTTTAAATATTTACGTAATTCTGACTTCCACTTCCGATAAGCCACCTCCGTTAGGTACATCGCGATTAACACATCAAAATTCCTTCCAGAGGGTAAGATTGCTCTGTTGTTTTGTACCATAATTGCTGAAACAAGATAATTCCATTGTACGATCTGCCTCCAACTTTAAGGTTATAGTATAGCAGTAACAGACGGTAGTGTTATACCCTTCAACTGCATTCCCGTCCTCCATGATTATCGAATTGTCATCTCCCTTTACGTATTATACTACCCTTTCAGTATCCTCATATAATCTCTTCATCTTTAGTATGCGACATCGGCATGTATACCTGAACGATCGTTATCTGTGGGGGTTTACTATCGACTCTGGGAAGGACAACCCTATCGCTGAATTGTTCGCGGTAACACACACTCTGTCTACCTTCCTATTCATAACGAGTCCCGTTCCCATTATACTACTCTCTGCTGCTGTTGATATTACCCTACACTCATATGATCAGAAATCCCCTTTTCGGATTTTTTAACGTCCCTACCACGTTCAAACTTTCTGCGCCCCAACTCGTAGAACGTAATCATTTAGTTGTTTAGTCGTCTCCTCGTCGTCAGTCTCTCCTTGGCAGTCCGCTCCCAGAGATCCGAATGGGCGACTATTCCGGAATCTTTCGTCAATGGAGAGATCATCATGACACTTTTTTAGTTACAGGGCACATGACCTAGGGATATACGTTATGTGTCTTTAATGCAGTGGTTTCCATTGCCTTCTGCAACCTCACTCCATTAATCATTGCTGATTCTTCCACCTTAGAGGCAATTTCCCACCCCAATGACAAGAGAGTGCTCTGGATCTCTGCCTGCTCCTCCGCCCTCTTTGACAAGGCTGTTGGCAGAATGATGGATGTTACGCCGGAAGTCTTCGGCCGCCACTGCTAATTACTAATCAAAATTTAAGTGGTGGTGGGTTTCGGACCCTGGACAGAGGACGTTTTGGTTACTAATTAGAAACGCTATCCTTTTTTTTCTATTCCGTGACCTACAATTTTCCAGGTACAGTTTTCAAGGTATTTCTAATTTATTTTCTTTATAATGTTTAGACAGCACCCAAAAAACCTATGTAACATAAAAACAAAACAAAAATGCTAGTGCCACCGCCGCTTTCACCCTAAAAGCTACAGCTAATCAGGACGGTTGATTGCCACCATCTGAGGCTCCGCCAACGAACAAAACTGAAATATACCTCTGATCGTTTTGACGAAAAAAGAAACGGAAGGGTACAATATTTTTATTACATCTGATTTCTTCATTTTTCTTATTATGTTTTTACTTGTAATTTTTTGTCCGTATTTTTTAACCTTCTTCCGGGGGTTCCCACAGCAGCCAGATGGCGCGGTGTCCAGGTCGTCTTTTCGTTCAGCTGTGGTGAATCACCCAATAATTACAGTTGATTAACTTTTTATACCTGGGATTCACAGTCATGTAGAATTTTATAAAAGACAGCATATTTACGCCAGTGACTGTAACACTTTCTTTATTTCACCATTGCAATTTCGGCCTTAGGCCATTATCTAGTGAAGATGTTATGGCTATTAGGCCATGTCACCCTAAAATGAGCTGACACATTTATATGTCGTTGTCATTAGTATTAAATACATTGGTGACGCTGTTACATAGTTCAAAAATGGTTCAAATGGCTCTAAGCACTATAGGACTTAACATCTAAGGTCATCAGTCCCCTAGAACTTAGAACTGCTTAAACCTAACTAACCTGAGGACATCACACACATCCATGCCCGAGGCAGGATTCCAACCTGCGACCGTGGCGGTCCCGCTGATGCAGACTGAAACGCCTATAACCGCTCGGCCACAGCGGCTGGCTGTTACATAGTGCGAGCACACATATCCATATGTCATAAAACAACATAGTCTGTAGACACTCATGATCGTTAGCCCATCACTAGTCACACATGCATTCACAAACATGAGTGTCTACAGACTATGTTGTTTCATGACATATGGATATGTGGGCTCGCACTATGTAGCAGCGTCACCAATTTATTTAATAGTAACGACAACGACATATAAATGTGTCAGGTTGTCATGGGCTAATAGCCATAACATGTTCACTTGATAATGGCCTAAGGCCGAAATTCCAGTCGTGAAATAAAGGAAGTGTTACAGTCACTGAGGTAAATATGATGTCTTTTATAATTACAGTTTATGTCTCTTATCAATCCATCATGTGCTGTATAACAATCTGTCTCACATCCGGTACACCCCCAATGATCTGGAGGGCGCGTGAACAACGACCACAAGTAATTTACAAAGAGCGAGGCATATGAAGCATTGCGCCATAAAACCGTGTAGTTGCTCGTTAAATAGTGCCAAAAATCTAACAGCTCTGCAACGATCTCACTCAACCCACATCGTGGCGTTATGATGAGTGACAGGGTAGTAAGTGAGGTCTGGATGGATCATTTCGGTGGGCTCTATGGACTGCGGCCTCCGTCGCAGTAACAATGCCAACATTCGCCATGTGAGGATCCAGCAGTCGCAGCCGTATCACAAACGAAACGTTGCATGTCGCTGATGACAGTGGCGCGACTGGGGAAGAGAGGATCCTCGGCAAGGTGTATGATGTGTACACATTGTCAGTCGGAGAATTTTTCAGTCGTTATCACATACCATAGCGCCCTCATCGCGGTGGGAAGGAGAGGCGAGTGTATGTTACTCCACACCAGCCTCCACCCAACCGCCGGGTGTCGGCTTTCAATCATATAAGCAGGCAATGTCCGTTGAAAGTGAGCTAGAAGTTTTGGTTTTAGGGGCCCGTGTGGTCAGTAGGACATCCAACATATAGCTCATGTCGACCATTCAGGTACGAATGTGGCACGGTGCCGGTGCGATATGTCCAACAGGAATCGGCGGCCGGAGGGATCGATTTGCCACCTCCTCAATCAGAGTACCAGGGAGAGTGTCCTTGTCCGAAGAAAGTAGGCGATGCTTCGTACGCAGAAATAGAGCGTGCGTCCAATTGTGCACATTTATCATTCAAATGCCATCTGCACGTATGGGAAACGTTAGTGTCTCGTAAACGTTCTTGAACAGCCTACCATCGTTGACGAAATGAGCTAAGGCCGCCTGAAATTTGGCAGCTACCGTACTGACCCTTGGGACAACGTGTGTATAATGATTAAGTTTCGGAGCGAGGTAAACGTTGAAGAAATTTACCGGCATGATCAAGTCAATCGTCCACGTAGTCACAACATTTGAAATGCATATTGCGGAGGCGAAAGCCCTGAAAACGCTGTCATAGGCCATGAAGTGCATAGGGCGACTGAGCGGTGAACAGTGAACGGTGGCGAGCAGTAGCCAATGACCACTAGGAAAGGGGCTCCGTAGATGATACGGAGAACCACACCTGCCGATATTGGGGACAGTCCCATCTTCTACTAGAGGGCATATCATTTATATAAGTAAGGAAGAAGGGCGTTCCCTACACTGATCCCTGGGGCAACACCCACTTGACCATACCCCACTCAGACCCCACGTTCCAGCCATTCTCAGCAATGTGAATAATGGCCATTTGAAAAATCTGTTGCTAAAGTAAGAGGTGAACCAATTGTGATCAACTCCCCATATTCCGTAATGGTCCAACTTCTGGATCAATATTTTGTGATCAACGCAATCAAACGCTTTAGTTAAATCAAAAAAATATGACTAGCGTTCGAAATCTTTCGCTTAACCTATCTAGTACCTCACAGAGATAAGAACATATAGCATTTGCAATTGTTAAACGAGTTCTAAAGCCGAATTGTACATTTGATAGCTAATCGTATGATATAGAATGATGTATTATCCTCACTTAAACAGCCTTTTCAATAACTTTAGCAAACACTGATGGCATAGAAATACGCATAAAATTGTCTACATTATCCCATTTTCCATTTTTATAAAGCGGCTTTACTACTGAATACTTAAACTGTTTAGGAAACTGACCGTTCCTAAAGGAAAAATTACAAATTTGGCTAAACACAGTGTTGACATGTGCAGCACAGTATTTTAATATTCTGCTAGACACTCCATCATATCCATGAGAGTCCTTAGTCTTCAGTGATTTAATTACTATCTCCCCCTTGTCTGTATCACACAGGAGTATTTCAGACATCAATCTCGGAATTCCCCATAGAAAATAAATTTTTATCCCATTCATCAGCAATTCTCAGAAAATTATTGTTAAATACTGTACATATATCTGATTTTTCAGTAACAAATATGTAAGACATAGTGCTCAACTCGGTCAAACGCGTGGTCTTGCTCAGCTGCTACGAGAATGCCTTCTAAGCAGCATGCCGACATTAGCGCCGCCATATCACTATAAGAGCTTAACGCCATGGGTGTATTATTGTCACCTCCGAGACGTGTTTGACAATAGCGAGGAGGTGAGCACGAAGTATCTGGGCAAACAGCTTGTAATCCGAATCCACTAATGTCAATGGCCGGAAGTCTTGCGGTCCCCATCCCCGTTTGGTTTTGGCACAGGGATCATCATGTCCTCGAAAAATTCGGGAAAGGAGGAGGGGGGGGGGGGGGGAGACGAAAGTCAGGATCCAGGAGTTCACAGCACATCTGCTGCCAAACTTCCTCAACATGTCAGAAAAGGTGGAAGACCATTGAGTCCAGGGGTTTGTTTCTCTCGCCCCTCGACAGGGCCATGCACATTTCTTCCCACGTGATGCCCTCCAAGAATGTGGCGTCATGCAGGTCATGCAGGATGTCTTCAACGTCATTGGCTGGCCGTTGACCTGCTAGATAGAGAGTGCGGTAATAATCTGTGAGGACACGGGAGATGGCGAGGTGTGTCTTTGCACGTTGCCCATCCGCCGAAGCAACTGGCGTGATGAGTCGCGTCTTTCAGTGTCTCCGTTCTCTGACGATGTGATAAGGAGAAGCAGTCTCACTCGAACTCACGTGCCGTCCCATCTGTCAGCCGTGATCTGCAGAAGCCATGCCTGTGTCCAGTGGACGTCCGTTTCGCGCTCTGATGAAAGATGTTGCGACGCTAGTTCCCGCAACACCGTGTAGTAAAACTCAGAGGTCGATCGGAGCCAAAGCACCCTGCCTTGTTCATACGCCATGAGCGTGCGGTGAAGAGGTGGTTTGGCGCAGTGTGTCCACCATCGTGTCGTATGACGCCGTCGCTCACATTTGTGCCAGGTATGTGCAAGTCTCTTGTGTTGTTGTGGCACAGTCACTGCGCAGATGAAGCCCTGATGGTCGGTGAAAGCAATGGGTCACAGCTCGACACCGACAGTCGCTGCCCGAAGACCTCGGGAGACGTAAATCCTGTCCAACCTGCTGATCTAGTGGCTCATGAAGTGTTTATATCCGCGTCGGTCACCGTGGATTAGTGTCCACGTATCATGCAAAGCGTGGCCCCTGATCGTAGCATGAAAGGGCTAGGGACGTGGGACAAGGTGAGCGATCTGATCCTCAGGGCATAAGACGCGTAAGTCCCGGCCCAACACGAAGTGCTCTGTGGCGCCTTGAAACAATGGAGCTACCTCAGGAGAGTAATAAAGAGTTCGCAGTATCAGATTCACAAGGAAGACTGCGCCGATGGTGAGCGGAACACTTCCTGCTGATGTAAATATTGAATATCTGTTGTTCTATGCCATCGCTTAGTAGAATTCCCGTACCACCACCACTGTCGGAAATTGTATTGACGTAAGACGCGTATCCATATATATACAGGAGCAGATCACGACGTACCTCTCGAAGAAACACGATATCAATGTCCGCTCCCAGAATAATGTCCTTTGACAGTTGGGTTCTGATCGTGGAACTAATGCCGTTGACATTGACTGTACCTATGCGATACACCACGGTCATAAGATAGTACGATGACGTCTTCTAAAGTCGTTAAGCCAGTAAGCGCCACATCGCCCGTCTAACCGCCCCTGTCACCCTCACCATGTGTATTACTGATCTTGAGAGACAAGATGTACGTCCGACGATCTGTCAACCGCGAGCATCAGGTTGTCGCTCGACCCAGACATCATTCTTTCCATCTAGGACGCCCAAGCACCAGGCTGGAGGTATGGTAAATAAGCCGACGGTGACGTTCATCTGGTGTCAGGCGCAAAATCGCCATGGGCTCGTCGGTGGGCTGAGCATCGTCAACTTGTCTTTGTCCTACGGCGGACGTTGCCAGAAGCGAACCAGGAACCGTTGGGGTGAGATCCACAGACCAGGCCTCAGAGAAATGTTCCTCGTATTCGTGCAACGTGTCACCATCTCGCGAAGCATTTGGTGCGGCCACCGTTCTCTTCTTTCGTCGTTTGGGCAGCTTCTGCTTGCGGAAAAGCGTGTCCGTTTCCTGATGTAATGCCACTGCCTTGGACGAGAAATAAAAATCAAAAATTAGCTCCCAATACTCCAAACATTTCCCCCCAATTCCCAAATTCCCAGAAAAGTGAATAACCGAACGAAGTTCCATGTATCACTATTATTAGGACAATACCAAATAATTAAATTAGGAATCTAAGACGTAACAATTTAGCAATCTACGAAAGAAAGATTAGATTTCAGTAAAATTCAAATCAAAATCATAATAAATCGCAAAATTGGCATAAATTAACATTCGCAAAGTAGAACCAACGATCCCAAAGAATACTCTATGTGAGTACTCTTTGGGAATCGTGAGTAATGACTAAGTATAATTCAAGGCATTGTCACTACGTTACGAGAGTTAGCCGAAGCAGGTCATATAGTTGAATGCTCGTACATGTAGGTGCGCCTAGATTGTTTTTGAGATTGAATAACTGCAATTTATTATGACGCAGTAATACGATCTTCTGACTTCAAATATCACGGTATTAGAATTCGAACGGAGGACTTTTACCTGCTAGAATAAAGTGAACTTTTAATTAGATAATTGAACCAAACATTACGTAGATAGTGATTTAGGCAACGCACACTGACAGACAAGTATCATTCATAATAGCCAGTGGTTTATGGAACTTCAGTGATAGGTCCGAAGCATATAATTTAAATCCCCCCAACATCTGGGAAAGTTTTCTTCTCAAGGCTCGGTTAGGAAGTGACTGATATTGTGCAATAAAACACCCTCACGTGCCAAGTCGTGCATTTGTGATTTAAAATTCTATCAAATTACTGACATGAAACTCCCAAGTAATTACGCGCAGCGACAGTATTTGACTGTAGCGCTCGGCGCTTGTGTAGAATTTTTAACTCAAATAACAAGCCCAATGTTACGATTTCTTAGATGCTTGAATTTACGACCAGCTTGTAGGGAATTTGTTGTGGATGTGACTGTATTGGTTTTATTATTAATATTTCATCATTAATCGGTTAAACATCGATTACGAACGATTAATTACGATTCTTGGTGAAGTAAATATCTCACGCACGCCGACATTTCGGTTCAGCATTGTTATTTTGTGTAACGTCGTCTTCGTAACTTGATAACGATCTCAACACTCTACCGACTGTCACCGAGCTTTAGCCGAGGCCAAGTACAAATCAAACCACATCATGAAGAAGAAGAGCCGTTACACTGAGAAACACGATAAACAGTAGGCACTTGCCGCAGCTCCGTGTTCGAGCTCGAATCGATCTTCTAGTGGTCTCCTTAATCACAATGCAGGGCTGCAGACGCGGTCACTGCTATCGAACACGTCGACGGTTCCGATGGAGGCTGCGTCGTCGTGAGTTTCTGAAGCCTGGCCTGCGGGGGTCGGTAAGGAAGAACGTCAGCGTCAGTGTCACGTTCCCCGCTGCCTCAACGTATGTAATAGGCAGCGTGGTGGGTAGCGATGTAGGCGAAGTGTCTGCACGTGGAGCCTCTGCAGGGATTCAGAGCGTGCATGTCCTTCCTACCATCACCCTAAACAAGTGCGCGGTTGAATAATTGACAGCCACCAATGATCACGTAAGACGGGATGTGTTTGCGCAGTTCGATTCGCGCTCTGACCGACTCCGTTCAGAACAGGATATGTATCGAACGTATGCCACTTTTCTGCCCCGTGACTTGGTACTTCCTCCTTAGCCCGCAGCGCAGCCGGAACTTCAAACGGCAACTCGAAGACTCGTATGTTCCGAACACAGAGTGCTGCATGGTCGACAGTTACTACACCAACGTTGCCCTCTGAGTCTCGATCACACGATTATGACACCCGGAACAGCTGTGCAAAGGTCGGTACAGCTGTTCCACCCACCATATCGTCAGTTGGATTGTGCATTACCTGAAGATGACGTCTAATAGAGACCGAAACCAGTCATACTTTCAATTATCGGGACTGTTTTTTTACTAATGTTTCTTAACTGACAGATTGCTGTTCCCAACAACGTTATTTTACTAATGTTTCTTAACTGACAGATTGCTGTTCCCAACAACGTTATCTAAGATTAGAAACATAGTGCTCTATACCCATACTTATCTCAGTTGCTCCTACGAATTTATAAAGACCAGCACTGTCAGATCGCAACGGAAAGGTCTGCGGATCTTTTACGAGCTTTTTCTGAATAATACTCCATACCACTTCTCTCTATATGAAATACTGAGCATTTTAGTGCAGGTCGCATTTATCATCAATACTAAGAGACGTTTATAGTGCTTATATACCTTACGACCATTTAACAGTACCTATGACAGCTGTTAGCAAGAGTTCTCACTGATTATCAGCTGATCCTTCTTATTTGATATATTAATTACATCTACGAAACTGCAGCAGCAACAACTGCAGGCAGATTAAAGTTAAACGTTCCGTCGACGTCGAGGTCAGAATGATGAGACGTAATCGGTTTTCGAAGAATTCATTAGGGAATTTATAGGAAAGCTACATCTGCAAGGCTGTACTGGTATTTGAAGTGGGATCCTCAGTACCAGCCCAGTAACTTAGCACTGCGTCACATCGCAACGGCTGGCGTTACTTTTGTGTTAGTTCTCACTGCAAGAAAATTCTGTCTTACATTAACACGTTCACACCCTAGTATATCACCAACAGTATCTTATTTGCAACAGCAAAGGGCTGACAGTAGGTGAGGTGTAAAGATGTTCTGAGTTGTGCTATCTTACTTACACAACGAGCTGTCATCAGCACCATTTGATTCGCACAAAATAAATAAATAAATAAATAAAATGCTCATAAATGTTACTTCCCTTTTTAATTTTTTATAAAACTACGTCCACCATTTTATCTGCACAGAAGATCACTGTGACGTAACCGTGTAACTGAGCTAGTGTTTCTACGGGGAAATAAATGAATCGTTCTTGGCAATAGGAGTTATTCAGGATACCTTGCTTTTGAACTGAGAAATACAATTTGAGGAAACGGACAGTCTTCTTCGACAATTTCCAGAATTTATTTATACAAATCGGACGCTTTTTACCCATTTTTGTTGGCACATCCCTGTTCCGGTTCTTCAAATACGATAAACTTGTCTTGCCAGAGGAGATAGCATTGTGTGTATCCTATTCCGTGCTGCCGCTGAGGTCGGGTGGAGGAGGGTATCTCGAATGGAAATCTGACCGGACTTCTCCATGCGCGTATCCCGGGGTCTTCGGTTTCAGACGCTATTGTCGTTCCCGTAAAGGCGTTTAGCTTAAAGATAAGCAGAGTAGCAGGGAAAGGAGACAGAGCCGTGGAAGATATACCTCGAAAGAATCGTCTTGCCGGAAAAACAGTCCTCAGCGGAAGCGGAGGCCAATCCCTTCTGAGCAGAACAACACCGACAGTAACAAACGCGGTGACTCGCTCGTCGGTCGTATCGAACTCCCGGATTTAGAATGGACTTCAGGCGGCAGCTCCTGTTCCTCAGGCAATCATCATCTTTATTTTGCCTTCCTCAGAAAAGGAAACATATTTCGAGATAAGGTCCCCGCCTCAATGAGAGAAAATCATTATTTTACTTATTTTGCATCCATATAAATATTAAAAAAAACGTTTTACAACATCAATAGTAATCGTGGAAGAATAATAAATTATTCAAACTGACAGTCACAATCGCACTATTTATTTTGCTGCAAAACGGTTTCAACCCGCGATGGGGTCATCTTCAGGGCAATTTACACCATTTGGTCGCTAGCAGGAGTCGTCACCCTGCCCGTGCACAGGCAATGTGACGGCTCCAGCGAGCGACCAAATGATGTAAATTGCCCTGAAGATGACCCCATAGAGGGTTGAAACCGGTTGGTAACAAAATGAATAACCGATTGTGAATGTCATTTTGAATAATTGATTATAAGTAAATTAATCGCTGTTATCTCCACACAGCTATATTGTCTAAAAATCTGCGGAAGAATAAGATGGGAAGACCAAGTATGAAGTGCGCGGATTAATGTTTCAAATGGCTCTGAGCACTATGGGACTTAACTTCTGAGGTCAACTGTCCCCTTGAACTTAGATCTACTTAAACCTAACTAACCTAAGGACATCACACATACCCATGCCTGAGGCAGGCTTCGAACCTGCGACCGTAGCGGCCGCGCAGTTCCAGACAGTAGCGCCTAGAACCACTCGGCCACTCCGGCCGGCTGCGCGGATTAAAAAGGGGATAATATGTACATGGAAGAAGCAGTAACAGACATATAAGACAGGTTCAGGTCTGTCATTCAGACTCAGGGTAAAACAATATCAATGATAACAACAGCTGACAACATTCCTACTCTTAGTGAAAACCAGAAATATTTTACTTAACGCCTCCAAAAATAAAGTAACGTGATAATTTTTTTTTTATTTTTGTTTCCAGGTGTATGTAGTAGTCCTGCCAAGAAATTAGATCCCTGCGCCACAAAACGTAGCACGCCGCTAGAGGATTCAGAATAAACAGGCACTGCACATTAGTGAAGTGGAGATGGGATTCGCCTACTTGTTTTGGCTATTTTGGCATCACATAGGGTTCCATGGCGGGGGGATTTCAATGTATACCAGGAACTCTGAGATTTACCTTCAAACAAAAAAACGTAATGACGTAAAGCCATATTTTCGTGTTGATAATTAAAACTTTACCTCGCATGCTGTTACTGTATTTCACTACTGCTGGTAATGTTTTACACACTGTTCAAATCTCCGTTGTCTAGTTGAAAGATACCTCATCAGCAGAATCAGTTCATATGTTAATTTCATTTCCTAAATTCAGTTTCTATGTGTTAGTTTTATTCTCCTTTTAACAGTGAGCGACGCTGTTGTATTTATGTCAGAATTTACCTTCTCATACTGTCTCTTGTGTCTATTAAATTTCTGGGAAATAGTTCCCTCTTTACATTTGCACAATCTATCCAATCTTTCTTTATTATTTTCTGTTTCTAACCATCGTCTCTTTACAGGCCCCCTTCTAATTTCGTCACTTCACTGTGGCGCTGCTCTTCACATCAGCAATGACTGGTGACCGGAAATGATCATCAGATGTCCCTTATGAACTATCTCTCCTTAAGTGATGGACAACCTATAGTTGCACTGAATTTACAAATCCGTTTCTAGTGTGACAGCGAATATTGCACACCCGCTATAATGTTTTTGTTTTTGTTTTTTGGTGACGAGTCTTCTGGCTTGTGACTGGTTTGATGCGGCCCGCAGCCTGCAACGCATTCCTCTTTTCTGCCAACCTCTTCATCTCAGAGTAGTATTTGCAACCTACGTCGTCGTATTCAGGATACATTCCAATCTCTGTCTTTCTCTAGAATTTTTACCCTCTATAGCCCCCTCTAGCACCATGTCTCAGCAGATGTCTTATCATCCCGTTCCTCATTCTTGCCAGTGATTTCCACATATTCCTTTCCTCTCCGATTATGAGCAGAACCTGCTCATTCGTTACCCTATAGGTGTACCTAATTTTCAACGTTGGTCTATAACACCACATTTCAAATGCTTGGATTCTCTTCTGATCCCGTTTTCCCTCAGTCCACGTTTCACTACCATACAATGCTGTGCTCCAAATGAACATTCCAAGGAATTTATCCTCAAATTAAGGGCTAAATATAATACTAGGCAACTTGGCCAGGAACTCTTTCTTGAAAGTGCTAGTCTCCTTAGAATGTCCTCCTTACTCCGTCCGTCATTAATTGTTTTGCCACTTATCTAGAAGATCTCTCTAACTCCATATATCTCGTGATCACCGGTCAGTTTTAATTTCCTGATATCAAGTTCCGTCCTGTTCTTTTTTTTTTGCAACTATTCATTACTTTCGTCTTTCTTCGATTTACTTTCACTCCATATTCTGTACTGATTAGACTGTTAATTCCATTGAGCAGATCCTGTAATTCTTCTTCACTTGCATTGGGGTTAGCAATGTCATTGTCGAATATTATCATTGTTGGCCTTCATCTTCAATTTTAATTTCGATCTTGAACCTTTATTTTTTCCGTAGTTGCATTTTGGTGTATAGATTGAACGGTAGGGGCGAAATACTACATCGCTGTCTTTAAGCCTTTTTAATCATATCACTTCGTTCTATGTCTTCCACTCTTAGTTTTCGCTCTTGGCTCTTCTACGTATTGTATATTACCCGTCGTTCCCTATAACTTAATCTTATTTTTCTCAGAATTTCGAACATCTTGCACCATCTGACATTGTCGAAAGCTTTTCCAGATCGGCATATACTATGTATGTGTCTTGATTTTTCTTCAGACTTGCTTCCATTACCAACCACAACGTCAGGAGAGCCTCTCTGATATCCTTAACACATACTTAGATTTCTTTTCCATTCTTCTGTATACTATGTTTGTCGGCAACATGGATGCATGAGCTGTTAAGCTGTTTGTGAGGTAATTCTCACAATCTCCGGTATTATGTGGATAATGCTTTTCCGAAAGTCGGACGTTGTATCACCAGACTCGTAGTGAATAGTCGCTATTTTTCTACTTCCTCAATTGATTTTAAACGTTCTAATGGAATTTTATCTACGCCTTCTGGCATTTTCTTATGAAATCTTACAAAGCTCTTAAATTCTAATACCGGATCCGCTATCACTTCTATATCGACTTTCTTCTTCTGTTGTGTCATCAGGATAGTCTTTCTCCTCAAAGAGGTCGTCAATGAACTTTTTCCACCTACAGCTCTTTCCTCAGCCTTTAACGGCGGAATTCCCCTTGAACTCTTAACGTTATCATCCCTGCTGTTAATTTCACCGAAGGTTGTTTTGATTTTTTCACATCCTGAGTCCGTCGTTCAGTTGGTCGTTTCTTTTACGATTTCTTCGCCTTTTTCATGCAGCCATTTTGCCTTACGTTACAGTCTTTATAAGCTATTGATTGATATAGTGACAGCATGCGCAGGGCTGAAATTTTTACAGTATCAGTAATTTTATCCTATAGCAACAAAAGAGCCTTTAAAATGCTACTGTGTAATTGTGTGATGCCTGAAGTTTGGTAACGTATGAAACGTAAGATATATCGTCCACGGACTATATCATTTATATGTTTTCTTTGCGTGCATGCTTGATTAGTAACAAATTTCCGCCTTCTTACAAAACAAGCTACTTTACTTTCCAGTTAGAAGCTAATCTGGGCAATGCATGAATAGAATTTGTCAATGATAGAACCCGATGAACCCCTTTGAATTTTTGTGAGAGACGTTAAGCTCTTACTATCGTATTTAATGCGTCAACTGTATTATAGAAAGTTCTGGAACTTCTGTCTACGTTGCACCAACACTCTTCATGTGGCGTGGATAGTAGGTGCACGCTCTAGTAAGCTGGTACAAAGAGAGAATACTAACTACGCCGACCACAGCACCCTGTGGCCGACGCTGTGAAGCTCAGTGAGTGCCGTCTGGATTTCTGGCCATTTCATCAAGAGCAGACAGCCTGGTAATATCGCTTCTACTACTGGGTGGGCTAGCTTGCTATTGAGACATTGCATGAGTTACGTTCAGTTAAAGTTGGACAGCAACGAATATTTGTTAGTTTTGAGGTTATACATAACAGTAATCCTAACTTCACAGGATTAGACAAGCACTACGCCTTCACAGCTACGTGCTCATCCTTGCCATAGTTATGTATTCATTTAATATTTATTGGTGTTCTTGACTCTATAAAAAGTGTTAAAGTTACATGCAGTACAGAAGTGCTTCACCTCTCCTGCTCCTACTCGGTTCCTTCACTCCCGGCCTATGTTAAAGAAGCAGTTCACAGGAGCACACCCACGCTCCGCCTATCCAAGCGCGATACAAAACTTCAGATCATTGTAATACTCATGAATCGTTGTTCTTGTTGTGGTCTTCAGAACAGAGACTGGTTTGCTGCAGCTCTCCGTGCTAGTCTATCCTGTGCAAGCTTACTCATTTCCAAGTAACTACTCCACCCTACATCCTTCGGAATCAGCTTAGTGTACTCATCTCTTGGTCTCCCACTAAGATTTTTACCCTGCACGCTGCCTCAAATACTAAATTGGTGACCCCTTGATACCTCAGAATATGTCCTACCTACCGATACCTTCTTCTAGACAAGTTGTTCTACAAATCCCGCTTCTCAGAAATCCGTTCAGTACCTCTCCATTAGTTACGTGATCCACCCATCTAATCTTCAGCATTCTTCTGTAGCAACACATTCCGGAAGCTTCTATTCTCATCTCGTGGAAACTATTTACCGTCCATTTTTCACATCCATACATGGCTACAACCCATACAAATACTTCGACAAAAGATTTCCTGACACTTAAATCTATACTCGATGTGACGAAATTTCTCTTCTTCGGAAACGGTTTCCTTGCCATTGCCAGTCTACATTTTTTATCCTCCCTACTTGGGCCGGCCGCGGTAGTCGTGCGGTTCTAGGCGCTCCAGTCCGGAGCCGCGCTGCTGCTACGGTCGCAGGTTTGAATCCTGCCTCGGGCATGGATGTGTGTGATGTCCTTCGGTTAGTTAGGTTTAATTAGTTCTACGTTCTAGGGGACCGATGACCACAGCAGTTGAGTCCCATAGTGCTCAGAGCCATTTGAACCCTACTTGGATAATCATCAGTTATTTTGCTACCCAAATGGCAAAACTCATCTACTACTTTAAGTGTCTCATTTCCTATTCTAATTCCCTCGGCATCACCTAATTTAGTTACACTATATTCCATTATCCTCGTTTCGCTTATGTTGATGTTCATCTTATAGCCTCCTTTCAAGACGCTGTCCATTCGGTTCAGTTGCTCTTCCAGGTCCTTCGTTGTCTCTGCAGAATTACAATGCCATTGGAAAACCTCAAAGATTTTATTTCTTCTACACAGATGTTAATTCCTACTCCATTTTTTCTTTTGTTTCCTTTACAGGTTGTTCAATCTATAGGTTGAATAACATCGGGGATAGGCTACAACCCTGTCTCACTTCCCAATCACTGCTTCCCTTTCACGCCCCTCGACTCTTATAACTGCCATCTCGTTTCTGTACTAATTGTTTTAACCTCTGCCACCTTCAGAATTTGAAAGAGAGTATTCCAATGAACATTGTCAAAAGGTTTCTCTAAGTCTACAAATGCTAGAAACATAGGGTTGCTTTCATTAATGAATCTTCTAATGTATATCGTAAGGTCAGTATTGCCTGACTGATCTTAGCTATGATTAAGTTATGGTCAGTGCAAAATTCTACCAGGCGGCTTCCGCTTTCATTCCTCCCCGTATTTCATATTTACCTACTAGTTTTCCTTCATTTCCTTTTTCTACTATCGAATTCCTGTCCCCCATGGTTATTACGTTTTCGTCTCCCTTCCCCATCTGAATAATTTCTTTCATCTCATAATACATTTCTTCAGCCCCTTCGTCGTCTGCGGAAGTAGCTGGCTTATAAACTTGTACTACTGTGGTAGGCGTGAACTTCATGTCTATCTTGGCTACAATAATGCGTCCACCACGATGTTGGTAGTAGCTTACCCGCGATCCTATTTTTTTATTCATTATTAAAGTTACTCATGCGTTACCTCTATTTGGTTTTGTATTTATAACACTGTATTCACCTGTCCAGAGGTCGTTTTCCTCCTGACTGATGAGTCACCTTATTTTAAAGCGCAGTTATCACTTGTTTAATAAGAAAGTAAATTTTATATTTGTAACTGTATTACAAATATGATGATATCAGTCTGTATTTAAGGAAACCTAGCGAGGGCTCCGGATTGTGATCAGTCATTAAGCAAAGTCAGAAGTCAGTTTGCCTTCTTTTCGATCGCGTTAGGTTGAGTCGGCAACAGCGAACACTTTGCTAGGACGTGGTAGCACGTAACTAGACGGTGACGACGGAGAGGGATCTAAACTACGTACCGTTACGCACACTAGTCTTGTTAACGGGGCAGCCACGACACACCGACACAGCAGGTCTCAGCCGATTGCAGATTCCTCTATACTATCGGCGACTGCAGCAGCGCAGCCAAATTCACGCAACCACGTTTAGAATCTAAGTAATGTATTATAACTTTGAAAATACTTACACAAATCAGCTTTTCTTACATTAATAAATCTCGTCATAATTTAACGACCTTACGAGCATGCGTATTCCAAATCATTATCTATAAGTGTGGTACCAGATCTCTGCAATAGAGAATAAGTTCAACATTTTTTTTTTTTTCATCAGTCTACTGACTGGTTTGATGCGGCCCGCCACGAATTCCTTTCCTGTGGCTAACCTCTTCATCTCAGAGTAGCACTTGCAACCTACGTCCTCAATTATTTGCTTGACGTATTCCAATCTCTGTCTTCCTCTACAGTTTTTGCCCTCTACAGCTCCCTCTAGTACCGTGGAAGTCATTCCCTCATGTCTTAGCAGATGTCCTATCATCCTGTCCCTTCTCCTTATCAGTGTTTTCCACATATTCCTTTCCTCTCCGATTCTGCGTAGAACCTCCTCATTCCTTACCTTATCAGTCCACCTAATTTTCAACATTCGTCTATAACACCACATCTCAAATGCTTCAGTTCTCTTCTGTTCCCGTTTTCCCACAGTCCATGTTTCACTACCATACAATGCTGTACTCCAGACGTACATCCTCAGAAATTTCTTCCTCAAATTAAGGCCGGTATTTGATATTAGTAGACTTCTCTTGGCCAGAAATGCCTTTTTTGCCATAGCGAGTCTGCTTTTGATGTCCTCCTTGCTCCGTCCGTCATTGGTTATTTTACTGCCTAGGTAGCAGAATTCCTTAACTTCATTGACTTCGTCTCCATCAATCCTGATGTTAAGTTTCTCGCTGTTATCATTTCTACTACATCTCATTACCTTCGCCTTTCTCCGATTTACTCTCAAACCATACTGTGTACTCATTAGACTGTTCATTCCGTTCAGGAGATCATTTAATTCTTCTTCACTTTCACTCAGGATAGCAATGTCATCAGCGAATCGTACCATTGATATCCTTTCACCTTTTATTTTAATTCCACTCCTGAACCTTTCTCTTATTTCCATCATTGCTTCCTCGATATACAGATTGAAGAGTAGGGGCGAAAGGCTACAGTCTTGTCTTACACCCTTCTTAATACGAGCACTTCGTTCTTGATCGTCCACTCTTATTATTCCCTCTTGGTTGTTGTACATATTGAATATAAAACGTCTGTCCCTATAGCTTACCCCTACTATTTCCAGAATCTTGAACAGCTTGCACCATTTTATATTGTCGAACGCTTTCTCCAGATCGACAAATCCTATGAACGTGTCTTGATTTTTCTTTAGCCTTGCTTCCATTATTAGCCGTACCGTCAGAATTGCCTCTCTCGTGTCGTTACTTTACCTAAAGCCAAACTGATCGTCACCTAGCGCATTCTCAGTTTTCTTTTCCATTCTTCTGTATATTATTCTTGTAAGCAGCTTCGATGCATGAGCAGTTAAGCTGATTTTGCGATAATTCTCGCACTTGTCAGCTCTTACCGTCTTCGGAATTGTGTGGATGATGCTTTTCCGAAAGTCCGATGGTATGTCGCCAGACTCATATATTCTACACACCAACGTGAATAGTCGTTTTGTTGCCACTTCCCTTAATGATTTTAGAAATTCTGATGGAACGTTATCTATCCCTTCTGCCTTATTTGACCGTAAGTCCTCCAAAGCTCTTTTAAATTCCGATAATAATACTGGATCCAATATCTCTTCTAAATAGACTCCTGTTTCTTCTTCTATCACATCAGACAAATCTTCACCCTCTTAGAGGCCTTCAATGTATTCTTTCCACCTATCTGCTCTGTCCTCTGCATTTAGCAGTGGAATTCCCGTTGCACTCTTAATGTTACCACCGTTGCTTTTAATGTCACCAAAGGTTGTTTTGACTTTCCTGTATTCTGAATCTGTCCTTCCGACAATCATATCTTTTTCGATGTCTTCACATTTTTCCTGCAGCCATTTCGTCTTAGTTTCCGTGCACTTCCTATTTATTTCATTCCTCAGCGACTTGTATTTCTGTATTCCTGATTTTCCCGGAACATGTTTGTACTTCATCCTTTCATCAATCAACTGAAGTATTTCTTCTGTTACCCATGGTTTCTTCGCAGCTACCTTCCTTGTGCCTATGTTTTCCTTCCCAACTTCTGTGATGGCCCTTTTTAGAGACGTCCATTCCTCTTCAACTGTGTTGCCTACTGCGCTATTCCTTATTGCTGCATCTATAGCGTTAGAGAACTTCAAACGTATCTCGTCATTCCTTAGAACTTCCGTATCCCACTTCTTAGCGCATTGATTCTTCCTGACTAATGTCTTGAACTTCAGCCTACTCTTCATCACTACTATATTGTGATCTGAGTTTATATCTGCTCCTGGGTACGCCTTACAATCCAGTATCTGATTTCGGAATCTCTGTCTGACCATGATGTAATCTAATGGAAATCTTCCCGCATCTCCCGGCCTTTTCCAAGTATACCTCCTCCTCTTGTGATTCTTCAACAGGGTATTCGCTATTACTAGCTGAAACTTGTTACAGAACTCAATTAATCTTTCTCCTCTTTCATTCCTTGTCCCAAGCCCATATTCTTCTGTAACCTTTTCTTCTACTCCTTCCCCTACAACTGCATTCCAGTCGCACATGAATATTAGTTTTTCGTCCCCCTTTACATACTGCATTACCCTTTAAATATCCTCATAAACTTTCTCTATCTGTTCATCTTCAGCTTCCGACGTCGGCATGTATACCTGAACTATCGTTGTCAATGTCGGTCTGCTGTCGATTCTGATTAGAACAACCCTGTCACTGAACTGTTCACAGTAACACATCCTCTGCCCTACCTTCCTATTCATAACGAAACCTACACCTGTTATACCACTTTCTGCTGTTGTTGATATTACCCGATACTCATCTGACCAGAAATCCTTGTCTTCCTTCCACTTCACTTCACTGACCCCTACTATATCTAGATTGAGCCTTTGCATGTCCCTTTTCAGATTTTCTAGTTTCCCTACCACGTTCAAGCTTCTGACATTCCACGCCCCGACTCGTAGGACATTATCCTTTCGTTGATTATTCAATCTTTTTCTCATGATAACCTCCCCCTTGGCAGTCCCCTCCCGGAGATCCGAATGGGGGACTATTCCGGAATCTTTTGCCAATGGAGAGATCATCATGACACTTCAACTACAGACCACATGTCCTGTGGATACACGTTACGTGTCTTTAATGCAGTGGTTTCCATTGCCTTCTGCATCCTCATGTCGTTGATCATTGCTGATTCTTCCGCCTTTAGGGGCAATTTTCCACCCCTAGGACAAGAGAGTGCCCTGAACCTCTATCAGCTCCTCCACCTTCTTTGACAAGGCCGTTAGCAGAATGAGGCTGACTTCTTATGCCGGAAGTTTTCGGCCGCCAATGCTGATTATTTATCAAAATTTAGGCAGTGGCGGGGATCGAACCAGGGACTGCAGACGTTTTGATTGAGAATCAAAGACGCTACCCTTAGACCACGGGTTTTATCAGTATTAAAAGCTCTAGCCATCTTGTAAAGCAGTCAACCCAAATAACTGAAAATTTCTTTCGGAGAAGAGTGTATACGGTGCTGCACAAACTTATTGTTTCTAATGTTTCTTGATATAAAGCACGCTCATTGTTCACCTTTTGGTTCTGTGGGTAACTGCGAGTCAGACTACAAGTGTGGAATTCAGTCCTTACTTGCGGCTGTCTTCGATCTCCCCATTGTCGGTTGTGTCGTTGGGCTGTCTGGCGATCTTTGCACGAGCGCACATCCGCGTCGCGATAGCGGAGCCTCGTTATATTCCGTACATCATAAGAATAAACTTGATGTAAATATTACATTACGTATTCTTACGCGTTTTCTGGGATCTTATTGGATTTCATTTTACGTGGATCGGAAGTCAAGCTGTCTCCAGTACAGTCAAGTGCGATAATGAGGATACGTTTTATAAAAAGAAATGGCTCAAATGGCTCTGAGTACTATGGGACTTAACATCTATGGTCATCAGTCCCCTATAACTTAGAACTACTTAAACCTAACTAACCTAAGGACAGCACACAACACCCAACCATCACGAGGTATATAAAATGCCTGACCCCGCCGGGAATCGAATCCGGGCGTGGGAAGCGAGAACGCGAGACCACGAGATGCGGGCTGATACGTTTTATGCTGTGTGTTGCGCGCACATATATTCAGCGATAATAGAGGGCAGGAGCTTTACCGGTGCATTTAACTTAGACCTCACTGCCAGGCAAATGATCCAACATGCCTGCAGTGGTGTGAACAATTGGAGTAGAGACGCAAAAAGAGACGAGTAGAGAGCCATATAGCTTTGAATATCATTTAATTTAGAAACCGAAGAAAATAATATATGAGAAAACTCTGGCGATACGCTTGTTAGGTAATCGGACGGAAAAGAAACACGCTCTTGATCTTACCTAACATATATTTGTAATTAAGCCTCAGAAACCGTTATAATGCGATAACATGTCCAAACGGGACACCATGTCATTTTATACAAAAAAAAATGTTAGTCTGCACCCTAAAAAATATTTTATGAAGAATATTACAATTGCCACTATTTATGTATTCGACTTGCTGATTTTAACGTAATATTTTACGTAAATTAAGAACTTTGCACCTTTGACTTACCACGCCAGATGGAGGTTGCTGTTCTATAACAAATTCCGTTATATTTGATGCCATGTTATTTGTATATTTTTGTTTTTTTCTATTTTACTAGTCCTGTAATCTGACACTTTATAATTTAACTTTTGATTCTAATTCTTGTATGTTTTTTTAAGTTGTTTTGAAAACAACACGCCAGTGTATGTTGGCAAGATGTGCATTTCCTCCTTCCTTTATGCTACGCGTTTTTAATGTACAGTTTTAATTTGAAATATTCAATCAGTGATTTGCAAGAGCACATTTAGTAGTTTGAGGTAATCTCTTGCCAAATAATGTTAAGTCTTCACGTGACACATGTTATATACAGGACGTTCCAAGCCCCTGTCACACCGAGGTCTGCTGTATAGGTGAATGTAAACAGCGGCTTCAGTTATTGTGATCGCTTCATAGCTTCTGTTACTGCTAATAACGAGACACAGTGTCTACGAGCTTTAACTTGCACTTACCAACTGTTGATATATACACAGGTGTATTTGTGGTCTTTCATTTCTTATACACTGATCGCACTGTGAAATGTTTAACTTCCTCCACTGAAGATAATCATTATGTGAACGAAACTCGATTTTGCTGTTAATAAATCATCAAAATTACGGCCAATGCTGACTTTCCTTCTAATTTCATTAATGGTGCTCCACGCAGGAAGAAATGTCATCCATTTTCAAAGTACATATGAACAGCGAAACAAGTACGGCACAAGTAGCGTTTAAGCCCGTTACAGAGACTGTGACTCACACGATTTTCAAAATGAAAATTACGTAGCTTAAGTACGATTACCAAAAGCGTTGATGGCTGCTAACACTTAAGAATATATTAAAGTCTCATACACAGTGCAACAGTAATGATATTTCTAATATGTAAGTTGGACCTACTTCCAAGAGCGGAACAACACTAATCATCGCGTTTGTGTTTGTTTGCATCATATTTATTCTAATTATGAGCGGATTATAGTTGGAATGTGGCCTCCAATCAGTAAGGCGTCGGAGGAAGGACCGTGGGGGGCGTAAAGGAAGTGGTCAAGTTATCACTGTGCTGTTATCTGGAGTAGCCGTGAGCCTGTTGAGGCAGGCGGGTGTTTTGGGCTGCGAGCGGGATTGTATGGGATAAACGCGACGGTGACTGAGCCGCGTAAAGTTTTTTGCGCCTGCCAGGCTATGTCTCAAGAAGTAAGCTTACGAGGGACAACCTGAAACGTTGGTTTGAAGATATCTCCTGCCAGAATGGAGTGACTGATTCCTGTTGCAGAAAAACAAAACAAAAAGTTGTCAACAATATGAGACACTGTTATACACAGTGGACTGTTGGTGCCTTGTTGTCAAGGTGCTGTCTGAACCTTGTCTCACTGTATTAGAACTTTGACATTTTACACGAACACTGCGGCCGTTAAATTTGTAGGGCCGCATGGCGTTCTACCACGATAGGCCAAAGACTGTGCCTATTCTGAATTCTACTACGCCGAAGAGAATCTGTGAGTTTAAATTAATTTTCGGCTTGTGTAATTGTTATTGCAGTAAAGGCCTTAGCAGCTGTTTTGTTGTGGGTTATTTTTAAAGGGGGTAGGACGTCAAACGGGCCGACTTCGAGAACGAGAGGCACCACAGGACATTTTAATTTGCACTGTCTATACTTTTACAAATAAATTCATAAAACTTTGTCAGAATGACCAGGAAGGATTCAGGATTCACACTCATAACAGTGGAAGTTCAAAAATACGAAAAAATAATATTTTTTAAATGTGAATTTTCATGATTTTTTTCACTTATTGTTGGCTGCATTTGTTGCTATAGGAAAACTTTTGTTCATAAGTAAGCGAAATTCTTAGATGAATTTTGCACAGCTTACAAACCATACTTAAAGGTGTACGAAACTCTAGAATTTATTTAATCTATGGAAAAATGAATGGGCTGTTACGTTTTAAACTTTGTGTTTACAGAAAACTCGAATTTTATAATTAATTATCTCAATTTTTACCACAGTTTTTAACAGATTTGGGAAATTCTATTCATACACCTGTAAGTATGGTTTGTATACTGTGCAAAATTCATCGACGAGTCTCTCTTACTTATGAAGAAAAGTGTACCTACAGCAACAAATGCAGCCAATACCAAGTGAAAATGCATGGAAGAACCCTGATGATATCAAAAGGTTTCAGATAGATTATATAATGGTAAGTCAGAGATTTAGGAACCAGGTTTTAAATTGTAAGACAATTTCAGCGGCAGATGTGGACTCAGACCACAATCCGTTGGTTATGAACTGTAGATTGAAACTGAAGGAACTGCAAAAAGGTGGGAATTTAAGGAGGTAGGGCCTGGATAAACTGACTAAACCAGAGGTTGTACAGAGTTTCAGGGAGAGCATAAGGGAACAATTGATAGGAATGGGGGAAAGAAATACAGTAGAAGAATAATGGGTAGCTTTGAGGAATGAAATGGTGAAGGCAGCAGACGATCAAGTAGGTAAAAAGACGAGGGCTACTGGAAATCCTTGGGTAACAGAAGAGATACTGAATTTAAGTGGTGGGAGGAGAAAATACAAAAATGCAGTAAGTGAAGCAGGCAAATAGGAACACAAACGTCTCAAAAATGAGATCTAAAAGAAGTGCAAAATGGCTAAGCAGGCATGGCTAGAGGACAAATGTGAGGCTGTAGAGGCTTATCTCACAAGTGATAAGATAGATACTCCCTACAGGAAAATTAAAGATACCTTTGGAGAAAAGAGAACCACTTGCATGAATATCTAGAGCTCAGAAGGAAACCCAGTTCTAAGCAAAGAAGGGAAAGCAGAGAGAAGGAAGAAGTATATAGAGGGTCTATACAAGGGCGATGTACTTGAGGGCAATATTATGGAAATGAAAGAGGAGGTAGATGAAGATGAAATGGGAGATATGATACTGTGCGAAGAGTTTGACAGAGCACTGAAAGACCTAAGCCGAAAAAAGGCCCCGAGGGTAGACAACTTTCCATTAGAACTACTGACAGCCTTGGGATAGCGAGTCCTGACAAAACTCTACCATCTGGTGGGCAAGATGTATGAAACAGGTGAAATACCCTCAGACTTCAAGAAGAATATAATAATTCCAATTCCAAAGAAAGCAGGTGTTGACAGATGTGAAAATTACCGAACAATCAGTTTAATAAGCCATAGGTGCAAAACACTAACACGAATTCTTTATAGGCGAATGGAGAAACTAGTAGAAGCCGACCTCGGGGATGATCAGTTTGGATTCCTTAGAAATACTGGAACACGTGAAGCAATACTGACCTTACGACTTATCTTAGAAGAAAGATTAAGGAAAGGCAAACCTACTTTTCTAGCATTTGTAGACTTAGAGCAAGCTTTTGACAATGTTGACTGGAATACTCTCTTTCAAATTCTGAAGGTGGCAGGGGTAAAATAAAGCGAGCGAAAGGCTATTTACAATTTGTACAGAAATCAGATGGCAGTTACAAGAGTCGAGGGACATGAAAGGGAGGCAGTGGTTGGGAAGGGAGTGAGACAGGGTTGTAGCTCTCCCCGATGCTATTCAATCTGTATATTGAGCAAACAGTAAAGGAAACAAAAGAAATGTTCGGAGTGGGTATTAGAATCCATGGAGAAGAAATAAAAACTTCGAGGTTCGCCGATGACATTGTAATTCTGTCAGAGACAGCAAAGGACTTGGAAAAGCAGTTGAACGGAATGGACAGTGTCTTGAAAGGAGGCTATAAGATGAACATCAACAAAAGCTAAACGAGTATAATGGGATGTAGTCGAGTTAAGTCGGGTGATGCTGATGGAATTCGATTAGGAAATGAGACACTTAAAGTAGTGCATGGGTTTTGCTATTAGCGGAGCAAAATAACTGATGATGGTCAAAGTAGAGATGATATAAAATGTAGATTGTCAATGGAAAGGAAAGCGTTTCTGAAGAAGAGAAATTTGTTAACATCGAGTATAGATTTAAGTGTCATGAAGTCGTTTTTTGTATGGTGTGTAGCCATGTATGGAAATGAAACATGGACTATAAATAGTTTAGACAAGAAGAGAATAGAAACTTTCGAAATGTGGTGCTACAGAAGAATGCTGAAGATTTGATGGGTAGATCACATAACTAACGATGAGGTATTGAATAGAGTTGGGGAGAAGTGGAGTTTGTGGGACAACTTGACTAGAAGAAGGGATCGATTGGTAGGACATGTTCTGAGTCATTCAGGGATCACCAATTTAGTACTGGAGGGCAGCGTGGAGGGTAAAAATCGTAGAGGGAGACCAAGAAATGAATACACTAAGCAGATTCAGAAGGATGTAGGCTGCAGTAGGTACTGGGAGATGAAGCAGATTGCACATGATAAAGTAGCATGGAGAGCTGCATCAAACCAGTCTCAGGACTGAAGACCACAACAACAACCAAGTATAAAAATGATGAAATTTCACATGTAAAAAAAAATTGTTTTGTTATGTTTGTGAACCTCCTCTGTTATGAGTGTGAATTCTGAATCCTTCCTGGTCATGCAAACAAATATTTATGAATTTATTTGTAATAGTATAGGCAATGTAAATTAGAATGTCCTGTTGTGCCTCTCCTGCTCCAAGTCGGCCCGTTTCTCGTCCTACCACCCTTAACATATTTTGTAACGGTTTTGAGAGACAGCGTTCTTGTAAGCTATGCAGAATCAGTGAAAAAAGTCTGTCCACGATGGATATTTTAGTTAAATGGCCTGCTCAGGCCTAGGCTTAGGCCATCTTCACAAAAAAATGTTTCAAATGGCTCTGAGCACTATGCGACTTAACATCTGTGGTCATCAATGCCCTAGAACTTAGAACTACTTAAACCTAACTAACCTAAGGACATCACACACATCCATGCCCGAGGCAGGATTCGAACCTGCGACCGTAGCAGTCGCGCGGTTCCGGAATGAGCGCCTAGAACCGCTAGACCACCGCGGCCGGCGCCATCTTCACACAACACCATCAATTGAAGTTGATGGTGCGTAGAACAGCCGTCTGACCTCAGTCGTTGTAACTGTTCTTCGCAGTGTCAACTTCAGCCAGGCCGAAACCGGCCATTTTCATAAAATAACCAACGCGATCTACACTGTTTTAAGGGTCTGAATTTTTGAATTCTTTCCTTGTCAGTCGTATAAAACAGCTTTAAGTAAACACGGTGGAGGTATGCTGTGTTTTCTGGTTAAAGCCGGTTCTGCATCTTTGCCAGTGATGGCTGTGTTGGTTAGAAGGAGGCAAGTTGAGGACTTGCACACCCAACCTGTCTGTGTGCTACACACACTGGACGTACACGTGGAAATATGGTCTGGGATGTGATCTCGTATGGCAGCAGGAGCACTCTCGTGAACATCTCACGAACTTTGACTGAAAACTGTAAGTCTGTCTGCTGATTCAACCCGTTGTGGTGCCATTTATGAACAGCGTTCCAGGGGGTGCTTTCCAACGGGAACTTCATCTGAACCATCCATGATGTCGAGAAAACTTCCTTTAAGCGATTCTGCTAACATTTTTGCATGATGTTCACGAGAAGGGAGGAACGTCCAAAATCTTTCTACATGTTTATCCTCAGACAAAATGTATTTGATAACCACTACAAATTGTGAAATGATTGAAATAACCGTTGACCCCTCTTTGATAATTGACATAAAATCTTTCGTATTCGGTAATGGTAAACCTCCAGCATGCAGAAAAGTAAATCATTCTGAAGAGCTGTAGAAGTGCCTTTGAAAACAGTAACCTTCAAAAGATGATCACAAAGCGCAGCATCCATTTCTGCAGTGGAATTTATAATACCACGGAATATTCCTAGATTTAGTAAATCGCTGCGTTCGCCATGTCTACAAAGTTTGAGGTCAAAAGCAAGACAGAATATTTTTAAAAAATGCAGTTTTAAGATGTGCATAATGATTTTTGCGAATTTCATCAAAAAATTGGCACCTCAAGGATCTATACCGCCAAGACTTATGGACTCCCCAAGGTCCACAAAGATGGGATGCCGTTACGCAGATTGTCAGAAAAATCAGAGCTCCAACATATCTGTTGACAAAGTATCTAACTCCTTACGTGGGTAAATGTCCATATCACAAGTGAGTTTTTTGAAACGCCTCAACAAATTCAGGCTTGACGTCATTTCGTTATTCACCAGTGTGCTTCTACGCGAGATACTAGAATTCATAAGTCAGAAATATGACACGGAGATCACCGGCCTGTTCAGGCATGTTGTAACCTGCATGTATTTTCTGTTTAATGAATAACACAGGGAGCAAACGGAGGGAGTCACAATGGGCGTCCACTCTCTCCTGTGGTTGCTAATTTGCGCTTAGAGCTTTTCGAAGAAGAAGCCCGAAGCTATCCAAATGGAAACCAATCTG
Source organism: Schistocerca gregaria (assembly GCF_023897955.1). Classification (NCBI taxonomy): domain Eukaryota; kingdom Metazoa; phylum Arthropoda; class Insecta; order Orthoptera; family Acrididae; genus Schistocerca; species Schistocerca gregaria. The sequence continues at coordinate 417,924,415 of NC_064921.1, read as the reverse complement.
CTTTTTCCATTATGTGGATGACATATTCTTAATCTGGGACCACGGTAGGGACCAACTCCTTGACTTTCTTTTACATATAAACTCCATACACCCCAACATGATATACAACATGGACCTCGAAGAAGAAGGGAGACTACCATTCCTGGACGTCATGGTGAAGAGTGGATGGCACCTTGGGCCATGGTGTGTATCGGAAGAAAACGCACACTGACTTGTATTTTTACGCAGATAGTTGCCACCAATCTCCGCTGAAAAATGGGGTATTAAAAACATTATTGCGCCTGACGTACATCACCTCAGAAACTGGAGTATCTCGGAAATATGTTCCGAAAAAACATAGAATGATATATTATCGCGCTTTTCGCCCCTCCACTATAGTATAACTTATGGAGACGGAAGAAGAACTCACGGTGGAGCCTTTGTACCGTACACGGGCGCACTATCGGGGAAAGTCGGGCACATTCTGAAAGAAAGCACCACGTTAGAACCGTCTTTTGTCTGCCCAAAAAAAATACACTGGGGAGTGTCGAAGCTGACCTCTGTTTGCTGGAAGGACAGGATATATCAGATTTCGTGCCGTCGTGTCAAGGCATGTATTGACAGATAGTGCGCTAAGTCGAAGATCGATGCTGAGAACACCCGAGGCTGATGTACCCGAACAAGTCCGCAGTTGCAGAACACAGTCAGAAAATCGACTGTGGAATACGACCTTACAAAGATTTTAGCGCAGACATATAAAACTTGGGACAGTGTCGTTAGAGAAATCATCGAAATTAGCACTAGGAAAAATCTTATCAGTTGAGACTGCGGCTATAGTCTCGGTAAGGCTTGGAACCAGCACTGGGTTTAACTAAGAAGACACTCAGCAGATACAACTATCTGGCGACTGGGGTGGGCAGACCAACTATAGCGATGTTACAACAGACGCCGATGCAAACGCCTCCACGACTGCCGACGCGCGGCTTCGTCCTTGGACTCCGGAGTGAATGACTTACGGTGGGACAGAATATAGGTTGGCCGCTCGCCTTCAGGCGCTCAGATCGTCAACGCACCTGACGATGGCGACATGCCTGACCGCCGAAATATTGTGCCCATTGGACGCTACGAACCAGCAGTTCACCTGTATACTATTTGATCACATCCAGTCTACTTTCCTGTAAATGTCCGGTCTGAAGATTCTTACAGCTTCGTTAGTTTTATTTTTTATTTTCTTGACTATCTTGGCATCTGGCATTAGCTCCCTAGATTCTTGATAAGGAGGTCATCTTAAAGGGAAGGCAGGACAAAAGAAAATGGCTCTGAGCACTATGCGACTTAACATCTGAGGTTGTAAGTCGCCTAGAACTTAGAACTGCTTAAAACCAACTAACCTAAGGACATCCATGCCCGAGACAGCATTAGAACCTGTGACCGTAGCAGTCGCGCAGTTCCAGACTGAAGCGCCTAGAACCGCTTGGCCACAACGACCTGCGAAAGGCAGGACAAATTGGTTTTACTAAGCTTCTGCACCGACTTAGCACACATGCTGACTTCGCATTGTAAATACCGGGCGCCGGAGAACTCATGTCTCCAAACCCACAACAGCATACTGAACCACCCCGCGTGGCAAACAATAATTGCTCAAATGATCTTCTGCACAACTCACCTACGAACTTACGGCCGGAATGTGATCTTCGCAGGTGCACAACTGGACTTTGCGAGGCGGGTCGAGCTAAGGACATAGGAGCTGACTGCCAGTTTAAACACGAATGCAGTTATCAACGGAGAAGCTCATTTGTATAACCACATGATGATCTACAGAGGCAGGAGAACGGTTTTATGCGCTGTGAAATATTCTTAAGCGCGAACATTTATTTGGGAGGAAGGGGCTTCCCTGCTCCGTTGCGCCACAGGACGAACATCTACTGTCGTATATGTTAACGGATGAAGAGTTGGTAGATTTTTACCTCTTTTAACAGTTCAGTGAATGCTGTCAAAGAGCGGCATAATTACTCAATTCTAAGTAGTTCCCGCAATTATTGCAGGGCTGTCACTGTAAATTTGCATCTGAATGTAGAAGTTTCGTCACTATATGTACACTCTCAGACAAAACATAAAGGATACACCTTGAAGTAATTATCAGAATGGTGTGGAAATCGGTGGATGTGATGCAAACGTGCAGAAAAACAAATGATAACAAACTGATCAAGTCAAAAACCTATTACTCCACCTCTTGTCCTTATGCAAGCAGTTGTTCAGCTTGGCCTTGACTGACAAAGCTGTTGGGTATATTCCTGGGGGATACTGTTCCAGATTCCGTCCAACTGATGTGTTAGATCGTCAAAATTCCGAACTGGTTGGATAGTTCCACCCATAATGCTCCAAACGTTTTCAGTTGGGAAGTGATCTGCCGACCTTTCTGGCCAAGGTAGGGTTTGGCAAGCAAGAAGACAAGTAGTAGAAACTATCGTCGATCGCAGGCAGGCATTACCTAGCTGAAACGTCCAATGTCCTGTAAGGTTCTGCAGATGACAACCTGCCATGGAAAGAAACGGAAACGTGGATCATCCTGGTTGCAGAGTTGTCGGGCCGGGTGGCAGGCGACAGTCTGGTCGGCATCCAAACGGTCTGCGGCGTCACCAGCCATGTTTTCACTGGTTACAGGTGTTCATCTCGAAGCGAGCCTCGTCACTGAAGACAGTTTGTCTCCAGTCAATGAGATTCCTGGCCAAATGTGCCCGACACCACTGTTAACGGGCTTGTTGGTGTATAGACGCCAATAGTAAATGTCACATTACAACGATCCCTGCCAACATCATCAAATAGTAGCATCACTCCTGTTCACATGTTGAGTGGTTCGCTGGTTACTCTGAGCCCAATTACACGTCTTCCGGGGCACTGCCAGTGATGTAGGGGTATTCTTGCTTCGCTTGTCGGTCGAAAAGGTTCTACCGCAGCGCCATCAGAGATTCCTTGTTTCCCTTCTGTGTAGTGCGAGTCCTTGTGTGTGTCTCATTGTTGTTTGTGTCTCAGTGTCTCCTGGTTGTGAATCAATTATGATGCGGCGTACCCATATCCCGTGATGTTATCCAAGGCTTCCAGGAACCTTCCACGTACAGCAACCATCAGTTTTATTTTTGACTAGTCCACGTGTCATGTGCAACCAGGTTTCTCATAAATTGATGACTGGCTTGTAGACACGATCGAGGTAACTCTATAAGAGTTTCACATGGCTCACATCGCTTCTGAACCGTGTGGTCTATTGTCTAGTTTCTGAACCTGATTCAGGCTGATATACTCCTTTTGTGGTACACGCAATAAACCCCTTCCATTCAACGTCATGGTTCTAAAAGTATGGTTCTTCTGGCGAATGTGGAGATGGAATATAACTATGTCCGGGTGTTTAGCTTTCCGTCCGAAGTTGGTGACTGTTTCCTCAAGACCGTCTTGCTTCCGTCTGATGCAGTTATTAGGTCGTTTCCCAATGACCGATCATATTTTTCGACTCCAGTGACACATATTACAACCAGATCTCCGCTTTCTCGTTGGAGAGTACAGCAAGCCTTCATCCCCGCCCCCTCCCCACCCCACGTGATGAAACTGCCACTTGGAAAACAGCGTGGTTCCCCATTACTCTTCCTATCCTCCTATTGGGAGTCGCCTCACCGTTGCCCAGGGTAATTCACAATCTGATGCTGACCAATCAACGACTCATGTCATCAACCTAATACGTTACCGCACAAGCTTGTCTCTAATGGACGAGAACAGTAGCAGTGAATTCACCGATAGCTGGCTTTCATTACCCGATCAACTGAAGATATTTCCACAGTTGAACTTCTCTACGCGAGATTTCTAGTTTTCCGTCGAACGAAATCTAATACAATCGTATGGATCTTCGGACGCTACACCCACTATGAAAAGAAAGTTCTCTTTTGAATACTGGAACTGTGTAATTCATTTCTAAAAAACTTTTTTTTTTAAACCAGCAAAATTAGAGGTTAAGGAGGGGAGGGAGATGGGGAGGAGGATGAGTACTCGTGGCCAGGACTCGGAATTCAACCCCTGCCCACCTTGTCTCCACTCAGCCTGCCGCTACAAGAATGACTGGGTCCGTTTCTTCCTGTAATGAAAGAAAAGGGATAGAGTCTGCGACAAGTCCCCCTTCCAAACCCCGCCACTGCCTACATTTTGATTAAAATTCGGCATAACAAGTCAGCCTCGTACTGCCAACGCATTTGTCGTAGAGGACCGAGGAGGGGAGAGAGGTTTAGGTCATTCTCTTGCCTTTGGGGTGAGAAATTGCCGGTACAGGTCTAATAATCAGCAACGATAAAAAGAATGAGGACGCAGAAAGCACACTATGTATGTCCATAGGACATGTGGCCTGCAATTGAAAAATTGTCATGATGATCTCCCCTTTGGTGACAGGTGATGGACTAGTTCCCCATTCGGATCTCCGTCAAGGTAGTGCCACGATGGAGATGACCATGAGAGAAAGATTGAATAACCAGCGAAGGGACAACGTTCTATGTGTCGGAGCATAGAACGTCCGAAGTTTCAACGTAGTAGAAAAGTTAGGAAAGCTGAAAACGAAATACGAAGGCTAAATATAGATAGAGTGGGAGTCAGTGAAGCCAAATGATCAGAACAATATTAGATAATATCAACAGCAAAACAAAATGATATAACGGGACTAGAATTCTGGAAACTGAATAAATTTTCAAATGCTGATATTTCTAAAATCCTGTATTCACATAGATTACCGTTTTCGGCGTTTCCCCGTTGTCACCTTTGGATCTACGTTTGCATCATTACACCGTCTCCTCTTTCAGTACTAAAAGAGAATATGGTCCAGTGATACAAACATAGATTCGAAGATGATAACAGAGAATTGCCGAAATCGGAAATCTAAATGAATAAATGATTTTAGCGATCTTTTCAGTTGGAAATTTATTCAGCGTTCATAACACTACAGACTACCCCCACTCTGACGATATCAGAAAAACATCAGGGTTAGACACAGATTTCGATACCAGATATTGGATTATGCACTATGTGATCAAATGTATACAGACATCTACATCTACATCTACATGACTACTCTGCAATTCACATTTAAGTGCTTGGCAGAGGGTTCATCGAACCACAATCATACTATCTCTCTACCATTCCACTCCCTAACAGCGCGCGGGAAAAACGAACACCTAAACCTTTCTGTTCGAGCTCTGATTTCTCGTATTTTATTTTGATGATCATTCCTACCTATGTAGGTTGGGCTCAACAAAATATTTTCGCATTCGGAAGAGAAAGTTGGTGACCGAAATTTCGTAAAAAGATCTCGCCGCGACGAAAAACGTCTTTGCTGCAATGACTTCCATCCCAATTCGCGTATCATGTCTGCCACACTCTCTCCCCTATTACGTGATAATACAAAACGAGCTGCCATTTTTTGCACTCTTTCGATGTCCTCCGTCAATCCCACCTGGTAAGGATCCCACACCGCGCAGCAATATTCTAACAGAGGACGAACGAGTGTAGTGTAAGCTGTCTCTTTAGTGGACTTGTTGCATCTTCTAAGTGTCCTGCCAATGAAACGCAACCTTTGGCTCACTTTCCCCACAATGTTATCTATGTGGTCTTTCCAACTGAAGCTGTTCGTAATTTTAACACCCAGGTACTTAGTTGAATTGACAGCCTTGAGAATTGTACTATTTATCGAGTAATCGAATTCCAACGGATTTCTTTTGGAACTCATGTGGATCACCTCATACTTTTAGTTATTTAGCGTCAACTGCCACCTGCCACACCATACAGCAATCTTTTCTAAATCGCTTCGCAACTGATACTGGTGTTCGGATGACCTTACTAGACGGTAAATTACAGCATCATCTGCGAACAACCCACGAGAACTTCTCAGGTTGTCACCCAGGTCATTTATACAGACAATAATGGACTGGCCTGCTCAATATCCTGACCTGAAGCCTATAGAAAACCTTAGGGATGTTTTGGTGCGCCGACTTCGTGCCAGGCCTCACTAACTGACATCGATACCTCTCCTCAGTGCAGCACTCCCTGGAGAACGGGCTGTCATTCCCCAAGAAACCTTCCAGCACCTGGTTAAACGTATGCCAGGGTAAGGGTGGGCCGACCCCGTATTAAACTCCAGTATTACCGGTTGAGGGGCCACAAACTTGCAAGTTATTTTCAACCAGGTGTATAGATACTTTTGGTCACATAGTGCAAGGCGTACCAAGGAGCAGATATTGACTCAGATTATGTAGTAGTAATGAAGAGTAGACTGAAGTTTAACAGAATCAATCGGAACAGTTAATTTGTAAAGAAGTGGAGTACTAAAATAGTGAGGAATGATGAGGCGCGTTTGAATTTCTGTAAGGATGCGGGTACTGTGATAGGGCATATCGTAGTAGTCAGTTCAGTTGAAGAGGAGTTGACATTTATAAAAATGGCTAACCCAGAGGTTGGACATACAAACATTTGGACTAAGAAGATGACTGCAAAAAAATCTTGGCAAACAGAAGAAATATTCCAAATTGATCGACTACATGAGGAAGTACAAAAATGTTCAGTGAAAGAGCGGAATATAGAAATATAAATCACATAAGAATGCAAGAAATAGGAAATGCCAGGAAGCGAAAGCTAAATGGCTGGGGGAAATAGGGGAATAAATACAAAAAGAAATGATTGTTAGAAGCGCTGACGCAGCTTGTAGAAAAGTCAAAACTACGTTCGGCGAAATTAAAAGAATGGTGGTACGATTAAGAGTGCAAACTGGAACTTCGCTGTTAAACGCAGAGGAGAGAGTGGATAGGTGGAAGAAGTGCGCTGAATGTGGGAGAGGACTCGTTGGATTCGTGTAAGGATATAAGAGGAGAAGGAACTGGGGTCGCTGTGCAACACACAGGGAGCCATTATTAGAGTCTGAGTTTAAAACATAATTCCTTCAGAATCCCTAAAATCATTGAAAGGAGTGACAACTACCCGCATGTTGGCGTTCGTGTGTAGAATATACGAGACTGTCGACGTACCATGACACTTCTGGCTAAGTAACATACATACAACTGCCAATATAGCAAGAGCCGCTAATTGTAAGACGTACCACACCACAAGCTTAACATCTTACGCAGCGAAGCTGCTGAGTGGACGAACGGTTCTAGGCGCTTCACTCCGCAACTACGCGACCGCCACGGTCGCAGTTTCGAATCCTGCATCGGGCATGGATGTGTGTGCTGTACTTGGGTTAGTTAGGTTTAAGTAGTTCTAAGTTCAAGGGGACTCATGACCTCAGATGTTAAGTCCCATAGTGCTCAGAGCCAATTGAAGCCACTGAAAAGAATGAAATACAGGAGAACGAAAAGTAAAACTCAGGCTCTGCTAGATGACCATTAGTTTGGGTTTATGTAATGTAAACATATCAGAGAGGCGGTACTCATGTTACTTTTCATGGTCGAAGCAAGACTGAAGGAAAATGGAGACATATGATATGTAGAACTCTGAAAAGCGTTTGACAGTGTTAAATGCAGCAAAATGTTCAAAGTTCTGAGGAAAATAGGAGAAAGTTACAGAAAAGGGGGGTAATATACAGCATGTGCAAGAAAGAAGAGGCAACAAAAAGATTGGATAACCAGGAAGGATGTGTTCGGATTGCTTAATGTAGGGATGTAATCCTTCTCCCCTACTGTTCTATCTATATATAAAAGAAGCAATGAAGGAAATAAAGAAAATGTGTAATGGTAGGGTTAATATTGAAGGTGAGAGGATATCAATCATCAAATTCACTGATGACATTGGCATCTTCTATGAAAGTGAAGAAAAATTGCAGGAGCTGTTGCATGGAATGTACAGTCTAATTAGTATATGGATTGGGAGTAGAAAATAAAGAGATCAAAGCTAGGAAAAGCAGCAGAAATGAGATCAGTGAGAAACTTAACATCAAGACTGATGACGACGAAGTAGACGCAGTTATCTTGGAAGCAAAATATCCCTCGACGGACTACGCAAGAAAGACATAAACAGTATATTAGAATGGACAAAGAGGGTATTTCTTGCCAAAAGATGGCCACTAGTACCAAACAAACGCTTTCATTTGAGGAAGAAATTTTACGATTTGAGCACAGCATTGTGTGGGACTGAAACATGGGCATAGGGAAAGCCGCAACAGAAGAGAATCGAAGCATTTCAGTTGCTATGCTACAAGACTGTGTTGAAAATTTAAGAATCAGTGAAGAAAGTAACATTTGGAAAACACTGGCGAGAAGGAGTGACAGGATGACAGGAAATGTGTTAATAACCTTCATGGTACTAGAAGGAGCTATAAAGGGTGAAAACTGTGTTGGATGATAGAAATTGGAATAGAGCCAACAAATAATTAAGGACGTAGGGTGCAAATGACCCTGTCTGCGAGCCATAGTTTCCATGCAGTTGAATGCACGGAGAGAAATTCGCAAAGACTTAATGGCCTGGTATCGACATGTCACCTGTTTACAATCCTTACTAGCCGTGCGGTAATATTTGAATTTAGCGTCAAACGTTCATCTACCGGCCGCCAAAGTTTACAGCGCCTAGAACCGCCAGCCCGGCCGGCTAAAAATGTATGGATTTTGTGCGTTAACCTGTTTGAGCCCATTCTTTCTAAGTGTCCCATGAATTGTATTCATCTCATGCGCATTGTGTCTGTCATTTTGGAGATATTTTTATATATTTCTGCATTGGGTTTGGGATAATGGACACCATCTTTAGTGCTTGGTCCTAGGATTTTTTTCATTATTTTACGTTCTTTCACTTCTAATTCCTCTTTTAATGTTCTGTGTTAAAGGTTTAGTGTCTCAGATGCGTAGAGAGCTTCGGGTTTAATTACTGTTGTGTAGTGTCGTATTTTGCAGTTCCACAACAGTCTCTTTGTGTTGTAAATGTTTTTTGTTAACTGAAACGCCGTCTCCATTTTCTGGATTCTTGATCTGACAGATTTCTTTTCATTGCAATTTTCTGCAATCCATTCACCTAAATATTTAAATTCTTTGACTCGAGAGATGTAGTTATTATCAATTTTGAGATGAAAAGGTGCATCTTTGATGTCAGTCATAAATTTTGCTTTTTCAAATGAAATTTGTAATCCTATTTTTGCTGCCTGGTCTTGTAATAATTCTTCGCATCACACAAGTAGTCAGTCTTACGAAATGTGCTGTACCATCGTGGACTGTTCAATATGTCGGAGGCATGCCTTCTTATTTCTTGCAAAACCTTCACTGAACTTTCATAAATGATTCATATTTAGCAAATTCAGGGATAAAGTCGCACGCATCGTTCCACTAGACGCCACGTTCTTTCACGACAGTCTCTAGCTCTACGGCAACGGGTGCGTAGCACAAATCGAAATTTGGAGAGATACTCCAAACACTATAAGCGTCTCGAGAATGAGATTTTCACTCTGTAGTGGAGTGTGCGCTGATATGAAACTTTCTTGCGTATTAAAAATGTGTGCCGGACCGAGACTCGAACTCGGTCCGACACACAGGTTTAATCTGCCAGGAAGCTTCCCTATAAGCGTGATTTTTCTGTGTGTCTTGTACTTTTTTCACAGTCGTCTTCGGAAATGCAGAGGATGTAATGGATAACCGTGTGTGCTCCTACGCCTGAAATGTTGTCTCCTTTCGATTTCACCTCTCTAACTCCTGTATCTAGACTGAGGTTTCACGTTTTTCTTTTAAGATTTTATAGCATCCCTGCTACATTCAAACTTCCGATATTAACTTCCGACTTGTCGCCTGTTACCGTTTCATTAGTTTCTCAATGATTTCCTCATGTTCACCTCAGTGATGGACAACCCCTTTCCAGAGATCCGAATGGAGGACTGATCCGGAATATGTTGCTAACATAGAGATCATCATGACACTTTTTTTCAATTGAAGGTTACTTTTTCTGTGGATGCAAATTATTAGTTTGTAACCAAGCTTTCACTTGTCTTCTGATTTCTGATTTCATCGATTATTACTGATTATTCCTCCCTGAAAATCACTTTTTCTCACCAAGGGCAGAATTGTGCCGTGAACCTCTGCTCTTTTTTTACTTTTTTAAAAGGTGTTTGGTAAACTGAAGGTGACTTTTTGCGTCAAAATTTTCACTGTCATCGCTCGTTGTTTTGTATTGAGTATCTGAGCTGTGGCTGATACTGCACCCTTTAGCAGGACCTGTTTATTAGTAGTGGAAAAATAAATATAGTAAAATCATAGTGTACAAAAAGTGTTCGGAGATAAGATGTGCCCCCATTTGTAAGATGAACTGCTCTGCATGTGCCAAAAGGAGCGATAACTGAGACTTTTCGTCAGCTGGAGACGAACTTCTAGAAAGAATGGATGTGTATCGCAACGAGTTGTGGAGCTTACACACAGGAAAAGATGGGAGGAAGGCGTGTAGCTAAACAAGACGTCTAGTCCACAGAGTTCGAGAAGATTTGTGTATATTATAATGGGAATAATATCTGCCTCGGGCATCGATGTGTGTGATGTCCTTAGGTTAGTTAAGTTTAAGTAGTTCTAAGTCTAGGGGACTGATGACTTCAGGTGTTAACTCCCATAGTGCTTAGAGATATTTGAAACAATTATTCGATGTTTTTTTTCTGTCAGCTCGTTGCTCATATGGGTATTGCAGTATGAATAGTCTGTAGAGTCCATACTTTCCCAGTGGTTGGTGAAGCGATATTCGGAAATTTTAGTTACAAAATTCTGGGAATTGTAAAGCGGAGTGAGTACAAAATATTTTTAATAGGAATCTGCGTCTGGAAAAGTACTGGTTCCGTTTTACAACGGTTTCACTTCCCATGGTTAACTCATCCACTTCTTGTTAAGGAACTGAACTGAGCGTGACGCACGTTAATTTATTAGGTAACTATTCCAAAGGAAACATAACGAAACAACGTTGATGGTCGCCACATCGAGTCGTTGTTGTAATGCACCAATACTGTACTGTACGAACAGTATGCTGGTTCTATTTTGTTCTGGAATAATGTAAACATGTAATGTTTTGTGTTATCACAAACAAATATGCTTAGGTGATAATGGGTGTTTTTTATGGTTACTTCCGAATTGTTACCTAATAACTGTACTGCGTCACGCGTGATAGAATTTCTCAACCAGAAGTGAATGAGTTAAACATCTGAACTGAAACCGTCCGGACATGGGTTCCTATTCAAGAAATTATGTATTCACTCATCTTTACAAGTCCTAGAAGTCCAACGGGAGTTTTCGAACACCGTGTTCGTCACACGTTAGTAAAAATGTTTTCTTATTATTGAACAACTACGCTGGGTTTGATCTATGTTTATACTGTGATCAATATACTAGTGCATGGTTTCTTAAAGTTTCCAGAAACTGGAACCCCTTGTAATATTCACTTTTATCTGAAACCCCTGTAAATGGATTATTTGAATCAAAACCGACAATTATTACAAATATCATTTATTTGTTTCGAAAGTTGTTTCAAAATTAAGGTAAGACTTCTTAATGAAATTTATGTTTAAAATAATACAATGAAACATTACTTCCAAATTTAAATATTAATGAGATGAATCGAAGTTTTCTTATTCTCGCCGATGTACTTGATATTAAGGGTTATGAAACAAAGCTGGGTTGACCTGATAGGTTTGGCATCAAGTCTGTTGCAGTCTTTATTTTTTGTGTACATGTACTGAGAACCCTAATTCTTGCAAATTTATAGTTGTAAATGTACCAACGGGTACCAATGTGACCTCTACCGCTCAGGCGATAAAGACAAGCTTATTCGATGTCGGTGACACTTAGTTATTGACTGTTCAGACAAACGTGTGCAAATGGTGGTTGGTCATTATTCTGTTCTTTTTCTAAATTTTATTGTGGCGTAATTTTTTAAGTTACATTCTTTAATACTAAGAAGAAAGCCACACGTTTGACGAGACCCAATGGTTTCGTGGGAATTAGTTTTAAAAAAGCAGGTCTAGTGGAATCAAGGTCACAGTTAGTTTGGAACATTCTACTAGTACTTAATTGTCCAGTAATTGGTTCCCCACGGTGCCTGATGATACGTAGGCGGTCAAGTCGTACTTCTAGTGATCTATGATTGTCGGTGACCCGTTAGCTTTTTCTTATAATTTAAATGAATATACAGACAGGTTTTCACTGTTATGCCTGCTGCTCTTACGGACAGGAACACACGTCGCAACTATATTTGTGACAGTCTGAAAATATAAATATATGTGGCGACGATATATTCCTAGCTGAAGTTGTGTCATGATGACTTTCTTACATCTGGATACATTCATAGATCATTCAAGAGACACTTTATTATTGGTGCGCTATGGTAATAAGCTGCCTTCTGTATGTTCGTTTTTCTATGGCTTGAGAAAATTTTTTCACCATTCTGAAAACATTTGTAGAACAGAAAATTTATATCACCTTCTGCAGAGCACTACTGACTGGAAATAATTCAAAGGGTCAGCTGATTTCTTCACTTTTTCTGCCCAATCATAAATATTTAATTTTAATTCTGGATGATAACTTAAAAATGGCTTTCACTTTTTCAGAATCTGACATCACTTTTAATATCCCTTATCTATTCTGCATAGTGTTTCTGCAAATTTTTCTGTTTTGTTCTTTGACTGTGTGGTCGGTTTAGTAGAAGAAGAAGAATATTTTATGGTAATTTCTTTCAGCAACTTTTTATTGGTACATAGGAGACTGAAGGAAAAATTTAAAAAGAGACTCATGTTTTAGATTATTACTGGTGTATTGAGCAAATAATCATTGTTTTATATACAACGCTTTCCTCAATTTATTTCACTGAACATTTAGGTGACATTCTTGCAGAAAACATAACTAGTAATGTTGTTAAGTGATTTTCTTTGTTATAAAGTCAGTGTTAAAATTAATGTACATTTACATATATTTTCCTTTACATATCTGTCTTACATGTAAACACTGCATTTGAACACTGCATTGACTCATTACATCCACAAAGATATAGATTTATGTCACAGAAGAAAGTTTCTTTCATTCATTGCAGAAACTGCAAAAATGTTTGTAGCCTTTTGACAAAAAAGACAGTAAGAAAATAGTTATAGATCTGTTTACAACTCTAGTTTAAAAATTTTATTTAGGTATTTTATTACTTTCTCAGTCTTAACATACTTCATATGCAATGTTCCAAACAAGTAAACTTTTCATTTATGAGTTTTAATTAATTAATTTCAGACATTTTTCTTACTTTAGAGCGCTATTTTATTTTACTGAGTTACGATAGAATCCGAAATTTAGACAACACATTTTAGGCCTTCTGTTAGTTTTAATGCAGTGTTAGTGATCACTGAAGCAGGTATCCATGCAGAAAGCGTAAGTGACTGCGCCTTAGATAAATAAAGTTACTGAAATTGTCTTTTAAAGAAGCCAGCGACAAGCACACCGCCTGCTAAAAATATCGTCAGAATATGTATGGTGTAACAGGTATGAATACCAAGGACATAGAATGTAAAACCTTGGGAATAAATGAAATTGAAACTGAGTACCATCTTCCATACAGACTCCTGTCCACATTTAGTTTACAAACAAAACATTTAGATATTCGCAGGGGCCAAACAAAATGAAATGAAATTTGACACATGAAATAATTTTATAATAAAGTTTAAGATACACATTCATTTGACATATAAAATACGATCTCAGACATAAATTCCACACAAAGAACAATAAAGAACATCGAGACACGTAAGGTATATATGAATATCAAATTCAGAGTGCACATTTACATGGGTCTCATGCGAGAACGAAAATTTTTTTCACATCACATCTATAACTTTTCACATCTATCTATATATTGATATACAAACACAGCAATTAATGATGATGACAAATGACATCATCTATCGTGGAACGAAGGAGTCTGTCTAAAGAACAGATGCCTTGCAGAGCTCGTACTACACAGGTTACATAATAGCTGTTACATAATAACTGTCCCAGGAATTATATTTACCCTGAAAATCAGAAGTGCAGGGGAAAGGAAACATTTTTCTTTACGTTTCATTTGCCCTGCACCAAGAGAATACATTATACAAAAGAAAACGTTTCTTTCTCTTTTTTTTTTTAATTGCTAAAATTTCTGTTAGGCCTCTGACTTCAGGATCTGTTAACTAACATTACTTTTCGCTCACACTGATTACGTTTATGCTCCATAGATAGAAATATTATTTGCTGTTACTGTCATTAAGCATATAGCATTCTCAAAATAAATACTTTTAATCACGGTCTAAATGTACGGAATGTTGAGGCCTTTCTTTATCAAACACCTCGCAGCATTACTGACGATAATAAATAGCTATCATCGTTATTGGTGATCGGCCCACAGTACGATTTTACGAGATCATCTACAAAGCTTATCCTATTTTATACATACAAAACACTAATACATACAAAACACACAAAAGTGTAGTAACACATTGATCCCAGATAGTTTGTTGCAGTCGTCATCAATTAAAGCCCTGGGTTACTTGCTATATCTGTGTCCCGATTAGTGATTCTCCTACGTAGAGAGAGATTCTCGTGGCGAATTGTTTCGTGTACGTACCTTTGAGAGGCTCGTTGCCATTAATGAATATTGGGTGCAAGGGAAGTGTTGACCCGAACAGAACACTCTTCATTCGGACTAACATCTCCACCTCTAACGTGTTGGGCAATTTCGATTGCATTTCAAGCAATCAATCCTTCGTATTTAAAAACAGAAAATAAATTGATGCTTTTCTGACAATGTGAAACGTACTCGAATACAATTAGCTATTCCAGCGAACAATATGTATTCAAACGATATCTTTAACTGCAATGCTTTCAATTATCATCATATTTTTTCAGTCAGCAAACACTATAAAAAATATGTTGGACAGATCTTCTGGAATTACTGGTGTGATGATATAAAACTGATTGAAAAGTAAAATTCAGTGATGGGAGATCGTTTGTGAATCAGAGCGGAAATAGAACGCTGAGCGTAATTACGTTTACCTTGTGATGCATGGGTCTCAGAACGCACTTCCTTTAGCTTTTATGTGACGCGTTTTAATCAGTATTCACAAAGTGAGTAGCTTGCATAACAGGCCACAGCAATCAGTTTTTAGCAGTGAACGGTCTACTTTGTAAGAAGATTGTTAAGTATTTTAGTGCTAAATATTTAATGTGAAATGTGGTGTCACAGTAGCCTCAAACTAACTGAATTTCGGTACTTTAATCCCCAAGCATCTCTATAACAAAGAAATCAGCTTCATTGTAACAATGCTGTGCAAATATTGATCATTAATTTCATTCGAAACTGTTCGACACTATTGCTATAGCCGAACAATAAACAAATAAGCGCTGTTCTTACATTTTACGATTTATACAACGTGATTCTGATTCTACTGTCGTCCCCATCTTTGGCGTCTAATACACTTCCGTAATACCTCATACTTCTTTCTCAAGAGTTGGATGCATTTTTATTTCGAGCTTCCTCCGTGTGTATCGTGTAAGCTTTGTTTGGATGCTACTACTCGTACCTCAAGGCGATACGCCACATTTTGTCAGATGACATTCCTCCCGTATGATGAAAGATATGTCCAAAGGTACTTCCAGTGTTCACTCTACGAACATACAGTGGTCTTCTCCTTAACATGATAAATGCATTACTGCGTTTAACAAATGGGTAATCTTATTCTCGTGTTCAAAATTTTTTTTTTTTACTGCGTTGATTAGCATCAGTTCCCCGTATATCCTGCAATAGTGGTCTACACTTCTCTCAGCTATTGCAACAGCACATTCTGTAACTTCAAGCAGTTTCACGTATTTACATTAACTGCCTGTCTGATAGGTGTTACTCATCTCTCCAGTTTGTTGACTGTGCTCATCAGAGCATCGACATTTCATACACAATGTAAAAACGTTAGTGACGTTTCCTATAGCTTCACTTCGGCTCTCATTCATTGAACATTCTCGTATTTGCTGGTGGTCGGCTTTAGTGTCCCGCTGAAACTCTGAGAAAGCTAAATATTTCCTCCAACCAGCGTTTTACTTCAAAGCGCTCCTCATAGCACTTGCTTTGACATATCGGGGAAGCTTACGTCAGTCTGACAACTAAGGAAACGAGCTTTGGTGGCGGACTGTCGAGGTTCACGGTTTGTGACACAGCGTGGCCCAGGCGCGGCACTACATTCTACAAGAAATACACTTGTCTCCGGCGCTTCGTGTGCCGGGAGTTAGGCTCTAAGAGGCTGCAGTCGCGCCGCCCTAGACGGGGTTGGTGCAGGCGCAGGGCGCGCTGCAGCAGAGCACCGGCACGGGCACGGCCCCCGTCGGCGGCGCCGTCGACGTGAGCACGATGAGCGCCAGGGGCCGCGGCGGGCAGCAGGGCAGGCGCAGCAGCTGCGGCGGCGCCTTGTGCGGCTGCTTCTGCTGCTATGCCAGCGTCACCAGCTGCTCCGGCTCCGGCGACCAGCAGTTGTCCGACAGCCAGCAGCCGATCACCACCGTCACGAAGCCGATCAGCAGCGCCAGCACGATGTACGGCTCAGCGTTGCCTGCAACCCGCAGCACACGCTCACGCCTATGTCAGCCCGTACTCACCACGGCATGCACATTGAGTCACTAACTGTTGCCACCTAGAATAACTCAGAACGTGTGATAGTAGCTTAAAAGGTTGTGGGACAAACGTTGCATGGGACAACTGGGGCCATATTATGACGTTGGTTCTTTGTTGCTAGGTGGGGTCGCATCAGAGATATGAAGGTCATGTATACAACCTTCCTTTATGGTTCTTGAACCAAGTGTTAGCTATGATTAAGTTGTGCTCTGTGCAAAATTCTACCAGACGGCTTCCTCTGTCATTTCTTCCCCCGCCCCCCCCCCCCCCCAAAAAAAAAATCCATATTCCTTCTCTCCCTTTTCCTGCTGCCGAATTCCAGTCACCCATGACTATTAAATTTTCGCCTCGCTTCACTATCTGAATAATTTCTTTTATTTCTTCAATTTCTTCGTCATCTGCAGAGCTAGTTGGCATATAAACTTGTACTACTGTAGTAGGCGTGGGCTTCGTGTCTACCTTGCGTTCACTGTGCTGTTTGTAGTAGCTTACCCGCACTCCTATTTTTTTATTCATTATTAAACCTACTCTTCCATTACCCCTATTTGATTTTGTATTTATAACCATTAATTCTCCTGACCAAAAGTCTTGTTCCTCCTGCCACCGAACTTCACTATTTCCCACTATATCTAACTTTAACCTATCCATTTCCCTTTTTAAATTTTCTAACCTACCTGCCCAATTAAAGGATCTGACATTCCACGCTCTGATCCGTAGAACGCCAGTTCTCTTTCTCATGAAAACGACATCCTCTTGAGTAGTCCTCTCCCGGAGATCCGAATGGGGGACTATTTTACCTCCGGATAATTTTACCCAAGAGGATGCCATCATCATTTAATCATACAGTAAAGCTGCATGCCCTCGGGATAATTACGGCTGTAGTTTCCCCTTGCTTTCAGCCGTTCGCAGTACCAGGACAGCAAGGCCGTTTTGGTTATTGTTACAAGGCCAGATCAGCCAGTCATCCAGATTGTTGCCGCTGCAACTACTGAAAAGGCTGCTGCCCCTCTTCAGGAACCACACGTTTGTCTGGCCTCTCAACAGATACCCATCCGTTGTGGTTGCACCTAAGGTACGGCTATCTGTATAGCTCAGGGACGCAAGCCTCCCCACCAACGGCAACGTCCATGGTTCATGGAGTCAGGTGGTAGGGGGGGGGGGGGGGCACGAATCCAGTGGTGTGAAACAGTAAGGTCTTTCAAGGTCAACGAAGGTCAAAAGGGGGGGGGGCACGAATCCAGTGGTGCGAAACAGTAAGGTCTTTCAAGGTCAACGAAGGTCAAAAAAGGGGGGGGGGCACGAATCCAGTGGTGTGAAACAGTAAGGTCTTTCAAGGTCAACGATGGTCAAAAAAATGGTTCAAATGGCTATGAGCACTATGGGACTTAACATCTGTGGTCATCTGTCTCATAGAACTTAGAACTACTTAAACCTAACTAACCTAAGGACATCTCACACATCCATGACCGAGGCATGATTCGAACCTGTGACCGTAGCTGTCACTCGGTTCCAGACTGAAGCAACTAGAACCGCACGGCCACACCAGCTGGCTCAATGAAGGTCACAAAAGCGGCGTGAAGTTCCATTTACAGAAGATGTACGAACTGATGACCATTGCTATCAACGTAGTGCTGCAATCTTCATATCATGGATTGAGTAAGTATTCCTTATCACATTAGCACGTATCGAAGCTCATGCTCTGCCAGTTATCTTTCACATATCTTCAGGTGTAGAATGTCTTTTACGAATCCCCACAAGAAAAAAAAAATCCAGAGGCCTCAATTCTGGCGAACCAGCCGATCACGACAATCTCCTCGGCGTCAATCCAACGATTTGGAAAATGTCTCTGCACCTCATTTCTAGCCATCAGCGAAAAATTTGCCGGACACCCATCGTGTTGATACCACATTCTGTTCCTTGTTCCGAAAGGTATTTCTTCCAATAACAGACCTAATTTTTCTTGAAGGAATATGGTGTACTTGCTACCATTAAGATTCCCTTCGATGAAATAGGTGCCTATATTTCCGTCCTCCAGAATCGCATATCACACATTCACCGACCACCATTTTTTGGTCTGCAACTTGCCGCAGCCAACATGGATTTTCAGTTTCCCAACGAGGCATGTTATACAAATTAACATTTCCACGGTTTGTGAATGTATCCTTGTATCTAAATAGAATCAAATTAATAAATGTTTCATCCTTCTGAATCTGAAAGTGAGCCCATTGGCAGAATTCATTGCGACTCATACAATCCGTAGCAGTTTATTTTTGGTGGAGACTATGGTAAGGATGATATTTACGGAATGCAGAACACGAACCGCACTTCTATGGGTCATGCCAGATTCCCCTGCAATTTGACGCGAACTAGCACAAGGATCACGAACCACAGTGGCAAGAGTACCAGTTTCCATTTCCTCGTTAGTAACTTTCCTTTGCCGGATATGTTTCCGATGCGTTAAAAAAATGGTTCAAATGGCTCGGAGCACTATATGACCTAACATCTGAGGTCATCAGTACCCTAGAACATAGAACTACTTAAACCTAACTAACCTAAGGACATCACAAGCATCCATGCCCGAGGCAGGATTCGAACCTGCGACCGTAGCAGTCACTCGGTTCCGGACTGAAGTGCCTAGAACCGCACGGCCACCGCGGCCGGCGATGCGTCAAAGGTCAAGTTGTTCTCAATTTATCATACACATATTTAAATGTAGGGTGAGTACGTTGAGGATATGTTTCAGCTGTAACTTTCTAGCTCTCACTGAATTTCGTTGACGTTCTCCGTAAATGATAAGCCTATCGATTTGTTATTCGGAGGAATACATCACACACATTCGCTTGATTCGACGATACTATCTTACTGTTTCTATTAGTGTTGTACTGCGAAATCGTCGAGTGGTTTTTACATGTCAATGGCAAGTGTTCGGCGAATATTTACTATTTGCGTGATATACTAGAGAGAACTGTCAGAGCATGTGCTTCCATAAGTGCCGAAGTGGTATGGAATACCACTCAATCCATGATAAGAAAACTGCAGCGCTGCATTGATACCAATGGCTATCACTTCGAACCCCTTCCGTAAATGGACGTTCATGCCACGTTTGTGACCTTAGTTGACCTTGAAAGACCATACTGTTCCACATCATTGGATACGTTTCAATAGCCGCTATCAGAAAATAAGTACCCAACTGTAGCATCTCACTTAAAGAAACAAAGTTACCCTTCATATCTCTTACACGACCCGCCGCGCAGTGTAGGCACACGGACACGGTCTGAGGCGTCTTGTCATCGCCCGCACTTCTCCGCCCCCCCCCCCCCCCCCCCACCTGTCGGAGGTTCGGATCCTCTTACGGGCATGGGTGTGTGTCGTCCTTAGCGTAAGTTAGTTTAAGTTAGATTAAGTAGTGCGTAAACTTAGGGACCGATGACCTCAGCACTTTGGTCCCATAATACCTTACCACAAATTTCCAATTCTTTTTTTCTTACGCAACCCCACCAGCAACAAAAAACCAATGTCATATTATGTCCCCCGTTGTTCCATGCAACTTATGTCCCACAAACGTTTCAACTCCTACTTTCGGAGTTATTCTAGGTGGCAATAGTTAGTGACTGACTCTGTATATCTAGTATCTCCCCACAGTCCCACATTTACATTGGACAACACTTCTCGAAACCCGGTAATTATGTCCCATTGCCTCGTAGGAATTTGCAATCTGCCTCATAGGTACCCACAACTTCTTTTAGAGCACCCTCGGCAACACTTCAAACAACAAGGTGTCCACACATGCGAAGACCAGAGCTCAGAAGTTCACGTGAGGGGTAGGGTGGGTAAATGTTGACACTCTGACACCAAAATGCACCACATTTCTGCGCATCGTCCACTCCCCCTCTTACACACATTTCACCCCTTCTATCGACGCCTCTGCAATGGACCTCAGAACTGCGACGCCCAGCGTTGAAAACCAAGCACTTGTCTTATGGGTGACCGAAGGAAACAATTCAAACACTCCGTCGGTCAGAATTGACAAGAACAGGCTTCAGGGAGTGTCATAAACGACGTCAGTGAAACAATCCCTTCCCCTTGGGCGTTGATTATCCACCCGCTTCGCGGTGGAAAACGACAAATTGCAGTCCAATGAACAACAGGACGACGATCCAGACAACATTAGACATTGCTGACACCTCCGGACGTTTCAGCCCACCTCTAGGGTGGCATCCCCATTAAACGTTATCCCACATATTTGGAGTGCAGCGTGATCATAATGTTGTTCTTGTGTATAAGTTGGAGCCACTAAGGACACCTGTAAACACTTCTACAATATTTTAACGTGTTCTGTAGCAGCACAGGGTGGTGTTTCACGCCCTCCTGCTCCGTGATCACGAGAACCGTGGTGGGGAGAGAGGGAATGGGAAGTGTGTGACGTTGATATTGCGTGAATAAAAGGGCAAAAGGTCCCTGTAAGAACCCCACCGCTCAGGAGCACCGTCTGTGGTACCTGCCCACCTACATTGTGAGTTTTAAAAGTTTGCCTTTACAAAGACAATCTGTGAAGCAGTCGAAGGCATCTGCATGCACACACGTTGAATCATATTGGTGTGAAAGAGTGGCCTGTAGGCGCCTAGCACTACTCCACAGGTAAATTTTTATAACTGTCAAGATACGTGGGTGAGTGCCACAAGGTTGTTGCAGAACTGTGTGCTTCTTAGAGAGACCATCTCCCGTTTGATTCATGCAAGTGTCATTGTCACACGCTACCGCTATCAAGCAGCAGGAGCACTTGAAACGGAGGGCTGAAAATGCGTAAGTACTCTTTACTACTTAGGATCTAATTCAAATATCGTCGAGTGGTTTTCAACGGTCACTGGTGATTGCAATCTGTACACCAGACCAAAAATTGCTGTCACGCTTTACTTCAAACGGCTATGATCCAGTCCAAACGGGATGCAGTCCCAGAATATTCTTAGAGAAGCGTTGACACGTCCGGGGATATTAGTAGTGTGAAAGGTTGTGGAGAACTTCCTTCCGTTGCTCATAGTTTTTTTTTGTTTGTTTTGATCGCGAAATGTGTGGGAATCAACATCCCAAAGAAAGGCGTGGTTTCATTGACACCATTTATAAGCGTTGAGGAGTAATCGTATCAATCTGATACACTTCCTTGTGTGTCCATAATGTTTTCCTCAGCCATTAATAAGAAAACATGGTGATTTCAACGCCGCACGCCGTAGCTCTGGCCCCCATCGCATAGGCGTCAAAAGAAGGAGTTAGAGGGGGTATCGAGACCATCCCATAGTGCAATAAGTCCGCGCTGGTGCTGGGCAGAGTTTTGGTGAAATCTGATGCCAATGTGATATCACTAATTCAACATACACGTCACATGAGCTTCAGGGTAGTGATCTTTTCTCATGTGTCGATACCTTGCTGTCTGAAGCAACGTCGGGCTCGAAGTGACGTCTCAGGGCGCCACACTTTTGCGCTCTTAGAGAGGAAGAGGAAGGTTGTACGCCCATTTGAACCAAATTTCAAAATTATGCATCGCAGTGGGAGGCAGTGGGTTTTGAAGTAGTGATCTTTTAACGTGCTGCACAGTTATTTCTTTATTTATTACTATCTGAGATACGTGGTGATGCCTGGCTATTTATTTATTTCATTCTTCTATTAATCCGTTCTTTTCCTCGCTCTTCTCTTTGTCCATTTACTTCTTCTTCCTCTGTTTGTCCATCTCCTCTTGCTCCCTATCACCGTCCATCTCCTCTTACCTCTCCTTTGTATCGCCCTCCCACTCCTCCTATTTTTACCTGTCCTCTCTCACTTCATCCACCTCTCTTCCCTCCTCTTTCTATCCGTCTTTCCTTTTCCCTGTCAATCTTCTCCACCCTTCCCTCTGTCAATCTCCACCACCCCCATGCTCTGTTAGTCTCCTCCTGCACCTCTCTATCCATTTCCTCCTCCCACCTTCTCTCAGTCAATCTACTCCTCACCCCGCTATTCATCTACTGCTTCCTCTGTCCATCAAGTCCTGCCCCTCTAATTCCATTTTCTGCTGCCCCTTTCTTTGTCAGCCTCTTCCTTTCTCTCCATCGTCCTCTCCCTCTCTCTGTCCATCTTGACCTCCCACTCTCCTTTCTGTGCCCATCTCCTCCGTTCCCCTTTCTCCCTCTTCCCCAATTCACATGGTCATTTTCCTCCTCCCCCAACTCTCTGCCTGTCTCTTCCTTCCCCTATCTATGTATATCTAATCCTCTTTTTATGTCCATCTCCTCGTCCTTCCTTCTGTCTCTATGTTATAACACTAGCCCCAATAGGACGCTAGTTGCTCTTACATCTACATTACTTCTTTCTAGATTGTAAATAATAAGTGTGCCAAATTTGACTGAAAATGTTCCATGGGCTTAGAATGAGCTTTCTACCCGTGGATTTGTTCCCTTAGCAAATGTCAAATATATTTCATACGTATTTAACTAATTTCACGAATTTTTGTAAACACATTTCAGCTCTATGTTTAGCAAATGGCGTCCTGCAGTTTCACTTTCAAGCAGCTTAATATTCAAGAGATCGTATCTCCTTAAACTATATGTTGTACAACTATATAATTTTGCAGATATGTTGAGTGGTGCATGTGCCTACTACCTGCGAAATGTATTGTGAATAAAGTCAGTAGTCAAGAAGTAATAAATTGAAAGGTTATGCATGATGCGGCAGTTTCTGAAGCATCTCAGTGTCGCTGACGTCGTATCTCCTGAACTGTGTGTAGCAAAGTGATATAATTTTGCAGTACATTCAGCGGCAAATGGGGATACTGTTTGCGTACAGTGTTCGAATAGCTTTAGTAGTAACGAAGTCAGAAATTTAGATGTCAGTAATGACGTGGTAATTTTTTAGGCATTCTGCGTTTATGGCGTCATATCTCCGGAACATTGAGTTATAGGTATGTAATTTTTCTGATACATTCACTGGCATATGTGAATATTGTACGGAAAAGTGTGACAAGTATAATATTTGTAAAGAAGTAACAAACAGAAACATTCGTGTGGATGTTTTACTGCATTAACAGCGAAAAAGTAGAAAGAGATAAAATTCCCTCCTTTCGTCATTTTGTCAGCGAAAAAATATTTAACAAAGATTTCAAATTATGACTAAAGTTTGTTGCAAGTCCCTAAGTGGCCTTATTTTTTAATACTGGATGACTAAGTTGTGGATATTCTCACTATGTGGGCTACACTGATGTTTCACCTCCAAGCCAATGATAGATGGGTGGTTCTGAATACCACAGTGATTCTTTCCAGTGGATGGAATCGGTCCATTGGTTTAGGAGATGTGGGATATATACACGGTGATCCATTGATAGTGACCGGGCCAAATATCTCATGAAATAAGAATGAAACGAAAAAACTACAAGGAACTAAACTCGTAAGGCTAGAAGGGGGAAACCAGATGCAGCTATGGTTGGCTAGCTAGATGGCGCTGCCATAGGTCAAACGGATATCGACTGCGTTTTTTTAAAATAGGTACCCCCATTTTTATTACATATTCGTGTAGTACGTAAAGGAATATGAATGTTTTAGTTGGACCACTTTCTTCGCTTTGTGATAGATAGCGCTGTAATAGACACAAACGTATAAGTACGTGGTATCACGTAACATTCCGCCAGTGCAGACGGTATTTGCTTCGTGATACATCACCCGTCTTATAATGGACCGTTTACCAATTGCGGAAAAATGTCGATATCGTGTTGCGGTATGGCTGTTGTGATAAAAATGCCCAACGGACGTGTGCTATATATGCTGCTCGGTACCCTGGACGACATCATCGAGGTGTCCGGACCATTCGCCGGATAGTTACGTTATTTAAGGAAACAGGAAGTGTTCAGCTACATGTGAAACGTCAGCCACGAACTACAATAAATGATGATGCCCCAGTAAATGTTTTAGCTGTTGTCGCGGCTAATCCGCGCGTCAGTAGCAGACAAATTACGCGAGAATCGGGAATCTAAAATACGTCGGTGTTGAGAGTGCTACATCAACATCGATTGGACCCGTACCATATTTCTATGCACCAGGAATTGGATGGCGACGACTCTGAACGTCGTGTACAGTTCTGGCACTGGCCACAAAAGAAATTACGGGACGATGACAGATTTTTTGCAAGCGTTCTATTTAGCGACGAAGCGCCATTCACCAACAGCGGTAGTGTAGACCGGCATGATATGCACTATTTGGGCAACGGAAAATCCACGATGGCTCCGAGAAACGGAACATCATCGACCTTGGTGGGTTAATGTATGGTGGGGCATTATTGGGAGGAAGGATAGTATGCCCCCATTTTATCGATGGCAGTTTAAATGGTGCAATGTATACTGATTTCCTACGTAATGTTCTACCAATGTTAATACAAGATGTTTCACTTCATGACAGAATGGCGATGTACTTCCAACATGATGGACGTTCGGCACATTGCTGGCGTGCGGTTTAAGCGGCACTGAATAGCATATTTCATGACAGGACAATAGGGCGTCGAAGCACCATACCATGGCCCGCACGTTCACCGGATCTGACGTCCCCGGATTTCTTTCTGTGGGAAAGTTGAAGGATATTTGCTATCGTGATCCACCGAGAACGCCTGACAATATGCGTCAGAGCATTGTCAATGCATATGGGAACATTACGGAAGGCGAACTGCTCGCTGTTGAGAGGAATGTCGTTACACGTATTTCCAAAATCATTGAGGTTGACGGTCATCATTTTGAGCATTTATTGCATTAATGTGGTATTTACAGGTAATCACGCTGTAACAGCATGCGTTCTCAGAAATCATAAGTTCACAAAGCTATGTGTATCACATTGGAAAACCGAAATAAAATGTTCAAACGTAACTATGTTCTGTATGTTAATTTAGAGAACCGACCTGTTACCAACTGTTCGTCTGAAATTGTGAGCCGTATGTTTGTGACTATTACAGCGCCATCTATCACAAAGCGAAAAAAGTGGTCCAACTAAAACATTCATATTTCTTTACGTACTACACGAATATGTAATAAAAATAGGGGTCCCTATTTTATAAAACACAGCGCCATCTAGCGGACCAACCATAGCGCCATCTGGTTTCCCCCTTCAAGCTAGACATTTTTCGTTCTTTGTAGTTTTTTTCGTTTGACGCTTATTTTGTGAGATATTTGGCCCAGTCACGATCAATAGACCATACTGTATACATACTTAAGTATATCCATTTTTCTGATTCGCATAGATTTATTTTACTTATTTATTTATGCATTTCTTTTACCTGGCAAGATGAGGGCCTTCAGGCCCTCTCTAACACCTAACAAGGCATACTCAGATTGAACAAATTTCAGTTTCTACAGAACGTAAGGATATATAACATGTTATACAGTATTAATGTTACAGAAAAAAATAGAGATTATAAATGTAGTACAATGATAATTATAACAATCAAAAAATAATTATAACAATCAAGAATGATAATAATAATAATAATAATAATAATGATAATAATAACTATGTATATGAAAGTAAACATATTTTTCTTTTATGAATGTGAGTCCTATTGCTAGTTGTGAATTTTCTCGTTACATTCTTGCAGCTTGTGAGTTATTCTCATCGAGCAGAGACATAAGGCGATAGAATGGGGTGAAAGAGATATAGAAGAGGTAGATAGATTAGAGGAAGAGAAATAGAATGGTAAAATTCGAAGCTATGATGGAGAGGAGAAATAAAGAGATGAGAGGGGCACAAAAATGGTGGCTATACCGTCCCTAATATGCAATTCTTGAGTTCCCTCTTGAATGTTGAGTGGTTCTGGATAAGACGCACATCACAGGGGAGCGCGTTCCATAGTCGTATGGCTGAGATGGAGAATGACACGGAGAAAGATTTTGTGTTATGTAAAGGTACAGCCAAGGTGCTAGACGTATCCGATCTGGTATTGCGGTTGTGGAATGATGATAGGTGTTTAATGTGAGAAGATAACTATTGCGGGCACCAATGGCTAAGAAATCGATGAAGTAAGGACATCGTGTGGAGATCGCGTGCCGTATGTGGGCGTATCCAACCTAGCTGGGAGTATGAAGGACTGATACGATAATACAACTGTATACTGCACACGTATCTAACGCAAGCCTTCATCACTAGCTCGAGGCATCTCGAATTTTCAATATTTGTGCCGTGTTGAACTACATCACAGTAGTAAAGATTAGGAAAGACTAGTGTTTGGACTAATTTTTGTTTAACATGGGTTGGAAATATTGTTCTAAATCTTTGAATTGCATGTAGGGAGGAGAGCGATTTCCGGCAAGCTGTGACTGTTCTTCCCAGTTTAGGTGTTCGTCCAAGATTATTCCAAGGTCTTTTACTGTTTTTTGGTATGGTTGAAGAAGTAGAGAATTCCGTTGGGGATCTGGCCCATTACAGCGGGTCACCCCGAGCTCAACCAATAAAATATTAATAGGTTGTAAACGGATAGATTTGGGATTAAGGACCTGTTGGCCCCAATGGCACGTCAAAGAGTAGTGCATTCCCTGTGATTTGTTGGCCCCCATTTGTCTGTGTACGCACCGAGCGGCGTCTTGCTCTTCCAGAGGCTGTTGATGAGCGTGGGGTCTCCTCGGCGCCACTCGCGCCAGACGCGGCCCCTGCGGATGATGGGGCCGCCGCCGCCCGGGTTGGGCGTCGACGGCGAGCCCGCCTGCGGCTGTCCGTGCTGACCCTGCGGCGCCGGCGAACTCGCCGCCACTGCAACACGGCACGAGGCAGCGGGTGAGCACCGCGGGCGGCACGTCGCTGCACGTTTGTCGCATTTTGGTCACCCACGCATTCATACCCAACTGAATGTGCCGCCTGATTCATCACGTTTTACCCGTCACATACCGGGTGTAACATCGACGTGATACATTTCTGGCTACAGTGTGACGAGAGGAAATTGTGCCTCTAACAGTTATAAACATTATCTATTCGACGTATGAAAAAGCTGTGAAAACTAATAAATATTCATTATTTATGTAATATTCTATTATGTAATTGGACATGTCGATGTGTATCATACGAAGACAATGACAACTGTAAATTGCTTTTATGATCTGTGTTTGTCTTCCATTGTTTTTATCTTTTGCTGGTTGGCTTTCGTAGGTTGCGGACGCATATCAAACTGAGGTCTGTTAAGAAATTGTAATTATTTGTTATTTATTACTCGAAAATAGAGTTCATTATTATTATAAATATGAGTCAATAATTATTTGTAACTTTAATTCCTCTCTCAGTAAGCATTATCTGTGTTAATTATTTCTTTCTGCTGCAACGAGCGCAGCCACTGATGATAGCGATTTGTATCGCGTTTTTGTCTGTGTTTTCCTTAGAAACAAATCAAATGTTTGCTTGATGAGATCTAAATACTGTACAATATGAAAATATAGTTTATAGCGTTTAATAAACATTTTTTTTAAATATTTACTTATTTGCTCTAACAATAGAAAGACTCTGTCAATTGTCTGCCGCCATCTTAACAATTATCACAGCGGCAAATTCAAATTACACAACTCTGCAGGCATCAATGCCGAACGTAAAACAAATGTATAAAAATAAATGTGCACCGGTGGTCCCAAACTCATTTTAATGAAAATAATTCGAATCAGATTGGTTCTTTAAAACAGTGCTCATAGCACGATCGTTACAACAAACTTTATAGCTTATGTATGGAGCCGAAATTAATTACGCACGAGTTGCGAAGAATATTGTTTTAGGTAACATATGTCAGTGTTCTGCGCGGCTGATATTCGGTGTTTTAATTATCATTTTGCTGAAGATAACTGCTCCATCTTAATCAAAAGTTGTAAGGAATCTGTTGTATGAACTCTGATTTACACTCCTGGAAATTGAAATAAGAACACCGTGAATTCATTGTCCCAGGAAGGGGAAACTTTATTGACACATTCCTGGGGTCAGATACATCACATGATCACACTGACAGAACCACAGGCACATAGACACAGGCAACAGAGCATGCACAATGTCGGCACTAGTACAGTGTATATCCACCTTTCGCAGCAATGCAGGCTGCTGTTCTCCCATGGAGACGATCGTAGAGATGCTGGATGTAGTCCTGTGGAACGGCTTGCCATGCCATTTCCACCTAGCGCCTCAGTTGGACCAGCGTTCGTGCTGGACGTGCAGACCGCGTGAGACGACGCTTCATCCAGTCCCAAACATGCTCAATGGGGGACAGATGCGGAGATATTGCTGGCCAGGGTAGTTGACTTACACCTTCTAGAGCACGTTGGGTGGCTCGGGATACATGCGGACGTACACTGTCCTGTTGGAACAGCAAGTTCCCTTGCCGGTCTAGGAATCGTAGAACGATGGGTTCGATGACGGTTTGGATGTACTGTGCACTATTCAGTGTCCTCTCGACGATCACCAGAGGTGTACGGCCAGTGTAGGAGATCGCTCCCCACACCATGATGCCGGGTGTTGGCCCTGTGTGCCTCGGTCGTATCCAGTCCTGATTGTGGCGCTCACCTGCACGGCGCCAAACACGCATACGACCATCATTGGCACCAAGTCAGAAGCGACTCTCATCGCTGAAGACGACACGTCTCCATTCGTCCATCCATTCACGCCTGTCGCGACACCACTGGAGGCGGGCTGCACGATGTTGGGGCGTGAGCGGAAGACGGCCTAACGGTGTGCGGGACCGTAGCCCAGCTTCATGGAGGCGGTTGCGAATGGTCCTCGCCGATACCCCAGGAGCACCAGTGTTCCTAATTTGCTGGGAAGTGGCGGTGCGGTCACCTACGGCACTGCGTAGGATCCTACGGTCTTGGCCTGCATCCGTGCATCGCTGCGGTCCGGTCCCAGGTCGACGGGCACGTGCACCTTCCGCCGACCACTGGCGACAACATCGATGTACTGTGGAGACCTCACGCCCCACGTGTTGAGCAATTCGGCGGTACGTCCACCCGGCCTCCCGCATGCCCACTATACGCCCTTGCTCAAAGTCCGTCAACTGCACATACGGTTCACGTCCTCGCTGTCGCGGCATGCTACCAGTGTTAAAGACTGCGATGGAGCTCCGTATGCCACGGCAAACTGGCTGACACTGACGGCGGCGGTGCACAAATGCTGCGCAGCTAGCGCCATTCGACGGCCAACACCGCGGTTCCTGGTGTGTCCGCGGTGCCGTGCGTGTGATCATTACTTGTACAGCCCTCTCGCAGTGTCCGGAGCAAGTATTGTGGGTCTGACACACCGGTGTCAATGTGTTCTTTTTTCCATTTCCAGGAGTGTAGTAACACTTACACAACTTACAGACAACACTTTAACACTACGTTAACTTGGAGTTCTTTAGCAACTTGATCAAATCTTTAGCCGGGAGGGCCGGCCGCGGTGGTCTCGCGGTTCTAGGCGCGCAGTCCGGAACCGTGCGACTGCTACGGTCGCAGGTTCGAATCCTGCCTCGGGCATGGATGTGTGTGATGTCCTTAGGTTAGTTAGGTTTAAGTAGTTCTAAGATCTAGGGAACTGATGACCACAGCAGTTGAGTCCCATAGTGCTCAGAGCCATTTGAACCATTTTTTTTAGCCGGGAGAAAAATTTTTTAGTAAGTACTCAATGTAATAAAATAAGATTATCATTTCCATTTACAAATTAGTTAACTACCAAACCACTGAATAACACAGCGAACGCCACACGGGTGATCAAAAGGTCAGTAAAAATTTGAAAACTGAATAAATCACGGAATAATGTAGACAGAGAGGCACAAATTGACACACATGCTTGGGATCACATGGGGTTTTATTAGAACCGAAAAAAAAGTTCACAAAATGTCCGACGGATAATCTGATCAGGAAAGCAATAATTAGCACAACAAAGTAGGACAAAGCAAAGATGATGATCCTTACAGGAAATGCCCAATATACCCACCATCATTCCTCAACAATAGCTATAGTCGAGGAATCATGTTGTGAACAGCACTGTAAAGAATGTCCGGAGTTATGGTGAGGCATTGCCGTCGGATATTGTCTTTCAGCATCCCTAGGGATGTCGGTCGATCACAATACACTTGCAACTTCAGGTAACCTCAAAGCCAATAATCGTACGGACTGAGGTCTGGGGACGTGGGAGGCCAAGCATGACGAAAGTGGCGGCTGAGCACACGATCGTCACCAAACGACGCGCGTAATAGATCTTTCACGCGTCTAGCAATATGGGGTGGAGCGCCATCCTGCATAAACATCGTACGTTGCAGCAGGTGTTTATCAGCCAGGCTGTGGATGATAAGATTCTGTAACATATCGGTAGCAGTTACAAAACCAGAATCACGCATTTCCTCGAAGAAAAAAGGCCCGATAAAGGTAGATGTGGTAAATCCAACCCATACCGCGATCTTGTAAACATGCTGCGACTGCTGGCTCATCTGATACTCTCTCTCATTAGAGCTCCTATTATACAGGATTGTCATGCGCAGTCACTGACGTTTTGCTGTCCAGCGCCATCTGTCGGACATTTTGTGAACTGTTTTTGGGGTTCTAATAAAACGCCATGTCATTCGAAGCATGTGTGTCAATTGTTACCTCTCTATCTACATTATTCCGTAGCTTATTAAGTTTTCAAATTTATACTGACTTTTTGATCACCCGGTATTTCTTCCGACGAACTTTCCATAAGTGATGCAACATATTTTTTTTCTGAAACCAGGTTAGTTTTAATCGGGATTCGAATACACCATATTATTTCCCAATCTTTTGGCTTCAAACTCCTATTTTTCAACATAATTTCGGTTCAATGCGACGGCCTTATGCAGTCTTGCTGGAAGGCATTAATAACCTCCGAATCATCCACTTACTGTTTCCAGCGAAATGCATTCTCCATTGGACCAATGAGACGCTCTTTGTGGTCAGGCGTCAAGGAACCCAGCAGTACCCCAAACGGTGGACAAGTGTGTAAATACCACCAGCCAAGACGTCCAGTTCTGCATCGAGTTGTTTAATTGTTATCCATCGGTCACGTCGCATGAGAGTGTCCGCATTTTCCAACACTGTACGCGCCACAGCCATGTGCGGATGGCCAGCAGGCGGGAGATCGGACAGGTTTGCCTGAACTCGTTGTGATGGTTTAGATATACCTCGCCCAACATTTCAACGTTCTTTTGTTCACTGCCAAATGCCCGTAGATATTCTGCGAACGTCTATGAATGTCTGCCATGCTCTGGTTCTCCAACAAAAGAAATTCAATGACAGCTGCTATATATGGCGCCGTCATCTATTGGAACTTCATGAAACTATAGAGGCAGAAGCACGAATATTCTACTATGTCCCACAAACAAATTCCGCCTTTTTTTGTCAAACTAAACTGGCTGAGAGAAAAACTTGTGTTGCATTACTTGTTGAATGCCTCTCGTACAATAGTCCAAAGCTTTCTAACCCAGACGAAGTCAGTGGTTTATCAGTAATTATAGTAATGTAGAAACTTTCGAAGAGTTATGTTTCATCAACAACAAAAAACTAAATAAAATTGACAGTTAACACGAAAGTAATACCATTAACTAATTGAGCCGTGTCATTTTATCGATTACGCTATTTACGTTAGAGACATCAGATGGTTCTAATGGGACTGAGCACTATGGGACCTAATTTCTGACGTCATCAGTCCCCTAGAACTTAGAACTACTTTAACCTAACTAACGTAAGGACATGACACATCCTTGCCCGAGGCAGGATTCGAACCTGCGACCGTAGCGGTCGCACGGTTCCAGACTGTAGCGCCTAGAACCGCTCGCCCACTGCAGCCGGCTTCGAGACATCATTCGACTGTTATCAAAGAAGTAAACTACGGCCTGGAATTAAATACTGCCAACGACAGAGAGCTTGCTGCGAGACTAGCCGCCCACTGAGTGGACTCTGCCGGCCGGGGTGGCCGAGTGGTTCTAGGCGTTACAGTCTGTAACCGCTTGACCGCTACGGTCGCATGTTCGAATCCTCCCTCGGGCAAGGATGTGTGTGTTGTTCTTTGGTTAGTTAGGTTTAAGTAGTTCTAAGTTCTAGGGGACTGATGATCTCAGACGTTAAGTCCCATAGTGCCCAGAGCCATTTGAACCAATTTTTTTTTAGAGTGGACTCTGAGACTGGAGGCGAAACGGCCAGTATTGTGACAGGAGTCGTCTGTCGGTAGTACTGCTACCATGAGATCGGAGGACACATAGATTACCGGAAGCGCAACGTACCGAATTATGACTGATTGTGAAGGAAACACTTTTAAACACTTCATCTGGAACTTAGGGGCTCGAGATAAGTACAACATTGCTGAACAGTTACATATTGCTGTATCACATCAATTTTGGTGCTCAAAACATTTAATGAATTTCTTTTGATAGCTCACGAAGTGCACTAACATTTGACCGTGCAGACTACGCGATATAATACTAGAAATCGCTTGAAATTGCATGAATTCGATCACATTCAACCAGTGGTCTTCACAAGCATAAAAATCGTTTCCTAGATAAAATTTTATTGAACTGATATATCCAATTGTTTTAAAAAATTGCAAGTTGAAATTTTCAATAAATTAATGAACTTAAAACAAAGCATTTCTTATTCAATAAGTACTTCCATTGTTAATGACAATTCTCATACTTGCAGTCTGCCTTTAGCCTTAACCTATACAATAAAGAAATGAAGCTGACTTCTTCATATACATGTTCCTTTTTCGACCGGTCAAGTTCTCGGCAGTTCTTGTATCGTCTCCCTCTGGTCTTAACATTAATTAGGTGAATTAGTGAATACGTTCCAAAGTGCGCAGCAGCTCGTCTTTCTACTGATTTTAGTTATAAGTAGACTGGGCGCACCGGCAGTTAGGTTACGCTTGCACGGAAACACGTCCGTGATACAGTTCAATTTCATTTTCGGTCATGAACACTTTCTACTGGTGTGACATAATACCGATACTCTTGGTTTAAATCTTCACTCCGCCTTCCGAAAATTCGCAGTGTTAACGTACCATCTGCTTACGCAACGCAGTCGATCACCAACTCAAGTGTTCGTCATTCGTGGTGGGTGCATTCCAAACACATGCACGGTGAACGAGGCCAGTGGCGCTGCTACGACTGGACAAGCCTCCCGTCACAGTACTGGCCACGCCGCCTTCAGTCCAGAGGCGATGACTAGTCTTGCAGCAGCAAGCTCTCTGTCTGTGACCGTACTCACCTCCAGACCTTCACCTCTTACTGACCACCGGTCTGTCTCAACCTGCTACTGTTCTCCTCCTCGTACTCTCTCCAGTGATTGATAATACATACACATTGCATAGTCCATTCTTTGATAACAGCAGAATACAGGCTCGATCATAACCTACCGTAGTCGGTAATGTGATGCGTCACGTTAATAAAACTTACTGTACTGATCACTTTTCTCATATCACAAATCATAAAAACTTAAGTGATACCCTGTGACACAGAAAAATGGAAAAAGATAGGGAAAAATTTCCTAAAGTGACCGATACCAATGAACACCACCCCATTTCATCTCAGTATTTTAATGTACTTGCTATATATTCTAATAATAAAGTTAGCTTTACGTTTTACAGAACCTCTTTATAAAACAAAAATGCTCCAATACATCTTTTAATTACGTATAAAGTGGTAGAAAATTATTTTATGAACTACCTAATAACGTTATACTTTAAAGTGGTTCCATCGTCACATTGGCCTATAGAACGTTGTGTTAGATCCTATAGAAGCTGTTGTATATGTAATTACTATGTGTCTAATTTTAATTTTTTATTTTAGATATAATGTTCAAACATTAACTTGCAGATAGTGTTGCACCCTCGCCACCCATGGTCATAGTTTGTTTTGTATGATGCAGGCTGCCTCATTACACTTAGCACTAGTCCATGGTGCACAGTGCAACTGTCGACTGTTTTTCATTCGAGACAATTATAATATTAGAGCACTTGTTCTTCATTTTGTCGGTAACTTCTTGTTTATGGGTCGATTCTGTGGCTTGATGTAAAATATTTGTCACAATTTTCTTTCCTAGAGGAGATCTGAATATTTCGACTCTGGACACAAGCTTCCCATTAGTGGCACAAAATTATTAACTAGTGTAATACCCATGTCATTTTTTCATGAAATCTGCACATTGTTAGTTCTATTTATAATACCTTAAAGGTATGAGTCTAAATTTTGCTTAAAAACGTTGACATGTTTAAAAATTTCGAAATAACAAGGCTTCTGCTTAGAGATCTAGGCACTTTTTGTGTCTCATTAGTTCAGACATTCTGCACGAAAGATCACAACTACGGATTTTACGGGAAGCTTCTGTAACTCCCTTGTCACAGCTCTTCAGCCAAGACTTAAACTCAGGATGCTACAACCAAGAAGTTTCTAATTTTTGCATATTTTTTTATTTACTTAATACTTACTTTGATGATCGTAAATTTTGAGGCATAAAAGGTGGTCTGTCATCATTTTCCTCCGCGGTTAATAAAATAACACTCAAATGAATAATTAATAGAAAATGTTGACGCAATTATTTCGCAATGCGGAATGAAAAACAAACGTATTGTACAATACCTGCACAGTAAGCCGACTGATTGTGCCACGAAACTGATTGTTGCATGTCGGAAGAAGTCGGAATACTTGGAGGCGACTACTTTTTTATGCCATGGCAGCCAAAGTCAGCGATCTAACACCCGTGACATTCCTGATTGCCTGGTATTACAAAAGCCCTACGGCTTCAACATTCGTTTTTACAATAGGTGATTTCACAGGTCCCTTTCCCTTCTGAAGAAGACACATTAATGGTTGAGGAAACCATGATGAAGGACACATGGTAAAGAGTTAGAATTAATCCTGCAACTGGCTGGCTGTTGTTTTAAAGTTATTGAAGTTTCTACGTGTACCATTGGTGAAATACAGCCACGTTTAAAATTTTATTGCAACAACCTTATTTTATTTTCATATTTTTTCCAACGATTAAGTGCCACATTTCAAGATGAGACTCTGTATAACCCGCATTCAGGAAACCTTGTTAGTTATGAGTGTTATTTTTCTCACATCAACTGATGAGTGCAAGGCGCGTAGTGGCGTAACTTATCCCGAAAACATCTCCCTTCTCGCGTCCCGACATCGCGCAGCAGATTCTCTGCTTTACCTCTATACTTCATACCATCCCCTGAAGTTGGTCAACTTTAAGTGCGGTTACTGTAAAAATACACTAACGCGCCAAAGAAACTAGCATAGTCATGCGTATTTAAATACAGAGATACGTAAACAAGCAGAATAGGGCGCTGCGTCGGCAACGCCTATATAAGACAACAAATGTGTAGCGCAGTTGATAGATTGGTTACTGTTGCTACAATGGCAAGTTATCAAGATTTAAGTGAGTTTCAACGTGGTGTTATAGTCGGCGCGTTTGGAATGGGACACAGCATCTCCGAGGTAGGGATGATGTGGGGATTTTCCCGTACGATCATTTCACGACTATACCGTGAATATCAGAAATCCGATAACACATCACATCTCTGACACTGCTGCTGTAAGAACAGGACCAACGACGACTGAAGAGAATCGTTCGACGTGAGAGATGTGCAACTCTTCCGCAAATTGCTGCAGATTTCAATGTTTGACCATCAACAAGTGTCAGTGTGCGAATCTTTCAACGAATCTTGATGACTGCACGACACAAAGCTTTACTCCTCGCCTGGGTCTTCCAGCACTGACATTGGACTGTTGATGACTGGAAACACCTTATCTGCTCAAATGAGTCTCGTTTCAAATTGTATATAGCGGATGGACGTGTACGGGTATGGAGACAACCTCATGACTCCATGGACCCTGCATGTCAGCAGGGGACTGTTGAAGCTGGTGGAGACTGGTTAATGGTGTGGGGCGTGTGCAGTTGGAGTGACTCCTGATACGTCTAGATACGACTCTGACTGGTGACACGTACGTAAGCATCATGTCTTATCACCTGCATCCATTCATATCCATTGTGCATTACGACGGACCTCGGTAGTTCCAGCAGGACGACGTGACCGCCTCCCCCCACGTCCAGAATTGCTGCAGAGTGGCTCCAGGAACAATCTTCTGAGTTTGGAAACTTCCGCTGGCCACCAAACTCCACAGACATGAACATTACTGAGCATATCTGGGATGCCTTGCAACGTGCAGTTCAGAAGACATCATCATCCCCTCGTACTCTTGAGGATTTGTGGACAGCCCGGCAGGGTTCATGTTGAGATCTGAGTTTCTCCTTGCGTATACAACTTTCAAATAACTTACGGGAATTTAGCCAGGTAACGCTTTCAGCGGCCGCCGATATTTCGACGGGAGAACACCCCGCCGTTTTCAAGGCAAACTGCAATGGACAGGCGACGAACATGCAAATTTAAAAGCTCGGTTCTCGGACTGATGGATGAAAGAGAACACACTGAACCGTAGTGCCACCAAAGATGACCTAAGTCAGAGATGTCGATAGACTACGAACTTGCAGGTGAGGTAGCATTAACTCTGTCCCTCTGTGTTTTAACAAGGGAGAGAGCCGGATTCCAAACAGAGTTTAAACAAAAAACTCCATCCCTGTTAACGACGTTGGACGCTTATTTAATCTCAACTGCCTCCTTAATGACACTGTCCGAATAGCTGGACTTGCATGCCAATATATCGGTGTTATTATATAACATGGCGTGACCAGTATTCAAGCAATGTTCGGCAATAGCAGATCTACTTGGCTACTGTAATCGTCTGTGCCGTTTATGCTCAGTACATCGTCCTCCACGATGGTGGCAGTTTGACCAATATATGCCATGCTGCAGCTTCAAGGAATGCGATACACACCCGCCTTACGCACACCAAGATCATCCTTAACAGAACTCAAAAGCACTCTAATTTTAGATGGCGGTCGGAATACACATTTCACATCGTATTTCCGTAAAATACGACCCATCTTATTGGAAGTGTTTCCTACGTAAAGCAAAAAGGCAGTAGAGAGGCGAAGAGAAAAGTGAAAACATGGCTACGTCGAGATAAAAGGAAGCGTATAGAAGAGCAAGCAAAGTTAGGAGAAGAGGCAGCAAGTCAAGGAAATTTGAAAGAGGTCTACAACATAACCAAACGGTTTTCAATGAAGAACTTCAGACGTGAAGGACCAGTTAAGAGCAAGAGTGGGGTGATGCTTACAACTCAGCAGGCACAGCTACAGAGATGGGAGGAGCACTTCAAGGAACTGTTGAATTGTGAAGATAACCAAGAGGAACAGGTTAGAGATGTTCCAGAGGAATTCGAAGAAAATCAGGATATAAATCTACAGTGCCTCACAATGGACGAAATTAGAATTTCTTTGAAAGCCCTAAAGATTGCAAAGGTGCTAGGCCTAGACAACATAGCACCGGTGCTCTTAAAAGCCGATATTGAAAGTACTGGTAAAATGCTCCATCCCCTGCTGAAGCATATTTGACTTGAAGAGTAATGTTTGGTGGTAAAGCACCCAAAAAAGGGAAATTTGTCAGACTGTAACCACTGGCGTGGTGTTACACTGCTGTCAATGTCCAGTAAGGTCATCACCAGAACTATTTTAAACAGAATTGAAAAGTCGCTTGAAATGTGACTGCGTAAAGAACAGGCCGATTTTAGGGCACAAGTGTTGTGTTGTTCTTATTAACACTCTTAGGATCATTTTAGAGCAAAGCAAAGAATTCCAAGCAACCATGTACCTTCCCCTCATTGATTTTCAAAAGGCCATCGATTCCGTGAAACATAAACTGTTCTGGGAGGTGTTGCGGAAGTATGGTATACCCCAGAAGATCTTAAACATGATAAAGGATCTATATGGTGGCTACAAATGTTGCATACTCCACAAGTGAAATTTGACGGAACCCATAAAAGCTACAGCTCGAGTCCTGTGGGGTTCAATTTTAACACCAACACTTTTTCTACTTATTGTAGGCTCAGTTATGAGAAGAGTCACAGCAGGTGGGACACGAGGAATCCAGTGGGGGATCCATGAACGTCTGGAGGATTTGGATTTTGCAAATGATATGGTTTTATTAGCTCAAAGGCTGACATATGAATTAAACTTTCTGAAAGAAGAAGCAGAGACTGCTGGCCTGAAGATAAATATAGGCAAAACACAGGAAATAGAGTAAATTCAGGCAACATGGAGGTGCCACTGTTAACAGGGGAGCAGCGGGTGGGGACTGTCGACTCTTTCCTGTGTCCAGGTAGTATGGTGACGGAAGATGGTGGAGCAGGAGATGACGCGAAAAACCGCATTAAAAAGGCTAATGCTGCCTTCATACAATTTTATACAATATGGAAAAATAGAAATATCTGGTACAAAATAAAAATCCATATCTTTGATACAAACGTAAAGTCTGTACTTCTGTACGCCAAAATGGATAGAAAGATAACATCCCAGTTATAGAACTTTATAAATAGATGTCTCCGACGCATCATAAATATCTGTTAGCCAGAAAAGGTATGTAATGAGGAGCTCTGGCGAATAACAAACCAGATACCTATGAAAGGCCACACATGAGAGAGAAATTGGGGGTCGTTGGGCCACACATTGAGAAAACCAGATTGAGCCATTGAGGGAAAAACACTGGGATGGAATCCCGAGGGAACAAGGAAGAGAGGAAGACTTATGGGCGCATGGAAGAGGACAGTGGAAGGGGAAGCAAAAAGAGTTGGCAAGACCTGGGGAGAATTGATTCAAATGGCGAAAGACAGAGACGTCTGGCAAGTTCTCCTGGATGCCCTATGCCCCCGTAGGGGCCAAAGGAGTTACGTCAAGTCAAGTCCTGACATTGGTACCAACACAAATTCAAGAAGGAAGTCAACACAAGTGATTAAACGGTTGTTTACACAGACTAGTTGCACTACTGAGGTTTTTTTTTTTACCACGACTGTGGAACTGTCAAAAAGCAATTAAGATTATATGAGCAATATCATGTAAACCACTCATAAATTAAGACACGCTAAATCTTAATTCAAAGATGAGTGCTCACACCAGTAATGTTGACAGGTTCCCCTTAAACATAAAAAGCAATGATATTGAGAACTGAAAGCTCAGGAATAAAATTCATTACAGGCCCAATAAAAACAATGCTTTTGCCAGAAGTAACAGACCTGGTGAGATCAGCATTCTTAACAGGAAAAATTCATTTTCAAAGGGAACAGTGACCCAAGCAAAATACACCAAAGAGCAATAAGGGGTCATGGTGTATCAGTTACAACTAATATGGTCATATTGCAAGACAATGCTGTGTAATGGAGAAGAAACACAACAAGTAAATCTTAAAAAATAAAACTTCTATGGTAGGTTTTATAGATTCTTCTTATTCAATGAACCCGGTCATATATACGTGGAGGTTTCTGAGTGCACAGAACAAATTGTGGGTGGATGTGTGATGTACAAAGCCTACTGATATCTATCACAACTGTTGCCGGTAAGACACCGCTTCTTGTAGAAAGTATGAGAAATGTCAGTTTCATACTGAATGGTGACTAAAACAGAATTCAGATAAAAAATGAATCATACGTACCAAAAACTTATTGCTAATGTTTAGACAATTAGTGCAATGGCCATAAACAGGCAACAAGTAAATTTTAAGTATGATGGGTGCGACGTACGAAAAGGGGCGGAACGCCTGTCTGTGTTCGAAGGCACTGACAAATAATTTGTATTTTGTCAAATAAACACAATGTGAATGGAAAATTTACGAGTAGATTGCAAAAATCCGCGGGGTATAATTTCTCTTAAGCCTCCAAAACTCTTTAAGAAGTAACCACTAAATTTTTGTGCACGAACTTAAATGGATAACGCGAAAATTATGCCCTTAAGGGTACATCTTAAGGAGGAAATCTCGCACAATACTTCCAGCTACTAATGCTATGCGACGGGGGTAGATTGTTGGATATTATTTTGAGCCGTATTATTTTGAGCCGATGACTAGTCTCTTCGTAGACACAGAGTAAATGCCTACAATTTAATGTAAGTGATGGGAGCGAACAGAGACAATGATTAAAATTTTATATTTTCGTTTATTGATAAGCACATTTACGGGAACAACAAATAAAATGAAC
Source organism: Schistocerca gregaria (assembly GCF_023897955.1). Lineage (NCBI taxonomy): Eukaryota > Metazoa > Arthropoda > Insecta > Orthoptera > Acrididae > Schistocerca > Schistocerca gregaria. The sequence goes on along the minus strand of NC_064921.1, from coordinate 417,883,708 downwards.
AATCAAAACCAGTGTCAATTATATCTGTCGAAATCAGCATGAAGATTAAATAGAAAGCAGTGTCACTGCCCTTTTAGTTGAATTATTTCTTACCCTCTGAAGAATTTGCTGTCCCACGAAGTCCAACGATGACTGACAACTGTTTAATCCTGTAATTCTCGATCAGAACAATGACCGGAGGTTGGCGACTAAAACCGAGAAGTCCACACATTCATTTTCACTGCAAAAGGAGATGAGACAGGAGACCGTCGAGGATTCCACAAGTGTGAAATCAACTCCCACTACTCAGCAAGTGCTGCGATTTGTGCTCATCGTAAATATGACCTTGCTGCGCCGATATGTGTGTTGCATTTGAGATGGCTCTTCACAGAGACAGGGTCGGTAACGCCTCGGGACTCCAAGATGACGCAGTCTCCACCACACTGCTACGCGAAATCGATCAGAACACCATTGCATCCTAGCCCAAATTTGATGCGCACACTTTTCATAGCCGGATCTGCTTTCCTTGCGGCTCTGACTTATGCCCCACCTATTCCGTGCCGTTAAAAGGCGTCAGTGGCCAGTCACAGAAATAGGAATCACTGCTTTCCAATCACGAGGGTTCCTTCCAACAGAGAATTCTGCCAAAATCGCGAGTATTTTTCAATCTCCACTGACAACAAACAATAACTCTCCCCTGGTACCAAAAAGCATTCACTTCTGCGCAGCGAACTGACGTCCCATATCTTTACGCCAACCGCACATTCCCCAGCCAACGTCCATAAGGTCGAAACTGGGTTCGAATAATTCAGAGAGGACCGCTACAAGGTTTGAGTTTGTTTCCTGTGGCCCTCGCTTTCTACAGATGATACTTGTACGACTAGTATTAGCGATGTTGTTAAACGACAGTCAGACAATGATTTTCGAAGGCTACATTTGTGATGGGAGAATATCTATACGTACTTCGATAAAAGATTACAGCTTACACCAGTAAAGAGAGAAAGAAGAGGAGGGCCTCAGTTTATTTCGCCAAACTCCATGTTTGAATGATCCGCAGACTACTGAAGAAGATTTATCATCTGCTCGTGGTGGTCCGTGGGAAAAACGGGATTGGTGAAGAATATGACTCCTTAATGAAAAACAGAAATTGGCCGTTGACAGATCTTCAGCAAGAGAACAGATTATTGCCTTGTAAGTACAAATTTAAGAGGAATACAAATGAGAAGAAAGAAACAATTCAGTATAACCAAACATTAGTGATTAAGGGAAGTGTTCAAAGAAAAGTTGCTGATTCTGATGAAGTCTACACTAGGTACACTTCGGCTGAGCACCTGTCTGCTTCTCCCGAAGAATACATCCTAGACATGGAGTAGATGGATAGAGTAAGCGCCTTTCTGGAGGACACTGACATCGAAATTAATGTGTCACATCCAGCGATGTGCTCAGAAAGCACACAGATACGTTTGCTACGTAAGTGTCTGTCTGGTTTGAAGCAGTACAGTGGTATCTGAAGTTGAGCAATATGCTGTTTGAAATAGGACTCAAAAAATCAAGAATTGAACTCTTTGTGTACTTCTTTGTTGACAAATTGATAATACTATTCCTTACAGTGTGTGTACGTGAAAAATGAATTTTTGCTGGTTATTAAGGAAGCAATCTAGAAATGAAAGAAAAACGGAAAGAAATAGTTTTCATGATAGATATTGGTGAATTAAACCAATGAATTGGCACGAACTAGGACATGACTAGAAATCGTGAAACATGCGTGATTAAGTAGACGAAAAGAGATAAATAAGTGAAGTACTTTTTTGGAATTTCAAACTGCACACCTGTTCGAACTTCCATTGAAGTAAGCACAAAATCTGATAAAAATTTTACTGAAACAAGGGACATCACACACTACAAACAAGAGATAAGGTGTCTGCTGTATCGTACACAAGTGGCAACACTAGATATTTCATACGCTGTAAACAATTTAAGTCAGTGCTGGAATGATCCACAGAACCAACAATGGGTCGCCGTTAAACGAGTTTCCAGGTATATTTAGGGAGCCAACGATCTGCAACTACGTTTCACTACAGAGGACTCGACAGCAGGCCCGGATCTAGGGGAAGGGAATGGGCGGAAACCGGGTTATCTGCCCCGGGTAGCAATTTCAATTTCAGGGGGCCCAAGTTCGTATTCTTGAGAGAGAAAAAAAAAAGACTTGTTTCACAAAGCGCCTAGCATCCAGCGCACGTTTGTCTATTGATTATTCATATGATTTTGAAACGCATTCCTGTTGGTTTTTGAACATTTTTGAACACATTCTAACTTTATTTCTGAACTAATCATAAGTTGATTTTTGATGCTTACTTAGTGTAAGTTAAGTCTCCTGTAGGGGAATCCTGTCGCATCAAGAGATAAAAATCTTTGGCAGTCTATCTTGGTTTACGAGGTTGATTGGGTGCGCGAATGATCAGAGTAATTAGAGCTATTAGCGAAATGCATAGATTCAGACTACCACAATGGAAATAAACGGTTAACTGGAGTAACAGGTAAGAAAGATTACATATTAATCATATCGACGTATCCAAGAAAATGAAATTTGACAGAAAATTTTTTCCAGATCGCTATATTACTAAGGCCCAGTTGTACAGTCCACGGTTAGCAACCACTTAAGTTCTACTCGTATTCTCGAAATATTGCGAAAAACCCGTTGTACGAACGAACACGTAATAACGCGGAAACGGAGAATAAATGCGGCTTTAGCTAAATTGGTGTTATGGCAGGGATGACGAAGATAACTGGAAAATAAGTTTCGACAATGGCTGGAATAGCTACAGAATTAGTGATGACAGGATTGTTCGTTAGTAGGACGAATGAGAAGAAATGGGGACATCATACAAATTATAGCGAAGAATATGCCGGTTTCAAATTTATACACAAATTTCGTATTGCTACTTTTCGATCTCATGCTTGAGAAACTGGAGTGTTTGAATGAGATGTGAAACTATTTCCTAACATCAAACTTTTTATTTGCTGTAGGTCTAATTGTCATTTGATATTGCTACTTCGTTAATTATAGTCTTTCGTGTTATTTATGCAAATGAGATGGATAAAAATGATGGAAGCAGTCACGCTTATTTCGCGTGCCTAACAATTGCTGCAATATTACGTTTCATCTAGCAGAGAAAATAGACGTAATCAAATCAAGAAACCACAACAGTCTTTGGTATTGTTTGCATTTACAGATCTTTCAGTATTAGACAACGGTAGTTTGGTATTTCATGTGGCAAAACGTTTGACGAAATGAGGTAATAGATTCTTTCACATAAAGGAAAGTACGCCTTGTACAGCTGTAGCCAAGTTATATGACAAAAAATGTCGGGACCGAAGGATTGAAGAATCGTGTCTATATAGCTTGTCACTTGTCTTTACTGATTTTATGTTTATTATATTCAATTTTATGTCTCGCAAATTAGAAAGTTGTTAGCTAATAGGCAATAAAGAGTGATAATTTTCTGAAGAGTTCCAATTCTCCCTATTGCAAATAGTCTCAGCCAGTATTAGCTGTGAGTTTTTCTAAGGGGGTGGGCTGTCAAACCGGCCGACTCGAAGCAGGAGAGGCGCTACAGGACATTTTAATTTCCTCTGCTTGAATATGGGTTTGATGGCTTCCATTGCAAAATATACATCTTTGTCTTTCTAACAGCGAAATAAAGTGGCGTCCGATAGGAGAACGCTGTATGAAGAGGTGTGGCACTGCACTTTGGCACCCTTAAGACCAAACAAAAAGTCTTCCAGTTCCTCTAACATATATGTTTCATGTACCAAAGTTCTCTCAGAAAGATGTGTACTACAAAATGAACATATTTTTGAAAAATCTGTTGTTAAAAAAATTTTAGCTTCCTATTTCGATCGCTCGAGGACGTTGAAGCGGGGGGGGGGGGGGGGGGGGGGGGGATGATGTGGCGCTACTATCAAGCTTTTCCCTACGGTTCGGAAGTATCATTGATCCGGAGCTGCTCGACAGGAATAACTGGATACTGCGATGCGGCCTGGGAGATTCGTCTTTCACTTTCAGAAAGGCGATATTGTATGGAATTCGTGCAAACAGCGAGCGTTCTCAGGTAAAAATAGTGTAACGAAGAAAGAAATCGCGTGATTTGTTGGCAGATAGCTTGACTAAAGGAAAAATATGCGAAAATCATTTGTATTGTGCCAATAAAACGGGTTTGTCTTTTTCGTGGAGCCATCATACGTGCAGCACCAAATTGAATTCCCGTCCGCTTGCTTTACAATAGACAAGAATGTCGTGATTAACCAATAGGAATAATAACTGGCGCATTGCTTGCATTTTAAGCGTACACTCATAACCACAAAAACCAGTTCAGTTTCATGGAGTGATAATATGTACACCATCAAACTTGATTCCCATCTGCTTACTTTATAATAGACAAGGGCATTGTAATCAGCTAACAGAAATGGTGACTGGCGCATTGTTTGCATTATAATCGTACAGTCATAGCTTCACTGAATATGGACTAGAAAATATTAAAAAAAATACTTGTTACAAGTTGATGACTACTGAGTCATCGACACGCATTTTATAGTAACAAAAACTTGCAGTACGACTATTCAAATTCTTAAAAAAATCGTAGTTCTGTGTTATTTATATAAATGTCAGCCAATGTCCGCAACAGACAGCTACACATAGCCAGACGACACTCTCGTGCATAAATTTCTCCTTAGAAAATAAAACATTTATTGGCCACAGTCAACTGTAACAGTTTCCTGTATTTCATTAGGGTTCCCCATATTAACTCTAAGAACTCAGGGTTTTTGTATATTTTTATGCACATTACCTGTATCAAACGATATAAGATTAGTATACCACTGTCCTGTATACACAGAGTTTTAATTTCTTGTGCTACAACTTGTCAGTTACTAACCTTACCACGTTTTTTATACCTGTAATATTCTTTAAACAGTCCATCTAGGTTTTTACCTAAATTATATGCAGTACTGTTTAGGAATTAACAGTGGTCTAATTCGGAACACACTCTACAAATTTTTGGTGTTCTCAGATTCGTACTAATACCTTCTTTAGGCTCCTTATCAAGGGAATGAAATTACAGTACTTGAGCTTTTTCTTAAAATATCAATGAAATTAACAGTGAGGACTTTACTTAGTTTGTTAATTTTGCTTTACCAATAAAACTGTACTATTTTAGCTTTTTAAACAATTTCCTTCATAATTAAAAAATCTTGTTCCCTCATCTGTCTGTGAACCGATTGTCTAATTTGTTGTCAGTGTCTCCTTGATGCTTTCAATGATTCTGTAATCCTCATTACTTTTTGGTAATTATTTTTGCATCTACCCACACGATGTTCTAGCAACTGTACTTATAATTACATTTTTTCTTCTACTAACAGCAACCCAACTTTGCAAAGAGAAAAACATACACAACAGCATGATCATTGGTTCACATATTTGTAAATAATCTGTGAGTAATTTTTTTTTATTTTGAATATTCAGGCTGTAAATTGTTATTATAAAAGATACAGTGATGGCTCAGTAGCCTTGTTGAAGGCTCTCTGACTGAAATACAATCAACGCATTATGATCTGAATAGCATCAATTATAAAATTCAATTTACCAAAACCACTAATCTCCTTGACTTAAAAATTGTTAATACCACCAACAGACGCTAGATAGGATTTTTCCAGAAACTATCAACTACTGACTGTTTAATTGGCAACTGATCTAGTTGTCAAAGTACACATTAAAATGCTTCCTTCAACTATGCAGTACACTTGTACACCAGTCTTCTACTGAACAGTGAAGAGATTGAGACAGAACTAAATTTTTGCAGTCAACAATGGGTATACGCCAGATGTAGTCACAATATTATAAGAAAAGAAAATTACTGGTAATAAGGCCTTGCTATTGTGAAAATTACCCCAATTAGAGGCGACCAACAAGTGAAAAAGTACGCATTTGTTAGCCTGCCATACTTAGGCACTGCATCAAACAAAATTTCTAAAACATTTGATAGAGAAAAATGTCTCAGTAGATTTCCAAACCAATAAAAACTTAGGCAACATCCGTAGACACAGTATAAATAAAACCATTGCAATGAGAAGATCCAGTCTCTACAAGATTATGTATCACACATATGACATATACACTCCTGGAAATGGAAAAAAGAACACATTGACACCGGTGTGTCAGACCCACCATACTTGCTCCGGACACTGCGAGAGGGCTGTACAAGCAATGATCACACGCATGGCACAGCGGACACACCAGGAACCACGGTGTTGGCCGTCGAATGGCGCTAGCTGCACAGCATTTGTGCACCGCCGCCGTCAGTGTCAGCCAGTTTGCCGTGGCATACGGAGCTCCATCGCAGTCTTTAACACTGGTAGCATGCCGCGACAGCGTGGACGTGAACCGTATGTGCAGTTGACGGACTTTGAGCGAGGGCGTATAGTGGGCATGCGGGAGGCCTGGTGGACGTACCGCCGAATTGCTCAACACGTGGGGCGTGAGGTCTCCACAGTACATCGATGTTGTCGCCAGTGGTCGGCGGAAGGTGCACGTGCCCGTCGACCTGGGACCGGACCTCAGCGACGCACGGATGCACGCCAAGACCGTAGGATCCTACGTAGTGCCGTAGGGGACCGCACCGCCACTTCCCAGAAAATTAGGGACACTGTTGCTCCTGGGGTATCGGCGAGGACCATTCGCAACCGTCTCCATAAAGCTGGGCTACGGTCCCGCACACCGTTAGGCCGTCTTCCGCTCACGCCCCAACATCGTGCAGCCCGCCTCCAGTGGTGTCGCGACAGGCGTGAATGGATGGACGAATGGAGACGTGTCGTCTTCAGCGATGAGAGTCGCTTCTGCCTTGGTGCCAATGATGGTCGTATGCGTGTTTGGCGCCGTGCAGGTGAGCGCCACAATCAGGACTGCATACGACCGAGGCACACAGGGTCAACACCCGGCATCATAGTGTGGGGAGTGATCTCCTACACTGGCCGTACACCTCTGGTGATCGTCGAGGGGACACTGAATAGTGCACGCTACATCCAAACCGTCATCGAACCCATCGTTCTACCATTCCTAGACCGGCAAGGGAACTTGCTGCTCCAACAGGACAATGCACGTCCGCATGTATCCCGTGCCACCCAACGTGCTCTAGAAGGTGTGTCAACTACCCTGGCCAGCAAGATCTCCGGATCTGTCCCCCATTGAGCATGTTTGGGACTGGATGAAGCGTCGTCTCACGCGGTCTGCACGTCCAGCACGAACGCTGGTCCAACTGAGGCGCCAGGTGGAAATGGCATGGCAAGCCGTTCCACAGGACTACATCCAGCATCTCTACGATAGTCTCCATGGGAGAAAGCAGCCTGCATTGCTGCGAAAGGTGGACATACACTGTACTAGTGCCGACATTGTGCATGCTCTGTTGTTTGTGTCTATGTGCCTGTGGTTCTGTCAGTGTGATCATGTGATGTATCTGACCCCAGGAATGTGTCAATAAAGTTCCCCCTTCCTGGGACAATGAATTCACGGTGTTCTTATTTCAATTTCCAGGAGAGTAGTACATTGAAAAGATTGGGTGCTCTTCTGACAATAGGTTTAAAGACATGTTTTGAAACAGAGAGATGTATTTCAGTATTCACAAAGTTATTACAGAAGAATAACTACCAAGTGAAATAGAGTGAAGTGGCTTTTTACTTGTGCATACACTACATGAAAACGAGAAAATGAATATAGTATAGGAAATGGAAATACAAAACTGTGTGATTAACTCTCTGCATGATCTACTAAATAATCAACTACTACAGCATCATTAGACATCATTTGAGAAGTGTTAATTTATCATCGCCTTTAATACAATCATATACCTTTTAGGACACTATAAAGATTTTCCACCAACCAAAAGATTTAGCTTGGTCATGAGTGTATATAAATATTTTTATGCTGCAGTTCTCTATACTATGTCGCTATACTAGGATCATTGTAATTTTAATTTTATAGATATACACAATATATGTTGACAATGTATGGTGACTGCCAATTTTCTTTTAATTTAGCTACTGGGCTACAAACATTAGCTGTGTTGTAATGTGAGGTTCATATTATCTGCGTAGCGATAACATTGAACCCTGACTGTATGCCTGAATGATGAAAAATAAGAAAGGTTAATTCAGTGCTAGTATACTATCCCAATAACACAATCATATATCTCATAGGACCTTTCTATTTCTACTAACTTTTAATATTTAGAAACTGACAAATAATTTAAATACATTTTGCTAGTTATTATTTGTAAATGATATCTAAAGACAGTATACAGAACCTATTATATGTGGTTCAGATGGATGCATGGTAAGATTAGTATAACAACATTAACATAAAATTAGAGAATGTTTATGTATTACTTCTGTATATGGTTATGTACATAATGCAGAATGATTATGTAGCATCTTCAGAATTTTCCTCCCTTTCCCCCTTCAGCTTTTCCTCCTTCACTCCACTTTCATCACCCTCTATCTCCTTTATTAAACTTTTTCCAGTAAGTTGTGACAGATTTTTTTATATTATTACTTACAAATATGAGTGTTTTGGTATTTTAGTTTAAAAATGTATATAACGCTCATATATGTTTCAGATCTCCATATGATGGTGTTATTAAGACCACAATAATGTGAAGCTGAATGGTATTGCTACAGTATATGTTTATGTATAAGGGAGGGGATACCAAAATAAACCGGATTTATTTTTTACATATTTTCTAACTGTTTACAAAACAAATCTCTTTCGGAAGACTCTCCATTAAAGATAATACATTTGTCTTACCAGTGCTTCCCCTAATGGAAACATTTTCTGTAGTCATCTATAGAAATGGCTGATAGCTTCTCCCTCATTTTTTCTTGACATCTTCAATGCTGTCAAATCAGTGTCCTTTCATGCCCCTTTTCATGAGTGGAAATAAGAAAAAGTCGCACTGAGTCAGGGGAGTAATGTGTGGGGCAGCGAAACCACGTCATTCTTAGCCAAAAACTATCTAAAAGAGACGGCTGTGTTTGCAAGTGCATTGTCATGGTGGAAGAATCAGTCTCCTGTCTGCCACAAATCGGGCCTTTTTTGACGAACACTGTTGCGCAATCTTCATAAAACTTCCAAATAAAAGATTTGATTGACAAGCTGTCAAATTTTTTCTATGTTTCGATGATTTGAATAGTTGATAGTCGTTAAGAACGAAGTTTGTCATCAATCGACATACCGCCGTTTTACCATAGTGTCATTCTGGTAAGCTGTTTTCAACACTAAAACAGTTTCAGCAGCATTCTTATTTAGCAGAAAACAAAATTTCACAGCTGCACATTGTTCACTTAAACCTGCCATCATGTAAAACGAAACAAGACCAAAACAGCGCTAGAAAAAACAGTCACTACACGTGAACACAACAGGTGACGTCGGCAACACAGGAGGCACTGAATTGGCAACGAGTTGCGCTATGATACACCTAGTGGTAGAAATGCGTCATACACAAGCTCTGCCCACAGCAGTGTTACTCTTTTTTGGATGGTGCACCTCCTTATAACGTGAAATATCAGTGTTCCGTCCTTCATGCTTCACTTGTTCCCCTTCAACTCTCCCTTCCTCCTTCACCAACTCCTACCCTATAACACCGCCAACGTTCTTCTACTTTAACTTTACAGCTATAAACAGTAATACATTATACTGTCTAAGTATTGACGCCAGTGAAACTATGAACGCATTCGTGAATTTAGATGAGTCATATAGACTAAGTCAGTACTAAAGTATTGTCTCCATACTATAGGTGTACATTGATCAGCCAAAACATTATGACCACCAACCTACAACCGACGTAAAACTGTCCAGGGGATAGCAGCGTCACCTGTTGTGGAATGACAGCTAGTCAGACACACACACAATGCATGTAGTATTAATGAGCATGCTTTCCGTGTGTAGAATGGTGCAGGCACACAATCCAACTGAGATTGACTGAGGGTAGATTGTGATGGTCCACATGCTCGACATGAAGATTTCGGAAAGTCCACGGCCTGTGAGGTGTTAGAGGAGTATTGTAGCGAGTGTCTTCATCACTTGGTGAACCCAATGTGGAACCACATCTGGACAGAATGGGGTTGGGCAGCCATCTTCATTAAAAGGATCGTACATCGTAGTCTGGTAAGACTGGTAAAACACGACAGGCTGGGAATTGTGACAGAATAAACATCAGACTTTAATGCTCCGAAGAGTTCAAGTGTACGTGAACACACAGAGCACTGAACACACATAACAAAGAGCATCCACAGCCGACGACACAATGTTAACACTGCAACATCGACATCTATTAATTAAATGGATATGTAACCATCGGCACTGGATGATAGCAGAGCATTGCATGGTCTGATGAATCCCTTTTCCATTAGGAAGACGGCAGGCCACAAATCCACCATCTACTAGAGGAATAGCTCCTTGACAGAAGTACTGCAAGACACAGATAAGGTGGTGGCAGTCCCATTATTCTCTGGGGATCATTCATATTGGTCATCCGTAGGTCCACTGGATTTTGGGCAAGGCAGCATGAAGGTCAAGGATTATTGTGCACTGGTTACAAACACGTACACCTCTTCATAACGATCATGTTTCCTGATGGCAGTAGCATTTTCAACAAGATAATCCGTGGTGTCACAAGGCCAGAAGTGTAGCTAAGTGGTCTGAAGAATGCAGTGGCGATGTGATGGTCTGCTAACTCGAGGGTCTGAACCCGATTGAACCAATATGCGACATGATTCAATGTGGCATCAGAGCTCATCCCCTCTCTCTCTGGAATTTATGCGACGTAGGTGATTTGCATGTGCAACTACAGTACCCCCTCTCTTCACTAACCTACTAAGGCCTCATTGCTCCTATGTCACGACACGTTGTCGCTGTTATTCTTGCCAAAGTGGACATACCAGCTATTCGGTAGATGGTCTTAATCCAACAACTTACCTAATTTTTAATCTCTAACAACTTTCCAACAGTTTTTGTTAAATATTCTTCTTTTATTAACAGGTACTAGCCAAGTTTCAGGTGGAGACTATTTTCAGACCTACTAAGAAAATTAGTGAATGCCTAAGATCAACAAAAGATGCTCGTCACCTCCTAGCCCCCCCAGGGATATATAAAATTCCGTGTAGTTGTGGCAGGGTTAACATACGAATTAGAAAAAGAAACATCAATACACCGTTGACGGAGCACAAAAGAAAGTGTCGCTTGAGACATATCGACAAATTGGCAGTAGCGAAACATGTTTTTAAGGATGGAGATCACGAATAAAATTTGGTGATACAAGCGTGCTATCGAGGACGTATCATTATTATACACGTATATATAGAGAGGCAATTAAATCTCCAAACATCAATACAATTTTAATCGTAAAGAAGAAGGATTAAAATTGGACAAGATATGGCAGTCGACATTGCACCAATCAACGTAACAATCGATTGCTTGCAATCGAGAGAACAGACGATACCCAGAGATAGCTACACATCGACACCACGTGACGTGCAGTGGCGCCCTCTACGGCCTCCATATAAGCGGTGGCCCCAGCTCCTAGCAGCCAGTCGTTCACTCACCTCGGAAGATGTTCTCCGTAGTTGAGAACGAAACGTCAGGGAGAAGAAGTTCTACAGATCGACCACGGCAATTTAGCCCGGAAGTGTTTACTGATGGAGTTTTCTGCTATGACAATTTCTTGTGTGATTAATACAAATTCTGAAATTATTTTGAACTAACTTCCTTATGACCTAGAGATTTGAAACATTCAAAATATCTTAGAACTGCAAGACAGTGCAATATTAACTCTCTTTCTTGTATGAGAGTGTAGCCAAGGGTACTTCACTTTTATATCTGTCTAAATGCACTCATCAAATTTTGCAACTGACTTCAAATTAACTTCTCAATAAGCTAGACTCTTCAGCCTGTTAATATAGTTCAGAACAGGATGGCAATGGAATAGTAATTTGCTTCTGTCTGTTGTGTTGATTTGTTCTTCTGTCTTTTCTTTCTGTTTGATAGAAATTTCGTAACTGATTTCAAACTAATGAGCTAGAGACTTGGAACTACCTGCATAACTCAAAATTTGATAACGATGCAATATTGATTCGTTTTATTCTCTGCTGTTTGCCGAGGGATATTTCGTTTTTCTTCCTTGCTTATTTATTTATTTTAGGAAATGCATAGAATGCATATCTGAAGTATGAATATTTTGACTTATAACTAATACCTATTTTGTGCATACCATGTTTTCCATTGTAAGTCTTACAATATTTTTGTAGCTATTACAAATTTGGAATCATGAATTTTCAAAACTATATGTATGAAATCAGAAACTTATATGGGGCTGGGAGAAATTAGTTTACTTTATACTTTTTACTTCATTTTAAAAACAGGTTGTATTATATTTAAATGATTATTATTTGTATAATATATTTTAGTTTTAGAACGCATTTTTTTATTTATCAGTCGTCTGACTGGTTTGATGCATTTCACCACGAAATCCTCTGCTGTGCCAACATCTTCAACTCTGAGTGGCACTCTTAGCCTTCCTCCTCAGTTATTTGCTAAGTTTATTCCATTCTCTCTCTACCTCTTCAGTTCTTACGCTCTACAGCTCCCTCTAGTACTATGGTAGTTATTTCCTGATGTCTTAACTGATGCCCTACCACCTTGTCATTCCTTCTTGTCAGTATTTTCCATGTATTCGTTTCCTTACCGATTCTGTGGAGAACCTCCTCCTTCTTTACCTTTCAGTCCCCCTAATTTTCAACATTATTCTATAGTATCACATCTCAAATGCTTTGAGTCTGTTCTGTCTAGTTTTCCCACAGTCCATGACACTACCATACAAAACTGTGTTCCATATCTATATATTCAGAAATGTCTTCCCCAAATTAAGACCTATTTTTGATGCTAGTAGACTTAGCTTGGCCAGTAGTGCCTTTTCTCAAGTGCTAGTCTGCTTTTGACGTCCTCCTTCCTACATCCATCGTGGGTTATTTTATGGCCTAGTTTGCAGAATACCTTAGCTTCATCTAATGTGTATTCACCAGTTCAAATGTTTAGTTCTGCACTGTTCTCATTTCTGTTGATGTGTGTATAATCTACTATGTGTACTTCTAATCTTCACATGGTGTAACTAGTAAGACAACATTAATATAAAATTAATTATTTCTTGTATTACTGCAGTATATGATTATGTACGTAGTGTAACATGCCAGAGTACCATTTTCGTTCCTTCCTAGCCTTCCCCATTCCACCCTCTCCCCTCCGCCTCCACCTCCACCCCCAACATAATCCACTTCCCTTTTATCCCCCACCCCATCCACCTTTCCACATTCCATCTTCAGTACAATCATGTTTTAAATAATATATTATAAAAACTGTCTTCTTTTGGGAAAGCGTAAGGAACACCATTAAGTGTGTTCTGCACTCAGGGTTTTGCAGGTGTGTTGGTTTCTGAGTTTTGTGGTGTTTCTTGTCATTCGCATGAGTCTTGTGAAGAGTCGTGTGTATGCATTTCCTTTATGTATATCACCTGCAGTGATTTTATAGCCTTGCATCTATGAGATTTCTTTCAGGATCACGTTTTGTAACATATCTTAAACTGATCATATTGGCATTCCGAGAACGGAGATTCGTATTCTTCTACGCCAAACCAATAGTCTTGTTTTCCTTTCCCGGCACTGCCTTGAAAAGTCCAAAGATTATATGATTATATAACTTCATAACGAGTTGTGAAGTTTTTTGTTTTTTTTTTTGCCAAATGTTAATGTTAGTTGGCGTCTGGACATGATGCATGCAGGTCAAGCACTGTGTCAGCTGTCATATATGCAATACGGTATGTTGAGGTTCGTTTGCTGTGCACACTATTAGCCAAATTATGTATTGTGATCTGTGTTCACATCCTGTGATATGATGACTGACTTATAAGTACAGATATGTTATTTCGACGACGACATGTCATCTTATCATATTGGGCATCTTGTGGTACATTTAATTGTTTTTCAGTTCATTGTGTTCTTGATAATGGCAACAAATCCGACATAACGATTCTGTGAAACAATTGAATAGAAATTCCATATAAAAGTTTGTACATCATTGTAGTCCCCAAGGAAGCAAAGAGAAAAGAAGAGACATGACAGAAAAATTCAGGTAGCCTATGACAAGAAAATCGTGAAAGCAACATTTTTAGTCTGCATGCCACACTGAATTGAGGAATGTATTAATACAGACGTTTATGTTTGAAATAAGATTTGAATACAATGGAAAAGAAGTGTGATAACTGGGGACTGGTGCTTCAAGGTGCAACAGTTTCTATTTCCGTGAGTGTTTACTTTACAGACAGGCGTTGAAGTACTGTGACACGTTAATTTGACAATTGGAGAGAATGACAGAGAGCAGCAGTTGGCAGCAGTTGCAAGCAGAGGTTGGCAGACCTGTGAGGGTGAGCAGCAGGACGAGCCCCGTGGCGCACACCCGCCGCATCCCGCCGCGCCGCGCCGGCTACCTCCTCATCGCCGCCGTGCCACACCTGCAAAACACACGTTACATCATCACTGAACATGCTACTCAGTAATTCTGATGTCGTTTCTGTTCTGCTGCCTTATAGAATATTATTAAAATGGTACAAGGATCCTTCTGTTATCTTCATTGGAGAAAAGTGAATACTTGGTACAGCCACCAAGAGACATTAGACTCGTAATCTTCACTGAGTACTCTCCGTATATAAAGATTGGTTCATTCACGCTGAATTAAATTTTCTATTGATAAGTGGATGAGACTGTGTGATTGTTGAACAACTCTCATGTTTTTGCAATTCTGCTCGTTGCGCAGTCATCTATTGTATCATTTCAGTTTCTTCCTGCGGGTGGATTATGTAACTGTACCGTAGACATTATGTGTATAAAATTCTGTTACATACTAAAACTAACTAAAATAAACTCTCTACGAACAGGCCTTGGAAGGCCCAAAGGTACAGACTAATCGCCATTACTTGAAGCCTCAGTACATCGACCATAGTACTGTACACACGAATGAATGAAGAGATTGATGGAGTGACTAAGGGATTATTTGTAGAACGTACCCGGGTCTTCTTGGTGTATCGAAACCGGATTGCTGAACTCTACTGTTTATTGCTGTGGATTTTTTATATCCGTTAGCTTTTCGGTTTGTACAGTACTGTCGAAGGATCGGTCAGAGAGCTTCGATAGAAGCTGAGACTTCCACTAATTTCTGTCAGTCGTGTGTATTAATCAAGTAGTGTGTTGTGCATTAATTGAAAGTGACAGGTCGTTGTTCTGAGAACATGTATTGGAATTTAGCAAACAAATTCTTGTGTCATGCAGAATGGTACTTCAAAGAGTATTAACAATCAACAACAGAGACCTATGTGCCGAATACTTAGAAGGCGGTCATTCATAACATAAGTCTTTAAGTAGAAGCAGTTATACGTCTATTTTATAAGAGTCGCCAGTGATCGCCTTGAGTAGGCTGAAGCAACCTGAAAAATTTATGATCTCTTAGTATTTATTGCAGCAGGCCAAGACTGTCATCGTCACATCGCCTATATTTTAGTTTATCGTTCACCATTCCTAAATTAGGTACTCAATTTTTAAAGTAAACATCAGCAACACAAGCATTACTTGTAAAAGAGATAAGAGCACTTGTGGACAATTGAATCAATGTTCCTTTTTTTTCTCATAGGAAATGATGTTGTGGAGTAGCGTATGACTACAGTCCTTTCTTCGTTAACAAGACAAAATATGTAAACAAGTAGGCTGTTGTAATAAAAGCAAAAAATTAAAAATAAAAAAAATTATATACTGACTGAAATATTCATCCAAATTAAACTAACACGCTCTGTTTCAATACAAAAAGTTTCGAGCCTGAGTTAATGAACAGCAGAAAAAAGTTGAGATGGTGGTTTTAATGCTTCAAGTGTACTACGAATTCTCCCCACCCTCTCCCTCCCTACTTTATTACAACACAAAGAGGGTTCATACGACCATGTGAAAGTGTCAGAAAAATCCTACTTTAAGACACTGCTGAGATCGAGGGTCACACTGGCTTGGATGTCGGTTATGTCGTCAAACCGTTCCATCATCACATAAATTTCTTCATTTTGTGGTTCCGTGGTTAGTTCGTATTAACCACACTAGATTTTTTTCCAGACGAGAACTATTTATCTGTTGACTTTCAATGGAATCTCGACAGGCGTTGAAGCATTATTGTTTTAAATCGAGAATCAAAGTGAGCCGGACAAACTTTGTACACACTTCTCTCATTTTCGAAAAAGTCTAGAAAATACCTTGAACACTTGAATTAGTGATGTCTCTCCATTAAGATTTGTGGAACAAGAACGGTGAACCTCTGTTTTTGCTCACAACTGAAAGATGAAAAACACGTATGTTATTTAAAGTTGTTCATTCAAGCTGCCGCCGTGGTCACTGCGCTGACGTCGCTTCTACGCCAGTGTTAAAACCAGTCTCTGGATTTTTTTGACGGGCCGTGTAGACACATATTGTTGTTGTTGTGATCTTCAGTTCTGAGACTGGTTTGATGCAGCTCTCCATGCTACTCTATCCTGTGCAAGCTTCTTCATATCCCAGTTCCTATTGCAGCCTACATCCTTCTGAATCTGTTAAGAGTATTCATCTCTTGATCTCCGTCTACGATTTTTACCCTCCACGCTGCCCTCCAACACTAAATTGGTAACCCTTGATGCCTCAGAACATTTCCTACCAACCAATCCCTTCTTCTAGTCAAGTTGTGCCACAAAGTTCTCTTCTCCCACATATAGTAACAATAATAACCAAATTAAGTTAGAGGTAAAAATCTGCAAAATAAACATCTGTATTCACAATGGGAAAGTCCTCCTCCGCACACCGTCTGGTGATGAATATTGAGTATAAAGCATACTAGACCTATACTCGCCCCCCCCCCCCCCTTCCCACCCTCTCCACCCCCACCGACCACGCCTTCCCAGTTCCATTCGCATATAGTAAACGGGGAAAAAAGTTGTAGGACCTCGCTGTTTAAAGCCAGATACCCCAATTTTAGCATGGTGGTGATTATGGTATATGCTGTAGGCTCACACTTAAACGAACCCCTTATCACTATAACCCTGAAGGTCATTTCTTGAACTCACTCCGTCTATAAAATAAAGTGTCGAATTGTGCATTTCTTCTACGAATGTTCTCTATATTTATTGTTATTTGAATAGCACTGGAAAACTGAAAAGTGGTTCTGTGGGAGATCTCCATCACTTGTTCCTTAGCGTTATTGCAACAGATTTGAGCTCTTCACTAGCCTTATCCACAGCTGGACTGATATGGTAGTTCCATCATACATCACTCCGTACAAATAGATACTCGGGACAGCCGTTGAACCTAGACGGTGGGCTTGTTGTAGTCTCTCAAGTTGTTTGCTAATCTCTTGAGGTGCTAGAAAACAAAAGCCAATGAGATCGCCGCTGTAATTATGTCAATTGGTTCAAATGGCTCTGAGCACTATGGGACTTAAGTTATAAGGTCATCAGTCCCCGAGAACTTTAGAACTAATTAAACCTAAGTAACCTAAGGACATCACACACATAAATGCCCGAGGCAGGATTCGAACCTGCGAGCGTAGCGATCACGCGGTTCCAGACTGTAGCGCCTAGAACCGCTCGGCCATCCCGTCCGGCTAGTTATGTCAGTGCGGTAGACAATTGGAAAAATACTTTACAGAAATAGTTCTGCGCACAGACAGAAACGATACAAAGAAATACTGTAACGAAGGTATAAAAGTATTGCCTGAAGGTTGATGGTTTACCGGTCCCGTACACCGAACACTATGGACACCATATGACAATGTGTAGCTGCAGAATGAAATTTTCGCTTTGGAACGGGGTGTGCGCTGATATGAAACTTCCTGGCAGTTTGAAACTGTGTGCCGGTCCGGGACGGTAGAGCACTTGCCCGCGAAAGGCAAAGGTCCCGAGTTTGACTCTCGGTCCGGCACACAGTTTTAATCTGCCAGGAAGTTTCATATCAGAGCACACTCCGCTGCAGTGTGAAAACCTCTTTCTGGAAACATCCTCCAGGCTGTAGCTAAGCCGTGTCTCCGCAAATCCTTTCTTCCAGGAGTTCTAGTTCTGCTAGTTACGCAGGAGAGCTTCTGTGAAGTCTGGAATGCACGAGACGAGACACTGGCAGATTTGAGGCTGTGAGGACGGGTCGTGAGTCGTGCTTGGGTAGCTCAGACGCTATAATAGCTGGCTGTGGTGTAGCGGTAGCATATACAATTCATAAACGGCAGCTCAGCGTTTTCGGTCAGAGGGTTAGTTACTCTCCGTAATAAAAAAAAACTGAGTTAATCGGTCAACAACGAACTTCAACGGATGTCTTACGACGTCCGCCCCGAGCAGATGCAACGAACAAAAGCGAGCAAAATGAGATTCAAAAAAAAAAAAAAAATGGTTGACGGTAGAGCACTTGCCCGCGAAAGGCAAAGGTCCTGAGCTCGAGTCTCGGTGTGGCACACAATTTTAATCTGACAGGAAGTTTCAGGTATTTAAATGTTGATGGTGTGGGATTTGAAGTGTTATTCACTTTTATGGAGTCAATGATCTATAGAGATTAATATTGTGATACTAAGGACAGATGGGATGTTACATGAAGTATGAGAAAACTTGGCATCTGAAGTTACTGGGAAGATTGCATACGTATATGATTTGTATACAAATATTAATTTTGATAGTAGATACAAGCATATGCTTCCACGGCCATTGTCACAGTCACTAAAATATTTCTGTTTTTGTGACCGCATTGTTAATATGTAAATCTACGGACGTTTCGATCACTGTTGCCAGTGACCTGATTGAGGGTGTTTTTGTTTTTTAAACAAACCCAGAGTTTCAGGGATATAATTTGCAACTCTACGCTACTATTTAAACAAAAATTCGTACCTATTTATTCAGTCCACTATCATTTACTTGATTTCATGCAAGACGAATCTGGATAATGTTTCCTTACCTATTTACATTCTCGTGAAACACGTGTGAAGTAACTTCCTAGATCACTTGCAAGCCAATATCTCGAGGGCGTTACTGCCATGACGGAAGATATCGATTATTTATTGCTTTTGTGTCCAGATTTTATAACTACGCATATTGTGATAGTGCCGGCGTAGTGCCAACTTGTAATTCTGTCACCTGGCGGGAGTTAATTCCGAGATTGTGTACGGAGGAAAGTAGTTTAGACTTCGGAATGTCGCTTATTGGCGAATCACGATTTTAGAAATTGGGTAGATTGTAATGGGGAGACGTGTGTGTATAAATTGGTAAAAAAAGGAAGACCGACATTGATTTCTCGTTTCGTATATAGTGTGGAATGATATAAAAGAACTACGATCAAGAAAAATACTGGGTCGATAAATAAAAACTGACGATAGAGCAAAGTATTATTTTAGTCTCTTGTTCGGCTAAAGAATATTCTTTGAAGTCACTGCTTCAGAAACGGGATTATCTTACAAACGCTGCTTGGGATTAATATGGTTTCTGTAGGGAAGTGCGTTATGAGATTTTGACAACCTGAACGTATTTCAGTACCTGTAGTTTCACAATTTGCGGGAGAGTGGCTAAAAGCTTCCTTTTAGACTCTCACAGTTTTCCTCAGAGATATAGCTACAGTGCACCCCGGCTACGGCAAAAAAGGATTGCCCCGGCTGCGTACGCAACACGTGGAATTGTCGATGATGAAGATCTGGATGACGAGTGAGGTAAGTTCAATTACTGTCTTCTTACTCATATCTGTTGTCAACGGGGTAAACAAAATCTATATCTGCAACCATGGCAGTCGTGCGCTCGATCTGTATCGCTTATAAGTGATCTTGTAAATTACCATGTACAGTATCCTGGACAGTTTCTGCACACTGGGTATCTACAACGCGATTTTGTAAACGTCCCTAATGCAAGGCCCCTCTATAGCTCTGCAGACGGCTATTGCTTTCGCCTACAGCCTTTTGCTCTTCGCAATTGAAAGCTGTCAAAGGCGCTGCCAGCTGTCTGGAATTTCCTTAAATTCGGTCGACTTAGGGGTGACTCAGTAGTAAGGCGCAGATGTAGTAAAACATCATGGGTGATGCGGCTGTTTTTCTCGCTTCTCGTTATTTATGTCGTCATTTCTACCGAACAAGCACAGGTAGGTGATTCGTATCTTTATTGCAGCTTTTACTTGACAATAAGGGGTATACACTATGTGATCACAAGTATTCAGAAACTTGGCTAAAAAACTTCGAGGCGCCCTCCATCGGTAATGCAGGATTTGAATATGGTGTTGGCCCACCCTTAGCCTTGATGACAGCCTCCACTCTTGCAGACATACGTTCAGCCAGGTGCTGGAAAGTTTCTTGGGGAATGGCAGCCCCTCTTTCACTGAGTGCTGCACTGAGGAGAGTTATCGATGTCGGTCGGTGAGGCCCGGTACGAAGTAGATCTCAGGTCAGGTAACCACTCCGCCACAGGCCGCGCATTATGAGCAGGTGCTCGATCGAGTTGAAAGATGCAATCGCCATCGCCGAATTGCTCTTCAATAGTGGGAAGCAACAACGTGCTTAAAACAGCAGTGTAGGCCCGTGATATGATAGTGCCACGCAAAATTACAAGGGCTGCAAGCCCCTCCATCAGAAACAGGACGCACAACAACACCACAGCCTCCGAATTTTACTGATGGCACAACACACACTGGCAGATGACGTTCACCGGACATTGGCCATACCCACACCATGCCAACGGATCGCCACATTGTGTACCGTTATTCGTCACTCCACCCAACGTTTTTCCTCTGTTCAATCGTCCAATATATACGCTCCCTACACCAAGCGAGGGGTCGTTTGGCATTTACCAGCGTGGATTCAGCAGCTCAACCATGAAATACAAGTTTTCTCACCTCCCAACTAACTGTCATAGCACTTGCAGTGGATCTCGATGCAGTTTGGAATTCCTGTGTGATGGTCTGGATACATGTCCACCTATTACACATTACGACCCTCTGTCAGTCAACTTACGCTAAGGACAACACACCCACCTATCTTAACGCTTTTGTGCTGTACGTTCCCTTCACGTTTCCATATCACTATCACATCGGAAACAGTGGATCTAGGGATGTTTAGGAGTGTGGAAATCTCGCGTACAGACGCATGACACAAGTGACAAACAATCATCTGACCACGTTCGAAGTCCGTGTGTTGCGCGGAGAGCGCCTTTCTGCTCTCTCACGATGTCTACGGAGGTCGCTGATATGGGGTACCTGGCAGCACAATGCACCTAATATGAATGCCCAAAAGGTCTCATGAGTAAGCCGTAAATCACACTACCGCTGTGCAAACACGCCGAAGGGCATACTGCGACAGATGGTCTCAAGCATCTTGCAATCTTTGTTACAATTCGCTAATAGTTCTTGCAGGCTCTGGAGCACCTCGTCATGTCCCATTCGTGCTCAATTGGCAAGCTACCTGGTGATGTGGTCGGCCATGGCAGTACCCGTTCAGTGTACATGCAACGTCGTGCTGATAAAGCACGTCATCCTCCTGTCGCAGAAACGGCAGGAGCATGGATTGCAAAAGGGCAGGCAGTTGTTACTTACGCTGTAGAATCACCAAATGTGACAGCGAGTTGTAACTGACTGGCCCCCACATCTTGATTGTTGTGATGAAATCTTGGCGTCATGGGCGAATGCACGCCGAGATGGGCCGCTCATCAGCTCTACGCCGTACCGTGTGTGTCTATCAGTGGCATACAGACAGAAACCGCTCTCACCGCCGAAGAAAATTGAGCACCATTCCAATATCCATTCGATTCTTTCACGACACCGGACTAGCCGTGCTTTATGGTGTAGTGGTGACAGTAGTAACCTGAACAGGTGCACAGGTTGTTTTAGTCCTGCTGCAAACAGACTGTTGTTCCCAGTGCATGAAAATCACCTGAACAAGAATAATATAAATACTTAAACAGACTGCAGTGACAAGATACTAATCGCTGTAACGAAACTATACGAGAAATTTTAATATTTCTTGGGCAGCAGCTGTTAGAGAGTATAGTTTGTAAACACTTGCCATGTACTTTTGCGGTGAGACAGTTGGAGCCTGAACTCATCAGAGATACGATGTTGTTGTTGTTGATGTGGTCTACAGTCCTGAGACTGGTTTGATGCAGCTCTCCATGCTACTTTCTCCTGTGCAAGCTGCTTCATCTCGTCTGTAAAGAATTCGAGTTAGTATTTTGCAGCCGTGACTTATTAAACTGATAGTTCGGTAATTTTGACATTTCTCTACACCTGCTTTCTTTGAGATTGGAATTATTATATTCTTCTTGAAGTCTGACGGTATTTCGCCTGTCCGATACATTTTGTTCACCATATGGAAGAGTTTTGTCAGGACTGGCTCTCTCAAGGCTGTCAGTAGCTCTAATGTAGAATTTTGGAGCACGTATTATGTTCGAGTATAATGACTTTTCTGGAAACTAGAAATCTACTCTGTAGGAATCACCATGGGTTTGGAAAAAGAAGGTCGTGTGAAACCCAGCTCGCGCTATTCGTCCACGAAACTCAGAGGGCCATAGACACGGGTTCACAGGTAGATGCCGTGTTTCTTGACTTCCGCAAGGCGTTCGATACAGTTCGCCACAGTCGGTTAATGAACGAAGTAAGAGCATATGGACTATCAGACCCATTGTGTGATTGTATTGAAGAGTTCCTAGATAACAGAACGCAGCATGTCATTCTCAATGGAAAGAAGTCTTCCGAAGTGAGAGTGATTTCAGGTGTGCCGCAGGGGAGTGTGATAGGACCGTTGCTATTCACAACATACATAAATGACCTAGTGGATGACATCGGAAGTACACTGAGGCTTTTTGCAGATGATGCTGTGGTGTATCGAGAGGTTGTAACAATGGAAAATTGCAGGACGATCTGCAGCGAATTGACGCATGGTGCAGGGAATGGCAATTGAATCTCAATGTAGACAAGCGTAATATGCTGCGAATACATAGAAAGAAAGATTTATCATTTAGCTACAGAATAGCAGGTCAGCAACTGGAAGCAGTTAATTCCATAAATTATTTGGGAGTACGCATTAGGAGTGATTTAAAATGGAATGATCATATAAAGTTGATCGTCGGTAAAGCAGATGTCAGACTGAGATTCATTGGAAGAATCCTAAGGAAATGCAATTCGAAAACAAGGAAGTAGGTTACAGTACGCTTGTTCGCCCACTGCTTAAATACTGCTCAGCTTCGTGTCGATCTTGGCAACAATAATGCGTTCACTATGCTGTTTGTAGTAGCTTACCCGCACTCCTATTTTTTTAATACATTATTAAACCGACTCCTGCATTACCCCTATTTGATTTTGTATTTATAATCCTGTATTCACCTGACCAAATGTCTTGTCCTCCTGACACCGAACTTCGCTAATTTCCACTATATCTAACTTTAACCTATCCATTTCCCTTTTTAAATTTTCCATCCTACCTGCCCGATTAAAGGATCTGACATTCCACGCTCTGATCCGTAGAAGGCCAGTTTTCTTTCTCCTGATAACGACGTCCTCTTGAGTAATCCCCGCCCGGAGATCAGAATGGGGAACTATTTTACCTCCGGAATATTTTACCCAACAAGACGCCATCATCATTTAACCATACAGTAAAGCTGCATGCCCTCGGGAAAAATTACGGCTGTAGTTTCCCTTGCTTTCAGTAAGGCCGTTTTGGTTAGTGTTACAAGGCCAGATCAGTCAATCATCCAGACTGTTGCTCCTACATCTAATGAAGAGGCTGCTGCCCCTCTTCAGGAACCACGCGTTTGTCTGGCTTTCTCCACAGATACCCCTCCGTTGTGGTTGCACCTACGGTATGGCTATCTGTATCGCTGAGGCACGCAAGCCTCCCCACCAACGGCAAGATCTATGGGCCATGGGGGGAGGAGATACGATGTATGGATGTTAAATTTATCCGATTTGTATCTGATGTTAACTTGGCGAGGTTTACAACAGCGTGCTACGCTGTAACGGTAATTGTATGGTGGAGAAATAAAAACAAATGGGATAAAACAGCGGTCAGCCACTTCATTAAAGATTCATTACTAATTGTTTCAAATGAAAACCCCTGTGTGTACAAATTTTTTTTTGACAAAGCAACAAAACATGGTAATCGGTAAGATGTTACATGAAGCACAGAGAGGATAGGTGCAGTACGTTAAACTGTGAACGACATAGGCATTGAAATCAAATTCCACCGACCATATGTCGGATGCTTTTGAGGGTCGTTTTCTGAGTCTTTTTCTATAAAGGTTCTCCTGTGGCTCGTTACAAGTAATTTTATTTCCTAAGACTTCTTGCCCTAATTTTTATTTACTTGTTTACTGTACTGCAGAGCGCTACACAACACTGCAGATGTCGACAGCATGCGATGTGTGTATTGTTTTAAGTAAGGTAATGCTATGTACGAAGCCATAGAAGAATGCCAGATAACGAAACACGTTGTCATTTGTGATTCAGTGTTGCAGACATGTAAATCTTGGCTGTAGTCTTTCCCAAACTGTCTCTTCATTTCTTGTGTTTAAGGAATTTCTTATCTTCAGAGAAATTCTCCTTTGACCATGAATGTGGCAGCGTCAGTGTTCTTGTCTTACTACAAGTGTTCCTCCGAAATTACTATATGAATATACTGGAACAGAATGGAACAGTTACAGGCAACAAACAGCTAGTAAACACTTAATTTAGCAATGTTCTTCATTATATAATAAAATCTAAGGCAGCCTTTTCATTATGGTTAACCATTAATCTACAGTGTTAGATTATAAGTTGAAATAGCCCTCATACAAACTGAAGACTCTTAGAACAAAAAGTGTTGATACTGAAGTTCGCTTACTCCGCCTACAGAATGTTAAACTGGAACGACAAGACGGCAGCATACCAATTAACTACCATGGCTAACTAGGAGAAACAAAGGAAAGTTTTCGAATTTCGAATGCACACGAGGTAAAACTATCCAGAGGCAGTATGGCGTTGTTAACTGCCATAAGAGTTTTAAAGGTGGTACATACAGAACGTCGCTGACAAAAGCAAGAGTCCAAAACGTCAACAATACATCATGATTCTGACTCTACATCTCTTAGTTGTATATTATGTGATGCAAACACATACCCGTATGTGATGAAATACACGTAATTTTTGCGGTGAAATACTTCTACAGTCTATGTCACAGCATATTATGGGATCCAGTGGTCCAAGCGTGATACTATACAAAGTGATACGTGACAAAAGCTTAGGCGTATGAGTAGACACTAAAGATATATTATACTATCTTTGGAGCTATGTAAGCTCACTTAAGTTATGATTTAGCCACTGCGACATAGTAGCTCTTGCATGCATGCCACGTGCGTGATGCTAACATATGGAAGATGAGTGGGGTCGGGTGGGCGGATATAATAAATTGATGGTACACGTAGAATCTTCTTAAGTGGTTTTCCTTGATTAACAACGCTTGGATAGAGTATTGTTGGGTGTCAAGTCGTAGCGTGCACCCCAGGCATGTATGCCCTCTACTCCACCATCTAAGAACGACATCACGCGACGCAATTAGAGGTAAGCCTGGTATCCACGAGCCTGATTCGACGCTAATGGAGTTAACAGAATGCTGTGTTCTAACATGGCGATGGACTGCTAAGCTAATGTAATGCGACGAATGTGACGAAACTAGTAAACTTGAAACTCACGCAGAGCACCATGAATAGAATTGAACTCTGAGCACTATGGGACTTAACATCTGAGGTCATCAGTCCCCTAGAACTTAGAACTACTTAAACCTAACTAACCTAAGGACATCACACACATCTATGCCCGAGGCAGGATTCGAACCTGCGACCGAAGCGGTCACGGGATTCCAGACTGAAGCGCCTAGAACCGCTCGGCCACACCGGCCGACAGAGCACCATGCTTCCAGCTTTTTAATAACCTGAGTAACATGCAGTGGAAACATACAACCACAGCTACAGTCGTAGTAGACATTGTCAATCCTAGAGGATAGCTGCGCTTAGCTACCCCTGTTAAGTCTTTATGATGAGGACGAGAAATGTCCATGTAGCGCCAACGTGAACTTGTGGAGATGATGTTTCCGATTGTGGGTGACGAAAAAAATCGAACATTAACGGTTTTTCCTAACAGCCACCGTAATCTTGGCATTTGTAACAAAATATTTATGGTAATTACATAATTATTCTGACATCAAACCAGATAGTCCCATATTTCCACTACACGTTGGCAGTTTCAAAAATTTGCCCGTAATTGATTTACTGGAAATGATTTTAGGTAATAAGTTTATGTGCTTGTTTCGTATTGTTACCCTGAAATATTTCCAAGTGTATCAACCAGAGGTGGACAAACCTCAGCTAATGTGTCGTCGAATCCCTGAGAGAGGAAGAATACTTATAATTTTTTGAGTCATGTAGTCGTACGAGAGCCAATTGTATGAATATTCGACGAGTTGTATGACATAATAGGCAAATATCAGTAAAAACACTTTTTCTCGACTTCCTGGTTCCACTGACGTTCTGCCTTAATGCAGGGCCATCAGATGTTGGGGAAGATTTCAGCTGAGCATTAATGTGACAGAAAGAGAGCTTAAATTATTAAGCGATAAAGCCGTTGCATTGAAATTGGTGACACAGACACACCATAACGAAATAAGATGGCTTTTATCGGAATCGCCCTCGTACTGCCGCCGCAAAACGACCAACTAAAGGACACTTTCCTCACCTCTACAGTCAAAAGCCGCTGGGGTTGCTCCACACGACGGGGATAAGTTAAGCAACTATTTTCCTTTGAAGTAGCCACTCCATTGTATTCCCTTCGAGACAACGAAACGGGGAAGATTCGTTCTCAGAGCGCACACTTAAGCAGCCTTCAGAAGCAGCTCAATCGCTAGCAGAT
Source organism: Schistocerca gregaria (assembly GCF_023897955.1). Lineage (NCBI taxonomy): Eukaryota > Metazoa > Arthropoda > Insecta > Orthoptera > Acrididae > Schistocerca > Schistocerca gregaria. The sequence goes on along the minus strand of NC_064921.1, from coordinate 417,856,690 downwards.
TCATGATGGCGATGTTAAATCATTAGTGGGGAAATCGGCGTCTTATGTACTTAACACGAACTGGCTTCGATTGCACTGGAATCGCTCCTCTGTAAAACCACATCAGTGCGATTCCATTCGAGGCCTCGCAAGAATGCACGTGTTTGCGCCATTGCAGTTTTGTGCACTCACTGCTCGCTTTGTGAGCTGTCGGTACCACTCACTGATGCTGAAGGGATGATGGTTTGCCGTGTTTAGTGCGCTCCGTATTCAAGTCTCTGGTCTCTCACTGAACAATAGTATCTTCTGTCGAGTACTTAAAATTTTTTTCTTACTTTTCACTCGATAAGATTCTATAGGGGCTGGAGAAACCTTTATTTCTTATCTGTTTGCTTTCTACCTTATTATTTTTCTTTGTGTGAAGGAAAGTACGCCAAGATTAATCCAAAACCATGGACTGATATCGTCCTTTGCTGCAACAAGGTTACCTAAAATTGATACTCGTTTTTTGAATATTCGGTATATTTTTCCATTGATTTACTGGTTATCTGTTTAGAGACTGTGGCTTTCCCAGTGTTCCCAACTGTATAACATTTTCTATTGAAAGCACCTGCTTTAGGGACGAATTGTGATGCTCTATGGTCAGAAGATCTGCAGGTACGTGGTCTTTTTATTTGCTTATATACAAGTGAAATTATGAGAGCTAGTTGTATGTAAGTCTTCTGAACTTCAATTTATCAATGATTGGCGTACGCTACATTATGAATATATTCGAAACGTGATTGCGGTCAATCGATCTGTAATTTCATCAACTGTCATAATCTAATGCAAAAATGTGGGAAATTAAGGAGATGGGACCTGAATAAACTGAAAGAATCAGAGGTTGTACAGAGTTTCAGAGAGAGCATAAGGGAACAATTGACAGGAATAGGGGAAAGAAATACAGTAGAAGAAGAATGGGTAGCTCTGAGGGATGTAGTAGTGAAGGCAGCGGAGGATAAAGTAGGTACAAAGACGAGGGCTGCTAGAAATCCTTGGGTAACAGAAGAAATATTGAATTTAATTGATGAAAGGAGAAAATATATAAATGCAGTAAATGAAGCAGGCAAAAAGGAATACAAACGTCTCAAAAATGAGATCGACAGGAAGTGCAAAATGGCTAAACAGGGAAGGCTAGAGGACAAATGTAAGGATGTAGAAGCTTATCTCACTAGGGGTAAGATAGACACTGCCTACAGGAAAATTAAAGAGACCTTTGGAGAGAAGAGAACCACGTGTATGAATATCAAGAGCTCAGATGGCAGCCCAGTTCTAAGCAAAGAAGGGAAGGCAGAAAGGTAGAAGGAGTATATAGAAGGTTTATACAAGGGCGATGTACTTGAGGACAATATTATGGAAATGGAAGAGGATGTAGATGAAGACGAAATGGGAGATACGATACTGCGTGAAGAGTTTGACAGAGCACTGAAAGACCTGAGTCGAAACAAGGCCTCCGGAGTAGACAACATTCCATTAGAACTACTGACGGCCTTGGGACAACCAGTCCTGACAAAACTCTACCAGCTGGTGAGCAAGATGTATGAAACAGGCGAAATACCCTCAGACTTCAAGAAGAATATAATAATTCCAATCCCAAAGAAAGCAGGTGCTGACAGATGTGAAAATTACCGAACTATCAGTTTAATAAGCCACGGCTGCAAAATACTAACGCGAATTCTTTACAGACGAATGGAAAAACTGGTAGATGCAGACCTCGGGGAGGATCAGTTTGGATTCCGTCGAAATGTTGGAACACGTGAGGCAATACTGACCTTACGACTTATCTTAGAAGAAAGATTAAGAAAAGGCAAACCTACGTTTCTAGCATTTGTAGACTTAGAGAAAGTTTTTGACAATGTTGACTGGAATACTCTTTTTCAAATTCTAAAGGTGGCAGGGGTAAAATACAGGGAGCGAAAGGCTATTTATAATTTGTACAGAAACCAGATGGCAGTCATAAGAGTCGAGGGGCATGAAAGGGAAGCAGTGGTTGGGAAAGGAGTGAGACAGCGTTGTAGCCTCTCCCCGATGTTATTCAATCTGTATATTGAGCAAGCAGTAAAGGAAACAAAAGAAAAATTTGGAGTAGGTATTAAAATTCATGGAGACGAAGTAAAAACTTTGAGGTTCGCCGATGACATTGTAATTCTGTCAGAGACAGCAAAGGACTTGGAAGAGCAGTTGAACGGAATGGACAGTGTCTTGAAAGGAGGATATAAGATGAACATTAACAAAAGCAAAACGAGGATAATGGAATGTAGTCAAATTAAATCGGGTGATGCTGAGGGAATTAGATTAGGAAATGAGACACTTACAGTAGTAAAGGAGTTTTGCTATTTAGGAAGTAAAATAACTGATGATGGTCGAAGTAGAGAGGATATAAAATGTAGACTGGCAATTGGCAAGGAAAGCGTTTCTGAAGAAGAGAAATTTGTTAACATCGAATATAGATTTATGTATCAGGAAGTCGTTTCTGAAAGTATTTGTTTGGAGTGTAGCCATGTATGGAAGTGAAACATGGACGATAACTAGTTTGGACAAGAAGAGAATAGAAGCTTTCGAAATGTGGTGCTACAGAGGAATACTGAAGATAAGGTGGATAGATCACGTAACTAATGAGAAGGTATTGAATAGGATTGGGGAGAAGAGAAGTTTGTGGCACAACTTGACTAGAAGAAGGGATCGGTTGGTAGGACATATTTTGAGGCATCAAGGGATCACAAATTTAGCATTGGAGGGCAGCGTGGAGGGTAAAAATCGTAGAGGGAGACCGAGAGATGAGTACACTAAGCAGATTCAGAAGGATGTCGGTTGCAGTAGGTACTGGGAGATGAAGCAGCTTGCACAGGATAGAGTAGCATGGAGAGCTGCATCAAACCAGTCTCAGGACTGAAGACAACAACAACAACAACATCATAATCTGTGATCTGAGTTTAATTGTCTGGATTTATAAAATGCTCTTTCTTACAAGGGAACCTCCCCATCGCAACCCCCTCTGATTTAGTTATAAGTTGGCACAGTGGACAGGCCTTGAAAAACTGAACACAGATCAATCGAGAAAACAAGAATAAGTTGTGTGGAACTATGAAGAAATATGCGAAATATACAAACTCAGTATTCCATGCTCAAGATAGGCAACATCAAGTATAATATGAGCTCAGGAGCGCCGTGGTCCCGTGGTTAGAGTGAGCAGCTGAGGAACGAGAGGTACTTGATTCGAGTCTTCCCTCGAGTGAAGAGTTTAATTTTTTTTATTTTCGGACAATTATTTTCTGGCCGTCCGTCCGTCCGATGCGAGGTAAATGCGCCTTAGTATTTGGACGCTATACCTAAACACTTTTTTGGAAGTAATTATCACATCCACAAGAAAACCTAAATCGGGTAATGTAGAAGAATATTTTTACCCATTTGCAAAGTTTACAAGCTAGGTGGGTCGACAACATATCCCTGTCATGGGACGCACATGCCGTCACCAGTGTCGTATAGAATATATCAGACGTGTTTTTCTGTGGAGGAATCGGTTGACCTATGACCTTGCGATCAAATGTTTTCGGTACCCATTGGAGAGGCACGTCCTTTCGTCTACTAATCGAACAGTTTTGCGGTGCGGTCGCAAAACACAGACACTATACTTATTACAATGAACAGAGACGTCAATGAACGAACGGACAGCTCATAACTTTGCGAAAATAAAGAAAGTAAACTTTTCACTCGAGGGAAGACTTGAACCAAGGACCTCTCGTTCCGCACCTGCTCACGCTAACCAAGGAACCACAGCGCACCTGGGCTGATATTATCCTTGATGTTGCCTATCTTAGGCATGGAATACTCGGTTTGTATATTTTGCTTTTTTTTCATAGTTCCACATAACTTCTTCCTGATTTCTCAATTGATCTGTGTTCAGTTTTTCAAGGCCTATCCACTGTGCGAACTTATAACTACATATGAGGGGGGAGCGATGGGGAGGTTTCCTTGTTAGTATTTATTAGATGTAATGGTTGCTCTGACCTTGGCAACGTGTAAAACTTGATGTGCCGTTATTAATTACATATCAAAGTGTCTGAAAGTTTAAAACTTCCATTTAAGTTAATACAACTTTAAAACATTAGGTATTCCACGTTTTGTGCGATGCTTTTTCAGTCCGAGCTAGTTGTGGGTGTAGCGTCCACAGCAAACTCCGGCACAGTCCAGAAGGTACTTCAGCGGACACGGAGGCGTCCGTGTTTGCCGTAGCGACCGCCGCAGGCGCTGCCGTCGCGCGACAGCGACCGGCTAATGTTTGTTCAGGCCACAGGCGTCTTGTCTAACAGCTGCGCAAACATCTGTAGTGAAGAAGACTGTGCAAGCCTTAGGCCCCCGGCACTGCGCGCCCTCCCGGCATCCGGAGGGTGCAGCGCAACACTGCGGCACAGCTAACGAACCGCTCGGGGATTATGCTGCGGCGTGCGTTAACGGGAGGGCGGTAATCCGAAGCTTAACGGCCGATGGATCGGTCGATCATGTTGTGCTAGCGTGTCCTTTACACGGCATAAAGCAACGTTAACGGCGATACTATCGGCGGCGGGATATATGGGAGACAGGAAAAAAAACCTTCACTTAAGAAGGCACAGCAGGCTCTTTATAAAGATCATTTACAAAGCAGCACACACACATCATCTGTGTTACTGTACCCGATAACTGAAAAACAATATAATATTCACTGACCTCATTAACTGAGATGCTAACGTACCTCAGTAGTTCGTATGTAATGCTGATCGAGGGGCTTTGTGGTTAGTCCTTTCAGACACATTCTTTCACTTTAGTGGAGCTTTAAGATGGTTGAATGGTCTGCTGCATAATTCGTTTCTACAAAGGTGGCTGCCACAGACAATACAGATTCCAGCAGAAATATAAAGAGGTTAATGTGCGAGCTTCAAAGGTGAAAAGAGAAATGCATAGTGTGAGATAGCGGGCGAGTTGTGGCGCCCTGGAAATATTCTAAGTTCGGAGTTGAGTTGGCCGCGCTGGGGCCTCTCGGCAGAACGGGGCTCGCCAGCGGTCACGTGGTGCCGAACGTTAGCCGGGGAGCGCGTGGCTGGGAATTCCATCGTGATGCTGTGTCGATGAAAGAGTCTTGTGTACCGAGAGTGCCAAAGATGACGGACTTTGTGAAATAATCATGGCAGACATTTCACAGTTCGTGTACAAGTTAATAGTAGCCAGAGGAATCATGATACCTCAAAATAAAACATGTTCATTACCTTTATTTGCACGACGATTCTACATCTACATACATACTCCACAATCCACTATACGGTGCGTGGCAGAGGGTACCTCGTACCTCAACTAGCATCATCTCTCCCTGTTCCACTCCCAAAGAGAACGAGGGAAAAATGACTGCCTATATGCCTCTGTGCGGGCCCTAATACCTCTTATCATCTTTGTGGTCTTTTGGCGAAATGTAAGTTGACGGCAGTAAAATTGTACTGCAGTCAGCCTCAAATGCTGGTTCTCTAAACTTCCTCAGTAGCGATTCACGAAAAGAACACCTTCTTTCCTCCAGAGACTCCCACCCGAGTTCCTGAAGCATTTCCGTAACACTCGCGTGATGATCAAACCTACCAGTAACAAATCTAGCAGCCCGCCTCTGAATTGCTTCTATGTCCTCCCTCAATCCGACCTGATATGGATCCCAAACGCTCCAGCAGTACTCACGAATAGGTCGTATTAGTGTTTTACAAGCGGTCTCCTTTACTGATGAACCACATCTTCCCTAAATCTACCAATGAACCGAAGATGACTATCCGCCTTCCCCACAACTGCCATTACATGCTTGTCCCACTTCATATCGATCTGCAATGTTACTCCCAAATATTTAATCGACATGACTGTGTCAAGCGCTACACTACTAATAGAGTATTCAAACATTATCGGATTCTTTTTCCTATTCATCTACATTAATTTACATTTACCTATAATTAGAATTAGCTGCCATTCCTTACACCAATCACAAATCCTGTCCAAGTCATCTAGTATCCTCCTACATTCACTCAACGACGACACCCTGTACACCACAGCATCATCAGCAAACAGCCCCACATTGCTATCCACCCTAGTGTAGTTAGATTTTCAATATATTTATGAAAGTTTGGTATCTGACTATTAATTATACAGGTAACACCCAGCAACGAATTTTCCAAAATCTAAGCGGTTTATCCAATTTTGTCGATTAACGTGTCTTTAGAAAGCTATTAGTGTAAACCTAAATTGGTGTAAATTACAGACATATAACTTGAATAGTACATTGGAGGTCAAAGTGGCCGATTACTATCGATCGCATCAGTCCATAGGTACTCCACAGTTACACGAAAAAGCGGTAGCACCATGCTTATAAATATACTTATTCGTCTATGTCTTTTTCTTTCATATCCGAAATATACTATTCGTGAAGAAATTGGTCAAATATTAACTGTGTTTTAGAAAGCGCAGAGACATTAGGTTACTGGCCTACATTTTCTTGCTATTCGTTCGATTTGTTTATGTATTTACGTGTTGAGCGCGTTTATGGCCGAGCAGTAGGAATATTGATTTAATTTTCAGTTATTTTAATGTAAATCCAGTATTTCGAATGTGTTTCAAAACGTTTGCGAGTGTGCGTTGGCTTGGAGACATGACAGGGCGGCTATCGAAAATCACAGCGCTCGTTATTAAGGGAGGTGACTACCGAAGTGAGTGGGAGGCGGCGCGAGAGGAGTGTGTGGAGTGTGTGGAGTGGTTTGCGCGTGGTCGCGGCAGATAGAAATACTTTGGAGTGCCGATTTGTGCACTAGTGAGACTTCTGTGGCTTCTACAGTGAAGACGCAGTGAATGTTTAGAAGAGAATATCTCGCGAGCGCTGTTGTTGTTCATAACTAACTACGTGCAGTAGGAATCTATTGTTTCCCTGTTATTCAATTTATATTTTATTTAATTGCTGGATCATCGCCAGCAATAAGTCTTTTCCAGAAATATACTTCTACTATCGTACTCATCATTTAAAGTCATTAAGATAGTATCTGCAGATTCTATTTTATTTCAATCTTTCATTTACAAATTTCTACGCTACATTCGCATTTGCTGAGTGATAGGAACCTTAGACCATTCGATTCATGTGTACATTCATGTAGTATAGTGTAACGTCAGCAGTATTTGGCTTGTAATGCTGCAACTACATATCCCAGCCCCTAGACAACGAAACCAGCCAAATCTTTATATTTCATCACTGAGTCAGCGGGTACGTAGTTGAGGGCCAACATCATTTCTTTCACTATTGTTTGAAAGCTCGCAATAGGTAGAAACAAGATACAAACAGAATTAGTGAAGGAGAATGGCATGAAAAATGGGACTTCCAGTTAGTAGAGTATAGGGTTACCAAAGTATAAAGAAACAGCGTTAGCGCAGGAGTAGATCTAATAATTAGTAAGAAACTAGGAGTGTGGATAAATTACTACGGACAGCATTGTTAACACCTCACAATAGACAAGGTCGATGACCCACCAGAGTGGTACAATAATACAGGGTGAACATTAATAAAGCCACAAACTGCAGGGACGGGTTTCTGACTGGAAATTGAGGACCAAACGTCCTATATACATGTGTCTGGAAATACAGCGTTGATGTTGCAGATAGCGATGATGAATGCTAGTTCCTCTGACTACAGGCCTTGTGTTGCATTCTGCGTGATTGATGCAGCGTACTGTAACCAGCAGAATGATCTGGTATTCATGTCGGGAACAGGCCAATATTGTGTTTGGTTACGGCCAAGAAGAAGGAAACGATCAAGAAGCAGCACATCTATAGCAGGACACGTATCCTCACAGATACTAAACACATCGCACCATATTTCAGGACCTTTTGGGTGTGGGGGGGGGGGTGGTTGTGGTCATGGATTCTTTCAGAGAGATGAATGTGCAGGCAGGTGTCCGATTGTGGGTACCAGATTTGGAGGATCAGATTCTACAGGATTTTGAGATGAACCCTAGTAAAAGTTTCAGGCAAGTGGACTGCCAACATAGAGTAAGCCAATGTTCGACTATGTGTAGCCTCATTACAACAGCTACTATCCCAATCACGTGCAACGAAAGCAAGGATTATCAGCAATAATTTTCCCTGTAAGGGAAGGATTTTGTTGATGGTTTTTGCACCAGACCATCGCAATTATGGGATTTCTGTCATCAGTCCTCCTTACCGACGAAGCAGCCTTTACCAGAACTGGCATCACTAATCTGCATTGCATTCCATGGAGGCCAATCTTAAGATCTGTTGTGACGTGGATGCGATGCATCACTGCACTGTATTCTGGGACGATTTGTTGTTGCATGCACATAGTCCATTTCCGGACATATGTTCATAGGACCCTTTTCTGCAGTTTCTGCAGTTTGTCGGTTTTATTAATGTTCTCCCTGTGAAAGAGGGAAGATGGTGAAATTTAAAAAAAAGAGTATAGAGACCAAAAAACATTCAGTACTTTAAGGTTGACTGAAAACTGATCACGTGCAAGGTGTTAAAAATCTAGATCTCTGCTACGACAGTAGGAAAATCTGGCTACATATATGAAACACAGGTGTTAGACTCCTGAAATTAATCAGCCTAATACTAGTGGAAACTAGCATTAAATGAGGACCTCCTACAAATATGTGACTGAGTATACACTGTGCATTGGCAAGTCCACCCTTACACTTTGCATCCCTTTGTTTCTTGTCTGTTGCAGACAACATGTTACAAGGCTATCAGAATATTGGCACCACCGCATTTAAATCAGTTAATTCACTTTTCATGGCAGAAAAATTGAAAATGAAATAACTTTGACTAAAATCCCTTAGGAATTACGCAGAAAAAATGAAATAAATGAATAGTTTTTCCCAGATCTAACTGTTGTCCCTTGGCGGCGATGGTGCTAATCAGATGGTTGGCTACTAGAGGGGTCCTAGTTCACCCTGTGACTAGAGAAGCTGATGCTGGACCACGTGGCGGATGGTCCTGTAGGATGCAGACACAAATGTAGCGGCGTCGTTAGTGCCGGGTAGTGTCGACCCCACTGTAGGGTGAGAAAACACAAGCAGACTTGTCAGGGCAGCACCTAGGTGTGCAGGTTCCCCAGTGGGAAGACGGAGCATATCCAGCCACTTTCAGTTTGTAAGTAGTTGATTTATTTCTCTTTTACGGCGTGCCCAATCGCACCAGGTAGGTATTGGGCGTCGAATCCATGGTTCACAGCAGCAGTGTGCTTTCAGAATCCTATAGACATCTGTAGACAGTGCAGCGTGGCTCACAACAAAGCAAGCTTGCTTACCAGAGAGGCACCTGGCACGCATGATGCTGGTCATGCAATCCTGCCTCATGGCCTGAAAGTGGCCGAGTGATTTTGCTGGTTGGCCCGGCAGCGGCCCACGGTGAACGAGGTGTCATCCAGAGTGTGAACTCTGGTCTCCCGTGTCTGGCTCTTTGCGCCTGCAGGCGGTAGTTGCTAACTGGGCCGTTGGCTACAAGTCAGCTGATTTGGTCCTGGGTCCAATGGAGCTTTTGCTGACCCGCACGGTGGTGTTCTTTCAGAATGACAGACACTTTTGGCTGCACGTCTGGGCACCAGTATACTAATGATGGTGCTGTCGTCTACTTGGTGACTTCCATAGCCTAGGCAGCCAGTACCTATTCACTCCATGGCCAGGCGTGTTGACATGGCAAACGATCCATGAAACACATAACTGCCACGTCGCCATGCTGCAGGTGTGTCCTGATCTCAGTAACGTCCCTGGCTGTAGACCCCACGGTCGTACCAATAAACTGAGGCGAGCCATTATGGCAAAACGCCGCGCCCTGCTTGATGCAGCCAGCGTGATTACAGCAGCGGTGGCTCGCACGCGCCAGCACCACTAGAAAAAACATAAATCTTCGTCTTCAAGATTGCTTCTTTCTTATCAATACCGAATCAATAATTAGTTTCCTCAGTTACACATCTCACTAATCTCAGCACTGACCAATGAAAACAGAAATACTTTCAAATCGCAAGAAGTAGTTTCTGTAGTGCAACACTGTGCAAAACGCTGACTCGAATAGTGAACCTTTCAGTTGTTTCTATAGTCGGTTCCAGATGGATCAGCTGTGATAGATAGCTTGTCATAAACTCAGATATGTAATCAAACTTTTCGTGCAACAGACTGCATAATAAGAAAGCAAAGGCCTTGTAAAATAAGTTCTGGATGCCTGTTATTACAAAATTATCGAGCGTCAGTAACTGGGAAGGTTATCTATCTACCGAATTCAGATTATTGGTCCGTATTAGCACCAATTTTATTCGCTCTTTCTGAGCACGCAGACCAACAAGTAGCACCCACTAATATAATTTACAAATACGAAAAATAATAAAATCAAATACAAGCAGCGAGCATCAGAATAATTTAACTGCATCTTAAATCCCTTTTACACGATCATTGTTGTTGTTGTTGTTGCTGTTGTTGTGGTCTTCAGTCCTGAGACTGGTTTGATGCTGCTCTCCATGCTACTCCATCCTGTGCAAGCCTCTTCATCTCCAAGTACCTACTGCAACCTACATCCTTCTGAACCTGTTTAGTGTATTCATCTCTTGGTCTCCTTCTACGATTTTTACCCTCCACGCTGCCCTCCAATACTAAATTGGTGATCCCTTGATGCCTCAGAATAATACCCTAGCGGCCGATCCCTTTTACTCGTCAAGTTGTGCCACAAATTTCTCTTCTCTCCGATTCTATTCAACACCTCCTCATCAGTTATGTGATCTACCCTTCTAATCTTCAGCATTCTTTGTAGCACTACATTTCGAAAGCTTCTATTCTCTCCTTGTCTAAACTATTTATCGTCCACATTTCACTTCCATAAATGGCTACACTCCATACAGATACTTTCAGAAACGACTTCCTGACATTTAAATCTATACTCGATGTTAACAAATTTCTCTTCTTCAGAAACGCTTTACTTGCTATATCCAGTATATACAGGATCCTAAGGAATACGTAAGATAAGAATGTCGGTCATTTCAAAACGCCTTTCCCTCAAATACAAAATATCTCTGTTGGGTGCATAAAAATTGCTCCGACCGTACCAAGTTACTACTTGAATATGCAAATAATTAAACCCACTGAGCCATGGATGAACCCTCTACTACTACACATAATGTCATATCACGTTATCTAATGAAGTGTAAAAGAAATGAAACGAAATTACCATTTCTCTCGGGCTATGACGACAACTCAGAATGCCAGGGCCTTGCAGGATAAAGCGCCAGTCGTGTCACAAAATTTAGGATCATCTGGAACTTTACCTTCTTGAATATTGATTGAGCTACATTGAAGCGCCAAAGAAACTAGTACAGGCATAGATATTCAGATACAGAGATATGTAAACAGGGAGAATACGGCGCTACGGTTGGCAACGCCTATTCTGTATAAGACACAAAGGGTCTGGGGCACTTGATAGATCGGTTGCTGGTGCTACAACGGCTGGTTATCAAGATTTAAGTAAGTTTGAACGTGGTGTTATAGTCAGCGCACGAGCGATGGGACACAGCATCTCCGATGTAGCGGTGAACTGGGGATTTTCCCGTACCCCCATTTCACGAGAGTACCGTGAATGTCAGGAATCCGGTAAGTCATTGATTCTCCGACATCACCGATGCCAGAAAATGATCCTGCAAGAATGGAACCAACAGCGACTGTAGAGAATCGTTCAACATGACAGAAATGCAACCTTTGCGCAAACTGCTTCCTGATTGCAATGCTGGACCATCAATAAGTGTCAGCGTACGAACCATTCAACCATACATCGTCGATATGAGCTTCCGGAACTGAAGGCCCTCTTGTGTATCCTTGATGACTGCACGAGAGAAATCTTTACGCTTCGCCTAGGCTCGGCAGCATCGACATTGGACCTTTGATGACTAAAAACATGTAGCCTGGTCAGACGAGTCTCGTTACAAATTGTATCGAGTGGATGGACGTGCACAGGTATGGAACAACCTAATGAATCCATGGATCCTACGTTTCAGCAGGGGACTGTTCAAACTGGTGGAGGCTCTGTAATGTTGTGGGCCGTGTGCAGCTGTATTGATATGGGACCCCTGATACGTCTAGGTAAGCTTGATCACCTGCACCAATTCATGTTAATTGTGCATTCTGACGGTCTGCGGAAATTTCAGCAGGACAATGCGACATTCTACATATCCAGACTGCTCCATGAACACTCGTCTAAGTTTAAGCACTTCCGCTGGTCACCAAATTCCCCAGAACACGAGCATTATTGAGCATATCTGGGATGCCCTGCAACGTGCTGTTCAGAAGAGATCCCCACCCCCTCTTAGTCTTATGGATTTATGGACAGTCCTACACCATCGGTTTCCTCCAGCACTACTCCAGGCATTAGTCTAGTCCATGCCACGTAGTGATGCGGCACTTTTGCGTGCTCTTGGCGGCCCTACAAGACATATTATGCAGGTGTACTAGTTTCTTTGGCTCTTCAGTGTATAACCGACCATATTGAACTACAAAGAGTGACAAAATGCTAATCCGTCTCCTCTAAATCCTCACTCACTGAAGTTTTAAGCATGCTTTTCCCCCAGGTTAGCTGATCATTACACTGACACATGTAAGTAATTTCCCAAAACATATGACGTTATAAACGATCCCCCATTTGTTCAGATCAAATAATGTATCGTCGGTAAGATATCTGCCAAAACAAACTGAACAATTCGTTGTGTGCCACTGCTTCCCAGTATAATGGCGGATAGTGAACAGCATGTCACTTACAAACCACACAAATGGAAAGGCATTTTCAATTAAAAAGTGAATGAAAAGAAATAAAACTGTAACGTTTACCTGATTCCTGTTAATAGCAATCATTTGCAACAATAAAGTCAGCCTATGAAGTTAATAGGTTTGCAAAATCATTATGGTTACGGAAGGAAATAATATAATCGAATAAACCAATTTGTTTTGCTAATATTCTGAATGTTATTGAAAAGAAATTAGAATAGCACTAAAATAGGATACTTTACAATTTAGCAGAATGAATGATGATGAAAAGCTACTCTTTCTGCATTTTAAGTTTACACATTAATGCTTAGAAAAATATAGTTTGCGATATTTCATACCCAACTTTCCTTTCAAAACAGTACTTCCTTTCAAAACAGTACTTCCTTTCAAAACAGTACTTCCTTTCAAAACAGTTCCTTTCAAAACAAAAACATCTGGTCCCGTTGGCGAGTCGTCGACGTCGACCGTAATCCCTTAGCGTGTGTTCCAATTATTATCAGCGACGTACTGATCGTCGTTGCGAATGTAACAGAAGCGTTCGATGTCTCTGGAATTAATTCCAGTTTGCGTATCTCAGAGCAACAATGAACATAACGAACGCTTCTCTCCGTTAACGAGTGACGTAACCCGACGTCATTGTGTTTGGTAGTGTTTTTTTCTTTTTTTTTTTTTTTAGTCATCAGTCTTCTGACGTTTGATGCGGCACGCCACTAACTGTGCCAACAGCTTCATCTCAGAATAGCATTTACAGCCTACGTCGCCAATTATTTGCTGACTGTATTCCAATCTCTGTCTTCCTCTACAACTTATGCCCTCTAAATCTCAATCTCTGATGCCTTAACAGACGTCGTATCATCCTATCCCTTCTACTTGTCAGTGTTTTCTACACGTTCCTTTTCTCTCTCATTGCGAACCTGCTCACTCTTTACGCTGTCAGTCTACCTACTTTTCGACATTCGTCTGTAGCATCATCTCAGATGTTTCGATTCTCCTCTACGCCGGTTTTCCCACAGTTCATGTTCCACTACAATACAATGCTGTACTCCAAAAGTATATTCTCAGAAATTTGTTCCTCTGATACTAGTAGACTTCACTTGGCCAGGAATGCCATTTTTGCTCCATCCGAAATTGCTTATTTTACTGCCTAGGTAGAAGAATTCCTTAATTTGATCTACTTCGTGTCCATGAATCCTCATCTTACAGTTATCGCCGTTCACATTTCGGCTACTTCTCATTACTTTCAGCTTTCTTCGATTTAATTTCAGTCCATGTTCTGTGCTCATTAGACTGTCCATTCCATTCAGATGATCATGTAATTCTTCTTCACTTTCACTCGGGATAGCAATGTCATCAGAGAATTCTCTCACTCTTACTGTTCCACCTTTAATTTTTATTACACTTCTGAATCTTTCTTTTATTTCCATCATTGCTTCTTCGATGTATATATTGAAAAGTGGGGGGCGAAAGACTACATCCGTGTCTTCCATCCTTTTTAATCAGAGCATTTCGTTCTATGTCGTCCACTCTTGTCGTTCCCTCTTGGCTCTTGTACTTATTATATATTACCCATCTCTCCCTATAGCTTACCCCTATTTCCCTCAGAATTTTGAACATCTTGCACCATTTTCCACTGTCGAACACTTCTTCTAGTCGACAAATCCGCTGAACGTGTCTTGATTTTTCTTTAGTCTTGCTTCCATTATCAGCCGCAACGTCAGAATGGCCTCTCTGGTATTTCAATCTTTCCTAAAGCCAAACTGATCATCGTCTAATACATCGTCAATTTTCTTTTCCATTCTTCAGTATACTATTCTTGTGAGCAACTTAAATGTATGAGCTGTTAAGTTAATTGTGCGATAATTCTCGCATGTGTCAGTTCTTGCTGTCTTCGGAACTTTGTGAATGATATTTCTCCGAAACTTGGACGGTATGTTGCCAGACTCATATATTCTACAGGCCAACGTGAAGAGTCGTTTTGTTAACTATTCCTCTAATCATTTTAGAAATTCTAATGGAATTCTACAGATCCTTTCTGCCTTACTTGATCCTAAGTCCTCCAAAGCCCTGTTAAATCTGATTCTAATATTGGATCGACTCCTGTTTCTTCCTCTACCAGATAAATTTTTCCCTCACAGTGGCCTTCAATGTACTTTGCCACCTGTCCCCTCTCTCTCCTCTGCATTTAACAACGGAATTCCGGTTAAGCTCTTACTGCTACCACCCTTGCGACTAATTTCACTGAGGGTTGTTTTGACTTTCCTATATGTTGCTTCAGTACTTCCGAGAATCATTTCTTTTTTCGATTTCGTCACATTTTTCGTTTTAGTTTCCCTGCACTACGTATTTATTTAAGTCCTCAGCAACTTGTATTACTGTATTCCTGAATTTCGCAGAACATTTTTGTACTTCCATCTTTCATGCATCAGCTGAAATATTTCCTCTGTTACCCATGGTTTCTTTGCAGTTAACTTGTTGGTACCTATGCTTTTCTTTCCAGCTTCTGTGATTGCCCTTTTTAGAGACGTCCGTTCCTGTTCAACTCTACTACCTAGCGGGCTATTCTTTATTGCTGTCTCTACAGCCTTAGAGAACTTCAAATATACCTCTTCATTCCATAGCATTTCCGTATCCCACTTCTTTGCGTATTGACTGTACCTCACAAAAGTCTTAAACTTCAGAAAGCTCTTCATCACTACTAAATTGTGATCTGAGTCTATACCTGGTCCTGGGTACGCCTCAAAATTCAGATTCTGATTTCGGAATCTCTGTCTGACCATGATGTAATGTAACGGAAATCTTCCCGTATCAACTGGCCTTTTCCAAGTTAGTCGCTATAACCACATATTTCATATTTGTTCTTTCTTGTTCGATGGTAACTTGGCAGTAAGGAAATACACTCCTGGAAATTGAAATAAGAACACCGTGAATTCATTGTCCCAGGAAGGGGAAACTTTATTGACACATTCCTGGTGTCAGATACATCACATGATCATACTGACAGCACCACAGGCACATAGACACAGGCAACAGAGCATGCACAATGTCGGCACTAGTACAATGTATATCCACCTTTCGCAGCAATGCACGCTGCTATTCTCCCATGGAGACGATCGTAGAGATGCTGGATGTAGTCCTGTGGAACGGCTTGCCATGCCATTTCCACCTGGCGCCTCAGTTGGACCAGCGTTCGTGCTGGACGTGCAGACCGCGTGAGACGACGCTTCATCCAGTCCCAAACATGCTCAATGGGGGACAGATCCGGAGATCTTGCTGGCCAGGGTAGTTGACTTACACCTTCTAGAGCACGTTGGGTGGCACGGGATACATACAGACGTGCATTGTCCTGTTGGAACAGCAAGTTCCCTTGCCGGCCTAGGAATGGTAGAACGATGGGTTCGATGACGGTTTGGATGTACCGTGCACTATTCAGTGTCCCCTCGACGATCACCAGAGGTGTACGGCCAGTGTAAGAGATCGCTCCCCACACCATGATGGCGGGTGTTGGCCCTGTGTGCCTCGGTCGTATCCAGTCCTGATTGTGGCGCTCACCTGCACGGCGCCAAACACGCATACGACCATCATTGGCACCAAGGCAGAAGCGACTCTCATCGCTGAAGTCGACACGTCTCCATTCGTCCCTCCATTCACGCCTGTCGCGACACCACTGGAGGAGGGCTGCACGATGTTGGGGCGTGAGCGGAAGACGGCCTAACGGTGTGCGGGACCGTAGCCCAGATTCATGGAGACGGTTGCGAATGGTCCTCGCCGATACCCCAGGAGCAACAGTGTCCCTAATTTGCTGGGAAATGGCGGTGCGGTCCCCTATGGTACTGCGTAGGATCCTACGGTCTTCGCGTGCATCCGTGCGTCGCTGCGGTCCGGTCCCAGGTCGACGGGCACGTGCACCTTCCGCCGACCACTGGCGACAACATCGATGTACTGTGGAGACCTCACGCCCCACGTGTTGAGCAATTCGGCGGTACGTCCACCCGGCCTCCCGCATGCCCACTATACGCCCTCGCTCAAAGTCCGTCAACTGCACATACGGTTCACGTCCACGCTGTCGCGGCATGCTACCAGTGTTAAAGACTGCGATGGAGCTCCGTATGCCGCGGCAAACTGGCTGACACTGACGGCGGCGGTGCACAAATGCTGCGCAGCTAGCGCCATTCGACGGCCAACACCGCGGTTCCTGGTGTGTCCGCTGTGCCGTGCGTGTGATCATTGCTTGTACAGCCCTCTCGCAGTGTCCGGAGCAAGTATGGTGGGTCTGACACACCGGTGTCAATGTGTTCTTTTTTCCATTTCCAGGAGTGTACATTAAGTTACTTGTAACTTATATTAACAGTCCCCATACACACCGAACAGTCGCACCTCTTACAATAGTTACAGTGGTCACATCAATTGCACAGCGATCGGCGCTCCATACGTTCCAGATTAAAGTTATTCACATCAGTCCACGACCAGGAAATGCGTTGCCATATTCTTGTTTAAATTTACAGACCTGGGCACGCATTAAACAGTCTATGCAGTCGAAAATCGACATAGTACGCTCACAGCGTTCACGTAGCTTAGTGGTTTGTGCATTATAGTTTTTAAGCTTAATGTGTAGAATAGCAATTCAGACAGACAACCAACACAACACGAAATTAATTCCATATGTGCGTACGCACCCAAGACCACAATATGTGTCACTGTTCAAGCAGTTATATTACATTAGCCACGGTAGTGGTAAACACACTGACACTCACGCAGCAAGACTTTCTTGTTCGCGCTCCCGACTCTGCACTGATGCTTTCTCTGTCGACTTATCGATATGCTTCTACACCGCTCAACTCACCACTTCACATTACATTTTCAAAACTTCCTAGTACATCATTAAACAGTTTCATACAAAATTGCAACTTCATCGAAAAAGTATAGAAAAATTGTAGGAAAATAGGAAAAAAATCTATATCGTTCTGTAGTGTATCTTCACATGTGTCACCCCCTCCCCCCGTTTATCATGTGATGTTCGCTAGAACCTCTCGCAACAAAACTTCTCAAATTCAGATGAAGTATGTTGTTTGCGTACTGCTTGTATTTATGTAAGCTGACATAACTTGAAACACTACTGTTGTCTTTTGAGCATAAACAAAATTGCATACAAATTGTCATTATAACAGACTAACATAAGAATAATCATTTCATTTCTCCTTAATTGCTAAATTATCCTCTAAACAATAGAAATAAAATGACATAGTCAGTGAAAGAACAAGTTTCATCTCTCCTATATTGCCATACAACAAAAGATAGTACAATGCATCTGTTACGTAGTACCACATTAATCACTTTTTGGGGCTTACTGTTCTAAGTCCTTACATTACAAGTATTGTGGCATTTATGCTTGTTATTTTCTTTAATGCTAGCAGTAATCACACAGTCAATCCATTATTACTAACCTAGACAATCAGTTGAAAATTACAGGTCTTCATAGATTCCAATTCTAATTTATAAATCTCTTTTATTGTTACCTTTCCTAGCGTTTTCTTTTTTCATTTGCATGTTCTAGCCAAATTTAGAGTGGAAACACAGAACTACTAGTACATTAACACTCATAATGCTATGAAAATATCTACGCCTTTTCTTGCAAACTCAAATAAGTAAATAATTCACTTTTGTATTTTAAAAGCAAAATTATATACTCTCCACACGAAAATTCAGTTCCTTTGGATGCTGTTCGTGGGGAATACTTCTTTTTATGGTAAGATCGGCAATTCTCCAGTTAATATCTACTGAAATTTAATATTTCTGTGTACCTTTTCCATGTTTCATTTTAACTAATTCTCCTTTAATTTTCTATGATGTACACCATTACAGTAATCATCGATTTCCATGTTATATGTTGATCCCCAAAACATAATTCCACTTCACTTATGCTTTTTAATGAATTCAAATTGTGACTATATTATGGCAAAGCTACCTAAGAACGTCCACTCATAATATTCTCTGCTTCTTCTCCTACTTTATCCCTGTATTTATTTCTGTTTACCTCGTAGTTCTCACATTATTTCTCACTTTACTTTATGCATTTCATCATTATCTTTCTCCTTCTTCACTTGACTATTCATTTAATTCTTTCCCTTACTGCTGTGTGCCAAAATTCATGATTTCGTCTACCAGTCACTTCTTGCTCTGTAATTCTGCCACAGAGCAAAACAGTCAAAAATTCCAATTGAATTCCTCCCCATACCTACCATGCATCATTAATTCCTTCTATTTTCAATCATTACTCGTACACAGGACAACATCCTCGAAGGTCTCCCTAATTTCTGTTCACATTACACCATCCCGAAACAAATTCAGTTAATTAGCTACTCTACTAATACACCATTCTTGCTTTTTGCTAGTACCCTCTGATCTCCTACACAAGCCTTTCCAGGAGTAACTGTCTTATTCTTATTGATTTCCAGAGCTTATATTTATCACTGACTTATCATTTCATATAGTCATACTAGGTTACACCTACAAAATCCTGACTCTACGTAGTTCGTTAGTTACAGAGTTGCTTTTGACATATACATAGCATAGGGAAGACTAGTAATCAGTGCAAGAAACTAAAGAAAAACACTGCAAAAACTTGGGTTCCTATGCACGTTTCTGTAAATATTCATTAAAGTATAATGAACGCCCTGTCATATTTTTTGTCACTGCCGATCACTTCTCTACTGTTCCCCTGGATGCCACAATTTATGGTGTTTATCAAAGTTTTCTTTCCCCTGCAGGCAACATAGTGCCGTCTGCCAACACCTATCACACTATTCCAGAAATTCTTCAGTCTATAATCCTCACTTACGAACTTTAATCTCTTCTGATAAGGCAATTTCCTTACCAACTCTTCAACTAAATCTCTCTTTTTCTATGTGTTGTCCTAATGCTTTAATTTGCTATTCTCTTCTTCTCTCATGCCCTGAGGAAGACCATTGCAATTCGGCCGAAACGTCGGTTTTAGTTTATTATTGTTGTTAGTTTTTAGGAATGACGCGTCATAATACCTAGAAGAATTTTAATCACAAGCCTACATTCTTATATTCAGTGACTTTATTAATGCATGTAATAATTTTTATACGTTTGTTTCCAGATTAACTACCAGTTTTTCAAGTTTACTGCAGTTGAAATGAACAAAAATGCTACGAGTTTGTGTTAACAGTGCTGACACATTTTACTATGTGTGTGTGGAAGTGACATTTGCTTCACAAAAACAGCAAATAACTCCATTGATTAAAAAGGCTTACAGTTGTTATTTAGGATGCAAACTAGGTGATCAGGATAAACCCTGGGCTCCACATGTGATCTGCACCACTTGTGCCAGCAACCACAGGTATTGGATTCATGGGAAAGGACGTTCAATGCCCTTTCCAGTGCCCATGATCTGGCGAGAGCCAACTAACCATGCCAGTGACTAATACTTTTGTATGGTTCCTCCTATCAGGAAGGGAATATCTAAGAAGAAGACTCAGTGATCTATCCTAAGATTCCATCTGCCATACCTCCAGTTCTACATGGGGAAGAATTGCCAATACCAGAACCACCGACAGAGTACGAGATTACTTCTAATGGGGACTCTGAATGTCCTGAACCTCGTACTTCACAAGATCCAGAGTTCTTTCCAAATATATCATCATCTGATGATCCACAAAAATTGTCTCAAAATGAGTTAAAGGATCTCATTAGAGACTTGACCTCTCTAAAGCTAAGACTGATTGTACGAAGATTGCAGCAGCGCAACTTTCTGGAAAGCAATATAAATGTTTCATTCTACCGCACAAGAGAGCAACAATTAATCCCTTCTCTTAACATGCAAGACAGTCTTGTGGCATGTGTAGACACATATGGTCTAATGAAGGCTCTCAGAATTAATTACAACCCTGATGAGTGGAGACTCTTCATTGATTCGTCGAAGTTGAGATTAAAAGCAGTGTTTTTAAATATTGGTAATGAGCTTCCTTCTGTTCTAGTTGGGCATTGTATGCATATGAAACAGTCATACCAAAACACGAAAATTTTACTAGAAGCCATCAAGTACAATAACCCTCAATAGCAGATTTGTGGTGACTTGAAATTGGTTGCACTGCTATTAGGTATGCAGCTAGGGTATACTAAACATTGCTGCTTTCTCTGTGAATGGGATAGCCGAGTTCGTGCATCTCATTACAGTAAATTTGAATGGCCCACCAGAAAATCTCTTCAACCAGGAATATATAACATTAAGGACGAACCTCTACTAGACCCTAACAAGATTCTGCTCCCGCCCTTGCACATCGAGTTGGGTCTCATTTAAAACTGCGTTTAGGGAATGGAAAGAGATGGTGACGGGTTTAAGTACTTCAGGCAAAAATTCCCTTACTTAAGTGATTCCAAAGTAAAGGAGAGCATCTTTTGTAGGCCCACAGGTTTCAGAGCTTTTTGGATAACACACTTTTGATGGAATCATACAAGGTGACGAGAGGCATGCATGGTAATGTTTTAAGGCAGTATGTTTACAGCTCTTAGGAAACAAACGAGCAATAAATTACAAGGAGATTGTAGATAACATGTTGTCATCTTATGAAAAACTTGGCTGCGACATGTCATTGAAAATGAATTTCTTAGTTATCTTGACTTCTTCCTCAAAGATTGTTGTGCAGTAAGTGAGGAACATGGCGTCTGATTTCATCAAGATATGGCCACATTTGAGAAGAGGTATGCCGGAAAGTGAAGCCCTGCTATTTTAGCAGATTACTGCTGGATAGTCGTAAGGGATGTTCCTCGTTATTTTTAAAAATGTCAAGCCAAGCGGAAACGGTCATCTTCTTAATCTGTCTCTGAAAATAGTATGTAATTGTATATACTGTACATGTGGACACATAAAATTTTTAATCCCTTATATAAATTTGTGACCAGTTAGTTTATATATTTTCTTTTGTGCTTTACATAGTTCTGGTAGAAAGTAGACATACAAAGCATTTTCATTTATATAACGTTATCTTCATTTTTTCTTAATATTTTGCTTTTGTACATCCAGAACGGCACTGAAATTTATCAATGCGTAACACATAACAGAGGTCAAGTAATTATTCACTTAAAATTTGTTATGCTGAATCTTGGAACACGAATGCATATTTAGTGAGTGAGTTATTTGTACAAAAATGTAGATTACCTTTTCTAAAAAGGTAGAGCTAAATATTTATGATTACGATGGTGCTGTATCATTTTATAATAAACATAACTAACTCGAAATTATGCAATTTACACATTTTCATTTCTGATATTGTTCAGTGTTATCAGGCATGAAGTGATGGGCTGATCCTCGGATGCAAGTCCCCGTCTTTCGTCCAGGTATCTCTGTTCACGTCCAGCAACCAAGTCGAAGTGTGTCCATCCGCACCTCTGATCCAATTATAATCTTTTTTTTTCAATTACATTGCCTCTCTGCTGCAGAGATACCTGCGGAAGGTCAACGGAAATCCTCCTCCACCATAGGGAAAGCTCGGCCAGGGATTAACCAAAGAGGTTTTAAGAAATGAAGCTTGGAGATCCCATCAATAAGATATTTCTTAAGCTTCCCAATGAGGTGCTTTCTTGAGATGGGAGGGAAAAAATTTTTGTTTTCTTTGTGGTCTTGTATCTGGGCGATGCTTGTCCTCCATCACGAAAAGAAGAGAAACCTTAACTGTTACAGAGCTTTTCCACTTGAAAAGTGAACTGTCTTTCACCCAGGATGGCATTCTCCAGCTTTCTCTGAAGGCTTCTTTGCAAAGAACAAGCCCAAACAAAGTTCTTTTAAGATAGATGGCAGATCGTAAAATACGCGCTACGCGCACGTAAGTGCTCAGGGAGCTGCCCTGTGGTAGGTAGCTTCATCTCTTCTCCTTGTCAGTGTTTTCCACATATTTCTTTCCTCTCCGATTCAGCACAGAACCTCCTTACCTTATCAGTCTACTTTTCTTCAGCAGTCTTCTGTAGCACCGTTTGTCAAATGTCTCGGTTTACCTCCGCTCCGATTTTCGCACAGTTCATGTTTGATTCCAATACAACGCTGTGTTCCAAACGTGCATTCTCAGAAATGTCTTCCTCAAATTAAGACCGATATCTGATTCTAGTAGACTTCTCTTGGGCCAGGAACACCCTTTTTGCCAGTGCTGGTCTGCTTCTTATGTCCTACTTGCTCCGTCCGTCAATTACTACTTTACTGCCTAGGAAGAAGAATTCGTTCATCTACTTCATGATCACCAGCTATAATGGTAAAGTTCTTACTGTTCTCATTTCTGCTGCACTTCATTACTTTCGTCTTTGTTCGATTTACTTTCAGTTCATATTCTGTCCTCATTTAACTGTTCATCCTATTAAACACTTCCTGAAATTCTTATTCACTTTCACTGAAAACAGCAGCCGGCCGGAGTGGCCATGCGGTTCTAGACGCTAGAGTCTGGAACCGAGCGACCGCTACGGTCGCAGGTCCGAATCCTGCCTCGGGCATGGATGCGTGTGATGTCCTTAGGTTAGTTAGGTTTAATTAGTTTTACGTTCTAGGCGACTGATGACCTCAGAAATTAAGTCGCATAGTGCTCAGAGCCATTTTTGAAAACAGTAATGTCATTAGCTAATTTCATCATTGATATCCTTTCACCTAGAATTTTAATTCCATTCTTGGACCTTTCTTTCATTTCCCTTATTGCTTATTTTATGTTTAAATTGAATGTTAGCGGCTAAAGATTGCATCCCTGTCTTACACCCTTTCTAACGCTAAAACTTCGTTGTTGGTCTTCCAGTCCTTCTTCTTTCTTGAACATATTGTTTATTACCCGTCTTTCCCTATAGCTTACCCCTACTTTCCTCGAAATTCCGAATATCTTGCATCGCTTGCCATTGTCGAACACTTTCTCCAGGTAGACAAATCCTATCAAGAGATCTTGATATTTCTTCACCCTTGCTTCCATTATAGACTGCAACGTCAGGAGTGCCTCTCTGGGGCCTTTAAATTTCCTAAAGCGAAACCGATCGTTATCCACAACAGATTCAATTTTCTTTTCCGTTCTTCTGCATATTATTCTTGTCAGCAACTTCGATGCATGACCTGTCAAGCTAACCGTGTTATAATTCTCCCACTTATCGGTCCTTGTAAACTTCGGAATCGTGTGGATGAGGTTTTTCCGAACGTTTGATGGTATATCGCCAACGTTAATATTCTTTTCTTTTTTTCGCCACTTCCCCCAATGATTTTAGATACTTTGTAGGATTGTTAGCTATACTTTCTGCCTTTTTAGATATTAAGACTTCCACTATGTTTTAAATTGCAATTCTATATAGACTCCTTTCTTCTTCTATCACATGATTTGACAAGTATTCCCACTCTAAGGGGCCTTCAATGTACTGTTTCCAACTACCCGCTCTCTCCCTTGCATTTAATAGTGGAATCCCAGTGAATTTAATGTTACAGCCCTTGCTTTTTATTTCACCTAAGGTTGATTTAGCTCTTCTATCAGTTCAACTAATTCTTTCTACAATCATTTCTTTTTCACTGTTTACATGCAGCCATTTCTCCTTCGGTTCCCTTCACTTTTATTCACCTTTATTCCCAAGTATCTTGTATTTTTGTATTCCTTAATTTTCCTGCACAAATTTGTACTTTCTTCTTTCATCGATCAACTTTAGATGGCACAGTTAGTGCGTGTTGAGATAATACAAACCTCGAGGGTAAACTATTTGACGTTCAAAAAGTAACATGATTACAGCAAATGAATTAATCACTACACTAAAAGCAACTCTTACTGTTCATCAGCAGTAAATCATTATTTCGTATTAGAAATTAGCTATCTCCAAGCTAAAGAACGCGAAATTGCACAAATAAATCATTCCGCAGTGTGTAGATTAGAGGGCATATTAAGAGAGATCTAAAACAATAAATGTCGTGTCAATATTTACTGTGTTGCGTCAGAGTGAGATAAATGGAAACGAAATGGCAGATGAGATGACCAAACAGTATATGTAGGGGAAGAAAACCTCCTTAATGTACCGGCACAGTACGTTGTATAAAAATGCAAAGGCCATTCGGAAAGAAAGGTTCGACAGATCGCGAAATGGAAACTACAGTGAAAATCCGATTAACTTCACACAGCGCTTTGAGCGCACAGTGAGCATGTGAAGACGTCTAGAAGAAAGTGTCTCAAGGCAAGTGTGAAGGCCTGTTGGGAGATTTCGCCTGACGCTATTCAGCCTACATACGGTGACAGTCATGCGTTTCCTTCTTCAAGAGAATTCTCGCCCTCACTCTGCAGGGCAACCAACGTTTTCGATGGGAAGCGTTTTATTACCCATAATACGGGCCGTAATTGGCTTCCACTGAGTTTCGTTTCTGTTCGCATGAACCGCTGGCTATGAAGACAACATTTTGGAACAGACAACGAGCTGCAGACCAGCGCAGAGATTTGGTGGAAAGTACAGGCGGCTCCCATCTATGACGAGGTCAATGGTAAGTTGGTACAACACTCTGACAAGTGTCTAAGTCCGAGCGGCGACTATTTAGAGAAGTAGATGGAAGTTCTAGCTAACTGTTTAGAGTAATATAGTTTTGAACTTCACAGTCGTTTCCATTTCGTGACCGATCGGACCTTACTTTCCGAATAGCCCTTGTATAGACAGCTAATGAAACACGAATACAAGAATCAATGGTCAGAATCCTCAAAAACCTTACGTAAATACGTCATCTTTATTGTACGCAATCATGCGCGCTTAGACAGCTTTTACATAGCATTTATAGAGGCGAATCACTGCTTTTTCATTGTATAGTCGCAGAGGATACGAACCACTTGTTTGCTGGATGCTACAAGCAAAGGCAAAAGTTGTCACGATTGATTCAGCACTGGGTGACACTAAAAAGTGCTTTTTCACTATTTGCGTCGACACTTCTCTCTACAAGAATCTACACGATATTTAAGCAACTCTTCCGTCTGTGCACAGGAAAGGTATATACAATTAATCAGATCTGTCTCAATCTAGCACTTATGGGACACCACCGGATGACAACTCCAGCGACATCCACGAATGGCATTAACCGCCCCTGTATTGCCCGACCAAGTGCAACAGGCATGAACACCATCCATCAAACTGACATCCGGCACCTGCACATTACAATGTACGAACGTTGTCATGACTGTATTTAACATTCTGGCGGATATACCGGTTGTTAATAAAGCAGCATTTCACGCCTGCGATGGCTTATCTCACGCTTACGCTAACGTGATCTTGTAATGTTAATCTCTTAAACATATCACCCAGACAAACAAGTTCCCCAAATTTCATTAGCCTATTTTAATTATTGATTGGTACTGAGATATTTTTCCGTCAGTGTACTTTATTAAATTAGGATTTAAGTAAGCAGTAAATGTGAATTTATCTTTCAATTTGCATTATTACCCTCCCGGGTAGCCGGGTACGTTACAGCGCGGTCTTCCGGAAAATGGGGAAGAACGCCACTCCCGGATCGAAACCGCCCAGCGGATTAACTACGAGGGCCAGATGGTTCAAATGGTTCAAATGGCTCTGAGCACTATGGGACTTAACATCTGAGGTCATCAGTCCCCTAGAACTTAGAACTACTTAAACCTAACTAACCTAAGGACATCACACACATCCATGCCCGAGGCAGGATTCGAACCTGCGACCGTAGCAGTCGCTACGAGGGCCAGGATCAGGCTTGTGCCCAGGTCCCATTTGAGCCCCACGCTTCGCAAACATTTAGTAAACATTCTCACACGTGCAAATCAGATGACTATAAATGCAGATACGTGGAGTACTCAAATTCCGCCCCGGTGAGAAGTCTGGTGACATGTAGACGGCTGGCCACCCTCTATCAGTAACAATACCAAATACAAAGCACACTGACGGAGAAATCTCGCTGTACCAATCGATAATTGAAATAGGCTAATGAAATTTCGGGAACACCTTTGTCTGGGTGATATGTTTAAGAGATTAACATTGTAAGATGACGTTAGCGAAAGGGTCAGAGAAGCCATTGAAGACGTGAAGCGGTGGTAGATTAACAACCGGTGTAACCGCCGGAATGTTGAATGCAGGCATGACAACGTGCATACGTTGCAATGTGCAGGTGCCGGATGTCAGATTGTGGGATGGCGTTCATGCCTCTTGCACTTGGTCGGTCAATACAGGGGCAGTTAATGCCATTTGTGGACGCAGCTGGAGTTGTCGTCCGATGATGTCCCATAAGTGCTAGATTGAGACAGATCTGGTGATCGAGCACGAAGAGATAACATATCGACACTCGCTAGAGCGTATCGGGTTAGAACAGCGGTATGTGGACGACCGATATCCTGTCGGAAACACCTCCTGTAGTGCTGTTCATGAACGGCAGCACTACATTGACGTACCATTTAGAAGGCAATATGCTTGGGATGTCCACGAGAGTGCCCCTGCTGTCATACGAAGATGCACTACAGACCATACATCCAGGTGTATGTCCAATGTGTGGTCGTCCACATACCGCTGTTCTAACCCGATACGCCCTCAACTGGCCAACATGGCTATCAATGACACCGAGGCAAATCTAGCTTTCATCTAAAAGCACAACAGACCTCGATCCTGCCCTACAACGAGCACTCGCTTGACACCACTGAAGTTGCAGTTGGTGGTGGTTTATGGTCAATGGAAAGCACGCTACTGGGCGTTGTCTCGGAGCTGTCCTTGTTGTGACCGATTCGTGGCAGTTCCTTGTGTCACAGTGGTGCCGACTCCTGCTCAAAATGCTGCTGCAGATGCGTTATGGTGCGCCAGAGCCACTCGCCGAACACAAAGCTTTCCTGTCTCGATAGTGCCATTTGGTCGTCTGCAGCCGGTCTTCTTACTACCGTACATTCTCGTGACCGCCGCTGCCAGCAATCATGTACAGTGATTGCATTCCTGCCAAGCGTTGCTGCAATATCGTAGTAGGAACATTCAGCTTCTCATAGCCCTATTACACGGCCTCGTTCACTCCGAATTATGTCGTCTTTGTGGCTTTAAAAGCATTCTTAACTAACATCACCTCACCACGTCCATTCTCAAAGATCATTAAGTTCACGATTGTTGCAGCGTTTACTTAAAGCAAATCTTATTTGGTCTTAGACGACTGGTGAGGAAACTGAATAGAAATAATCTTTCAAATGTAGAAACACGCCTAGAAACTTTAGTTTACGTTGCTCAACTCCTTGGTGCTGCGATTTCTTCCGCAAGTGTAACATGATAACAGCGCGACGACACAGGATAAGACAAGAGAAATAAAGGAAAAGCAGGAGAAAAAGAATTACCTTACTGAACAGAGTAAATTCAAATGACTTGTGTACTACCTGTACAGCATATATTACTATTATTATGTAAATTTATTAATGTCTAGCACTATAGTGTGTAACTTACATGACGAACTTTGATATCTCTCTTTGCTCTATTACGCGAGAAAATTAGTACGGAAACTGATTGAAAAAATGTTTTCTAAGTTCGAACAGTCAGCTTTACTCAATCACGTTGAAGAGACGCCAGCTGCCAGTCGGGAAGAACTGACGTTTCGACGCCCATACTGGGTGAGGAAGACAGCCACCTTGACACTCTTAAGCGAGGCAACCCAGCAGAAAAGGTTAGAACAGTGCAGCCAAACTGTCTTCTCTGCTTTGTAGGACGCAACAACGTTCAGAAGTAATTTGACAAAGCAGTAAAGACACTGTAAGAGATTCGTTAAGTGAGACGTGGGAAGAGCAGATTCAATTCCGTCATTACGAATGACGTTGTAGAGCAGAGCCTCGCCTCGGTGATAAAAAGCTTCCACCCTCACTAGCTTTTGGCACACAAGCCGGTAACCATTCCAAATGTAAAAACATGTTCCGAGGTACAATATCATCTTGTGGTTAGGAACAAGTACTCGATTTAAATTTAAAAGCATTTAACTCTGGTGTGATCTATTCTCGAATACTGCT
Organism: Schistocerca gregaria; assembly: GCF_023897955.1. Taxonomy (NCBI): domain Eukaryota; kingdom Metazoa; phylum Arthropoda; class Insecta; order Orthoptera; family Acrididae; genus Schistocerca; species Schistocerca gregaria. The sequence continues at coordinate 417,827,892 of NC_064921.1, read as the reverse complement.
CGAGTGTTTGGGATCCGTACCAGGTCGGATTGAAGGAAGACATCGAAGCAGTTCAGAGGCTGGTGGCTAGACTCCGCACCGCTAGATTCGAACAACACATAATTTTTCGGAAATGCTTCGGGATCTCAAATGGGGGATCCCTGGAAGGATGGTGATTTTCGTTTCGAGACACACTACTGAGAAAATTTAGAGAATCTTCATTTGAAGCTGACTGCAGAACGATTCTAATGTTGCCAACATACATCGAGCATAAGGACCATGAAGATAAGGTACGAGAAATTAGGGCTCAGACGGATGCTTACAGACAGTCGTTTCTCCCCTGTTCTATCTGCGAGTGAACAGGAGGACAAATGACCAGGAGTGGTACAGGGTACACTCTGCCACGCACCTTACGGTGGCTTACGGAGTTTCTATGTAGATGTATATGTAGTCGGGAAAATCTTCTTAGTACTATATTTAATAGTCTGTCAGTTACATTATTACTCAACCACACACCAAATCCAGTAAGTGAAATAAAGTTAACTTTGCAGCGAGGGCGCTAGTGTATGAAGTACGCGAAATGGATATTAACATCAATTTTTGCTACTTTCCATGCTTTGCTGGGTCAGGGCAAATAGCTATTCCATCATTATTGCTTCAGCTACCTTGATGATAGGTTTTCTTTCCATTGTCCACGGCTTCCAGCGTGTCTGTGAGATGTTAGAAAGTGAGTGTGTCGCGTTTGGCGAACAAAATACACCTTGCGCCTGGTCATCTGAGTACAATATCTCCGATCTAGTTTCTGTGTTTTCACTAATATAGCAGCTGTTGTGGGTCTGGTTTCGTAGTAATTTATCTATAAGGTACACAAGGTGTTTTTCTTACTCAGGTCACGTGAAAACTTCACAGTGACGAACTTAATGAGCTATCAGAGTACCACTTGCAACCTACATCCTCCTTTATATGCCGGATGTATTCCAATCAGTCTTCCTCTGCAGATATTATCCTCCACAAATCCCTCTAGAACCACGAAAGTTATTAAATGATGTCTTAACTGAGATCCTACCATCCTCTCCCATCTTCTCCTCCTCAGTGTTTCCCATGTATTCCTTTCCTCGCCGATTCTGCGGAGAATACCCTCATTCATTACCTTATCAGTCTACCTGATTTTCAACATTCTTCTATAGTAACTTATCTCAAATGTTTCAAAACTTTTCTGTTCTGGTTTTCCAACAGTCTATGTTTCACCATCAAACAATGTTGTGATCCAATCGTGCATCCTCAGAAATTTCTTCCTCAAAATGAGGTTTATGTCTGATACGAGTAGACTTCTCAAAAAATGTTCAAATGGTATGTGAATTCTAAGGGACCAAACTGCTTAAGTCATCGGTCCCTATACTTACACACTAATTTAACTACACTAAACTAACTTATGCTAAGAACAACAGACACAGACCCATGCCCGAGGGAGGACTCGAACCTCCGGCGGGAGGGGACGCGAAGTCCGTGACGTGGCGCCTCAAACAACGCTGCCACTCCTCGCCGCCGAGTACTCTTGGCCAGGAATGCAATTTTTGCTAGTGATAGTCTGCATTTGATCTCTTCCTTGCTCCGTCCGTCATGTGTTATTTTATTGCATAGGTAGCAAAATATCCTAACTTCATCTCTTCTCGCTGTTCTCATTGTTTGCTACTTCTCATTTCTTACTTCTTCCGTTTACTCTCTATTCATATTCTGTACTCCTTAGACTATTCATTCCATTCACAGATCCTGTAATTCTTCTTCGCTTTGACTGAGGATTGCAATTTTAATCAGTGAATCTTACCGTCGATATCCTTTCACTTGAAATTTTAATTACACTCTTGCATCTTCCTTTTCTTTCTCTCGTTGCTTCTTCGGTGTATAAATTGAACAGTACAGGCGCAAGATTACATTCCTTTTTACACCTTTATATTAATCTGCGAATTTCGTTCTTGGTCCCCCATTTTTATTGTTCCCTCTTGATTCTTGTGCATTTTGTATATTATCCGTGTTTCTCTATAGGTTACCGTTACTTTTATCAGAATTTCGAACATCTTGTACCATTTGACACTACAGAAAACTGTAACCAGTTCGACAAACTTTATGACCGTTTCTCAATATTTCTGTAGTCTTGCTTCCTTTATCAATCGCAACTTGTATCTGCGTCTCTCGTGCCTTTATCTTTCCTAGAGAGAAACTAATAGTCATGTAACAGATCCTCCATTTGTTTTTTCAATTTTACTGTATATTATTCTTATACAATGATAGTAATGAAAATAATTTTGGGCTTGCAGATGAGATATATTTAATGTGAAGAGACAAGGTAGGTGGAAGGAAATTTGCAGTGTCGGTGAAAGCAAGGCAAAATAGAAGGAAAACCAGCTTAAAACGCCAGTTCGGAATTGTGAATCCTAACAAAAGGAACCAAAAGCAAGCTAGTAATTGTGAATCTTAACAAAAGAAACCATTTTATTCAAATAATAAAACAAAAATGCTTTAATGCAGAAAGTTAGCAGACTTTTATGTATTAGGGATCGTTACCCATAATTTTACTAGAAGCATCCCATCTGTGACAAATTATGTCAGTTAATTATGTCAGTTAACCCCAACTAGAGATGATAAGAAAATACTAATAAGCGAGGTATTCCCTGAATACGTCTCTACTAAGGTGATGGATTAGTATGGAGCACAAAGTACGCCTCGTGCCCCCTAATGTAAGACGACGCACGCGTCCTCTCGAGGGTTAAGCAGAAGTATTATAACAAACCATTTACATGGTAAATACATTATGAAACAGAAGCTATTAGAAACTATCACTAATTTCTATTTTGAAGACAGGTAAAATTGTTAACGGGGACGTAAGCGAAAGCGACAAAAATTGTGAACATTTTTTACTGGATCTTCCTTCACTACATGGTATTGAAGTTTCAATTTCTGAATGTTACGTTCGAATTCCACTCCTAAGTGGGGTAAAATAATAACTAACAAACGACTGCAAGGAGCAACGCCCCTTTGTTGTTCTGTATTCCCTCATATCACTTACCCCTGCGATGGACCCTTGCAGTTTTATGGAATCACAATGTGGAGAATATTTCGGTGTTTTGCAGATGCAGAACTTCTACAAAACTGTACACATGGAAAACATCAAAATCCTAATGAAAATTACATCTCCGTGATAGGAAAACCATGCCTCAAGGCAACGTTTCCAAAACTGGTGATGAAGTTACAGCGTGTGATCCATGTTAAGTTTTTAACTGTGCTAATCTTGGCAGACTACAGACTCTACACACTCTAGGATTTCATCCAGGACATTCAAACTCTCAAAATTGAAGGAAATTAGTAACAAACTGATACAGCTAAAATTATTGTTACTCAAATTCTAAATCAGGTTAACCTAAGAAAGAGGTAAAGAAAAGACTGCTTGAAGTGGAGAACGGATGTGGTTTGAACTAGTTCACCCAGATAAGTTAAGGCCTAATACAAGTACTGTAAAAACTTCGATTTAGGTTTCGCGTAACCTACATTTTGGCAGCTTTATGTACCTATTCGCTACAAACCACTGACATTAATGTACTTAAATTTGGCATACAGTTACTCAGTACTACAATGAAACATTCTGTGGAAGGAATTTTCATTCGGTTCAATAGTGAGGCATTTATGTTAGAGAAAGTTTATAAAATTCTGTACATTTTCCACTGAATTCTGGAAAGCTATAAAAATCTACCAAAAGAAGAAATAAATATTCTGTTCCACAGTTATTTGTAATAGTGGTATCTCAGACTTTGTACAAAAATACATATGTACTACGTCATGTAGAAAAAATTTCAATTGTTCATAATTAAAAAGGTGTAACTTCAATAAACATTAAAACGTATCTATATATTCAAATAATACTCCTTAAGAACTGTGCCAAATTTAGTTGCATTTCCTTTAAGACTTTGGACTTTATAACGTTTTGTTCAAAGTATAGCAATTCTGCATGCGTCCCCACCGATACTAAAAGACTCAGTTCATTTCCGTCGTTTGTTCCGTAGTGAACGCCCTGCTTCTGTTTCAAGGCACAATGCCATGCATGAGCGGCGAAGGATTACTTAGCTGTCCACACGTTATACAAATTATGGCAAAAATATGTAGTCACCCCAAAATTCAGTACATGAACAAGTAGCTACGCACTCCAAATAGCTTTACTCTGTCATACAGAACAAATGTGTTGAAGGCAAAACATTTACAAATGCTGCGCTCAACACACACACACACACACACACATCTAACAATTGTAGGAACTGGAGGAAGCTCCTTATCACGATCAGTAGCGCTTGTCTCTTCATATGATTTTGAAATCTGTCACCATACTGAAGTACTGGCCAAAAATTATCGTATGTTCCTACACCTGAATTTGGTCGGCATGGTTGGCATTTCTAGCCTGGATACATTAGTGTGGTCCGTAAACTCATGTTACGCAAGTCCAAAATATTCAGAGATATCAATTGAGCAGGAGACTCATTATAACTCCCTTAATACCTCTTTTTATCCACTCGATTGCTTCTCGGTTTTGAAGAAGAGCTTCTGTTCCGATTAAATCTTCGATATATTTAAGAAGAAACTTCGTCTGCAACTTACGCAGACAGTGCCACAAATACCGCAGAACTGGGCGAGTAATTCAGCGATAGCTGATAGCGTATCAGCGAGGTGTCGCGGCGGTGATAAGCCTGCAGGCCGACCGGAGGAGTGTTTGTCGCTGGTGCGCCGGGTCAGTCGAGTGAAGAGCCCGATTCTGTCTGGAACTGGAGGACATCTCGAGGCCCGCATGCTGCCGCGCCGTCAGGTGAACGGCGCAAAGGCTGCGACATGATTAACGTTCGAGCGCAGTTCACCACTAGCGTACTATTTTCGCTGCTGACCGGCGTTGTGGCGTTGGACGAAATAGGAAAATGTGATCTTATTTCCGACGTTTTAGACTGTTCCAATCGTGGACTTTATTCAGTTCCACAGATAGAGAACATAAGCGTAAGTTTTCCATTAAAACTGAATCTTTCGTTCAATCACATATCCATCGATACAGATGAAATCTTTGATTTCGTGCATCGTTGGCCTGATCACCGCATGTACGTCTCAGAACTTTATCTCGACCACAACAGAATACAGTACCTGCCGGTGGGAACGCTGAACCCATTTGTAAGTACTCAAGTTGTGGACTTATCGTGGAACCAAATGAAGAATATTTCGGATAAAGATTTCTCCAGCCTACTGCAACTAAAACGGCTGTCATTGGCCGGGAACCCAATCGGCAAGTTGAACATAACATTGCCACCCAATCTCGAGGAACTCGACGTCAGTTCGTGCGAGCTGTCGTCGCTCGGAGAGCGAACGTTAAAGGGGCTGCACCTGAAAAGCCTCGACATTTCCAACAACAGCCTCGTGGCTGTGAACTGGTCTCTGGTGGACAACGGGACATCAGTGCGTGCGAACAGCAATCCTTGGGACTGCAGCCTGTTGTGGCAGAACAAACCTGAGTTCGCCAGGAGTCAAGAGCGATGTGCGACGACCACCGGGTCTGCAACGACCACGCCAGTTGCAGCTGAGGTGGGCCCAGAAGCGTCTACGACCACGGAGGGGGCTCGGGTCCCTGAGGAGCTGCTGTGGAGCTCCTTCGGCATCGTGGAGGCCGTGCTGGTCGGCTGGCTGGTGTACTTCTTGCTGCTGGGGTCGGCGGCCTGGCTGCGAGCGCGCTCTCTGCGGAGGGACCTGGCGCGCGACGGAAACTGGTGGCTCGAACCACGCCTCTGACGCGCAGTGTCATCTCCTCCACTACTCTTTGGAGTCCTTGCTTGCGCCCGCTCGTTCGCGGTTCCGCTGTGAGCGTAAGTAATTGTCCATCCTCTTGTGCACCTCTCAAAACGCAATACGTGAACTGTTAGTTACCGAAGTAGCCAGCAAATGTCCTTTGTGATGTTTCGGCCTCATGTTGTATCCGCGGACTTTCGCACTGCTGTGATGAATTCTACGCACCGTTTACGGCCGGACCACTTACACTGTGCATGCCGTTGCGTGTTGATTGACGATGAACTCAAATCATCATTTGCGCGAACAGTCACAGATATAACGTCAAGAAATCCGAGGCCAAAGTGTCCGACACATGGCGCAGTAAGGAATTTTAGAACAGAACTGCACTGTGCCAAAGTGTTGTAGGATTCACTTTTTGCCAGAAAAAGTCTGGTGACGTGTTCTGTGTGACAGCATTGCGTGTTGGTAAGAGAGATCGGCTTGGATTCCATAGTGGCAGAATGATATACTCCGTTATCACTACTCCTGTCCCGGAGTCTGAAAGTACAAATGTTACATTCGTAAATAAGATAATGGTGCAGAAGCACATAATATGTTAGCTTGTTCCATGTACTGTACCATTTTCTCAATTTGTTAGAAGCCGTGAATGTGGATTGAATATGGCTAATAATATTTTTAGTGTTACCAAGATATCATAGTGCGAGGGACGAATATTTAGCTGGAACGTAAGTGCCATTTTTCCATTTCACTAAGAGTCGACTGCAATGTGAAGCTGTTGTGGCCTGTTTAAAAATAAGAACTGATTTTCATGTACCATATTTTGGACTGATGCTCAGTATATTGAATTAACGTTGAAAATTATCTGACCATAAATGATAATATGTAATAACTTGTATTCGAACCTGCCTTAAAATTTTATATTATATCTTTTTGTTTGTTTGTATGTTCACCTTTAAGTAATTTGCGAAGAGTCACACACAATACAATCTCAAATTTACTCACTGGATGATCCCATGAACGTCGATGTTGGACAACTTTTGTCAATGTGGATATAAACAGCTTGAAAAATTCGTCAGACTGTGAAGAAAGTATCTTCAGGCAACGTCCACTACACCAGTAGAAAAGTTAAGTACGATAGACTTCATTATTGGTACACAAGGAAATATGTTAGTCAAGAATTTTTAAGATGGTAATTTATTGATTCGTGTACAGAGATATATGTAGAAAGTCGTTTCTACACGTGCCTCAATCGTACATATGAACTATGTGAGCGAACCCAACAATAAAATAAAATAACTTTGAGAAATTTTGGTTTCTTCTCTTTTCCGTGAATGACGTTTCCCATTTCTATATCTGAAACGTAATTTTTGGATAGGAAATAATAGTGGCTTGAATTGTATGTAGCGCTATTATACCTAGTCTAATTCATTGAAGGTGTGAACGTTTTCACAGGAAAAATGTCATTTACATGGTATCTGCCCTGATTCAATAATCTTCACTTCCTGGTGCATACCGAAAACTTGCGTGAGGGAAACTATGAATTACTAGAGACAAAATTTTATATTGCACTCACTTTAGTGGATATAATTTGGCATATTTCAGTATTCATATCCATATGAAACTTCTGAAAAGTTTGTGTACACTATCTCATACTCTTTTAGTTATTGCTTATTTAGCTGAAGAAAATTAACAATACACCGAAGATAAGATAATTGAAATGACGTAATCATAAACATGTCTAATTTCTCTACATTTAAATGGAGCTGAATGCTTCCTTATACCAACATGTTTCTTACAGTTCCTCTTCCGCATTCGTCAGTTTGGTTGCATTCTTCGTGCCCATCTTGGACACATCCCGGTACTGAGATATGTTTCACACCTATGGACAACTACGCCCTAACTGTTCATTATCTAAGAATGTTGTTCATGTTTTAATTGCTTTCCTTTTAATTTAGGTAATTTTGTGGAACTAAAAGAACAGGATTAAGAAAAGAAATAAAATTTTAGTTGGAACTGAAACAACGTGGATGGAAAATATGATCTTGTACTTAGTGAACCGATTTGAAAGCGAAACATCGTTAAATAAAACACAGGGCAAAGCTTAACCTTCTCTACATATGTCGGTATGAGCACTATATTCGTAAAACCCGAAGTAATCCATTTGATAACGATGAGTGGGTTACTGAACACATCGGTTGTACCGTGAACCGACAAAATAAATTTTTGTTGGTATTCATGCCAAGTAATTAAAAAATGGCAGTCTCAAGGGGAAACAATATCGGCTGAAAATATTTAATAAGAAGAAAATTCGTGTTGTTTTTCTATAGGAACTATTTTTATGATTTTATCTAAGTCGGGAGTTATGAAGAAATGGCGTACTCTTTTTAACAAATTTATGTGCAATTTTAGTAGTGATCGTCAGATCTGTAGGAAGAATTGGAATGCATTCGGAAAGAAGGCTTGGCAGACCTGCATCTAAATATGGCACTGGTTTGAGAAAGACTAAAGTTTAGCTGAATTCGATGACAGCAACTAGTAGCCTTGAACAGGATGTTATAATCTCTGCTGAAAGTCGAATAATTTGGTTTCTAGAGAGCAAGCTACATGATGAAACAGACGTTGAGATGTGAAAGTTTCTCTTAATTTCTGTTGTTGAGAAACAGTATTTGTTAAGCTGCACGTTTGTCAAATATTAATCCAGTCTTTTTCAGAAAGAGTTTTGCAAGGCATGTAATGCTGGTCAGTACGAAATACGTAGAACCCCGGTAACATCTTTGAGCCTAGACTAGCGTGCTGCGGCTTATCTGTTGTATTGCATGACGGAGATCCAGTTCTTCTTACCGTTATCTTATCTCACTAGGAAAACAGAGTTTGAAGTTGGGCTCCGCTACGGCTGAAGATTGCGCCTGTACATCCATACATTAAGATAAGAGTAACTAGCGTTGCTGTACAGTAATCCTCCAGGCAGCAGCCTACCTGCGTGCTTAAACCTGTAAAGCTACGTCCTGTAACTCAAGTATTTGATAAAGTAAGTTTCAGACGTTTACAGGCGAAAAATGTCTATGGATGGTATTGAAGTAAAGTGTAGTTTGTGCAAACAGAAACGTTATTTTCACTAAAATATTTTCGCACAGTGGTTACGTCACATCCCGCACACGATTTAATGGTGAAGACAAGAAAAGGAAAATAAGATAGGTTTTTTGATGGAAGCAGTCATCGAATAATGCCTGAATGTTTCGACGTTGTTGAGAATACAATGCACCTTGTACTGTAAAGTGCTTTTTATCATTTGTTCGTTCCCTCTGATTTTTTTTTGGAAATCAAACACCTCTTCTGCCTTAGTGTAAAACATAATAACATGAGTAGCTGGATTGACAGCAAATTAAAATTATTATTAAGTAACGTTATAGCACGTTCATCTCAATTTGAGAAAAAACAATCACGAGAATGACAGAAAACTGAAAGTGGATGCTTTTTGCTGCCTCAAATATCAGGAACCGCTTAGGTTCCACGAAAACCGTATTTTTTCCGTGAAGGTTATATTGTTGTATAACAAATTATTGCAATACATGGACCAGTCCCCACCCGATCTTCTCTCATAGACAGGCACAAACGACAGAGACGAGAAATGAACGCCAATGCACAATAGGCCTACATCCGGCTTGGAAGGATTGTGCATGAAAAGTACCGATAACATAATACTACAAGTGACGTTTGGCTGAAAGTGACCACCGTAGGGGCTTTGTATGTAGTAAGTGATTTTCTTCTGTATCATTCCACTATTTGATATGTTAACAACTGTTTTTAATAACATTAAATTCCCATACTTTCGAGTGAATTCTATTCATCGTCATGTGAATGACATAAAGACGCTATAAATTACTCTAAATTAAAAGTGGAAGTACTTAAAATTAATGCATTACACCTGTGAGGACGTGGACTTAGTTCTTCCCTATTTCCTGACACTGGTGTCGTATCTGCTCTTCCCGCCTACCACTGTAGAACTCCCTACGTGCGTTCGAAGACGACATTAGTGTTAAGAAATTGTATAGATGGATTCGGATGTCAGATGATTTTACAAAAAGCTCTAATACAGCATTGAAACTAACTGGAAACATGGTATTAGTAATGTCATTTTTGTTGCGTTACTGTTCGTGTTGACACACGCATGCCACATGGATTCTAGTTTCAAACGTAAACACTCTCTTTTCTTTTTAATACGTGATTGCGGACTGAAGATGAGAGCTTAATTATCAATTTTGGATGGTCTAATGTATGTGAGTTTGCAACTGTCAGTCGATACGTGATTGTTTTCTGGTGGTCGAACGCCCTGTGACAGATGACACATAATTTACTTAGATAAATAGTTTGTTCAGGACAGTGTATAACAGTTGGTCGTGACTCCTCTAACACTGCTAATCGAATATGATTAACTGTATTATTATTATTCAATTGAAATTCCATGACTATTTCCAGTTAGATCTTGTACGCACCCAGATGCCACACGGTGATCTCAATGGCGAATTGAATGAACACTACAGAGTCTGTAATTGATTTGACTTCGAAGATTTATTGCTTACAGCAATTTATTGTGACCTCATTTAGGGGGGGGGGGGGGGTTAGTACGAAATTCAAAGCCAGTTACGTTATACACAGCTCTGCGGCACTTAAATGAGCTAGGCAGCAGGTTTCCTTGCACAATTCTTGCGATACAGACCGAATCCGTCATTGTGGAGCAAATTCAAACGCCCTTATTAAACTTCATAACTGATTCAATTAGTATGGTCGCCGGAGTTGTCGTGCGGCTCTAGGCGCTACAGTCAGGAACCGAGTGACCGCTACTCTCGCAGGTTCGAATCCTGCCTCGGGCATGGATGTGTGTGATGTCCTTAGGTTAGTTAGGTTTTATTAGTTCTAAATTCTAGGCGACTGATGACCTCAGAAGTTGTCGCGCAGTGGTCAGAGCCATTTTTCAATTAGTATGACAGAGGAGGATTAGAATCGTATTCGTGTCTTCCACTGTCTTGCTGACTAAATTTTTGCTCTCTTCTATTGAGATGCCAAAAATTACATATACCAGAGTCTGACATTACTGTTCATAATGAATACACATACATTAAGGATCGTCTATGAACATGGACATGTAGCAAAGGGAAAGAAAAGGTGCAAGGTAAATATTATAGTACGTAAAATATGGAACGACCTATTGATGAACTGGTGTTACACATCACACATTATAAAGTACGGTAAAAAAAGACAAAGAACGTAATTTTGAAAAAAAAATACTGCATGAATCAGGGCAAAAGAGGACTCGACATTGACGTTCTCTGGACATGAGAAACAAATATCAGCCAGAAGCATAACACTGAGACTATTATTGGCAGTGGCAGTCACCCGAAGAAAGACGACCGACGTACTACAAAACCTATTCAGAGACCTGAAAGAACTGCTTTACACAGCATAAATTACGAAACTTTTTGTCTACACATGCTGAGACCCCGAAGATAAAGATAGGGAAATATTAAATAGCCCGTTAGAGTGCATACAAGCAGTCATTATTCCCATGTTGCCACCCAGGAATGGAATGTGAAGACACACTAATATACGATGTAAAAAGAACAACACTCCGCCACAACACAAGTGATTTGCAGAGTGTACCTGATGCTTGAGATATCTTTATTAATAAAAATGGCGGTACATATGACTTTTAAATCCTAGTCTGCGTGGGAAGATGCCAAATCTGTTGCTGTCTTGGTTCTTACTTATCCAACGATCAGTCAAATTCGTCACTTGATTTAATTCTGTTCTTAGGTCTTGCATTTTTTTGTCATTACTCAGATTCGAATATAAAGGTAACGATAACATTACTTAACGAAGTGTTAAATACAGAGAGATATTTTAATTACATATATTATCTTTCACTAACTAATTTATCTATTAACTTTTTGCAGCTCATGTTCTACAGGACAGGACTCTCTTTTTAGGTAGCCAATGTTTTTGATCGTTCCTCATATGCATCCCCAAGGTTAAGCCGTCGGCACACGGATAGCGCTTTCGAAAGCAGATGAGCGTGGCGATCTGAGCGCGCTGCTGTCAGAAACAACGCGACTTGTGCATATGGTACGTGTGCCTCAACATGGTATATACTATCGCAGCGCGCTCCAGCGGCTATCCGCTCTATCTGGCTCGCGCATTACAATGTTTACAAAAAGAATGGGCCAAAAATTTCTACGTTAGCTCTATCAAAACGTTCATATTCCCCCTTGTCCGTCTGATACTCACGTTGTTCTGTCTGTAGTATACATAAACACTTCAGCATCCACGGACTCGTTAATGGCGAAAGGAAAGTACCATGTCCTTCCAATAAGGTCATAGGCTTATAAAAACTTGATTATAAATAGTAGTTCTCCAAAAAGGATGAAAATTATTTCACCATTCTCGCTTTTACTAATATTCTAAAGACATTCTTACTACATCATTGTCCCTGTTCAGCAACAGATTCTTTGCAACACGTGAAATACGAAACTTACAAAACTGTTAAATATCTTCCTGCAGGTAGTGCAAGCTGTCTTGTAGATTAATCCAATCAGACAAACGCGAAGGATAGTAAGCAGATGTTGGATACATTGAGACGCGAACCAATAACAAATCACCTGATATTTTACAATTCTGCAACTCTGCCCATTGCGCTCTATCACCCGCGAGCATTATGTAATCATACTTTGTATTTTGATATCACCTGAAAGCTTTCATTGTACATATTTTATTAACTGACATTTAATTATAACAAACTCTACCAAGAACATCGAATGTTTTATGGATTCTCGGCGTGCTGTTGTCTTGAAACGCTATAATCCTACAGGACGCACTTTATTTGCAAAAAAATAATAAATTAACGATGAGAGATCGTCAGTTTTATTCTGATGCTTAACAAATAATAACTTAATGACGGCAGATTCTCAATTTCGTGATGCTTAGAAACGACATATATACATACCGGCTTCAATACGGCGTATCGCGTCTCTGTACTGAAGAGAGATGGCGTGCACGTGACATAGTTGGAATTCTTCTGTTTCATTTGTCAAAGTTCAAACACGTGCTTAGAGTATGGGTCACGCTAGATATCGCTCTGCATATTCGGAAAGACTCCCAACGTTTTTTTTTTTTATGACGGTAAATAGTTGGCACGTTCTACTGCTCCACCCATGTGCGGACAGCTTTGCCTCCGTCTCACTGGTCGGGGCATAATTTTGTCAGCTCTCCTCCGGCTTCCATCTAGGATGGTCTTTTCCTTTCGATATAGGGGTAATGGTCTCTTATCCTCAAGACATAACTCAGTCGCCTGGAATGGCTCACAAAAATTGTATAGTTATCAGAAATTAATCATCCATCTCAATTTTTGCCACACGACTGGCATAATGTTCTTGAGACTGCACAGTTTCACTGGATAAGTTGAGATCCTGGCAGCGGTAGCAATGCCAAAACAATATCTCCAGTTTCGAAGCAGTCTGGAACCAGATACAAGAATACAATTAGCGAAAAACCTAACCACTGAACTGTAGAAAAAGGAGGCAGTACTCTAGTTGGTAGGCTATTGAAGTAGTAGCAGTTATAGTCATTGTTTTGGTTC